>NC_079330.1:25492968-26204968 GCF_029931775.1 Euleptes europaea | reverse complement strand
GATCCCTGCCCAGATCACTCTCTGGAGGTTACGACCTGACAGCAATAGGTCCCGGGCTCATACTTTGCTTGGAAACCCCAAACCAATTTCTGGCTTGCCATTCTCCATTTCCCCCAATTTCTCCCCCCTCCACAACTATTTAAGCCTACCAGAGCTGATGAGGGTCGCTTCAGGGTTCGAGGGATGCCCCCGTACCTGGCTGAGCTACCCTCGTTTCATTAGAACTTCACCCGTTCCGCTGAAATCTTGAAGTGACGGCTGGCTGAATAATAATATTTATTTTAAATATATCACCATTAACGTGAGGTGGTTTACAGAGTGAAGGTCCTTCCCCCGGGGTGCTTACAGAACGATGTGGCATAAAGAAGGCAGCAGATCAGAGGTCAGGAGAAACAGGGGAAGAAGGTGTGCTCGGTGGTAGAGCATCTGCTTGGCATGCAGAAGGTTCAATCCCTGGCATCTCCAGTTAAAGGGACCAGGCAAGCAGGTGATGTGAAAGACCTCTGCCTGAGACCCTGGAGAGCCATGGATAGGGGCTGTGGCTCAGTGGTAGAGCTTCACGCAGAAGGTCCCAGGTTCAATCCCTGGCATTTCCAGTGAAAGGGACCAGGCAAGTAGGTGATGTGAAAGAGCTCTGCCTGAGACCCTGGAGAGCTGCTGCCGGTCTGAGTAGACAAGACTGATGGACCAAGGGTCTGATTCATTATAAGGCATCTTCATGTCTTCATGTGAGTTTATTTCTCTTACCGACAGAGTATCTCCCACCAGACAGGGACCAGAGGGGAGGAGTCTGGCTCGTAGGTCCCCTGCGGGTGTCCCATGGTTCCCATGGGTCACTGCAGTCCCGTCCGTCCCCCCCCCCTGCTTGTGCTGGCTCTTCTGAGGGCATGTGGGGATCTTTGCACAGCCACAGGGGCGTGAGGGCTTTGGGGATGGCTCTCCAGGGCAGGACCGCCCCGTGGGTGGTGGCAGGGTAAGAGCGGGCCCAGCAGAAAGGTTTCTCCGGCGCGTGTCCCCACGACAAGCAGTGCCGTGCCAACAGCTCCTGTGAGCAGAAACGGCAGAGATCTGCAAACGCAACTCTTCGTCACCATCTGTGCCGGATGTGCCCACGCTCACCCTCCAAGATTTGGAAACGGGGAGGAGGGAAGCTTTGGAGATTGACTAGTGCTTGGAGTGCTGCCTGTTGGGTCCCTGGAATCGGGGAGCCAATTGGGGGAGGGGGAGTCATGCCAAAGGGCTACTGGAAGCATTTCCGATTTCTAGGGAATCAGCCCACGGACTGCAAAAAAAGGGATCCGAAATGCTTTGGGCTGCTGCGTCCCGTTCCGAGGCACCCCTTAGGCGACAGATAGACAGGTGGGGGGATTTCCAGCCCTTCCTTGGCATCCTTCCTAGCAGCCAGGATTGCTCAGCAGGCGCAACCATATCCTTGCTTCCTTTCCCTGGTAGCAGCCTGTGTTTGGGGTGGGCCTCTGCCAGCAAGCAGTGTGAGGGCCTGCGGAAGCAAAGAGAGCAGGGATCCCCTGTCTCTCCTTCATTTTCCCAGGGTGGTGCCCGCTTGTTCCAGCAATGGGACTCCCGTCAGGGCACTAACCAGATCTACCGATAGTTTTTATCACTCTCTGTAGCTCTGTCTGTCTTTTGGTGTATTGGTGGAGCTGTGTTAACTAAATGGAACTTCCTTTGTCAGAGGCAGTCTACCTGTGACTACCAGATACTTGGAGCAAGTGAAAAAATAATTAACCCTTGCCCTGCTTGTGGGCTTAGCAAAGCACCTGGTTGAGTGTTGCCTGGAGGAGGCCATGAGATTGAACCTGCCTCTGAATCCTCCAGCAGAGTTCCTGCTGTGTTCTCAAGCTTCTGCTGAAGCAAACAGTGTCCTGAATCGGAACCCACCTGTCCAAAATTGACCCAAGTGTTCTTTGGGTCAAATGATGGCACAGAATTTTTAAATGAAGTGGCCAAACTAGGTGCATAATAGAATTGTCTCTGCTCAAAAGTTTGCTTTAAAAAACCCCAACAACCCTAGGAAGGTCAGCTGCTTTGAGGGATGCTCGCTCAGTAAAACATCCATGTTTAGGAGCAGTGTATCTCTAGAGTAATATAGGGTCAAGATAAACATGAGACATTTGCCACCACTTGAGCTTCCTTGGAGGCCTGTGGCTGCCTGCTGTTGGAAAAGGAAAGCTTGAATTACATGGGCCTTTGGTCAGATCCTGCATGGACATTCTTAAGGTTGTGGGATCTGCATGACAACTGGACAGAATAGTATGAGGATGCTGGGAAGACTCCATTTCCCCCATCTGTCTGTGGGGAGGGGGGCCTTCTTTCCATTTACTGCAATTGGAGCCTGGCTAATCACACCAGAACACCAGGAAGGAAAGGCGGGGAGGGCTGCTCCATCCGCGCAGAGCTGAGCTTCCTGTCCCAATGCGGCTACACAGGGTGCCGGGATTGCTGGGGGGGGGGGGCTGGACGTGCTGCCCCCTTACCTTGGCCCCAACACAGACATGAACACATGAAGCTGCCTTCTACTGAATCAGACCCTTGGTCCATCAAAGTCAATATTGTCTACTCAGACCAGCAGCAGCTCTCCAGGGTCTCAGGCAAGGGTCTTTCACATCACCTACTTGCCTGGTCCCTTTAACTGGAGATGCCGGAGGTTGAACCTGGGACCTTCTGCATTCCAAGCAGTTTTCAGTATCAACTACTCAGACCGGCAGCAGCTCTCCAGGGTCTCAGGCAGGGGTCTTTCGCATCACCTACCTTCCTAGTCCCCGTAACTGGAGATGCCGGGGATTGAAGCTGGGACCTTCTGCATGGCAAGCAGATGCTCTGCCACTGAGCCACAGCCCCTCCTCTCCTGCTCAGCCCTCCATGCCACCCCACCCCATCATTTCCGCTGGCACAATTGCCTCCTTTAAGGTCTTACCTTCTGCTAGGCATTGTTTTCCAAAGAGTGCCCCCAGTTGGATTTTCTAGTTGTCTCTCCCCCACTCTTGTTTTCTTCACCCAAGTCCAAGGTGCATCGTTGGATTGAAAGCATCTCCTGTGTGTATGGATTTCCCAGCAGATTGGGTGGCAGATGTCTTCCCCTTGGGGGGTGTAGGGGGGTGAAAGTGATGGTGTTCCTGCCAAGGTTGCCTGGGCGGGTGCAGAGCCAGGAGGCATCGGAGGGCATGACTTCCGCCTGGCATTGTTCGGTCATGTCCCAGAGGTGCCTGCAGGCGGCACATCTTTGCTAGGAATGGGGTGTGGGGAGGAGAGGGTGGCGCCCCGGGAAAACCTGTCCTCACAGCACCCCACACTCTCCAGGGGAAAGCTGTATCTTCCCCCCCCTCCAGCTGCTCTTTCCCTCTTCCTCCTGTTGGACTCACTGGGAAGCTACCTAATTTAGAAGAGGCTTTTGGGTCCTTAAAAAGACCCCCGCGGCGCAGTACTGCAGTCCAAGCTCTGCTCACGATCTGAGTTTGATCCCGACAGAAGTCGGTTTCAGGTAGCTGGCTCAAGGTGGACTCAGCCTTCCATCCCTCCGAGGTCGGTAAAAAATGATTTTATTAACAGATATAGATACAATCACAGTTCACAAACACAGGAACACATAAATACATAAAGCAAACAAAAGAAAAAAAGAGAAAAAAGAAAAAACAGCGAAACTATAATTACAGCACTATTGGCCGAGGGCTTGATATTGGTTGCAAATTCTTATCAATAAAGAAATAAATTATATATATAATATAATTATATATATATATAAACTTTTTTTCTTTTCCTTTTGATTGCAGATATAAAAGGAGTACAATAACAGCATAGGTGGTTAATACATTTAGAAATGAAAAGAAGAGGAAGGGTCATTATAACTTTAATTTATTTTCTGTAAACTTTGAAATGGTAAAATGAGCACCCAGCTTGCTGGGGATAAAATGTAGATGACTGGAGAAGGCAATGGCAAACCACCCCGTAAACATAAGGGGTTACTGCACTTTGTATTCCCAGCGATGTATTAAGAGTTTGAAAATGTTATAAAAAACATCGCTTTTGGATGCAACGGCTAATAAATGGTTGGAAGAAGTCTTCACAGCTAAAGGGGCCTAACAAAGTGCGAACAGTATTTTTTATAACGTTTTCAAACTCTTAATACATCGGTGGAAATACATAGAAAGTGCGAACAGTATTTTTTATAACATTTTCAAACTCCTAATACATCGCTGGGAATACAAGTGCAGTAACCCCCATAGTCTGCCTAGTAAACGTCGGGACGTGACGTCACCCCATGGGCCAGGAATGACCTGGGGCTTGCATAGGGGACTACCCGTACCTTTGGACCCTTATGGCTAGCACATGGTGGGTTTGGTTCTGTTTTGCGAAAGACAATTAATGCGTTCTGTGCCCAGCAAGTCCAATTTCTGCACCAGGAGAAACTGGGCTCTGCAGCCCGCCCAGAGGATGCAAATAGCCAGTCTGCTTAATTTCTCTTTCTTTACATAAAGTGCTTTGCATAGGGTTCACTGATCATGGGGAGGGCCGAGGAGGCGGACTGCCGCTGACTCCGTCTCCTCCTTTGGCTCATAATGTTTCTGCTCACTCGCTTTCATGCCTGGCTTCACTTCCTGAGGACCAGAACGTTGCTTTAAGGAAAAAGAAAATTGAGCTTTGTACATCGCCCCACGTGCGCGCGCACGTACGTACACACAGAGAATCGTTCCATGCCTTTTGTTTCGCCTGATAACAAATTGTGACTTCATGATATATAGGAAAAGTCTAATTGGTTAAAACTGGGCAGAAGCCAAGAAAGACCTCTTGGTTGCCCGTGAAGAGGGACACCTTTTGTGTGTTGTGCCGGGGAGAATAACCCCCAAGAAGCAGGTGCTGCAGGTATTTATTATAATGCAAACTGAAGTTTTAAATACCAGGGGTAGCTTGGGGGGGGGGGTGCTTCTTTTCTGTTGTAGACATTGCTTTGACTTATTGTCATCTTTGTGGTGGTGGTGTTCAGATGCCGACTCTTGTTCATCGAGCGGTTAATTTTTATTGCAATCGGTGTGAAAAATGCATAAAATGTTATACTTACGAGGAGGGGCAAGGAGCCAGGCTGAATACTGAAATCACCGCCCAACCGCTGGGAATTTTGCTCCAGCTTTGCCTCCTGAGATTTCACTCGGTATTCCCGTTGCAGCCGTAGGGACTAGAAGCTTGCCGTCTTCTTCTTTTCTTTTTTGGAAAACATAAAAGCCAAGGGGTCACAGTGTTCGGTTTTGCCCGTGCTGCCAAATGAAGAAACGGTGCGGCTAGTACAGCACGTGCCTCCCAGGTTTTGCACATAAGGGAGTAAGACCCTGACCTGGATGGCCCAGGGTAGCCCAATCTCGTCGGATTTCGGAAGCTAAGCAGGGTCGGTCCTGGCTAGGTGGGACGCTATGCAGAAGAAAGCAATGACAAGCCCCCTCTGTTAATCTCTTGCCTCGAAAACCCGAAGAGGTTGCCATAAGTCAGCTGTGACTTGAAGGTGCTTTACGCACAAGCAATAAGCGGGCATGGGAGTCTACGGCGGGGGTGTCGAGCCTCATTTTTTACGAGGGCTGGATACGACATAAAGCCTTACACGGTTTGGGACCATAGTACCTGCAGGACTGCCTCTCCTGGTATGCACCCCCAAGAGCTTTACGCTCTACTAACAGTTATTGCTGCTGGTCCCCGGCCCGAAGAACGTGCGGCTGTCCTCAACAAGGGCCAGGGCTTTCTCGGCGCCGGCCCTTGCTTGGTGGAATAGTCTTCCTAGTGACATCAGGACAGCAGCGAGAGGATCCATCATTACTGGCCTCCCCATCCCGCCCCCCACTCTTGAAATCCAGGGGTGGTGGTGGTTGAACTGCTGATATCCTATTACTCGGTGGCACCGGGGTAAATTTATGGCCACCTGCATAGAAGTGTTTTATTGAGATTATTGTTTTAATGATGTTGATGATTTTATGTATTTTATGTATTTTAATTGTTACCCACCCTGAGCCTGGCTTGCTGGGGATGAGGGCGGGTTGTAAATAAGAAAAACAAATAAATAAATGTCACTTGGTCAGGCCAGTCCATGTGTACCATAAAATTTAATGCCAGGCACTGAAAAGTGGAGGGCAGCAGGAAAAGAGGAAGACCCAACAAGAGATGGATTGACTCAATAAAGGAAGCCACGGCCTTCAATTTGCAGGATCTGAGCAGGGCTGTCAAAGATAGGACATTTTGGAGGATTTTCATTCATAGGGTCGCCATGAGTCGGAAGCGACTTGACGGCACTTAACACACACACACACACACACACACACACACACACACACACACACTGGAGATACAAACTTTATAGAAGACTCAAGCGAAGCCAATCAATGATATTATTTTTACTTTATTTTTTTAAATTTAAAATACAAACATGCTTAAAACAGTAACGCTCTTACAGTATTTTATTTAACAGTCCTTGATCATTGAGACCTCGGGACTGAAGGAGGTGGCTGGCAAGCCCGCAGCGGACTCGCCAACTCCGATTGGGACTGGGTGGGGGGAAGGTGGCTGCCCCTAACCCCATAACGGGCTTGCCAGCCCAGATCAAGAGTATGGGGTGGCTGCCTCAACTGGCTTGCGAGCCGGATAAGAGCCCTCAAGGGGCCGGATCCGGCGCCCAGACCTTATGTTTGACACCCATGGTCTAGGGCAGTGGTTCCCAAACTTTTTGGGCCACCTGCCCCCTTGGTTCCACAAACTCAACCCCAGCGCCCCCTACCCTGTCCTATAAAAAGCATTATTCAAAATAGGGGTTGGCATGACTCACTAAAGAAGATACTAACAATACAATTTCAAAACAGTAACAGTTAATTGCACATCTATTCAAAACCAAATTAAAACTTTTAAATTGAAATTTATTCAACAAAACTGATGAACTTGATCCAGTGGCGCCAGCTTTTCAAAGTCTGGAAAACAATTCTGATAGTTTGCACCAAATTTGCCAGCACGGTGCCCTAGCTTGATCTATCGTAAATTAGTGAACCACACAGTTGAAGGGGCCCACCTCGAGCGCCCCCCTGCTGCCCCCTTGCCTCTTAGTGCCCCCCTAGGTAATCCCACCGCCCCCCCAGGGGGTGGTACTGCCCACTTTGGGAACCACTGGTCTAGGGCAACTTGAAGACTGGCAGATTTACTGAAGCTGAAGTTTTGGTGGGCTAGCTAGAGCCTCTTGATCAAGTGCATGGCGGAGTCCCAAGCATGCCGTTTTGAACGGTTGCGCTTCTTTAGATGATAGGGCTGTGGCAAGGAAATGGCGAAGAATGCGTGTGTCTCCGTTGCCGGAGAAGGCGGTGGTGCCGCAGTGGATTTAATTCCAGGTTGTTGACAATGACTGGGCGGGCACCTCTGCCCGTTCTTCCCCTCCGGTTTGTGGATTCTGGCTTCAGG
This sequence comes from Euleptes europaea, assembly GCF_029931775.1. NCBI lineage: Eukaryota > Metazoa > Chordata > Lepidosauria > Squamata > Sphaerodactylidae > Euleptes > Euleptes europaea. Next base: position 26,197,531 of record NC_079330.1, on the reverse strand, counting down.
CAGGAACTGCGCTGCCTAGTTCTCCTTCCTGGAGCAGACCAACTTTTCCTGTGTGGCACCGAGCACCCGCCGGAATACTTATTTTCAAAATACTCGTTTTGAGAATCGGGTAACCAGATATGTGGCTCAGTGTGATATCAGGAAGACAAAGTCAGCTCGGAGCCAAGGAGTTCCTTTTCGAACCCTGTGCCCGTTTCGGGAAATGTTAACCGTCGGACACGCAGAACGCGGCTCTCTATGTTGTCATTGCAGATGTGGCCGGAGATGGGAGAACTCCCTTGGGTCTCTTCTGTGGGGCGAGATTTCTGCTCGCAACCTAACGGACATTGGCTGATTTCTTGAGAGGTGCACGACAAGGATTTTTTCACGATTTGGGGGGTTTGGGGGCTAAGGATCTGGATTTTCAGCCTGCTGAAATAACAGAGGCAAGGGGGGAAGCGATGTCTCGGTTTCTCCAATTCAAGGTGCCCTGGGGACTAGGTGCCACAGTCTGTGCCCTGGAAGTCCAGCACAGAGGTGGGCATAGATATGCCAGCGGCGTCCTCGGCCGAGCCAGAGCATTGAACACATGAAGCTGCCTCATACTGAATCAGACCCTTGGTCCATCAAAGTCAGTATTGTCTACTCCAGTGGTTCTCAACCTTTTTTGCTCCATTCCCCCCCCTTTCACCATTGTTCAGAATATAATTCCCCCCTTCCCAAGATAGTCATAAACGTTATTGAATGTCGCAGATTAAATTAAAAACAAACTACAATTTTACAGATTGGACATAATCTACAGGACATCGCACTTTGTCCCCCCGAACCCTAAAATTTCCCCCCCAGGGGTGAATTCCCCCCTTGTTGAGAACCCATGGTCTACCCAGACTGGCAGCGGCTCTCCAGGGTCTCAGGTTAGAGGTCTTTTCACATCACCTACTTGCCTAGTTCCTTTAATTGGAGATGCCGGGGATTGAACCGGGGACCTTCTGCATGCCAAGCAGAGGCTCTACCACTGAGCCACAGCCCCTCCCCATTGCAGCCCCTCCCCATTGCAGACAGGTTCTGTGGCTGACCCCTGATGGCGCTTGTCAGGGATGTTGGGGGCACATCTGAGTGACTGTGGCTACAACAGCTCTCTTCCCCCCCCCCCCTTCCTGCATGGCTTTCCCTTCCTGTCGGCCTAAAGACTGCTCTCCATTGTCTGGCCATAAAAACAGCCTCTTGTCCTCCCCTGCATCCCAGGATGGGAGGCTGTGGTTGGGGAAGGGTGCTTGGTCAGATGGGAGAGCATCTCTCCGGCCCCCCATCTCCAGTTAAAGAGGGTCTTGAGGTGGAGGGCGAGCGAAGCAGAAGAAGAGGAGTTGGTTTTCATGTGCCGACTTTCTCTACCACTTAAGGGAGAATCAAACCGGCTTAGAATCACCTTCCCTTCCCCTCCCCACAACAGACACCCTGTGAGGCGGGTGGGGCTGAGAGCGTGTGACTAGCTCAAGGTCACCCAGCTAGCTTCATGGGTAGGAGTGGGGAAACAAATCCACTTCACCAGATTAGCCGCCGCCGCTCATGTGGAGGAGTGGGGAATCAAACCCGGTTCTCCAGATTAGACTCCACCGCTCTAAACCACTGCTCTAAACCACCACTCTTAACCACTACCCCACGCTGGCTTTTATATGCCGACTTTCTCTACCACTTAAGGAAGAATCAAACCATCTTACAATCATTTTCCTTTCCCCTCGCCACAACAGACCCTTGTGAGGTATGTGGGGCTGAGAGAGCTCTAAGAGAATGAATGAATGAATAAATGTATTTACTGCAAAGGCCAGAATAAAACGACCAGATACAACCTGTGAGAGATTAGGATCTCTCTTGTTTAAAAATCTCACAATTTAAAAACGGTTAAAACCAATAATTTACCAGATAAAAATTAGCCAGTCCCAATGTTAACCTTACCCTCACGGATCTTTATTGCAGCAGTGCAAAATATGGCAACTTGAGAGAGACAAAAAGAGTCCCCATCCCACAGAAGAAGTTTCATTACCTCTTCCTCTGACTCCACTAAATTAATAAGTGGATGGATCAGCGTCCGCTAATACCCTCGTAATAGCCACAAGCTCTGAGAGAACTGTGACTAGCTCAATGTCACCCAGCTGGCTTCGTGTGTAGGAGTGGGGAAACCAACCCAGTTCCCCAGATTAGCGCCTGCCGCTCGTATGGAGGAGTGGGGAATCGCACCCGGTTCTCCCGATCAGACTCCACCACGCCAAACCACCACTCTTCACCCCTACACCGCGCTGGCTCTCGAAGACATTGGAGAGCCGCTGCCTGTCCGGGGTGCTGGCCTAGGCGGGCGTGCGGTCTGACTCAGAGCAGGGGAACTTCGTGTGTTCGTATGAGGTGCAGGATATAATTCCTGCACCAGATAGTTAGTTTGTGCAGGTTTATGACCTCATGGAAAAAGTCTTGTGCAAACCAAGTTGTGTGCTCGGGGAGCCGGCAAACCGTTTCTGCCACGTGCTTTTAAAAATCAGCTGTGTACAGGGTTTGGCCTGCTGCCATTAGCTTTGCTCCACCTGGTTGCATGACCCCCCTTTCCTGGGACGGGACTCCGGAATTTAGTTGGGAAGAGGCGGTGCCGTCATAAGCTCATAACCACCTTCCTCGGGTCGGGATTCTTTCTGCGAACGGTTCTTTGCAGCGGGCGGTGTCATCTATGCTTTTGGCTGGTGCAGTAATGTGTCCATGGGGGTGCTGCATTTTTACACATTTTATGAAAACATAAACTTGATTTTACTGTGGGCTGTGGCTCAGTGGCAGAGCCTCTGCTTGGCATGCAGAAGGTCCCAGGTTCAATCCCCGGCACCTGCAGTTAAACCAGTGGTTCCCAACCTTTTTTTGACCAGGGACCACTAGGACTTTTTTGTTCGGTGCAGGGACCCCAAGGTTCAAAATAAAAATTCTGAGAATTTGAAAATAAACTTTAATCATAACTGTTAGTTAAACATTACACTTAGAATAATATTTGAATATATATATTTTATAATAGAGAACTTTTAATTGAAAATATTAATTTGTTATGGGTTTATAACTTTGTTTCGCGGACCTTAATTTAGTTCTCGCGGACCCCTGGGGGTCCACGGACCCCTGGTTGGGAACCAGTGAGTTAAAGGGACCAGGCGAGTAGGTGATGTGAAAGACCTCTGCCTGAGACCCTGGAGAGCCGCTGCCGGTCTGAGTAGACAAGACTGACTTGGCTGGACCAAGGGTCTGATTCAGTAGAAGGCAGCTTCATGTGTTCATGTGTTCCAGCAACACGTTCTGTGCGTGCAAGCCCGATTGTGGCACACAGTGCTTTGCATGTGCATAGTTGGGTTGTGTGTATTTTGTTTTGTCTTTGGAGGATAGATTATTCTATATCAGACACATATTCTGGAGTGTCTTTCCACTCCCATCCACTGCAGAGTGACCCTGCCTTGGTGGGAGGGGGGGTGCTTCTCCCACAGGTGTTGGTAAACTGTTGGGAGGGGGTGCCTCAGTGGGTGGGAAAATGACTCTGTGCGCGCGCACGCAGAGCTGCGGAGCTTGGGTTGGGAGGTGACTCACTCTTCAAGAATCTGGGCCGCTCATTCTATGGTGGGGAGAGGCAGGCCGAATGCTGCGTGGAGCGGGGGTCCTCGTGACCGTGCTGGGGTCTGTGGGCCAGGGTGGAGGAGGCGCCTGCAGGACAGGCTGGCGCATCTGTCTCACCCCAGAGCCTATTGCAGACTTGCGCGCAGGGCGGGGATGCTGCGGGGTTGATCCTGGAGTGTTATATTCAGCTGTGAATATTCAAAAACATTTTTTATTATTTTCCTTCAATTAATACATCTATATAAAATCAACGTTCACTGCCTCTGAATGTGGAAAGCTCACACCCTGCCAGAAGTTGTGTTAGTCTTTAAGGAGCTACTGGACTTTTGCGCTTTTCTGAATGTGGGAGCAATTCCTGAGGGGCAACGGGGTTATCCTTTTGCAGCAAAAATCAGCAGGAGTCTTGTGGAATCCTAAAGACTTTTTTTTTTTTTTGCCATCAAGTCACTGCTGACTTATGGGGTTTTCAAGGCCAGAGACGTTCAGAGGTGGTTTACGATTGCCTGCCTCCGCGTCACACCCCTAAAGACTAACCAATGTTTATTGCAGCATCAGCTTTCAGGCACTATAGCACACTTTTACTGAAGGAGGTTGGTTTTTAAATACCGACTTTCTCTCCCACTTAAGGCAAAATCAAACCGGCTTACAATCACCTTCCCTTCCCCTCCCCACAACAGACACCCTGTGTGGTAGGTGGGGCTCTAAGAGAGCTGTGACTAGCCCAAGGTCACTCAGCTGGCTTCATGTGGAGTAGTGGGGAAACCAACGCGGTTCCTCAGATTAGCATCCACCGCTCATGTAGAGGAGTGGGGAATCAAACTCGGTTCTCCAGATTAGACTCTAGTCTATGAAAACATAAACTTGATTTTTAAAAAACTCTCTATGCTCCATGCTGCTATCATGGTTAAAAGATCTCTCCAGGAATTTGTCGAATTTCAAAACGCTCCCCCCTTCCCTGAAATCCAAGTTGGTGGCCATTGCCGTATCCTGTGGTAGTGAGTTCCAAAGGTTAATTAGATGGCAGTAGAAGCTGACGTCACATTATGAGAAAGGACAGTAATGCTAGGAAAAGTTGAAGGCAGTAGGAAAAGAGGAAAACCCACCATGATGTGGATCGACTCAATAAAGGAAGCCACAGCCCTCAGTTTGCAAAGCCTGAGCAAGGCTGTTAACGCCTGGACGTTTTGGAGGACATTGATTCATAGGGTTGCCGTGAGTCGGAAGCGACTTGGCGGCATTTAACACACGCACAAAAGCAGACTGAGGCTGGAAAAGCATCCGTCTGGAGGCGGGGGGGGGGGGTGGTGGCTTGGCGTTGGCAGAGTTCACGAGGAAGGCTGGCAGTTGTGGGTCAGAAAAGAGGGGGCGTCCTCGGCCGAGCCCGCCCTGTGAGTTGAAGGTATCTGCAGTTTGGGTGCGCATGAGCCCGGGGGTGGTGGTATAGGGTTCTCTGTGCCCTATTTTGACCTCAGGAGCTATGGGGCAGGGAGCCTTCCCCTTCAGGCCCTGGTTGGGGGGGAGACTGTGTGCCATCCATGGGTTGCCTGCCATGAGCCCAGCTCTCTTCCGGCCAAGTGGCATTTTCCCACTCAGCCTCAAATGTTCCTTTGTTCTACAAGTGTGAAACAAAAGGTCCCTAAGTGCGACTTGTAGGGTGGGGGCGGGGGGGGAGCGAGGCACAGTGAGCGGGGCCTTGAAGAGTAGGGCACGTGATCCTTCCAAGGGAATCCTTCCAGGAGCTTCAGCAGAGTCCGACATTACCCCGTTCTAGCCACACCCTACTGAACAAGACAAGGGGGCGCATTGTGATCCTTTTGTTTGGAAAGAGGTGCCGGGGTTAAGCATGCCTGGCAGTCATGCCTTACGGTCCCCAGAAGGTCGGACCACAACCAGCGGGTTGAAATTAAATCTAAAGAGTTTGTCTAAACGTTAGGAAGAACCTTCTAACGGTTAGAGCGGTTCCTCAGTGGAACAGGCTTCCTCGGGAGGTGGTGAGCTCTCCTTCCCAGGAGGTTTTTAAGCAGAGGCTCGATGGCCATCTGTCAGCAATGCTGATTCTATGACTTTAAGCAGATGATGAGAGGGAAGGCATCTTGGCCATCTTCTGGGCATGGAGTAGGGGGTCACTGGGGGTGTGGGGAGGAGGTAGTTGTGAATTTCCTGCATTGCGCAGGGGGTTGGACTAGATGACCCTGGGGGTCCCTTCCAACTCTAGGATTCTATTATTTGTTCTTCTCTTCCCCTCCCCCATCCCATTTAAGGGGTACTCTGCACATGCTTTGAGGTGCGCTCCCTGTGGGATGGCTTCTGGCGTTCTAAAGCTGTGCCCCAGGTGGAGGCCGGTGGGGAAAATAGGGATTTGGGGCAGAGCCCACAAGTTGCTGAGGCACTTCTTGGGGAAGGGCCGTAGCTCAGTGGTAGAGCATCATCTTGGCATGGAGAGCCGCTGCCAGTCTGAGTAGTAGACGATACTGACATCTGCTTGGCACGCAGAAGGTCCCAGGTTCAACCCCCGGCATCTCCAGTTAAAGGGACAAGGCAAGTAGGTGATGTGAAAGACCTCTGCCTGAGACCCTGAAGAGCTGCTGCCAGTCTGAGTAGACGATACTGACATCTGCTTGGCATGCAGAAGGCCCCAGGTTCAATCCCTGGCATCTCCAGTTAAAGCAGTGGTTCCCAACCTTTTTTTGACCAGGGACCACTAGGACTTTTTTGTTTGGTGCAGGGACCCCAAGGTTCAAAATAAAAATTCTGATAATTTGAAAATAAACTTTAATCATAACTGTTAGTTAAACATTAAACTTAAAATAATATTTGAATATATATATATATTTATAATAGAGAACTTTTAATTGAAAATATTAATTATGGGTTTATAACTTTGTTTCGTGGACCTTAATTTAGTTCTCGCGGACCCCTGGGGCTCCACGGACCCCCAGTTGGGAACCAGTGAGTTAAAGGTACTAGGCAAGTAGGTGATGTGCAAGACCCCTGCCTGAGACCTGCCGGTCTGAGTAGACAATACTGACTTTGATGGACCAAGGGTCTGATTCGGCATAAGGCAGCTTCATGTGTTCATGTGTTCTTCACTGGGGCAGGGGTGCAGTTTATTTGGGGAGGTAAAATAGGGGGTGGTTTGGGCAGAATTGTGACGCCCTGCTGGAGGGAGGGTTAGGGGAAAGGGAGGGGGTGAATGTTGTGGATTTCCTTGCCTCCCCGGAGATGTGGGTGCCTGGCTGGGAATAGCTCTCTGCGTGGGAGGCTTCTGCTCTGGCAAAGGAGGGTGTGAAGCCGGCACGGCACGACGGCGGGCGGCGTTTCTCTCTCTTCGCCGATGGGGGCTGGAGAGGATGGGCTAGTGATGGGTGCGGGGGGAGAAGCATCCCCACCAGCATTTGCGGTTTGCACGCACATGCACACACGCACAAGCACTTCTCTCCCTAAATGCCTGCGGCGCAGAAGGCTGCTGTTTGCTGTTGTTCTGGGTTTTGAAAATCGTTTTCTCGTTTAAAAGAGCTGCCGAGGTTAGGAGGCGGCCCGCCGTTCCCCGCGTTGGCCAAAGTTCATGCCGTGACTCTCCGGATAGCAAGCCGATTGCGCATGTCATAAATCGACGCTTAAAATGCTTCCGACATCTGGTTTGGGGTAGCGTGTTTGGGTCTTGTGAGAAGAGTACTCCGGGGTCGGGAGCAGGAGCTGCTGCTCCTCTTCTAAAATGAGAGGTGCGGCTGTTGACTCCTGCCCAGTTGCCGTATTGGGTCTCTATTCTGAAATGTGTTTGGGTTGCCTGTGCTTATTTGATTATCCATTTATTATTGAAAATAATAACTGCTGAATTACAGTTGAGATTCAAAATAAAGTCAATGCATTTACCTGGGCTGAATAAAGACCTTGCATTCATGGCTCATTACCAGTGCTGATTTCTCCACCCCCATCTCTCCCCTGGACATCACAGACTCTTCTGCAGACCGCACCGAATCCCACCACGCCTGCGATTCACATTGACATACTGTTAACATTTACATACGAACGCTTGTCTGAATTCACTCTCCTCTACTTAAAGACAGATGGATTCACATTCTAGCTGTATCTGAAGAAGGGAGCTGTGGCTCCCGAAAGCTCCTCCCCTGCCAGAAAATATTTGTGTTAGTCTTTAAGGTGCTACTGGACTCTTGCCCTTTTCTATTATTGAAAAGGTAAAGGTAGTCCCCTGTGCAAGCACTGGGTCATTGCTGACCCATGGGGTGACATCACTTGGAGAGCATCTTGGAGACGGATGGGTGATTCCGTTCCGGTTCTAAGGTAGGCAGGGAATAGTCAAAACTTTCGCCGCTTCCTGTTTCCTGCCTGGAATCGCTTTTTGTCTCCAATTTTCTTCCTGCCTAGCTAAGGTACGGCTATGTTTACGGGATGGTTTGCTACTGCCTTCCCCAGTTGTCGACACTTTACCCCCAGCAAGCTGGGTCCTCATTTGGCCGACCTCGGAAGGATGGAAGGCTGAGTCGACCTCGAGCCGGCTACCTGAAACCGACTTCCATTGGGATCGAACTCAGGTCGTGAGCAGAGCTTGGATTGTAGTACTGCAGCTTACCACCCTACGTCACGGGGTGTCTATTTATTTATTGTTTACTTTATTTATATCTTGCCTTTCTCCACAGTGGCGACCCAAAGCCGCTTATATCATTCTCCTCTTTTATTATCGCAACAACCTTGCGAGGTAGGTTAGGCTGAGAGTGAGCGATTGGCCCAAGGTCACCCAGCAAGCTTTCGTGGCGGAGTGGGGATTGGAACCTGGCTCTCACGGATCCGAGTCCGACACTTTAACCACTGCGCCAGGCTGCCTGCCGTAGTTAGTATATTTCCTAGCAGACCTTCACGTTCTGTGATTGACTTTCCCACTTGAGCAGTTGGAATATTTCTGAACGTTCTGTGAACACTGCAGTTGCTCAGCCGGTGCTTTATGAAGTCAGGAGACAGGCCATGATCAGAGAGGGGGAAATACTCTGGCTACCTTTGATTTGGGGCTGTTCCACTTCTGACCACATATGTGGAAGGGGGGGTGTTCCTTGGTTTAACATGCACCTCCCCTGTTCAAAACTTCCCTGCTTGTAGACAACTAGCAGGTGGGGTAGAAGTCTAAGATTGGACCCTTCTCCCTGATGATCTAATTCTCGGTGTACAGGGAAGTTTTTTGGGATGACATCCCCCCACCTGCTGTCTGAGGAGGTGCTGCCAAGTGCAGGTTTTTAACCCCTCTAGGACAGTGGTTGCCAACCTTTTAAAACTTGTGTACCCCTTGGCAGCCCATTTCCATAAATTGTGCCCCCCCATAGTACTAAAATGTTTGTAATTAATATAGTTGCTGTTATTTCAAATGCCTTTTGAGAGTGTAGCGGTTAAGAGTGGGGATTTGGAGCAGTGGAACCTAATCTGGAGAACCGGGTTTGATTCCTCACTCCTCCCCGTGAATGGCAGGTGCCAATCTGGTGAACTGGTTTGGTCTCCCCACTCCTACGCATGAAGCCAGCTGGGTGACCTTGGGCTAGTCACGCCCTCTTGGCCCCACCTACCTCACAGGGTGCCTGTTGTGGAGAGAGGAAGGGAAGGTGATCGTAAGCTGCTTTGAGCCTCCCTTAAGTGGTAGAGAAAGTCTGCATATGAAAACCAACTCTTCTCCCCCCCCCCCCATTATTCAGGGGTTTTTTTTTGCATACCTCTAAATGTCCTAGTTTGTACCCCTGGGGGTACATGTACCCCAGGTTGGGAACCACTGTTAACTGAGAGGTAGAGAGGTCACAGAATGCTCCCGAACATTCTGGTAGGTTGAGGGGTGAGGATCGGCTTCTGCATTTGCGGCCTAATTATTGGCGGCTGGGGAGAGAGAAACCCCATTTCCTAATGTCAATATGCTACGGTTAATGAACGCTCACTTCCCCTGTCATGGCGTTGCTGGGGGGAGACCCTAGCAGCTAGTAAAACCCCCCTTAGTCTTTCTAGGGAGACTTGGGGGTCTCCTTAGCAACCAGGCAAGGGAGCAAGTAGGCTTGTCTGGTTGGTTGGGGGGGGGTAGAAACTATTGGGGGACGCAAGAGAGGTATCAATAGAGTTTTGAAAGGTGGGTGCCTCCATTCTGTGGGGCGGGTAGGAGGTGTCACCCTAGAACAATATGTCGGCACCTAGCCCGGACCTGAAGCCATCCATGTTTCCTTGTCTGTGGGTCTTGGTGAGTCTTCACTCCCACAGCCTGTGCTTGAGTAGGGTTGCTCCTGGAAGGAGGCTTTGCCGTAGCTTGGTCTTGGGACAGATGAGGAGTGACGATATACTGTATTTCTCTGTCCATCGAGAACGTGCAAAGAAGTTGCGCACAGTTGGGATTTTAAGGGGCAGGAACTTCTGCGTGGTCGTGAATTTCTGGCAGACTCGAACCGCAGTGCCTCTTCCTTTTCAGAAGTTAAACGCCTGTATTTCCCAAAGACTGGCCTGTGGTAGTACGGAATCTTCACAGTCATCACGGGTTGAGGGGAAAGGGCTGTTTGCCCAAAGATCCCATTGTTAACTGTCCAGGTTGAACCTGTATGACTTGAACTCTGGCTTTTCTCCTCTCCACCCCCCCCCCACTCACGATTCTGCTCTCCCTACAGATCCTGGCTGGGCATCCATCAACCGCGGAGTGCTGGTTTGTGACGAATGCTGCAGCGTCCACCGCAGCCTAGGGCGGCACATATCCATAGTCAAGCACCTCCGGCACAGCCCCTGGTCTGCGACCCTCTTGCAGGTGGGTGGGGGCCCTTTCCATGGAGGGGTACATGTGGAGGGAGGGCCGCTTCGTGTATTTATGTGTTGTGTTAACGTGTTTGTTTTTGCTTGTATAACTTTAAAAGTTGAAATAAATGTTTATTAAGAAAAAAGAAAATAGAGGAGGAAACCAGGAAGGGAATGGTGCGAGGGAGGGTGTACATGCACAAATGCAGGGTTTGTTTCATCTCTGTGTATCTACCACATTTATATCCTGCCCTTTCTCCACGGAGCTCAGGACGGCATTTTATGCTCACAACAACCCTATAAGGTAGGCTAGGCTGAGGAGGAGTGACTAGCTCCAGGTCACTCAGGGAGGTTCAAGGATGAGGTGGGATTTGACCCTGGGTTGCAGCTGCCAGCGCTCTAAATGAGGCTTCTGTCCGGCTTAATGTCAACTGGAGATGTGGAAGGAGGCTCAAAGCTTCTTGGAAAGGGGTTTGGGAGTGGCGTTCCAGTCGTTGGGGAACAGATGTACAGTTGTTTTCAGCAGGGTGGGAGATCATGCAGCGGCAGGGGACAGAGGTGGGAGGACGAAGCTTCTGGGCCGCGATCCTTTTGTCGATGCTGCCGGCTGAAGGTTGTCCTCCTCGCCCTCCAATCTTTCTCTCTGTTCTTTCCCCCAGATGGTGCACACACTTGCTAGCAACGGTGCCAATTCTATATGGGAACACTCGCTACTTGATCCGGCGCAAGTCCAGAGTGGGAGGCGCAAGGCAAACCCCCAAGACAAAGTTCAGTGAGTATTAGCGGCTGCCTGTTTAGGAGGAGAGTCAAGATGGAGGGAAAACGGGCGTTTGCTTACCTGGAATTTCCAGGAGGGTCTGTGAATCCCAAGGCAGGGCTGTTGCTGAAGCCCCGGTATTTTGCTCATGAATTGAGCATGCAGTTTTCTCAATAGGACTAACAGCTCTTCTTATCACAAGGATTAGAAATCTTACGTTGCTAACTGGTGAGAATTCTCTTTTTTGCCCTTACTTGCGGATACTGCTGATGTCTTATTTTTTCATAAGATTTGTCGACAATGTTTGAAGAAAAGAGACCCCAGAAGTCCTATTTCTACAAGAATCTTGCATTCAGTAACCTTTTTTAAATCTGTTGGAAAGTTTTAAATCTTGGAGAATGCTTTTCTGCTTGAGCTCCTGCAAAATCAATGGGCAGAGCTTTTTTTTTATCAAGCACAATGTTCCCTTTTATTCGACACAAAGCAAAGGTGAATCAAAACATTTGTTCTTCTTGGGGGGGGTGACTGAGCACCTCTGGTTCAAGGAAAATTTGATTCCATTCTTTGGAAAAGTATGGCAAAAATCTGGAGACGCTGAAGTCACAATAGGAGGGATTCCACCAAGTTGTCATGTCCAAGACAGAAGCTTTCAGCTGCCTGGAGCTTTTGTAACTCTGGGAGAGAAATGAATGCTTCCAAGCAGAATTACTCGGAGAGGTGGGATGTTCTTTGCATCTGCTCAGCCTCCGTCTCAAGGATCAAGTGTATGGGTGACCCTCAAGTTATTTCCGAACAATGTCCTGAACATTGCAAGTGGGAATAATGTAATGAAAAGTGCAAAATTAAACCCTGCAAGCTCTGAGCACTGTAATCCTTCAGAAGCAATAGGTGCTGCAGGAAATTGGATTGAAATGATGAGATGGGGCTTTAATTAAGGAAATGCCTGATATTTCAGAGGGGGATGGCTAAGACTCTAGGCTGGATTTCCGAAAAGGCTCAGATAAGTTTTCTCGTGAAAACTTTATTTGAATATATACCGCGCTGTAGGAAGCAGGTTGTAAAAATACTCTTTATCCCACAAAGGTGGAACTATAAATGTGTCGCCGGAATAATAATGCACTTTGTAAAAGATGGGTATTTTGGAAAAAGCCAAGAAATTCGCAGGAGGGAACTGGACAAGGAAACAGCTCGATTTTCAACAGAAAGATGAGAGATTCAGTTACTTCATAAGGAAAGACTTGAGAAATCTATGTAGTTTCTACAGAAGGTAATATCTGTGGGTAAATCCTGGTAAGCGTACAAGATATATCTGAAGAAAATAAGGCGTTGCTACATGTTGAGATTACTGGACAGAAATTCCACTGACCGAAAGGACCTAAAAGCATCAAGGCTCAATGAGATTCTGTCCCTTAGAGTTCCCTGAGATCTTTAAGGTGATTAGCCAATTGTCTAAAGAATATTTGCAAATATATTTGTTAAGATGCATCAGCCTTTGTTTCTGGAAGGTTCTCTCTAAAGCTTCAAAACGGTTACAGGAGAGTGTAGATCCAGTCCAGTGAACTATGGTAGGATCAGGATGAAAGAAAAGGCATTGGATAGTTTTGAATGGCAGTTCCTGTTTTGGAAACGTGAAAGATTTTGATCTTGGCAGTCATTTTTAAACTGTATTCAGAATGCATCCCATATTTCATGAGTTACTCTGATTCTTTACAACGTAGCAGATTTCCCTTTTCCATGTTACTTAAAAGTTACATATTGGTACATACTGAATCTGTTGAATGATGACACAGGTACAGGTCCCCTGTACAAGCACTGGGTCCTTCCTGACCCATGGGGTGACGTCACATCCCGACGTTTCCTAGGCAGACTTTTGTTTTACGGGGTGGTTTGCCAGTGCCTTCCCCAGTCATCTTCCCTTTACCCCCAGCAAGCTGGGTACTCATTTTACCGACCTCGGAAGGATGGAAGGCTGAGTCAACCTTGAGCCGGCTACCTGAAACCAACTTCCGTCGGGATCGAACTCAGGTCGTGAGCAGAGCTTGGACTGCAGTGCTGCAGCTTACCACTCTGCGCCATGGGGCTCCTATTGGATGATTAGAACTAAGCTAATGAGGACAGGAATTGTTGGTGATGAACCACAACTGAAAACCAGATTATAGGCAGATAATACCATACTACAGTTAAGCCAAGAGAATGTTTGCACTTGCATTATGTGTACTGCGAGGTATATGGATATGAAATACATTTTAAAAATTTATTTATTTAAATATCTATTAGTCGTCTTTCCCTCTTGTGGAACTCAAGGCTGCTTACAATAATAATTAACCTGATTAAAAAAAATAAAACAATATAAATAAAACAACAATTATAAAAACATACAAAAGGTCTCAATTTAAAAATTCCAATTAGGACTTCCAGTAAATAAAAACTAAACCAGTCAAATGCAGTCCTAAATAAAATGGCCGTCAACTGCCTCCTTATGATTGACAGTAAGGGGGCATGCACATGTTCCTGAGGTGGTCGTTCCATAATCGTGGGGCTGCCACCAAAAAGGTACTGTCTTGTGTACCCACCAAACAAGCTTCTTTGATTAACGGGACAGTCCGGAGGGCATCTCCCTGTGAGTTCCCAGGCAGGAACATATGTGAGAAGATGGTTCTTCAGATACTCTAGTTCCAAGCTATGTGGGGTTTAAAAGGACAAGACCAGGGCCTTGAACTGGACTTCGGAGTTGCCAGTGTAATTGGTATAGTATCATGGTCATATGCTCTTGGTAGCTGGCCCCAACTAGCAGTCTAGCTTCAGAATTCTGCAATAGCTGCAGCTTCTAAACACTCTCCAAGGGTAGTCCCAGGTGGAACTCATTGCACCAGTCCAGATGTTACTAAGGCATGGATTGATGTGGCTAGATCCGACTGAGCCAGTAACACTGAATTGTTAGTGTTAAATTATAGCGGTGTAACCACATGAACTTGCTTGGAAAGAAAGAAAACCCTGGAGGTTTTTAAGAAGAGGCCATCTGTCAGCAATGTTGATACTGTGACCTTAGGCAAATGATGATTCAATATTTTCAATTAAGATTTTGTTTTGGTCCTTTTATGGCATCTTACGTTGAAACCTCTTCTGACATACTTTGCAGCCAGAGATAAGGAGCATCTTCTCTTTCAAGGATTTCAATGACAAAAGATGCCTAAATGATGTGTTATCCCTTTCAAATCTGTATAAGGAAAGCGGTTGTAATCTGGAATCCTTCTGGATTAGCATTTTTGCAAAGGGATGGGCAGTCTCGCTCAATAATAATCCTCTCTTGTAATTAAACAAGCCCCTTTGTATTTTTTGGTACCTTACAAAAGCAACACAGTTTAGAATTGGAGGGGTTTTCGTCTCTCTCCCCCCCCTCCCCCCGCGGCTTTAAAATTTCCACATTTGGTGAAAAGGCAGTTCAATGTTCTGGCTCTTTATCATGCCTGGCAAATCATGCCGTTTCTGTGATCCTTTTTTTGTCATATATAAGCTTTCGTTATTTTTTTCCAAAATGACAAAGCAAAAATATAGGTCATCTGAGATGAAAACAGAGAGAGAAGGTAATTAATAAAGGCAATTAATAAAAGAAAAACACGGGGGAAAGTGGTTGATCTTCTCACAGTGCAATTGTAAGCAGAGTTTGTCCCTTCTCTGAAGATAGTTTCAGAGGGTAGCCGTGTTAGTTTGAAGTAGAATAGTTAGATTTGAGTCCAGTAGCACCTTTGAGACCAACCAGAGTTTCAGGGTAAATGTTTTCCAGAATCAAAGTTTAGTCACACCTGTCTCACATGAAGCTGCCTTCTACTGAATGAGACCCTTGGTCCATCAAAGTCAGTATTGCCTACTCAGACCGGCAGCGGCTCTCCAGGGTCTCAGGCAGCTGAGGTGCTCCTGGGCTCAAATCTAGCTTTTAGTCCCTTCTGTTGTTACGCCAAGCACAGAGGGTCTCCTTTATTTGGGGAAATTAGCTGGAGACTAAACAGAGCTTTGCAAGAGGCTGGCGTGGGGATCTTTCTAAACCAATTCTGCCCCTAGGTGAGCAAGCCGAAATGGAGAGCAACCCAATAACAAGGAGGCCTTTATGAATTTTAAGGGTTTTATTAAAAGTAATCAAATAGGGTAACAACACACACACACAAACAATTAATTCCCAACACAGAGAGAGCTAAGAAAGTAGAGATTTTGAGATTCCCAAGCGGTTCATAGTCCTGCAGAGCGAGGTTCCAGAATAGCAGCTGCACGAGGGAAGGGGAAAAAGGACTACACGCCAGGGGTAGGACTCACATCTTGTGTTCTGGATCCAAAATGAGAAGCCACTGACATGTGCCAGGTCTCTCTGTTTTATAGTCAAATTCTGCCCATGGGGCAGACTGACTCACAGGGCATGTGAGCAGTGGGGCACAACGGTAAGATTGCTTCAAAATTGGAGAAAGATTGAGTGGTGAAAAGGTGGGAGCCAGGGTGTGAAAAGGTGGGAGCCAGAGTGATCGGAATATGAAGGGATTATTGATGACTGTCAATCACTCAGCGATTGTGTTATTGACAGCTGGCAGGAACTGGGAGCAGAGAGGGGAAGGAGAAGATGGGATTAGCTTGCCCTGAGAAAGAATGTAAAGTGTGAAAAGGGAAAACGCTATTGTTCTGAGTCTGAAGTCCTCAGGCAGATCTTGATATGCTAGCCGTTTCTTTGGTTATGCAAAAGGTGGCCAGGAAGGCAGCTGTTCCAGGGGCGGGTCTCTGGCAGAGAGGCTCAGGAGCAGATTTTGGAGTTCTCTGTTCTGCTCTGCATTCAGATCCAAGATGGAGTTCAGGTCCCCTTCCCTTCTCCGGGTCCAGGTGCTGTGTGCCATTCGCAGGTCCCTGCTGGCTCCGTACAGCGACGTCCGGTGGGGTGCTTGGGATGCTCCTGTGTCTTGGAGTGTGGTGCTGTCTCTCTCCATGCCTCCCCTGCCATTCAGCAACAGTCCCAATGTACAGACATGAGAGTCCAAGGGTTTCCATATTACAGGGGGTATAGAAGGGTATCGTTACACTGTGGGCTTACAAGAGGGTGACTGCTTAGAATTGCAGTTAGTGTCCTACTGGGACATTTTAATATGCAAATAAAATTTTCTGAGAGAATTAAATTAGTTTGGAACTTGCTGATTACAGCAGAAATCTGTGTCATTAAGTGGCATCATCCCTGTGAGCCAGAGGTTTGAGAAAGCAGGAGCTCTCAGCTAAACCGGCAGGAGTCAATTTGAATGAGCTGGAGGCCTTTCCGTTAACTCCTTTTGGAAGAAGGATGGAAAGGTGAAGCGCTTTTGATTGTTGGTTATATGATCAGAGGGCTGAGGCTGAATGGTAGAGCATCTGCTTGGCATGCAGAAGGTCCCAGGTTCAATCCCTGGCATCTCCAGTTGAAAAGATCAGGTGATGTGAAATACGTCCCCCTGAGACCTTGGGAAGCCGCTGCCAGTCTGAGTAGGCAAGAGTGACCTTGACAGACCGGTGGTCTGACTCAGTAGAAGGCAGCTTCATGTGTTGTGTGTGTGTTGAGTTATTTTGCTATCTTGTGTGTGCTCCCAAGTAGTTAAATTGTGGAACTCCCTGCCCCAGGATGTGGTGATGGCAGCCAACTCGGAAGGCTTTAAGAGGGGAGTGGAGTTGTTTATGGAGGAGAGGGCTATCCATGGCTACTAGTATAAATGGATACTAGTCCTGATTCATACCTATTCTCTCCAGGATCAGAGGAGCATGCCTAATATACTAGGTGCTGCTGAACACAGGCAGGATGCTGCTGCTGCAGCTGTCTTGTCTATGGGCTACCTAGAGATACCTGGTTGACCGCTGTGTGAACAGACAGCTGGACTTGATGGGCCTCAGTCTGATCCAGCATGGCTTTTCTTATGTTCTTAAATTAAATAATTTATAATTTGCTGTGTATGTGTATATCGTTTTACTGCTTTATTGAACGTTTAAGCTATGGATTTGAAGCTCTAGCCCTGGGGCTGCAGTGCCACAGAAGAGTCTTGCAATGGGAGAAACAGTCCTGGGGAGCCTATGGCTGAAGGGTGTGTGTTTAAATCTCCTGCAGTGAATGAGAGATCACAGCGCTTCTGTTCATGTCCAGAGTAGCCTGCCCGCACCCTTCCGAGATTTTGGGGAAGGGTCTGCTTCTAAAATACTGTTGGAAGTAGGGGTGTCAATCCAGCCCCTCATGGATCCTGTTTTTTTGTCACATCACAGCCCCACCAAGTCGGAGTTCATCCGTGCCAAATACCAGATGCTGGCCTTTGTCCACAAGCTTCCATGCCGGGACGACGACGGTGTGACTGCAAAGGACCTCAGCAAGGTAGGGCATGTTGTGCATGCGTGTGCGTAGCGAGCGCGAAGTTATGCCTTCAGATATGGAGAGGAGTGCTCCTGTTGCACCCCAGGATTCCAACCCTAGTGGTGGCGATGGAAAGTGCCGTCAAGTGGCAGCTGAGGTATGGTGGCCCTGTAGGGATTTCAAGGCAAGAGACGTTCGGCGGTGGTTTGCCATCGTCTGCCTCTGTGTGGGCTGAGAGTCCTGAGAGAACCGTGACTGGCCCAAAGTCACCCAGCAGGTTTCATGTGGAGGAGTGGGGAATCAAACCTGGTTCTCCAGATTAGAGTCCGCCGCTCTTAACCACTACACCACACTGGCTCTCATTCCAGCCCTTTGTGTGTGTAAAGTGCCGTCAAGTCGCAGCCGACTTATGGCGACCCCTTTGGGGTTTTCATGGCAAGAAACTAACAGAGGTGGTTTGCCAGTGCCTTCCTCTGCACAGCAACCCTGGACTTCCTTGGTGGTCTCCCATCCAAATACTAACCAGGGCTGACCCAGCTTAGCTTCTGAGATCTGACGAGTTCAGGCTAGCCTGGGCCATCCAGGTCAGGGCCATTCTAGCCCTAGGCTTCAGAAAAAGACATATTTTCAAGACTAAAATGGAGGAGCAGAGTACCGTGTGTCGCTCGGTGGAGAAAGAGCAGACTGAAAATGCGATAGTTTCTGATTCTATAAACCTCTGCCTCGAACCCCCAGCCTGTTCTCTTTTTAATGGAAATAAGCAAGTGTTAAGCTTTCGTGACAATTTAGTGCTCTGGTTTTTGACGAGAGCTGTCAGTTGATGGTCACTTGGCCTTGCCTGGGTGAGTGGCGGGGGGGAGGGCTGGCAGCTCTGTTTTTTCCTGTTCCCTGACCTCTGTCTCTCTTTCCCTCCCACAGCAGTTGCATTCAAGTGTCCGGACAGGAAACCTGGAAACCTGTTTGCGCTTGCTTTCTCTGGGGGCTCAAGCCAACTTCTTCCACCCGGTGAGACCCTGTGACCCAGGCTGAATTGGAACCCGGGCTCAGACCCAGTTTATCCAACCTGCCCTTCCTCCCAGAAAGCTGGGACCTGAAGCAGGCAACAGCAATAAACCAATTCATTGTAAAAATGTTTTTTTAAAAACCCTTGAAACAGATAGCGATAGAAATTTTTCAAGGGTTTTAATGTCCGGGCTCGGACTTGGCCTTTCCAAATATGTCTGTGTTGTGTGCAAATTTCCCCGCTCTTGCAGGAGAAAGGGACCACCCCTCTGCACGTGGCATCCAAAGCCGGGCAGATCCTTCAGGCTGAGTTGCTCGTGGTTTATGGAGCTGACCCCGGAGCCCCCGATGTGAACGGCCGTACCCCCATCGACTATGCTAGGTGAGGATGGGCATTGGTTGTGTCCGGAATGCCTATGGAGAGCCGTGCACTGGATCCAAATTGGGGAACAAACATGTTGTGTGTGTGTTGAGTTATTTTGCTATCTTGTGTGTGCTCCCAAATAGTTAAATTGTGGAACTCCCTGCCCCAGGATGTGGTGATGGCTGCCAACTTGGAAGGCTTTAAGAGGGGAGTGGACATGGTCATGCAGGAGAGGGCTATTCATGGCTACTAGTATAAATGGATACTAGTCATGATGCATGCCTATTCTCTCCAGGTTGAGAGAAGCATGTCTATTATTTCAGGTGCTGTGGAACACAGGCAGGGCAATGTTGCTGCAGTCGCCTTGTTTGTGGGCTTCCTAGAGGCACGTGGTTGGCCACTGTGTGAACAGACTGCTGGACTTGATAGGCCTTGGTTTTTCTTATGTTCTTAAATTCAATAATTTATAATTTGCTGTATCTGTGTATATTGTTTTACTGTTTTATTGAACGTTTAAGCTATGGATTCTTGAATGCTTCAAAACTATCACTTTATGTCAGAGACAGTAGCTGGCTTTCATTGTATGCTGAGGACCCCTTGAACGCCATCCTGGGGTCATGGTGATATAGAGATTTTTTAGGGTAAAGTGTTACATTAAATAAAAAATTATTTATTTGCCATCAAGTCCCAGCTGACTTATGACAACTCCAGGTGGGGTTTTCAAGGCAAGAGACATTCAAAGATGGTTTGCCATTCCCTGCCTCCATGTCCGACCCCGGTTGGTGGTCTCCCATCCAAATACTTTCCAGGGTCAACCCTGATTAGCTTTCGAGATCTGATGAGATCAGGATAGCCTGGGCCATCCAGGTCAGGGCAACTAAAGATTAGACTGGTGGAAAAGCTTAACAGATTGATAGCGATGGGGGGCTTTTGTTACTGCCATTTGGCGAGACAGAACTGAATGCTATAATTCAGTACATGATAGGGACTTATTTATAGTAGTTGGGGAGATTGTTTGACCTTTGATCTCCCTCTCTCCCTGCAGGCAGGCGTCCCAACATGAGTTGGCTGAACGGCTGGTGGAGTGTCAGTACGAACTTACAGACAGGCTGGCCTTTTATCTCTGTGGGCGCAAGCCAGGTAAGGGAGCCATGTATCAGACTGGGCGAGGCTGGATTTCGGAACCAGGGGCCGGGGCCCACCAAGGTCACCTATTTTGCTCAGGGTGTGTTTTCTAACCATTGCCAAGCAGGCGACCATTTCAATTTTGCTTTAGAGTTGCTGCGAGAAAGAAACTTGAGAATCTCAGGCCATTTTTGCATGGCAATTAGCAGCCCCTTCCAGGCTGAATTGCCCCCCCAGAATTTTTTTATTTTTGCACGCCGAACCATCATTCTGGCACAGACCTGCTTCGCATTACAAAAGAGTCCACTTAACGCGACCTTTTGTGTGCGCATTAGCTATGCACATGCTAATGGCTATGCAAACGAACGAAGGAGCAGGTGAGTGGGGGGTGGGTGGAATTTCCTCTTTTGCGGCGGGACTGTGAATGGGCGTTTTTAAAGTCGCATTTTTAAAACGAGCTTTGAACAAGCTTCAAAATTGACCATGCATAACTGGCCAAAGGGTTTTGCGCTGGTTTCTCTCTCTTTACTTTGTACCAATCCCCCTCCCCCGTACAAAATACATTTGTGTTTCAACGTCGTTTTTGCCATAAAAACAGTGGGAAAGATGACAAGAATGATTGATGGCAAAGAAACGGAGGGAGACTGAAACGGAGGAGAAGTAGAACAGCGCTTGGGATCAAAAGGAAATTAAAACAGTTGCATCAGCTCAATGCTGTTCCCAAGCAAGGGAGGAAGGGCATGTTGAGCTGCGATATTGGGGTGGCCAGTGGTTAAAGATCTGCCTCATACCGAGTCGGACAGTTAGTCCGCCTACCTCCATTTTGTCTAATCATATGAGCTTTTACCTATCAACATGTTATAATATAATCAATATATTCTCCTGTAATAGATGACATATATAATTGTCTAAGCTAACAAGTCACTAGAAAAGACAGTCATGCTAGAAAAAGTGGAAGATCCAACAGGAGATGGATTGAATCATAGAATCATAGAGTTGGAAGGGACCACCAGGGTCATCTAGTCCAACCCCCTACACAATGTAGGAAATTCACAACTACCTCCCCCACACACACCCAGTGCCCAGAAGATGGCCACGATTCCCTCCCTCTCATGAACTGCCTAAGTTCATAGAATCAGCATTGCTGACAGATGGCCATCTAGCCTCTGCTTAAAAACCTCCAGGGAAGGAGCACTTACCACCTCCCAAGGAAGCCTGTTCCACTGAGGAACCGCTCTGTTAGAAAATTCCTAATGTCTAGATGGAAACTCTTCTGATTTAATTTTAACCCGTTGGTTCTGGTCCAACCTTCTGGGGCAACAGAAAACAACTCGGCACCCTCCTCTATGTGACAGCCCTTCAAGTACTTGAAGATGGTTATGATATCCCCTCTCAGTCTTCTCCTTTTCAGGCTAAACATACCCAGCTCCTTCAACCTTTCCTCATAGGATTTGGATTGACTCAATAAAGGAAGCCACAGTCCTCAATTTGCAAGATCTGAGCAAGGCTGTCAAAGATAGGACATTTTGGAGGACATTGATTCATAGGGTCGCCATGAGTTGGAAGCGACTTGGCACTGAACAAACACACACAAGCTAACAAATAGACCTAATCTCCTTGGTCAATATATGTTAATTTATGAAACCTGAAATAGTGTTTCCTTTGACCAGCTCCTTACATATGCATTCTTCTGCCACATAATCATAATACAATTTCCGTATCTTTTGAAATTCTTCCATCAGCCTTTTGTTTGCAGTGTGTGTCAGCTCGGCCACCACTGCATGTTCAGCTAGCTTTTCTAGCCAATTGTCTATTGATTTCGCTTGGTTTTTGGTCAGCTCAGAGGGGCTTAGCAAGAGTTCCGTGGCTGGTTGTTCGCCGTCGTTCTTCTGAGTGAAAAGCAAAAAGAAAAAATGACCTTGTGTTTATTTTTGCTGTGTTTTATTGACTTCGTTTCTAACCTGCCTTCTTTGCGAAGACCTGAGGCGGATTGCAAAATTTTACAAAAGCAATTCTGTCGGACATCAAAGGCCTCCAAGAAACAGGGCAGTAGGATTAGGCTTACGGAACTGGGAAAAGCGATGCAAACGCGCTTCGGTGCGCGGAGAAGATTGTTTTTAGTGAGCGGACCTGGCAAACAAAGGGTTACTGTTGAAGAAGAGCGAGCATCATGTGCTGGATCTCTGAGCCGCTCTTGCCTTTCCCTTGCAGATCACAAGAATGGGCATTACATCATTCCGCAGATGGCCGACAGGTGAGACCCCGCCCCCGGCACGGTCCCCCCCCCCTTCCGTCGCTTCCATTTCATGGGAAACAAATGCTGCTACCTTGTGGACATCATGGGCGTCGCACATATTCCTGTTCGGATCGAATCAGGAAAGGGAGTGCTGACTCCTAGGGCATTTATGCATGGGAGGTTTTGCCTTGGATTTGCTGCTCTCTAGGCGCACATTTTCCCCATCCATATGGGAGCCAGCGTGGTGTAGTGGTTGAGAGCGGTGGAGTCTGATCTGGAGAACCGGGTTTGATTCCCCACCCCTCCACATGAGGCTAATCTGGTGGACTGGATTTGTTTCCCCACTCCTACACACGAAGCCAGCTGGGTGACCTTGGGCAAGTCACAGGTCTCTTAGAGCTCTCTCAGCCCCACCTACCTCACAGGGTGTCTGTTGTAGGGAGGGGAATGGAAAGGTGATTGTAAGCCGGTTTGAGTCTCCCTTAAGTGGTGGAGAAAGTCGGCATATAAAAACCAGCTCTTCTTCTTTTGTGTGTGTGTGTGAGAGAGAGAGAGAGAAATCAGGTTTATTGGTAGACAGCTCCATACAGAGCTCTTCTGTGCAGCAGCAAACATTTAAGACTTGTGCTTGCAATTGAGGTAGGTCATTTTGACAAGTGCTCTGAATTTTCATCTCAACTCTTTACCATCTAGAATAAACTCGGGGCGGGGGGGAAGAATACTGGTAGTTACGTGCAGCTCCCAAGCTTAGGAACACAAACAATAGCAAGCATGTAGGGCCCCAGTTTGGATTAAGACCCTGCCATGATGGAAGGGTTAAGCTCTCTCGGCCACACACTTTCCCTAACCTGAAACAGTCGTGCAGGGCTGTTATTTGCTCTCCCCATCCATATTCTTAAAACTCAAAACTAAGCCCCCATGAAGAGTTTTGAGAATTCGGAAGGGAAAAATGTGCATCTATAGAGCGGCAAATCCAAGGCGAAACCTTCCATGCATAAATGGCCTTACTGGCAAGTTTGCACATGGCCTTTTAGTCAGTGGGGCAGAATTACTAAGGGCACACAAGTGATGGCGTTTTCTTCTTGTCAAGACGGGGTGTGTGTGTGTGTGTGTCTCTCTCTGAGTAAATGTAACAGGGAACTTTAAAATAAATAATTATTTCTATCCTGCCTTCTCCCAAGGCAAAATGGAAAAGAAAATGCACAGGTTGGTTTTCCCTTCTAGTGGGTAGAAGCTTTGGTTGGTGAACTTGTCGGTTGCCTGTATGATAGTCAAAAAGGTACCTGTGATATGGTTTTGGTCGGTTTCCATTTAAATTGGTCTGTTGGCCTCAATGGTGCTTCCTCGTCTACCTGGCTTTCCCCTATGGCTCACCATTGTGGGCCTCTGGCAAAGGCAGGGGTTTCTCAGCACCTTGTACCAAAAATCTTTCAATGAGAGAGGGCAGGTGTGGCACCAGGGACCTCCTGCCTGCCAAGCCAGTGAGCTGTGAGCCGCTGAAGAGGACGCTGCCTTTTCCTGGGTCTGTTGAGCTTGGCGTTGACTGGCAGCGGCTCCCGGGGGAAAGGTATTTCTGAGCCCCTGGGATCTCATAAAAGAGAGGCCGCCGGGGCTGCTTGGTGAGCCAGTGCTGTGCCCCAGGGCAACCATGTGCCCTAGGCTTATCTCACTTTTCAGCCAAAGGTTGGCTCCCGGAATGGCTCAAGGAAACCAAAATTGCGAGTGACTGTTCAGATTAGATCCAGCCTCTTCCCAAATGAGGGGATGCTCAGCTGAGTGAGATTCGGGCCTGACTGAGACCAAGGCCCGCGTGGTGTAGTGGTTAAGAGCGGTGGACTCGCAAGCTGGAGAGCCGGGTTTGATTCCCCACTCCTCCTCATGAGCGGCAGACTCTAATCTGGTGAACTGGGTTGGTTTCCCCACTCCTACACATGCAACCTGCTGGGTGACCTTGGGCCAGTCACAGTTCTCTCCGAACTCTCTCAGCCCCACCTACCTCGCAAGGTGTCTGTAGTGGGGAGGGGGAAAGAAGGAGATTGTAAGCCGGCTTGATTCTCCCTTAAAAATGTAGAGAAAGTTGGCATATAAAAACCAACTCTTCTTCCTTTTCTTCCTGTTCTTCCTCCTCTTCTTAGAATCATGGAATCATAGAGTTGGAAGGGACCACCAGGGTCATCTAGTCTAACCCCCTGCACATTGCAGGAAATTCACAACTACCTTTTCCCCCACACCCTCAGTGACCCCTACTCCATGCCCAGAAGATGGCCAAGATGCCCTCCCTCTCATCATCTGCTTAAGGTCATAGAATCAGCATTGCTGACAGATGGCCATCTAACCTCTTCTTCTTCCTCCTCTTCTTCTTCTTCCACTTCCTCTTCCCTCTAGCTTTCTCTCTGGCCCTATCAATGGCCTGTTGAAGGCGCAAAGGGGAGTCATCGGGCATGGGGGGGATACCCGGTTGCTTCCTGTCCTCCTTCTGACATCGTCCCAGGTTAGGAAAGGGAGCTGCTTCCTGGCCAGAGTGGTGGACGTGAGCAGGTTAAGCTCCTCCCTGAGCAAGGGTTAGCCAAAAGAGTATCATGGGGTGGGGTGGCTTCATTCCTTGGCAGGCCCTGAGCCCCAGGGATCGAGTACTCATTGAGGGGTGCGGCGCGGCCCTTGCTGCTGGTGCGTGGACTGGTGTCTTTAACGCCCTCCCTTATCCTCTTCTTCCCCTGCTGCCTTCTCGGAGATCAGAGTGCGTCCAAAGTGCATGTCCCAAAGGTACTGACAGTTTGGCTTGTCTGCATGCAGCTGCTCAAACCCCCTCCCCCTTCTTGGTGCATGCAGAAGATAATCTGCATTTTGTGTGTTGGGGGTGGGGTGGATGGAGCTGGCTGCCCCCAAGGGACGTTTGGGGGAATGAGGAATGCCTTGCTTGCAAATTCTAGCACTTCACACCTCTCCCGGACTTCTCTTTCCCCCCTGGCTGGAAAGTTCCCAAGTTCCTGCTTTTTCTCATTTTCTCAGTGCTGAGACATTTACAGCAGGAGCCCCGTGGCGCAGAGTGGTAAGCTGCAGTACTGCAGTCCAAGCTCTGCTCACGACATGAGTTCGATCCCGACAGAAGTTGGTTTCAGGTAGCCGGCTCAAGGTCAACTCAGCCTTCCTGCCTTCCGAGGTCGGTCAAATGAGGACCCAGCTTGCTGGGGGTAAAGTAAAGATGACCAGGGAAGGCACTGGCAAACCACCCCGTAAACACAGTCTGCCTAGGAAATGTCGGGATGTGACGTCACCCTATGGGTCAGGAATGACCCGGTGCTTGCACAGGGGACTTTTACCTTTTAGACATTTACATCTTAGCACTTAAGAAATCAGAAGGTCCTTGGAAGTGTTTTCTGTACATAATTTTCCTCCTTCCTTGCTAGCTAGCACTGGCGCCCTTGTCTAGGCGCTGTTCCCTTTCAGCCTTGCTGATCCGATCCATATGCCAGTAATGGATCCTTTCCCTCTGTTTCCAAATATGGTACCTGCATCTTCAGTAGGGTACCCTGCGGATGTGTGGATACCCTGCAGGGGCAAGATGACAAACCCCCTTTGCAGGGGACGTATGACGGGATAGGGATAACGTTACCTTTCTCTCTGTCTTTCTACTTTGCTAGCCTGGACCTTTCTGAATTGGCAAAGGCAGCCAAGAAGAAATTGCAAGCGGTAAGAGGGATGGGGCAGGGGAGGACGGGAATCAGAGTTTAGTTGTGTGGGGTGCGGGGGTCCTTGGCCTGGTGTCCCTTCCTCTGCTGAAATAGGGGGGTCCATTTTCTTGAGCTGCCTCCAAGAACGTCAGACCCCCTCCCCAGCTGCAAACTATTTTTCTTTGCGCAGGGAGGAGATGCATGTCTGGGGAGGGGATTGTAGAAGCATCAGGTGACCGGGTGCGGTCCCGGGAAAGCTTCATCACATACGGAGGGAATAATTATGCACACCTCTTGCCCTTAACCTTGTAACCCTCACCCTGCGCTGAAAAGGGCTGAAGTCTTATCTCACACGCAAGTTAAATAGATTTGCTGGTTTTTACATAACTGCAGCTTTTTAAAAATTCTGCTTCCACTGGCCAGAAAGAGGGACATGGGGCTTTTCAGGCCATTTATGTGTCTCTCTCCCCCCCACCCCTGGACATACACACACACATGTGTCCTGAAGGACACTGATCCCTCTGGCTTTTAAGGTTCTAGCAGGCCTTGCCACACCCACTTTCAAGAATACCCATGAGGACTAGAAACTTTTATTATTTATTTGGACTCGTAACCCGCCCTCCATCCCCAGCCAAGGCCAGGCTCAGGGTGGGTAACAACAAATCAATAAGACCATAAAACATCTTCCATTAAAACTATTAAGACCATACAACAATATTAATAAATAAGGCAAGATGGTGCTTAATTTTTATACAAACCACTGAGAGCCTGGCCAAGCAGTCAGAGCCCCCATATAATTGGTAAACCTTCTTGTTCCTTGAATGAAATCTGAGTTCTTGGGGCCCTGATTTCATGGTTCGTGCCCATTTAAGCCAGCATGGTGCAGTGGATAAGAACGGTGGTTTGGAGCGGCGGAGTCTGATCCAGAGAACTGGGTTTGATTCCCCACTCCTCCACATGAAGCCAGCTGGGTGAACTTGGGCTAGTCACGCTCTCTCAGCCCCACCTACCTTACAGGGAGTCTGTTGTGGGGAGGGGAAGGTGATAGTAAGCCGGTTTGATTCTCCCTTAAGTAGCAGAGAGAGTCGGCATATAAAAACCAACTCTTCTTCATCATCTGTACAAACCGACATGGCAGAGTATAAACACGTTCTCCCGGATGCGAAATATCCAGCACCCAAGGGATGTTTTTGGGCTCCGTGATCATGACACACGCTCCCTCCGAGGCACCCAGTGACTGCAGTTCCCAGGCCTGTGCCCCCTGCCCCCCCACCCCGATTGCTGTATGGAATCTGCATTCCTTTTCCTCCTTCTCTCCCTATAGCTTAGCAACCGCCTCTTTGAAGAACTGGCCATGGATGTCTACGATGAGGTCGACCGTCGGGAAAATGATGCAGGTGATGAATGTTTGTGTGTGTTGGGGGGGTTGAGATGGGGGGGTTTGGAAAGGCTGTTTGGGGCCCTTCACTATTTTCTGCTGGACCACAACCTCCGGGCTCTCTCACCATCATTACAAGCCAGGCCTTTGCTGCTGGAGTGTGCCCACCCTAGGGTTGCCAGGTCCCTCTTCACCACCGGCGGGAGGTTTTGGGGGGGCAGAGCCTGAGGAAGGCGGGGTTTGGGGAGGGGAGGGACTTCAATGCCGTAGAGTCCAATTGCCAGAGCGGCCATTTTCTCCAGGGGAACTGATCTCTATCGCCTGGAGATCAGTTGTAATAGCCGGAGATCTCCAGCTAGTACCTGGAGGTTGGCAGACCTAGCCCACCCCACCCCATGTGCCAGTCTCTCTTCTTGTAGCTGGTCTGGTTGCCCTGGAGAACCCAGAGGACTAGATTTGTGCAAGATCTCACACTAGGGGAGAAAAATAACGCCCCAAATAGATCTGGACTGACAACCCCGCCCCCCCCCAAGATTCCCCGGTCCCGTTTTTCAAATTGCTAGTGCAAATCAAGATCTTTTCTCCGACTTGCCACCTTAATGTTGGGGGAATTGGGCAGGTACCACCTTCTCAATCACGCTGCCCACAGCTGGCTCAAGGTGTCTACACCCCAGAGGCCTGGTGTGGTCGTGCAGAGGGCCATGAGAGCGCGGGCCCTTGCGGGGGAGACAGGTCCTCTTGAACTGTGACTCAGCGGTAGAGCGTCTGCTTGGCATGCAGAAGGTCCCAGGTTCAGTCCCCGGCACCTCCAGTTAAAGGGACTAGGCAATGAGGTGATGTGAAAGACCCCTGCCTGAGACCCTTCAGAGCCGCTGCCGGCCTGAGTAGGCAATACTGATTTCGATGGACCAAGGGTCTGATTCAGTATAAGGCAGCTTCATGTGTTCACGTGGGTACAACAGACAGATGCCCCCAGAGAGACCCCCTTGAGATTCCTGGGCCAATGGACTGGCCTCCTGATCTATCTCAGTAGGCGTGCATTCACACACCCCCTCCAAATCCTGCTTCGCTCTTGCGGCTGGCCTCCGAGATCTCGACGGGCAGGACTTTCCGAGCCTGTGATCCAAGTCAGAAGGATTAGAAACTTGCGGAGGATGTTGTATTCTGTGCCTAGTATGAATTCTGCATTTGCTGCTCAGGTTGCGGGTTCTAATTCCCTGAGCATGTGCTTAGAAGGAGCACAGATGTTGTAGGGGTTTCTTTTCAAGAGGGGGCAGTGTTTGGATGGGTGTGTGTGACTGAAATGCATCTCCGATGGGGTTGCAGGAGCTCTTCACTGCGGGGGGAGGGGGGGTTAACTTAGTTTGTGCTCCAAGTAGGCTGGTCGGGACGGAAGAATGACTGGATGATGTGTTTGGCCTCTTCCAGCTCTTCTTCAAGCTGATCTTGAGTGTGTGTTTGTATTTTGAGGGGGAGGTACAGCCCTCACATGAACACATGAAGCTGCCTTATACTGAATCGGACCCTTGGGTCCGTCAAAGTCAGTATTGTCTACTCAGACCGGCAGCGGCTCTCCAGGGTCTCAGGAAGAGGTCTTTCACATCACCTACTTGCCTAGTCCCTTTAATTGGAGATGCCGGGGATTGAACCTGGGACCTTCTGCATGCCAAGCAGATGCTCTACCGCTGAGCCACTGCCCCTCCCACCCCTCCCCTTTTCTTCTCCTTTCTCATCGCTAGTAAAATCCACCTGCCAGCCCCCAGTGGTTGCTACTGGGGCAGGGCAAAGATATAATTTCTGAGGCCTGGTTCCTTGCTGTATTTTTCTCTCTGCCCATTAGAATAACTTCTAGGGAGCACTGCCTCTCATTCTTATCCCCCCCTGCAGTGTAGAATCTCTTCCTCCCCCACCCCCAAAAAAAGTGGTGTATAGCTGCGGGTACTGATCTCAAGGGCTTGCCTTTGGGTCTTGGCAAAGAAGAGAGCCAGCGTGGTGTAGTGGTTAAGAGCGGTGGTTTGGAGCGGTGGACTCTGATCTGGAGAACCGGGTTTGATTCCCCCACTCCTCCACATGAGCGGCGGAGGCTAATCTGGTGAACCGGGTTGGTTTCCCCACTCCTACACACGTGAGGCCAGCTGGGTGGCCTTGGTCTAGTCACAGCTCTCTCAGCCCCACCCACCTCCCAGGGTGTCTGTTGTGGGGAGGGGAAGGGAAGGTGATTCTAAGCCGGTTTGATTCTCCCTTAAGTGGTAGAGAAAGTCGGCATATAAAAACCAACTCTTCTTCAAAGCGGTCACTCTCCATCCCAGAAGCAGGCTTGGCTTTTCTTTTCTTTTTTTTTAATAATTTTTTTTATTTTTTCCAAATCATTATACATTCCAGTTCACATATCAAAAAGTATAATTCATTAACTTCCCCTCTCCCCTCCTGTAACCCTTTATTTAACATTGTTTCTCTCTTTGTATTATTTGTCTAATTCAATTGTAACCAAAGCATCCATGTCTAATATATCCACACTGAATTAGATCAAAATATATTTCTTAATATATTTCTTAATATCACATTTAAGTTCATTTCTGCAATGATTAGTCCATGCCTCCCATTCTTTTGCAAATTCATTGTCATCCTTTTGGTTTATCAACGCCGTAAGTTTTGCCATCTCTACTAATTCCATCATTTTTTCAATCCACTCCGACAAAACAAAAGTTAGCTTCGAGTCCAGTAGCACTGTAGAGAACAACAAGATTTTGGGGGGTTAAAACTTGAACTTGTAAAATGGAGGGTCATGAAAGATACTGTGGATAGGGGGTTGGATGGATTCGATAGTCAGGGGCCCTGGGTTTGAATTCTCACTTGGCCATGAAGCTTAGAGGGTGACTTTGGGCCCATCGCTCGCTCTCCCTGGTCTACCTCGCAGGGTTCCTGTGCGTCTAAAACTGGTGGGTGGGGGGCGGAACCTCCCCCTGAGCTGCTTGGAGGAAGGCAGAGATGACAACGAGGGGGGCCGGAGGAGTGAAAACCCCTCCAGCTGCGAAATCCTCAGATGGGAAATCTCAGAGAGAGGGGCCAGCCGTTTGCTTCGTATTGCCACGGCGCTTTCTCGGGCGCTGCAGCGAAAGGAGCCGCCGCTTCCTTGCCCCCGGGGTGCTGGCGAATTCATCCCGCTTGGCCGGTGCCCAGCAAAGCCCGGCCCAGCAGAGTCTCGGCCAGAAGCTCTGGGTGGGGTGGGGGGGCGGCAGGGTGGAACGGCCTGGGCGCGCGCATGCCAGCCATAGTAAGTGGGGTTGAGGAGCGTGGGTGGGCTTGCGATGTTCTGTGCCAGCTTGCCAAGACCGGCCTCGGAGTACCCCAAGGGAGGGAGAAAAGCCGGGCTGTGGTTGTGCAGGAACGCAGCCGCTTCCCTCCCTCTCCCGCCCCCAGCGGGCCTCGCTTCCCATTCCTGGCCAGCCGCATCCGGCAGCGGATCTACAGCAGAGAGAGGGAGAGAGCACAGTTACTTTCCCAAACTCTACGCTGGAGACTCTGGTAAAAGGGTGGGGGGTGTGAGTGAGCGTAGCAGGCTGCAGGGAGGGCTAGATATGGCTAGAGCGGGGCTGACCCTCCCTCGAAGCTGTGCCCCGAGCCGCAGCTGACTTTTGGAGAGCCTGGCCGAGTTTTGGGGCCAGACCCCCAAGCGGGGCCAGTTTGGGCTTTTCTCTCTCCTGCTTAAGCTGCCTCCTCTCTCCTCTGCTTTCCTGCTTTGGGCTTTGAGCGCCGATTACTGCTCCGATATCCGGACCAGATCGACCCCTGAAAGGCAAGCAGATTGAAGGTCCTTCCGTGTGGCCGGTTTATCTCTCTTGCAGCAGAGGAACTCTGCTCTTCCCACCCGACCCCACCCTGCCCTGCTGGAATTTGCATCCTGATATCAGAAAACGCAGAGGGTGGTCTGTGCGGGCTCTGGAGGGGAGATCTGGGGCCGGTTAGGTGCATCCTCTTCTTTCCCGTTTCAGCTTTTTGAGGACCAAGATGGTTTCTGTCCTTTGGGGTTTGGAGACAAGATGTGGCAGGGCCGTCCGCTGGAAGAGTCTCATTTGCTTGTCCGCCTCCTGCTTCACGGGGCTGCGGCTTCCTGGCCAGAACAAGGCCTGTCGTGGGGAGCTGCCGCCTTTCACGGGGGAGCAAGAGGGCTTGGCCAAGACTTCATGAATGGAGTCGGTAGCAGAGGTTAGGGTTTGGGGCCCCGGTCTCAGATAGGGTTGCCAGGTGCCCGGTGGTGGCGGGCAAAATCCTGCCAATCCACCGGGTTGCCCGCCAGCCAGCTGAGGGCCGGTGGGCAAAGCAGGCACGCGCACGCTCTGCGCGCGTCACTTCTCGGTTTACCCTGAAGCGACACGGACGCTCTGGCAACCTTGGCTGAAACTCTAGGGAAACCATACAGTTTCGGCCGGGATCGCAAGAGTGTCCGCGTCGCTTCCGGGTAGACCGTCTGCTGAACTGGATTTGTTTCCCCACTCCTACACACGAAGCCAGCTGGGTGACCTTGGGCTAGTCACAGCTCTCTCAGCCCCACCTACCTCCCAGGGTGTTTGTTGTGGGGAGGGGGAGGGAAGGTGATTGTAAGCGGGTTTGATTCTCCTTTAAGTGGCAGAGAAAGTCGGCACGTGAAAACCAACTCTTCTTCTTCTAATCTGCAAACCTGGCTGTTACACAGCTCCTCCCAGTATCGGAGTTCCCAAAGGGCCCACAGGTTCGAAAAAGTTGGGGACCCCTGCTCAAGACAATAGATAATGCCCTCCCCTTGTCTTTCCCCCCTAACCTGAAAAGCCCCAAGCTCCTTTGCCAGTCCTTGTTGGGAAGGTTTGGGTTGGGAATGAGGGTTGAAGAGCCTTCAGAAGAGGCAGCCGAGAGGTGGGGGTCACATGGCCCCTCTGGGAGGATGGGGGGCGAGGGGGGAGGCCCAGCAGAGGGTCTGCTCTGAGTGGTTCCTCTCCCCCATTTTCTCAGATAACCAGGACTTGAGGGGACTCATGGGGGGGAAGCGCTGCAGCTTGGAAAGCAGCCCGGTGCTTCTCACCTTCACATTGGGGCAGGGTTTTCTGCCCTCTCTCTTGGAGGAACTGAGTGTATTTTGGCCTCTTCTCCCCCATTTCTGGGCCAAGGGGATGGAGAAGCCCCCCCCACCTGAGCATCCCCCCCCCGAAATGGACTCTGCTGAATGCCCCCTTTTTCCTCCCCTCTTCTCCAAAGTCTGGCTCACCACGCAGAACCACAGCACGCTGGTGACGGAGCGCAGCGCCGTGCCCTTCCTGCCGGTGAACCCCGAATACTCCGCAACACGCAATCAGGTAAGGGGGGGGCCAGCATGGTGTAGTGGTTAAGAGCGGTGGATTGGAGCAGTGGACTCTGATCTGGAGAACCGGGTTTGATTCCCCACTCCTCCACATGAGCAGCAGACGCTGATCTAGTGAACCGGGTTGGTTTCCCCACTCCTCCACACGAAGCCAGCTGGGTGACCGTGGGCTAGTCACAGCTCTCTTCAAGCTCTCTCAGTCCCACCTACCTCACATGGTGTCTGTTGTGGGGAGGGGAAGGGAAGGTGATTGTTAAGCCGGTTTGATTCTTCTTCCTCTTCTTCTTTTTCCTCTTTTTTTCTTCCTCGTCTTCTTCTTCCTCATCGTCTCTTTCCTCTTGCTCTTCTTCTTCCTTTTCTTTTCCCTCTTCCTCTTTTTCCTCTTCTGCCTCTTCTTCCTCTTTTTCTTCCTTTTCCTCTTCCTCCTCTTCTCTCTCTTTTTTTTGTTGGCTGCTTATTTCTCGGTGGGCAGGGGGTGGCAACTTTGCAGGTGAGAAGGGAGGGTGATACTCCGAAGCACTAATCTTTGTAAGCGTCATTTCAGAGGGCAAAAGCTGGATCTTGGGAATCCGAAAGGGACCCTGATGCTTCTGGCCCTCACGGTTTCGTTCCTCTCTTCTAGGGTCGGCAGAAACTCGCCCGCTTTAATGCCCGGGAGTTTGCCACCCTTATCATCGATATCCTGAGCGAGGCGAAGCGCCGGCAGCAAGGCAAGGGTTTGGTCAGCCCCACAGGTGAGGGTTGGGGAGCAGGGAAGGAGGAAGGGGAGGCTGTTTTCGTGGGAGTGGGACTTCCCGCCAACATCCCCTTCATCCTAACATTCTTCCGCACTCCCCCTCCCCGGCTCAGAGACCCTCGACTCCGCTCTGCACGGCCCCAGCGACGTTGATGACCAGCACGACTACGACAGCGTTGCCTCAGACGAAGACCCCGACCAGGAGCCCCTGCGAGGGGGCAACGCTGCTCGCAATAACCGGGCCCGGGTGAGCTCTGCAGGGACCGGAGGGCGGGGAGAAGGGGGCGGCAATAACCAGAGGAACAGGAGCTATCCTTGGATAGCTGGAGCCAAAATAATGGCTGGTGATTTGGATAAGTAGGGAGGAGGAGAGCACAGTTCGAAAGCTGGCTGGTTCTGTTCAGGTGTAGTGGTTTGGAGCGGTGGACTCTATCTGGAGAACCGGGTTTGTTTTCCCACTCCTCCACATGAAGCCAGCTGAGTGACCTTGGGCTAGTCACAGTTCTCTTAGAGCTCTCTCAGCGTCACCTACCTCGCAACGTGTCTGTTGGGAGAGGAAGGGCAGGAGATAGTAAACTGGTTTGATTCTCCTTAAAAGGTAGAGAAGGTCAGCATATAAAAACCAACTCTTCTTTGCTTCTGTCTGCCGCGAAGCAAACCTGAGTCGTTTCTTTGCACCCCCGTTTCTCTTTCCTCGTACTGAATATTTCCTGTAAGCTGACACAATGTAGGGAGGGGCAGTGGCTCAGTGGAAGAGCATCTGCTTGGCACATAGAAAGTCCCAGGTTCAATCCCTGGCATCTCCTGTTCAAAGGATTGGGTGGCACGTGATGGGAATGAACTCTGCCTGAGACCCTGGTGAGCTGCCGCCTGTCTGAGTAGGCAGTACTGACCCTGATGGACTGATGGACTGCTTTTCTGAGTCAGTGTAAGGCAGTTCAGTAGAATAAAAGAGTTGGCACTAGCAATAGGAGTGAGGCACATGGATGTTTGTGGCCGCACGGCCGATTCCTCCATCCCCTCGGCCTCTCTCAGGCCACAGCTTCCAAGCCCATCCACCCCCGGCCCACTGGGTCAGCGGCATTGAAGCTTTCCAGTGCTGTTTGCCAGCTCCTGAGCAGCTGGTGTGTTTGTGAGCATTCCAGGGCACCCCCCGCTCAGTTCAATGGGACGAAGCTGCCGTGGCCCCATCTTCACATGTGCCTCAGGGATGCGGCCATCTCACAGACTTCCTTCTCTTCTCCCCCACCCCCCAATAGAGCATGGACTCTTCCGACCTCTCCGATGGGCCCATCACGCTGCAGGAGTACCTGGAGGTGAAGAAGGCCTTGGCTGCTTCGGAAGCCAAAGTGCAGCAGCTTATGAAAGTCAACAACAGCCTGAGCGATGAACTGCGGCGGTTGCAGAGAGAGGTGAGCAGCCGGGGCTCGGGGGGGGGGGCATTTTTAAAAGCATCGGCAGCTTCATTTCTGACCTCTAAGGGACTCTCTTTTATTTCTGGGTGTGTGTGTGAACTGCAATGTTGAAAACCTCCCCCTGGCCAAGGCTGGCTTCTCTAGGCACCTTTTGCAATTGGAGAATCCTCCAGGGTAGCGTTGCATGTATGCACACGTGGACGAGGCAGTGAGAGAGCCTTCTTTGATTTTGTGGCAAAAGCTGCCTGCCCTGATGTTCCCGTGCCGTCGTTTCAGATTCACAAGCTGCAGTCAGAGAACATGCAGATCCGTCAGCAGGCGGGGCAGGCCCACCCGGCGGGGCCCCCTCCCAGTGAACGCCCCGAGCATGGCCACGCCGCTTTGCCTGCCACTGGAGCCCACCGGCGCGACCGCCATGCGTTCTCCATGTACGAGCCGGGCACCAGTGCGCTAAAGCCCTTTGGGCAGCAGCAGCCGGTGGACGACCTGGTGACCCGCCTGCAGCCGTTCCACCCCGGGGTGAGTGCCGGCGAGCGCATGCGCCGTACATTTCGTGATGCTGGTGTAAATCGTGAGAGCGGTTCCTCAGTGGAACAGGCTTCCTCGGGAGGTGGAGCTCTCTGTCGCGTCGGACCTAGGTCCTGCGTGACTTCGTTCAGTTCTGCAGGGCCTTTAAGAGGGAGAAGTTCTACCAAGCCTGTGGGTGAGGGCAGCAACGGTTGTACATTAATTGGCCTCCTCTGCTCGACCCTTCGAGAGCTTGCGTCCCCTACTTGCTTTTTTTTTTTTTTACTTACGTTGAATTTTATTTGTCATGTTGTTGCCTGTGTTTTGTTTTGTTTTTAATAATTTTTATTTTTATATATGGGGGTGCAGAAAAAAGAAAACAAGGGAAAAAAGAATGGGGGAAAATCAGAGAAAGAAATATGTCTGTGCCCGAGCTTCAGTGTAATAATACATACATGCACCCATCAACTTTAAACTAAAATTGTTGGTTTCTAAACCTAATTATTAATTTATTCTTCTATATTACACAATAAGACGCAAAAAGGTTTGAAGCATTGAATTAGTAATTGGTAATCAGGTCATCCTTGGCTCCATCATCAACCAAAAGGGAGAGTGCAGCCAAGAAATCAGAAGGAGATTGAGACTGGGAAGGGCAGCCATGAAGGAGCTAGAAAAGATTCTTAAGTGTAAGGATGTGTCACTGGCCACCAAGATCAGGTTAATTCATGCCATCGTATTCCCTATTACTATGTATGGGAGTGAAAGCTGGACATTGAAGAAAACTGATAGGAAGAAAGTAGATTCTTTTGAAATGTGGTGTTGGAGGAGAGTATTACGGATACCGTGGACTGCCAAAAAAACAAATCAGTGGGTTATAGATCAAATCAAGCCTGAACTGACCCTAGAAGCTAAAATGACTAAACTCAGGCTATCGTATTTTGGTCACATTATGAGAAGGCAAGAGTCACTGGAAAAGACAATCATGCTAGGAAAAGCTGAGAGCAGCAGGAAAAGAGGAAGACCCAACAAGAGATGGATTGACTCAATAAACAAAACCACAGCCCTCAGTTTGCAAGATCTGAGCAGGGCTGTCAAAGATAGGACATTTTGGAGGACTTTGATTAATAGGGTCCCCATGAGTCGGAAGCGACTTGACGGCACTTAATGCACACACCATCAGGTAATAACTGTTACGATGGAATACATACATAAACATTTCTATGTCAATTGAACTAAAACTGCAGACTTGGAAAGCTAAATACTGTTTACCGTACTGCCTCTCTGCATACTAAAAAACAAACACTTAAGACACATGAATATTTGTCATATAATGGCTGCCATTTCACCTTAAAGTCAACTATTGAATGCATTTTAATCAGGTGTGTTAATTTTGACATCAAAGCAAAATCAAATAATTTGGTAATCCGTTCAGCCATTTCTGGAGTCGTAGAAGTTTTCCAATAAGTTGCGTATTGAAAACGTTCTCTGTGAATTGAGCTCACTTGTGGGGGTATTGGGTCCCCTGCTGTGGTTTTTTGCTCACCCATAGCAGGAGGAAAGAGCCCCGTGGCGCAGAGTGGTAAGCTGCAGTACTGCAGTCCAAGCTCTGCTCACGACCTGAGTTCGATCCCAACGGTAGCGGGCTCAAGGTTGACTCAGCCTTCCATCCTTCCGAGGTCAGTAAAATAGTCCCCAGCTTGCTGGGAGTAAAGTGTAGATGACTGGGGAAGGCAATGGCAAACCACCCTGAAAACATAGTCTGCCTTGTCATGATGTGACTCCATGGGTCAGTAATTGTTTTATTGTTAGGACACCATCTTTTTTTAGGTAGTTTTGGGGTAATTAGGTTCTAAGTGTTAATACTGATATATGTAGGTTTTATGACTATGTTTATTTAATGGTATAAACGTATGGTTGTTAGCCGCCCTCAGCCTGACTCTCATCGGGGGAAAAGCAGGATACAAATCATATCAAATAAAAATGAAATAAAATATTCAATTCTTTATTAGATTTTTTAGTCGCCCAAAGGGTCTCGTGGCAACTTACGTTAACAGATTTTTAAGATTAAAATGAGATTCAAAACAACATAGGAGAGAGAGGAGATTAAGAACAACATAAAAACGGATAAAAATATAATATATTAACATTAAAATATAAAACTATTAAAATATGTAGCTAGCACCATCCCACTAACAAAATACCCCAACCTAACCAGTTTTCCCCCCTTTATTTAAAATTGGTCCAATTGAATAAAATACAATCCAACAATACCACACTAAAATTGGCAACAATAAAATTTGGAAAATGCAATACAATAACACATAAATAAAAGTTATAGCTTATATGTTATTTGTTGTAAAGGACTTGGAGCAAATGAAATAGGTCCGATTTTTGCAACAGACAAACAAATCAGCACAAAGAATATGAAAAGCATTGGCTAGTGCACTAACCAAGAGCCCCGTGGCGCAGAGTGGTAAGCTGCAGTACTGCAGTCCAAGCTCTGCTCACGACCAGAGTTTGATCCCGACAGAAGTTGGTTTCAGGTAGCCGGCTCAAGGCTGACTCAGCCTTCCATTTTTCCGAGGTCGGTCAAATTAGTACCCAGCTTGCCGGGGGTAAAGGGAAGATGACTGGGGAAGGCACTGGCAAACCACCCCGTAAAAACAAAAGTCTGCCTAGAAAACATCGGGATGTGACATCACCCCATGGGTCAGGAATGACCCAGTGCTTGCACAGGGGACCTTTACCTTTTACCTTTTAGTGCACTAACCCGCTTTGAGATTTTGCTCACGATTTATTCCTCTGCCTGCCAGGAGATGGACGACGAGACCATGTATTCTGTGCACAGTCCGTCCGGCATTTACCGGGTGAGTGGAATCTTTGTGTGAGGGGGGAGCCGCTGCTGGGGAGTGGGTGCAAGGTCCCTGGCGCATGCCGAGGGTTTCCTGGTACACGGGAGACCCTCTCTCCGCCACCCCGGGAGCTCCCATGTGTGTCTGTTGCGCGGGTCAAGCCTAAACCCTCCCCTTTGTGGTGTCAGGTCCGGAAGGGAGGCTCTGTCTCGTCAATGCCTTTTCCTCCATCTTCTCCGCTCCTCTCGTGCCAACCGGACAGCGGGCGTCACATGGTGAGTTGCTGTGTTCTGGTGAGGAGGGCGGTGATGGAAAGGCGTCTGGCAGAGCCTGCAGTAATCTGGCCCATGCACTGCCTGGGAGGGTGTGTGTCGTTTTGTCTCTTGAGCCCCCAACAGCCTGGGTTTGGGGAGTTACCTTTTGGCTTTCACTCCCCTAAAAGAAAAAGGGAGATAGTGGGGGGGGGGCTCAGCTTTCCTGCTGTCCTCCCTTAGCTAGTTGTTTCCAAACTGCAAATCAGGAGAAATCAAAAGCTCAAAGTGTCATCCAGGGAGGAGGCTACCCGATGTGGGCCTGCATGAGTCTGTGCTCTGGCCTTGCCTCCAGTTCTTGAGGCTCACTCAGAACACGGACTTGTACACAAAAGCACATGAGATGGGCTCATCTGAGGCAGCTAATTCTTGAGCCCCTAAAAGTTTGCTTTTAGCTTTGCAAGAGGGAGGCATGCCTGTAGTTTTATTTGGCGGGCATAGAGAATAAAACAGCTGATATCATATTGCCCTTGTACAAATCTATGGTGAGACCTCACTTGGAATACTGTGTACAGTTCTGGTCACCACACCTAAAAAAGGATATTGCAGAGCTTGAGAAGGTGCAGAAAAGAGCAACCAAAATGATCAAGGGACTAGAGCAACTTCCCTATGAGGAACGGTTAAAATGCTTAGGACTGTTTAGCTTGGAAAGAAGGCGGATAAGGGGAGACGTGATAGAGGTCTATGAAATTATGCATGGTTTGGAGAGAGTGGACAGGGAGACGTTTTTCTCCCTCTCCCATAATACTAGAACACGGGGTCATCTGCTGAAGGTGGAGGGTGAGAGATTCAAAACAGATAAAAGGAAGTACTTCTTCACAGACACATAGTTAAATGGTGGAACTCCCTGCCCCAGGATGTGGTGATGGCTGCCAACTTGGAAGGCTTTAAGAGGGAAGTGGACATGTTCATGGACAGGATCAGAGGAGCATGCCTATTCTATTAGGTGCTGTGGAACACAGGCAGGACGGTGCTGCTGCAGCCATCTTGTTTGTGGGCTTCCTAGAGGCACCTGGTTGGCCACTGTGTGAACAGACTGCTGGACTTGATGGGCCTTGGTCTGATCCAGCAGGGCTTTTCTTATGTTCTTATGTTATCAGAAAGGCACTAAACCTACAATGTGTGTGGAGGGGGAGTACTCTTTGACAGGCCAAGGCATGGAGAACATTCCTAGGACTGACCCTTAGCAATGAAGTCAAGATGGGTACTCTCCCTTACATGGCCTGACTCTGCCCTTGTTCCCTCCTCCTAGCCTGGGAAACTGGACCGCCATGGCAGTGGTACGGACAGCGATTACGACAATACACAGGGAGGGGACCTGCCACTCAGGTGAGGCATGCTTACAGCCGTGGC
Source organism: Euleptes europaea (assembly GCF_029931775.1). Taxonomy (NCBI): domain Eukaryota; kingdom Metazoa; phylum Chordata; class Lepidosauria; order Squamata; family Sphaerodactylidae; genus Euleptes; species Euleptes europaea. The sequence goes on along the minus strand of NC_079330.1, from coordinate 26,157,784 downwards.
TTAGTGGAAGAGCCTCGGCTTTATGTGCAGAAGGCCACAGGTTCAATCCCCAGCATCTCTAGGTAAAAGGACCAGGCAGTAGGGTGATGTAAAAGTCCTCCGCCTGAGACCCGGGTAGGGTTGCCAGCTCAGGGTTGGGAAATACCTAGAGATTTTGGGGTGTGGGGAGGGGAGGGATTTCAATGCCATAGAGTCCAGTTGCCAAAGTGGCCGTTTTCTCCAGGGGAACTGCTCTGTCGCCTGGAGATCAGCTGTAATAGCGGGAGATCTCCAGCCACCACCTGGAGGTTAATTACAAATAAAGCAGCAGTGTTGCCAAACAAAAACACGTATGGTAAATGTGCTCTATTGTTAGTTACTCACATATAACATAACAACGTTAAAATCTTGTTACAAATTTCAAATTGCAAGAGTGCATCGTAACGAATCTCCTAAGGACTGGGTCCTCGACCAATACACGAGCTTATCAATGAATAGCCAGTATTGGTCCCTTGAGGAAGACTTACTTGGGGTCGAAACAGGGTGATAACCGGACCCCTGTAGTGATTTTCATCGACACCCCTATCATCAACGGGGTAGAAAACAGCGTAGAAGAACCGCACTGAAAGGACTTGGCAATTACAGCAAGTATTTGCACAACATTGTCCCAGTGACGGAAGAATGCGATGGGATCAACTTGTACTCGATCGCCGCATAGTGGAGAAAGAAATGCACTGCATATAAATGTCTCCAATTCTATTCTCCTATCCTTAGGAGATTCATTACGCTGCACTCTTGTAATTTGAAATTTGTAATTTGTAGCAAGATGCATAACGTTGTTATGTTATATGTGAGTAACTAACAATAGAGCATATTTACTATATGTGTTTTTGTTTGGCAACACTGCTGGTTTATTTGTAGTTAACACACCATACAGCAGGCTAACTAGTGTATACTTTACCACCTGGAGGTTGGCAACCCTAGACCCGGGAGAGCTGCGGCTTGTTCAAGGAGACAATACTGACCTCGATGGACTGATGGTCTGATTTAGTCTAAAGCCATTTCAAGTATGGCGGGGATGGGGGAGGGAGACCAGCCTCTTTCTCTTGGTTCAGACTGGCCTTTGGGTGGGAGGGGACGCTTTGCCCCTGTGAGAGGGCCTAGCTGTTTGGGACGGGCAGGGTCGGGACTTGCTTTGGGGACCAAGAGCACCGGGAAACGGGGCCTTCTTACCAGGTAACTTGGCATGACTTCTGCCTTTGGCATAACCAGTCCTGGGTCCTAAAGGAGGGGGCCAGTAGCTCAGCAGAGCACCAAAGTCCCGCCCCCTCGGCCACCGGCAACCTCTTCGGCTTCTAGCCACGATGCCCAGGAACGTGCTTTGCTTAAACGACAGGTATGCTCTCCTGAGCAGGTGCCGGCTGTGTGCTTGGGCAGCCATTGTCAGTGAGTCTGAAGGGGCGTGGGGATGCCGGAGGGCAGCGCCAGCTCTCCCGGTAACCCTGGAAGGGTTGTTCTGCCGGCCTTTTCCCCCTTTCCTAGCATGGATGGGAAGCGCTTCTTAGACCTGGGCAAAGATGACGATTTGCACCCTGAACCGGAGCCCCTGGAAGGAGACCTGGACCCGGGGCTGCCCAGCACGGAGGACGTCATCCTCAAGACGGAGCAGGTCACCAAGAACATCCAGGAGCTGCTCCGCGCTGCTCAGGAGTTCAAGCACGACAGGTCTGGATGGATCCCTCTCTTTAAGTACTTGAAGGGCTGTCACTTAGAGGAGGGCAGGGAGCTGTTCCTGTTGGCAGCAGAGGACAGGACTCGCCATAATGGGTTAGGGTTAAGTTACTTCAGACAGACATGACCTCTCTGTTTCCAACAATAGGCTCAGTTTCCTATAACGGGAATTCAGAATTCATTATAAGTTGAAATTCACAGTTACAATAGCTTTTTAGTAACGATAGGTGAAGTAGAGAAGAGAAAAGAAGTATCAAGGAGTTATGAATTATATGTTAGATTTTATACTTGTAACAAGAGAAACAATTCTGGGGTAAGAATATGTAAATGGGTTATCCTGGGCATGGACATAAAATGAAATGTTAAATTTTCCCTCTCTGTTTTACCCCTCTTTTCTTTCTGTACTCCTTTTAAAAATTAATTGAAATAATAATAATAATGGGTTTAAATTATGGGTGGGAAAGTACCAGCTGGATATTAGGGAAAAACATTTTTACAGCAAGAGTAGTTCGACAGTGGAATGAGCTACCTAGGGAGATGGTGAGCTCCCCCTCACCAGTAGTCTTCAAGCAGAGGCTGGACAAACACTTGTCAGGGATGCTCTAGGCTGATCCTGCATTGAGCACGGGGTTGGACTATGGCCCTTTCCAACTCTGATTCTATGACTCTTCCTGGCGCAACATCCTGGTTGCAGCTTTGTGGGAAATGGGGCGGTGCTGGGGACCGAGGAATACTTTTTTGTTTGGGACTGTGCCGGGAATGGTGGCCCAAAGTTGGGCAGGATGAGGTCCAGACTTGTCAATGGCAGCTGAGCTGCACCCTTGAAGAAACTGAATGTTATGCCTGTTGCAATTTTCCCCAAGTCACTCTCCTGGGTCTTCTAGACAGCCTCTGTATAGAGGGGCAGGGGGATAAGATGTTAATTCGGAATGATCTGAATGGTGCGATGGGCTTCCAAAGGAGAGCGAAAGGGAACAGAGTTGTCAACTCTCAGAGGAGTTTGACCGTCATCTCTGGATGAGCTGCCGCTCTGGGCACGTTTCCATGAAGTCCAGATGTGCCCAAATGGGATTCCAAGTCTGAAGTTGCAAGAAATTTGGGAAGTGCTGGGTGGGGGGAGCAGGGAGCACATCTTGTTGCTTTTGATGGAAGGAGGATTTCTTGACTCCCAGGAGGGGCTCGCTGCCCTTCCCGCGTCGCCGCAGACTCTCATTCTCTCCCTCTGACCCCAGCAGCTTCGTCCCCTGTTCGGAGAAAATCCACACGGCCGTCACGGAGATGGCGTCGCTTTTCCCCAAGGTAGGTGAGAGGGGGACATGGCTGGTTTGCAGGGGCCAAAGGCCTTCTGCACAGGGTGGGATCCAGCTTGGTTGAGCTGCTGCTTTGGAGTTACCCTCAGTCATTCAGACTATCGGGGGGGGGGCAGGTATCGTGTCTTAGCCTGGAGGGAGAGCCATTTAAGTTAGAGGGAGGGTCCCGAGGCTGGAGGGAGGCTGCCTGCTTGGAGTGCCAGGATGAAGCATGAAAGTATATAAACGGGTCCCAGTTGCTCAAGCAGGGCCGCGTGGGCCTGAGCGAAGCCTCTAAGGCAGGGGGGTTGAACTCATTTCTTACGAGGGCTGGATAGGACATAAATGTCACTTGGCCGGGCCAGGCCTCGCCAGCCCAGATCGGGCGGCTGCCTTGACTGGCTCACAGGCCAGATAATAAATCTCAAGGGGCTGGATCCGACCCCTGGGCCATATGTTGGATACCCCTGCTCTAAGGGCCCCAGCCACTGTGGGGTGTTTTTTTGGCATGTCCGCTGTTGGCTTTCTGTCCTATGTCCTGATTCAGCTCCCACCAAGCGTACCACCAGAGAGGTGGGTCTCTTTTGACTACGAAGTGCAATTGTAGCTGGCTCTGCCGAAAAGTCACTGAGACTCATTAGTGTATAGAGCAGAGGTTCCCAAACTTTTAGGATCACTGTCCTCTTGGTTCCACAAACTCAACCCCAGCTCCCCCTACCCTATCCAGCAACACTGTTGAAGGGGCACATCTCTAGTGCCCCCCTGCTGCCTTCTTAGTGCCCCCCTAGGTAATCCCCCCCCCCCGGGGGTGGTTACTGCCCTCTTTGGGAACCACTGGTATAGAGCCTGTTTTGTAGGGTTTGAGGCTGCGTGCGCTGAGGCTCAAACCTAACCAAAAGAGGTGTCTGTTTTCTCCTAAACTGGATCTGAACCCTGCAGCTTATCCAAGTTGCTTGTTCAGAAGAAGGATTTGGATTTTGAAAACGTCATTTTGCAGTCAGATTAATTTCAGGCCCGACTGTCATTGGGGAAGAGGAGTTTTGAAGATCTGGGGCTGGTTTGGGCTTCTGTTTTCTTGTTATGCTGGGAAGGAGCAGGTGTGAGAGAGGCTTAGATGCTTTTAGGGCTGCCGGGGTTGGGGGGACAGTCTATTTTCATACTGGTTTAAAATGTATTGACAAACTAACTACCCAGGCTTTGAGTGCTTAACTGCATGCATATTTCATAAAGCCCCCTCCCCACATGCTCCAATCTTGTAAAAGTTCTCAGACAATTATGAATTGCTACTCAGTGTCTTTGCATGAGTCACTGTTACTCTCTTAGGGAGTGACATTCAAAACAGAGGTGCAATGAACAGTGCCTTCTGAGGGCACATCTCAGGAATGATCTAATCAGACCTGATACATAGATACAGTGCCTGTAGTCGAAACCAATCCAGAACAATACATCATGCAGAGATGCGGCGGAGAGCCTCCTCCGCAGGCCATCATTTATCAGGAGCTTTAGGAAAAGAAGAAGAGGAGTTGGTTTTTATATGTCGACTTTCTCTGCCGCTTAAGGGAGACTCAAACCGGCTTACAATCACCTTCCCTTCCTGAGGAGGGGGAGGCTGAGAGAGTGTGACTAGCCCATGCGCAGGAGTGGGGAAACAAATCCAGTTCACCCGATTAGCCTACGCCACTCACGTGGAGGAGTGGGGAATCAAACCCGGTCCTCCAGATCAGTCTCCACCGCTCCAAACCACCGCTCTTAACCACTACCCCGCGCTGGCTCCCTTGCTTCGCCCGCCCTTAATGAGGGAACCCCCTCCTCTCTGCAGAAGCCTGCCCTGGAGACGGTGCGCAGCTCCCTGCGCCTCCTCAATGCGAGCGCCTACCGGCTGCAGAGCGAGTGCCGCAAGACGGTGCCCCCCGAGCCCGGGGCCCCCGTGGACTACCAGCTCTTGACGCAGCAGGTCATCCAGTGTGCCTACGACATTGCCAAGGCAGCCAAGCAACTGGTCACCATCACGACGCGCGAGAAGAAGCAGTGAACGGGGGGCGTCTTCCCTTCCCTGCCCCCCCCCCGCGGCCGCCTGTGTTGTCCACCCACCCGACTCAGGCGAAAGGTTGGGCGCTCCCCGGGACTGTAAATAACCGGGGACTGGACTGGGCCCCCGGGGAGCACAGATCGGGGTCGATGGCCCCCGTGCAGTGAGGAAGCCCTCCTCTAAATACTCCACCCCCACCTTTAGTGGAGCCCCCCTGGGGCAATTGAAGCCTGACCCCCGCCTGCTCCCCTCTTCTCCCCCAATCCCCCCGATGTATAGTGCGTAGAAACTGTATGTATGTGTCTTCTCCTCTCCCCCAACCCGTGCGTGTGCACGCATATTTTATACCTATAAAATATGTGAGTGTGTATATAGATCTCTCGCTATAGAAACACCAAACTGTATTTATCTCATGGACCCCCCCCCCCAAATAGTGTTAACACTGGAATAGCAATGTCTGGGTGCTGCAGCTATTGGCTAAGCCCCCCCCCCCCGGTGTAACCCTTTCTCCCCCCCCCTTTTCTCCCCTTCTTTGCTCTGGGACTGGCTGCCCTCATAAGCACTGGGGTTTTTTTTTTCTGCTTTCAGCATGGGCAAGCGCCTTGGTTGGCATTGCTGGCGTCCTCCTCAAACTCTGAGGGGGATGGGAGACCCGCCACTAAATGGGGCAGAATGGGGGGGCATTCTGTGCCCAGCCTCGGGGAGAGGCGGCTGCTGCAGCAGCAGCGTCTGAGCAACTGTGCTGGAATCTTGTTCGTCCTGTAAATTTGTAACAAATAAAAGATGTGAACATGCGGGGAGTCTCACGCCTTTTCTCGGGTTTAAAATTCAAAGCGTCGGCCGCTGAGCCTTCCTCAAAAGCCACTCAAGAAGTTTCAGCGTTGGCTGTGGGAAGGCAGAAGAAGAGTAGGTTTTCATATGCCGACTTTCTCTACCACTTAAGGAAGAATCAAACCGGTTTACAATCTCCTTCCCTTCTCCTCCCCACAACAGGCACTCTATGAGGTAGGTGGGGCCGAGAGAGCTGTGATTAGCCCAAGGTCACCCAGCTGGCTTCGTGTGGAGGAGTGGGGAAACAAAGCCAGTTCACCAGATTAGGCTCCGCCGCTCACGTGGAGGAGTGGGGAATCAAACCCGGTTCTCCAGATCAGAGTCCACCGTTCCAAACCACCGCTCTTAACCACTACACCATGCTGGCTCTCACGCTATCAGGCAGGGGTGTTGCTCTTTGAAAGAAACACTTGCATGCCGGGGGGGGGGGGAATGGGATGATGGGGAGAGTTACCAGATTTCTTGCCCCCCATCACTTTGCCTTGAAAACCCCCATTTTGATTTTCTCCCCATGTGAATTGAGCCCAATCTCCACCTTCAACATGCATGCCTGAAACAGTAGGGCAGAGGGAGGCATCAGACAAACTCCCCCAATTTCCATCCTCCACAGCTGTGAATGAGGATGGTTGAGGGGCTGTGGCTCAGTGGTAGACCCTCTGCTTGGCATGCAGAAGGGTCCCAGGTTCAATCCCCGGCATCTCCAGTTAAAGGACCAGGCAAGTAGGTGGTGTGAAAGACCTTTCTCTGCCTGAGACCCTGGAGAGCCGCTGCCGGTCTGAGTAGACAATACGGACTTTGATGGGCCAAGGGTCTGATTCAGTAGAAGGCAGCTTCATGTGTTCATGTGATGAAGAGATCTCGAGGGGCGGGAGCCTAAATGAATACTTCTGAGAAGAGGGAGAGAAGGGGCCGCTGCCACCGGGTGCCTGCAGTGTGCAAAACCCTGAACAAAATGTGCCGGGGTTCATCCAAATGTTCAGAGTTTGCATAATTCATGCAATGATAGTTTTAACACCCTCCCACAGAACATATCCTTGGGTGTGTTTCTGCACCCTCCCCACACCCCCAATTCGCTAATTGTGTAGTGACAGGTGAGGAATGACTTAAGAATTGTACATATCGGTAGGAAATATATATTTTCTTTAGTAGGAAATACAAAAATAGTCAAGGCAAGGAGCCAGCTCCTCCAGAGGCCAAGACTGTGCCCGGGATGTGCTGACCGGCACCTCCCCCCCCCCCCATGAGACCCCCAATCCCCTCCTCTTCCTTGTGGCAAAAGCAGGTTCTACTCGGAGCTCTCGCTAGACGTCGTCTGCAGAAGAGCCCGGTGCTGCAGCTGACGGGTTCTCTTCTTGCGTCTGTTCTGGGTGGACAGGATCCGGCGTTTGATGACCACTGCAAAGAGAAGGGGGGAGGGTAATGTCACTGAACAGAAAAAGCGGGGAGGAAACCTAACCTTAAAAAACCAAAAGCTGGGTACCAGAGGTTGGGTGGAAAAGGCAAAATTACGTAATAGAAAAATATTTTTATTTTAAGGCGCTTATATCTCGGTTGCCTCAGATCTCAGAAGCTAAGCAGGGTCGGCCCTGGTTAGTATTTGGATGGGAGACCACCAAGGAATACCAGGGTTGCTGTGCAGAGGAAGGCACTGGCAAACCACCTCTGGTAGTCTCTTGCCATGAAAACCCCAAAAAGGGGTTGCCATAAGTCGGCTGCGACTTGAAGGCACTTTACACACACACACACACACACACACACACACACACACACCTCAGTTAAAAACATTAAAACTTATAAAGTGAGGCACAATGGCCACTCATAAGGTTGATAGACCTAAGCCACACAGACCATGCGCGTTTCGACCAACAGGCCTTCATCAGTGGTCAAATAAAAATTCATATAATGCACGCACAAGTAATAAACAAATGTATGACCATGTATAGATAACTTTATACCAGCCCAGGCATGTGTACAGGTTGTATAATCAATTTAAAATTAGAGATCCCTCCTCTAGAAGAAGAAGAGATGGTTTCTATATGCCAACTTTCTCCACCACTTAAGGAAGACTCAAGCTGGCTTACAATCACCTTCCTTCCCCACCCCCCACAACAGACATCCTGAGAGGTAGGTGGGGCTGAGAGAGCTGTGACTAGCCCAAGGTCCCCCAGCTGGCTTCATGTGTAGGAGTGGGGAAACAAATCCAGTTCCCCAGATTAGCGTCAGACACTCATGTGGAGGAGTGGGGAATCAAGCCCGGTTCTCCAGATCAGAGTCCACTGCTCCAAGAGACCCTTCTATCTCTCTGTGTCACCGCGTGTCTGTCCTTAGACTGATACTCTCAGGTCTAATTTCCTCCTTTTTCTCGGAAGTCACTTCTCTCTCCTTAGCTAGCGAGGTAGCTGAAGGCTATCCGTCCCTTGGCTTTATCTGAAATGTAGTTCCCTAATAAACGTTTAACTTTATCTTTAGTCTGCGAGTCTGCCGCTTCTCTGCGTAACTAGCACTCTGCCAACACCCCCTCGTCCCTCTTCTGCACCCTCCACGCTTGCCAAAAAATTCAAACTCATTGACAACAGGCACATTGAGTTTTCTATGGTCAAGCGTCTATCAGTGGCTACTAGCCATGGTGACTTAACGGAGTCTCCATGTTCAGAGGCAGTAAACCTCAGAATCCTAGTGGCAGGAGGCAACATCAGGAGAAGGCCTCTGTGCCCTGTTGTTGGCCCTCCAGAGTATCTGGTTGGTCACTGGGTAAGACAGGATGCTGGACTAGATGGGGAGGGGTTGTCTCAGTGGCAGAGCATCTGCTTGGCATGCAGAAGGTCCCAGGTTCAATCCCCGGCATCTCCAGTTAAAGGGACTAGGCAAGTAGATGATGTGAAGGACCCCTGCCTGAGACCCTGGAGAGCCGCTGCCGGTCCGAGTAGACAATACTGACTTTGATGGGCCAAGGGTCTGGTTCAGTATAAGGCAGCTTCATGTGTGTTCATGTGTGACCACTGGTCTGATCCTGCAGGGCTGCTCTTATCTTCTGGTGCACCAAGAAGACTCGCAGCCCAGGCTGCTGGCCCCCAGCCCACGTATTCCTGCTTCCAACTGTGGTCAGCCAGCTGCCGCCGAAGCCCTTGTAAAGCAGGGTGGCATCCCAGTTATCTACTCCCTGGCACACAGTATTCAGGGTCGACTGGCTTTGAATACGAAGATTTGTTTTGGCTACTGCAGCTAACTACTGTTGATTATAGAGCCCCGTGGCGCAGAGCGGTAAGCTGCAGTACTGCAGTCAAAAACTCTGCTCACGACCTGAGTTCGATCCCGACGGAAGTTGGTTCCAGGTAGCCGGCTCAAGGTTGACTCAGCCTTCCATACTTCCGAGGTCGGTCAAATGAGTACCCAGCTTGCTGGGGGTAAGGGGAAGATGACTGGAGAAGGCACTGGCAAACCACCCCGCAAACAGTCTGCCTAGTAAATGTTGGGATGTGACATCACCCCATGGGTCAGGAATGACCCGGTGCTTGCACAGGGGACTACCTTTACCTTTACTGTTGATTATACCTACATCCTCTTAATCAGTCATACTTTTTTCAGCAACATCTAGTGGCAGTGGGTTCTGCAGCTTAGTTATGCACGGGGCTTTGGGGCCGGCCAGTCGCAGGGCCCTCTCGGCTTTACTCACTGGCCACTGTGTCGCGCCCGTCTTCGCCGCTCATCGTCCAGTAGAGAGACTGGCCGCGGCGGCAGTTCCGGTGGAGCCGTGTGTACAAGATGGCCAGCGTCAGCGTGACCAGCAGGAAGGTGAGGGCGCTGGCAGCCCAGGCGGCTTCTTCGGTGCGAGGGGTGCGCAAGCGTCCCCCCGCCTCCTTCACCTTCAGCTGCTGGGCCGGGGCTCGGTGGTGGTCTCCGTCTGCGCAAGGACACTCCCGCTTCTGAGTGGCTTCCCCTGCTGTCTGGGCAGTTGTAGCTGATGGTCTGGTACCCAGCCTGGGGTGGAGCGGCTGGCCAGAGGGGAGGCCTGGCTGGGGCACAGAAGCCAGGTGGGAGCTTCCCTTGGCCTCCGCCACCTCAAGGACGCCCTTCCTCTTGGCCTGCAAGTTAGCGGAGGGCATGACCGCGGCTCCGTCTTGGCTGCGACTAGCTACTGCCGAGTCCTGGTCACTGGGCCCATGAGGACGAGGAAGCCGCTCCATGCCCTTCCTGTCTGATGCCGGCAGCTCGCGGCGTCTCCGGTTGGTATCTGTTCGGCAGAAATGTTTCTGCAAAGCCTGTGGGCGCAAAGGAGGAACCGACAGAGGATGTGAGCATGGGTGCTGTCCCTGCCCGACAAAAGGAGGACTGTTGACGGCCTCCTATTCTGAGCAAATACAAAAATTCACTGTAAGATGCAGACCCTAAATTATTTGTTCTTGTTAAAATGGAAAGATAGAAGGGTATTTTCATCGTAGGGTTCAGGAGGGTGTCAGTCAGTCAGTCATTTAATGATACGGCACATAGCCAGACATATACAAAAAATATTAAAACATTAAAGCCAGGAATTCCAAGTATAAAATACACTGGAGTCTACATAAAATCCTAAGAGGACACTACTATATACACAGATATTGATTCTGCCCCTGCAAATCAGGGGACTTAGAAACTGTTGAGCAGGCCCTCCTGAACTGCAATTTCTATACATTACCCCGTTCGAAGTTTATTGAGCCCCTCTTATCGAGATTGAGTCCTGACCGGGCAGGTGAAAGGTTTGAGATGCTCCTACAAGGGGGTAATCCTTCAACCACTCTTCAGGTTGCGAAATTTTGTTTAGCAGCAATGAAAACTCGTCGCCTTCGAAGAGCGCAATTGACAGATGTGTCCCAGCTGTAATTCTTTTTTTAAATGTTTTTAAAATGTTTTAAGACTCGGACTGTAATTCTTTGATTGTAAGAGTCTATTAGTCCATGCTTTCCGTTTTACCATGTTTTGACTGGCTAAATGCTGCAAATAAATTATCTATCTACACAGATAATAAGGCAGGTCATCTCAACAATTTGCACCTAATTTTGGACACGGTGGCACAAAGTTTTAGCAGTGTCAACAGAAACCTTTGGATTTTCATGACAGCAACTTCCTTGCCTTCTCTGACTCCGAGTTATCTGAGAGCCTGTTATTCCAAGGCAGAATAAATTTGCCAGGTTTAGGAGGGTGGTGACTAGGGTTGCCAATCTCCAGGTGGTGGGCACACACAAATTAGCAAGCTGTAAGTTAGTTAGCAAACAAAGAAACAGTTTGAAGCTGTTTCTTTGTTTGCTAACCTCCAGGTGGTGGGTGGAGATTTCCCCACTATTACAACTGATCTCCAGGCAACAAATCAGTTCCCCTGGAGAAAATGGAAGATGGACTCTATGGCATTATACCCCATTGAAGTCCCTCCCCTCCCCAAACCCCGCCCTCCCCAGGCTCTACCCCAAAATCTCCAGGTCTTTCCCAACCTAGAGCTGGCAACTTGTGGTGTCTCTGCAGTTTAGTCCTCTTGGAGAAGCTTTTTTTATTTAAAACATTTATAATCCCGCGGTCCCGCTTTAGAATCAAGGTGGCTTACAATACAAAGTTGGAAAGGGAAAGAAACCGTGACCGAGATAAAAAGTAAACCACAACCCCCTTTGCAGTGAGGTGGGGGTCTAAACTCTTGCCCTCCAAGGCTGCCAAAAGCATTTCCAAGTTGGGAGTCAAAAGCTTGCTGACTTCAAAATATGAGCGCTGAGCCCTCACAGGGGGGCAGGGAAGGGGGCTCAGCGGACAGGGCACAGCCCAGGGAAAACAACACCCACAATGTTTACCCAGGCCAGGCTGCAGCTGCTTGGCACACAAGTCTGTGTCCCCGTGTTACAAAGCTGGGTAGCTGATCCCCCCTGAACCGCCTCACCTTTATCCGGTGTGCTGGGCATACCTCTTTGCCCATGGCATGTACCGTCGGGCGTTTCATCAGATGGCGATACCTCCTGCCTGCCCAGGGTTGGCTTCTGCTCTCTCGGGCGGCGTGCCTCTTCAGCCAAGCCACAGCCTGGGCCAGCTCCACCTTTGCCATCTGCAGGCTGGCGCCCCATGCCACCAGTGCCAGGGGCTAGGAAGAAGAAGAAGAGTTGGTTTTTATGTGCCGACTTTCTCTACCACTTAAGGAAGACTCAAACCGGCTTACAATCACCTTCCCTCCCCCTCCCCACAACAAACACCCTGTGAGGTAGGTGGGGCTGAGAGAGTGGTGACTAGCCCAAGGTTACCCAGCTGGCTTTGTGTGGAGGAGTGGGGAAACAAATCCGGTTCACCAGATTAGCATCCACTGCTCATGTGTGTAAGAGAGAGATTTATTATTACGGCATTAGCCAGAAAAGATACAAACCTTGACAATAAGACCCATTACATGATAAAATAATCTGTTTGCAAAAAATACAGATAAAATCATATCAATTAAAATTAACCTTATTAGCACTAATAACCTTTTCTGAGCGGATTTTAATCGCTGAACTGCTCATGTGGAGGAGTGAGGAATCAAACCTGGTTCTCTAGATCAGAGCCCACAGTTCTTAACCGCTACACCATGCTGGCTCCCCACGAGAGGTGTTCAAGAGAACGGGCACTGCCGCCTCCTCTCCCCACCCCTGCCAGGTGTGAGAATGCCACTCATGCCGGGGTGAAAGTGAGCTGGTTGCCCTGGCTCTTGGCACTCACCCATTCCTGCGTCAGGCCCCCGTGTGGGGTTAGGATGTGATGAGGCAGGCAGGCTCGGGCAAGCAGGGTCAGCTGGCTGCGGAGGGTGGGGTGGGCACAGGGGTGGTAGAGAAAGGCCACCCCGCCCTGCTGCAGAGAGAGAACCAGAATCTCGTTTTTATGTTGTGCTTTCTCTGCAAAAAAAAAAGTGTAGACGACTGGGGAAGGCCATGGCAAACCACCCCGTAAACATAGTCTGCCTAGTAAACGTCACATGAACACATGAAGCTGCCTTACACTGAATCAGACCCCCTTGGTCCATCAAAGTCAGAATTGTCTGCTCAGACTGGCAGCGGCTCTCCAGGGTCTCAGGCTGAGGTCTTTCACATCACCGACTTGCCTTGTCCCTTTAACTGGAGATGCTGGGGATTGAACCTGGGACCTTCTGCATGCCAAGCAGAGGCTCTCCCACTGAGCCACTGCCCCTCCCGGATGTCAGGATGTGACGTCACCCCATGGGTCAGTAATGACCCGGAGCTTGCCCAGGGGACTACCTTTTTCCCCCTCTGCAAATCAACACCTTTTGGGGTGGGGGAGTTGGAGACCCTTGTGCCTGTGGTTTTGGAAGCGAGTGCTTGCAAAGCGGGTGGGGACGGCCTCTTGGCTGGGCGCTCCATTCAGCATCGGAATCCTGCCTTCAGCAGCCGGGCAAGGCAAGCTTGGGGCCACCCAAAAACGCCCTTAGGGAGAGCAGAGGCATTTCTCCGTTTGCTGAGTCAAGGACATACCCCCCCCCAACATAATTTTTTAAAGCATCTATCCTGATGACAAGTTCTGGGCAGCTTTTGAAACTCCTGACACGCTTGGCTGGAACGGGGGCGGGGGGGGGCTTCTAAGCTCCTGCTGCCTGAACTGCCTCGTAAGAACATAAGAAAGGCCATGCCGGATCAGACCAAGATCCATCAAGTCCAGCAGTCTGTTCATACAGGGGCCCAAACAGGTGCCTCTAGGAAGCCCACAAGCAAGACGACTGCAGCAGCATTGTCCTGCCTGTGTTCCACAGCACCTCTTATAATAGGCATGCTCCTCTGATAATGTACAGAATAGGTATGCATCATGACTAGTACCCATTTTTACTAGTAGCCATGGATAGCCCTCTCCTCCATGAACACGGCCACTCCCCTCTTAAAGCCTTCCAAGTTGGCAGCCATCACCACATCCTGGGGCAGGGAGTTCCCCCATTTAGCTCTGCGTTGTGTGAAGAAATACTTCTTTTTATCTGTTTTGAATCTCTCACCCTCCAGCTTCAGCAGATGACCCCACGTTCTAGTTTTATGAGAGAGGGAGAAGCGTTCTAGAGTATTAGGAGAGGGGGAGCATTCTGGTATGAGAGAGGGATTGTCTTCTTTCTTACCTTCAGGTTGTGCAGCCAGCGTTGAGGGGGGCAATAAAGGTACTCTCCTGCCACTGCCCCAAATGGCCTGTGCGGCCCGCTGTGGGAAAGCAAGACAGCTCAGTAGGGTTCTATAGCAGGGGGGACATACCTCTCCCTCTGCCCCCCAAAAGGTGTTGCTTCCAGGAAGGGCTTCCAGGAAGCGCTCTGTGCGAGCAAGCTCTTTGGCTCCTCTGGCCCAGCAAGTGGCTCATGGAGCTGCAGAATAAACTTCTCAGCTGGTGACGGCATCTTAGAATCATAGAGTCGGAAGGGACCACCAGGGTCATCTAGTCCAACCCCCTGCACAATGGAGGAAATTCACAACTACCTCCCCCCTACTCCATGCCCAGAAGATGGCCAAGATGCCCTCCATCTCATCATCTGCTTAAGGTCACAGAATCAGCATTGCTGATTTTTTGGGCCCCTGCTGCGTAAGGGACTCTACCCCACACGTACCTGTGAGGAATGCTCTGATTATAGACTATTTTGGCATCTGCCACAATCTTGCTCTCCTGCCAGGGCAAGAGAAGAAAGTGGTTAGCAAGGCTTTCCCTGGTTTGACTCAACCCTTCTCTATCACAACGCCCCTTCCCCACTTTGTGCGGCTGTTCAGGCCAGCGCCGCCCTCCCAAGACAGTCCCATGAACTCATGAAGCTGCCTTACACTGAATCAGACCCTTGGTCTATCAAAGTCAGTTTTGTCTACTCAGACCAGCAGCAGCTCTCCAGGGTCTCAGGCAGAGGTCTTTCACATCACCTACATGCCTCATCCCTTTAATTGGAGATGCCGGGGATTGAATCTGGGACCTCTGCATGCCAAGCAGAGGCTCTACCACTGAGCTACGGCCTTTCAAAATGTCCCATTGAATACATGAACACATGAAGCTGCCTTACAATGAATCAGACCCTCGGTCCATCAAAGTCAGTATTGTCTACTCAGATGGGCAGCGGCTCTCCAGGGTCTCCCACATCACCTGCTTGCCTAGTCCTTTTAACTGGAGATGCTGGGTATTGAACCTGGAACCTTCTGCATGCCAAGCAGATGCTCTACCGCTGAGCCACAGCCCCTCCCCTAAAGTCCAGGTGCCTCCCCTGATTGTTCAACTTGTAGTCAGCATAATATGTATTTTTAGATTTTACCAGAGTTTTAGTAGAATCACTATGCATTATTATTATGACGCTATTGTTTTAAGAAAAAGAATTGGTTTTTATATGCAAACTTTCTCTACCACTTAAGGAAGAATCAAACTGACTTACAATCTCCTTACCTTCCCATCCCCACAATAGACACCCTGTGAGGCAGGTGGGGCTGAGAGAGTGTGACCAGCCCAAGGTCGCCCAGCTGCCCTCATGTGGAGGAGTGGGGAAACAAACCCAGTTCACCAGATTAGCCTCCCCCGCTCACGTGGAGGAGAGGGGAATCAAACCTAGTTCTCCAGATCAGACTCCATCGCTCCAAACCACTGCTCTTAACCCCTGTACCACGCTCGCTCCCATGGATTGTATATGGTCTATTACTGTTGCTGTCTATATTGAGGTGCCCTGAGCCCAACCTTGGCTGGGGAGGGGCGAGATACAAATTAAACAAATAAATTTTACAAACTTTCTAAAAGTGAACCTCCAACCCAATGCAGTCTCAGGTGGTGTTCTCCCCATTGCTACCACCTGGAAGAAGGGTCAAACCACTGGAATGATAGATGTGTCCTTTACCCTTGCTCCATTAAAGTAATTTACAAAACCTATTTAGATGATTGCTAGTTTGCATTGACTCTTAATTGCCCTCGTAACCCTCACTGCCCACTGGCTGACTAGGGAAGGGGCTCCATCCTCCCAAGGGGGGTAGCCACCTTCCCTTTCCTACCTCTCACCTCTGCTTGGTAGGTCTTGGACAGCGTCCGGCACCCCTGCAGAGAATCCAGGAGAAAGCTGTGTTAGGATCCATTGTTCCCAGTCCACCAACAATAATTAGAAAAACAAAAACCACCACTTCCTTAGTAGTGAGTATATTTAAATATATTGCAAATTAGCTTAACCTTAGTGTAGAATTCTTCCTGAGCCACCGAGCGTAATAAAACTTTAGATTGTTATTGCAAGAAGAAGAAGAAGAAGAGTTGGTTTTTATATGCCGACTTTCTCTACCACTGATGCGGCCTTTGCAGCCCTGCTATTCATCACGGACTCCCAGCTGTTCCAACACTGACATTTTTATGGCAAACATGTCATCAGCATGTGCAAGCCAAGCATTGCGTAAACACATTTTCACCAAGAGTGTCCTCTGGAGCTTCACCTGCCTTTTGTGTATGTATACAGAGGACTGCACCCACCCAGGGGGTCTCGGGCGTTAAGTAGTTCTCGAAAAGAGGAAGGGCTGTAAGTCTTGCAGGCGAGCTTGATCCTGCCAGGAGGCGTTTCTGCTGCTAGGCAGACCAACCATGAAGATCGTTTCAGAGGGTAGCCGCGTTGGTCTGTAGTAGAACAGTTAAGATTTGAGTTCAGTAACACCTTAAGAGACCATGTAGTAGCAGTAGTAGCAGCAGAAGAAGAAGCAGACCGGCTTACAATCACCTTCCCTTCCCCTCCCCACAACAGACACACTGTGAGGTAAGTGGGGCTGGGAGAGCTCTAACAGAGCTGTGACTTGCCCAAGGTCACCCAGCTGGCTTCGCACGGAGGAGTGGGGAAACGAACCCAGTTCACCAGATTAGCCTCCGCCGCTCATGTAGAGGCGTGGGGAATCGAACCCGGTTCTCCAGATCAGAGTCCACCGCCCCAAACCACCGCTCTTAACCACTACACCACGCTGGCTCTCCAGTAGGGAGCTTTGACTCTCAAAAGCTAGGATCTTGAAAATCTTGTTGGTCCATAAGATGCTACTGGACTCAAATCTAACTAGGCAGGCCAGGAAGCTGAACGGTGCAAGCGGCCAAAGCACATAGGGGCATCTGTGTGTTGGCACCCAGGGCAAGCTCTGAGCTGGCAAAGCCCTGCCCCAGTGCTGTTTTGGGAAAGTCTGAGGATCATCCGGAACTGCCACCTGGGCAGTTTCTGACTGGCTCAGAGCAAGGAGGGAGGAGCCTGTGGCCTTCAGGGGAACCAATGGAGAGATGCCTGTGCCTGATCTAGAGTCTTAAAGGAGAAGGAGCCACAAATGCAAAGTGGAATCTTCAGCACGGATCTCAGTAAAGGGGTGGGAAGGGGGGAGAGGGCTTGGGTGTGTGTGTAAATTGATGTCGACTCAATGGGGACCCCAACAGGGGACTTTCAAAGCAAGTGATTAAGCAGAGGTGGTTTGCCCGTTGCCTTCCTCTGCAGAGTCGTCCTTGGAGATCTCCCTCCCAAGTACTGGCCCTGTGTAGCTTCCGAGATGTGTTGGGACTGGGCTATACCATGCCGCCTTCCTTCCCTGGAGAGGGCTTAAGTACTAAAAAATAAATAAATAATAATAAAAAAATTTTTAAAGGCCCTCATGCCAGCTGGGGAAGAAACCCCACTGACCCAGAAGGGGCCACCCCCCAGCATAGCCGAGTTGCTAAAGCGTGTTGGTTCTGGTTGAAAGGAGAGAGGAATGCTAATCGGAATTCACAAAAACTCTCCAAACTTGCATGGGGGTGGCCTATTCAGAGCACAGGTGCTTTTACGACATAAGGACATAAGAAAAAACATGCTGGATCAGACCAAGGTCAATCGAGACCAGCAGTCTGTTCACACAGTGGCCAACCAGGGGCCTCTAGGAAACCCACAACCAAGGTGACTGCAGCAGCAACCTGCCTGAGTTCCAAAACACCTCATATAATAGGCATGCTCCTCTGATACTGCAGAAAATAGGTACGCATCATGACTAGTATCCATTTTGACTAGTAGCCAAGGATACCCCTCTCCTCCATGAACATGTCCATTCCCCTCTTAAAGCCTTCCAAGTTGGTAGCCATCACCACATCCTGGGGCAGGGAGTTCCACAATTTAACGATTCTGGGCTCTAGTGCCCAAGCAGTCATACGCCAAAGGAAAACTACTGGGAGGAGGCAGGCAGGCAGAGTAGAGGGACTGCAAAATTGCGCACGTCCGTTGGAGCAAAATAAAACCAACGTCCAATGGCAACATAAAGACCGACAAGATTTATTTCCGTAGGAGTGCTCCTGAGTCAGGCAATCTCACTTGCTCAGCCTAGAGTCTCCTGACCAGCTAGGGGGTCATTTGCGCTTTAAAAGTACGGAGTGAGGGCAGGATCTGGCCTCCCTCGGGAACCCTGGCTCTCCCTTGTGTGTGTGTTAAGTTCCGTCAAGTCACTTCCGACTCATGGCGACCCTATGAATCAATGTCCACCAAAATGTCCTGTCTTTGACATCCTTGAGGGCTGTGGCTTCCTTTATTAGAGAGTCCATCCATCTCTTGTTGGGTCTTCCTCTTTTCCTGCTGCCCTCAACTTTTCCTAGCACAACTGTCTTTTCCAGTGACTCTTGCCTTCTCATAATGTGACCAAAATACGACAGCCTCAGTTTAGTCATTTTAGCTTCTAGGGTCATTTCAGGCTTTCCCTTAAGCCTATATAAACTGTCTGGCAGGCTGCCCAAAAAAGTCAGTGCTGATGCCACTACAAGAGTATTCAACTCATCAGGGCCCAGCAAAACAGAATTATTCTACCAGGCCTACAACTGAGGGCAGCCGTAGGTTGTACATCGCTGTTGCCTCCCCATCCCTCCCGCATCTTCTCTTTATTTATGGGTTTCAACTGCTTGACTGAGTTTACAGCGGCTATTACCATCACTACTATCTGAATGAGTGCCATCTTGGTATGTGTATAGTTATTTTATGATTACTGCTGTTTCAAATTGGAAGTTTTACGGTTTCGTAGTGTTTTAAAGTGTTGTTACCTGCTCTGAGCCCAGCCTGGCCGGGAATGAGGACGGGCTGTACATGTGAATCCATCAATTAAATAAATAAACAAACCTGTGTGCCGGGGCAAGAATTCAGTGTATTGGCATGCAGAATCGAAACAGACTTGGACGGACTTTTTTTAAAAAGCAGAAGAAGAGGAGGAAGAAGAAGAGTTGGTTTTTATATGCTGGCTTTCTCTACCACTTAAGGAAGATTCGAACCGGCTGACAATCCCCTTCCCCTCCCCACAACAAACACCCTGTGCGGTAGGGGCTGAGAGAGCTCTAAGAGAATTGTGACTAGCCCAAGGTCACCCAACTGGATTCATGTGTAGGAGAGGGGAAACTAACCCAGTTCACCAGATTAGCCTCCGCCGCTCATGTGGAGGAGTGGGGAATCAAACCCGTCTCTCCAGAGTCCACCGCTCCAAACCACCTCTCTTAACCACCATGCTGGGAAACATAGCTCTGGATAAATCCCCTATGAGCTCTACCTGCTGAGGGATGGGCCAGGTACTGCTAAGGCAGCGGTAATGCTCTTCTGGGGGCAGATCTTGCTGGAAGCTGGACTGTAGGGAAGAAAACAGAAGGTAAATGGGGCATCCCCTCCCCACCTTCTCCAAAGGGTCACCCAAGGCTCTGGTAGGCCCTGGCTGTGGCAATCTTCCTGCTCCAAGTCTCTGTAATAGGGTTGCCAGCTCTGGATAGGGAAATACCTGGAGATTTCTTTTTGGGGGGGGGATGAGGGGGGCGGGGTTTGGGAAGGGGAGGGACATCAGTGGGGTATAGTGCCATAGAGTCCACCTTCCAAAGCAGCCATTTTCTCCAGAGGAATCAATCTCTGTAGTCTGGAGATCAACTGTAATCCCAGGGGATCTCCTGCCACCACCTGGAGGTTGGCAACCCTACTCGGCAGCTATTTTGTCATTTTAAAAAATGTTTACCGAATTTATATGTGCTTTTCTGCCTTCACAAGGGCTACCAAGTCAGCTAACAAATTAAAAAATGCATCGTAAAATCACAGTTGTTGCTTTCATTATTATTGTAAGGGCAAACTTCAGCCCCACTGACTCGCTGGCGGGTTCAGCCTGAGAGATCAACAGGCCTGATGAATTCGTAAGAGACAACGAACTCTGCCCAGGTCGTACCCCCCTTGCTGGTCGTAGTTTTTCATCGGGCAACTGCAGTCTCCGCCTACAGAAAGTAGGGTTGCTAGGTCCCTCTTTGCTACAGGCGGGAGGCTTTTGGGGTGGAGCCTGAGGAGGGCGGGGTTTGGAGAGGGGAGGGACTTCAATGCCGTAGAGTCCAATGGCCAAAGCGGCCGTTTCCTCCAGGTGAACTGATCTCTATCGGCGGGAGATCAGTTGTAATGGCAGGAGATCTCCAGCTAGTACCTGGAGGTTGTAACTGTAGGAGAAGGCAGCACGTGGCTCAATATTATAAAAAAACTAAAGTAAGCCCAAATGGGGTAATATATGAAAACTTCAAAATAAGTAATTATAAACCTAAGCAATGTTAATATTACACCAACAGGAAATGAATCAAACAATGCGCAGGAGCTTGAATGAAAGGTACTGTTAAATCATATAAGCTGTGTTAAGGCACACAGAAACTACAAGCTACAACAGGCAAACAAGGATACTAAGATACAAGGTTAACTGTGTTGAAATGCACAAGATAAACAATGAAAACAAGGTTACAAAGTATAAGCCTCAAATGATAATGAGAAATGAATACAGTAATAAAAACTTAGAACCAAGCCTCACTGGGCTGTTAAAGGTGTACAAGGCCTCACAGGGCTGTTCTTGCAAATAAATAGATGCGATAGTTCAAAAATATGTATAGTCCATAAAACTAAATGACCTAAGCCGGTGGGTGATAAGGTGGGTGCAAGGCAAGGACGCGTTTCGAAAATCTTCTTCAGCTTGCCGACCACGTAATGAATTAGAGGAACCACCATTCATTCATTGAAGTTGCAATTATTATCTAAATATAAAAAACAGAGGCTTGTAGTATAAAGTATACTAAGTTGACTTAAGAACAAAATGGTAGCCGGTTCAAGGCTGACTCAGCCTTCAATCCTTGCGAGGTCGGTCAAATGAGGACCCAGCTTGCTGGGGGTAAAGTGTAGATGACTGGGGAAGGCAATGGCCAACCACCCCGTAAACATAGGACATTTATGCATGGGAGGCTTTGCCGCTCTCTAGATGCACATTTTCCCCATCCAAATTTTCAAAACACTGGGCTAAAATGACCCACACGATTAATACAACTGATGAGGAGATCCTCGATCGGTTTAATGAAAAATGGAAACTGTTTTATAGATATATAGAAATTGGCGGCTGAAACTTTATAATTATTGTAGTAGATTAAATGTTATAAACATAGGTTAATTTATGGTGAAGTTAACTCCTAGTAGAAAAGTAAAAAAGAAAATATCAAGAGACAGTCTGCTTGATTAATTGGAAAATTAGATGCTGTAACCATGTTGTAACTTCTCTCTTTTTATATACTCTGTCCACAGACGGATCCCTTGTCCCCTTTTTTCCTTCTGTACCCCCTATTCTAAATAATTTTTTTTTTTTTTGCCTGTTAAGAAAACAACAATAAATGCTCAAAACTCTGCATGGGGGCTTATTGTTGAGTTCTGAGAATTTAAATGGGGAAAATGTGCATCTAGAGAGAGTCAGATCCAAGGCAAAGCCTCCCATGCATAATTGGCCATAGTCTGCCTAGTAAACGTCAGGATGTGATGTCACCCCATGGGTCAGGAATGACCCGGGGCCTTCACAGGGGACTCCCTTTGCCTTTTAAAAAAAAATGCAATACGCCTTCCAAAGCAGCCATTTACTCCCAGGGAGCTGATTGTCACCTGGAGATCAGTTGTGATCCCAGGAGATCTCCAGCCACCACTTGGAGGTTGAATTAAAAAAAACACTACTAAGGGCTAACCAAATGACCTGCTTATTAAGTCAGTTTGTTAACTGGTTATTTCAAACTTATACTTTCTATTAAAAAAGATAGATACAACATATAATGACATGTACTCTCTCTATTGTTAATCTTATAAGCATAATCAAATAAACATAACATTGTAACTAGCGAGATACCTCGAACATACAAGTCATGTAATCTATAACAACATACAAATACAAGATTCAAACACAAGGGTTATACCACAAGATGCCACATATAATCCTGACCATATGAGTCCAAGCGTCAAAACTATCCCACCTTCCAAAGCAGCCATTTACTCCCAGGGAACGGACTGTCACCTGGAGATCAGTTGTGCTCCCAGGAGATCTCCAGCCACCGCCTGGAGGTTGGCAACCCCTGCAGAAAGGCACAAGCGTACTGCCCCGTGCTCTGGTTCCTCCCCCCCTCTTTCCACGGGGTTGGGCCGCCTCGGGGCCGCAGTGGCACCGCAGGACATCTTAGGTTGCCAACCTCCAGGTGGCGGCTGGAGATCCCCTGCTATTACAACTGACCTCCTGCCGATTAGGGTCGCCAACCTCCAGGTAGTAGCTGGAGATCTCCTGCTATTCCAACCGATCTCCAGCCGATAGAGATCAGCTCACCTGGAGAAAATGGCCGCTTTGGCCATTGGACTCTGCGGCACTGAAGTCCCTCCCCTCCCCAAGAACCGCCCTCCCCAGGCTCCGCCCCAAAAACCTCCCGCTGGTGGGGAGGAGGGACCTGGCAAACCCCCAGCCGATGGAGATCAGTTCCCCTGGAGAAAATAATTCACAGTGGGCAGCCGTGTTAGTCTGTCTGAAGTAGTAGAAAAGAGCAAGAGTCCAGTAGCACCTTCAAGACTAACACAAATATTTTCTGGCAGGGTAGGAGCTTTTGTGAGCCACAGCTCACTTCTTCAGATACAGCTAGACTGTGAATCTATCATTTCAGCCTTCCAGGACATTCTGTTGCAGATTTAAGAGTAGCAGTTCTCTTACAAAGGAATTTCAAAGGGAGATTGGAAAGAGAAACTGCTGAATTACGGTTGAAATTCAAACTAAAGTCAATGCATTTTACCTGGGCTGAATCAAGACCTTGCATTCATGGCTCATGACCAATGCTGATTTCTCCACCCCCATCTCTCCCCTGGACATCACAGACTCTTCTGCATACCAGACCGAATCCCATCACGCCTGCTATTCACATTGACATACTGTGAACATTTACATACGAATGCTTGTCTGAATTCACTCTCCTCTGCTTAAAGACAGATGGATTCACAGTCTAGCTGTATCTGAAGGAGTGAGCTGTGGCTCACGAAAGCTCCTCCCCTGCCAGAAAATATTTGTGTTAGTCTTTAAGGTGCTCCTGGACTTTTGATAAAATACTTATTTGTTATGCGCAAATGGCTGTAGCCTCTTAAAGACGAACAAAAATATTTGTGTTCGTCTTTAAGGGGCTACGGGACTTTTGATGAAATACATATTTGTTATGCGCAAATGGCTGTAGCCCCTTAAAGACGAACACAAATATTTGTGTTAGTCTTTAAAGGGCTACTGGACTTTTGATAAAATACATATTTGTTATGTGCAAATGGCTGTAGCCCCTTAAAGACGAACACAAATATTTTTCTGGCACGGGAGTAGCTTTCGGGAGCCACAGCTCACTTCTTCAGAGCAGTGAGCAGAGCAGCAGGTATTGGAAGAAGCGAGCTGTGGCTCCCGAAACCTCCTCCCCTGCCAGAAAATATTCTTGTTAGTCTTGAAGGTGCTACTGGACTCTTGCCCTTTTCTACTATCTGAAGAAGTGAGCTGTGGCTCCCGAAAGCTCCTCCCCTGCCAGAAAAATATTTGTGTTAATCTTTAAGGTGCTCCTGGACTTTTGATAAAATACTTATCTGTTATGCGCAAATGGCTTTCGCACCTTAAAGATGAACAAAAATATTTGTGTTAATATTTGTGCCTGCCCAGCTGCTGGCGAAACGTCAGGAAAGAAAATTCCAAGACCACGGTTACACAGCCCGGATAACCTACAAGAACCAATTTGTGTTAGTCTTTAAGGTGCTCCTGGACTTTTGATAAAATGCTTATTTGTTATGCGCAAAAGGCTGTAGCCCCTTAAAGATGAACACAAATATTTTTCTGGCAGGAGAGGAGCTTTCGGGAGCCACAGCTCACTTCTTCAGAGCAGTGAGCAGAGCAGCAGGTATCTGAAGAAGTGAGCTGTGGCTCACAAAAGCTCATACCCTGCCAGAAAATATTGTTGTTAGTCTTTAAGGTGCTGCTGGACTCTTGCTCTTTTCTACTATCTGAAGAAGTGAGCTGTGGCTGCCGAAAGCTCCTCCCCTGCCAGAAAATATTTGTGTTCATCTTTAAGGTGCTCCTGGACTTTTGATAAAATACTTATCTGTTATGTGCAAATGGTTTTAGCACCTTAAAGACGAACAAAAATATTTGTGTTCGTCTTTAAGGGGCTACGGGACTTTTGATAAAATACTTATTTGTTATGCTCAAATGGCTGTAGCCCCTTAAAGACGAACACAAATATTTTTCTGGCAGGGTGTGAGCTTTCGGGAGCCACAGCTCACTTCTTCAGAGCAGTGAGCAGAGCAGCAGGTATCTGAAGAAGTGAGCTGTGGCTCACAAAAGCTCATACCCTGCCAGAAAATATTGTTGTTAGTCTTTAAGGTGCTGCTGGACTCTTGCTCTTTTCTACTATCTGAAGAAGTGAGATGTGGCTGCCGAAAGCTCCTCCCCTGCCAGAAAATATTTGTGTTCATCTTTAAGGTGCTCCTGGACTTTTAATAAAATACTTATCTGTTATGCGCAAATGGCTTTAGCACCTTAAAGATGAACAAAAATATTTGTGTTCGTCTTTAAGGGGCTCCTGGACTTTTGATAAAATACTTATTTGTTATGCGCAAATGGCTGTAGCCCCTTAAAGACGAACACAAATATTTTTTCTGGCAGGGTGTGAGCTTTCGGGAGCCACAGCTCACTTCTTCAGAGCAGTGAGCAGAGCAGCAGGTATCGGAAGAAGCGAGCTGTGGCTCACAAAAGCTCCTACCCTACCAGAAAATATTGTTGTTAGTCGTTAAGGGGCTACTGGACTCTTGCTCTTTTCTACTATCTGAAGAAGTGAGCTGTGGCTCCCGAAAGCTCCTCCCCTGCCAGAAAATATTCTTGTTTAGTCTTGAAGGTGCTCCTGGACTCTTGCCCTTTTCTACTACGGGCATCTGAAGAAGCGAGCTGTGGCTCCCGAAAGCTCCCACCCTGCCAGAAAATATTTGTGTTAGTCTTGAAGGTGCTACTGGACTCTTGCTCTTTTCTACTACTGCAGACAGACTAACCCGGCGACCCACTGTGAATTAAAGACAGATGGATTCACAGTCTAGCTGTATCTGAAGAAGCGAGCTGTGGCTCCCGAAAGCTCCCACCCTGCCAGAAAACATTTGTGTTCGTCTTTAAAGGGCTCCTGGACTCTTGCCCTTTTCTACTCCTGCAGAAAATGGCCGCTTGGGCAATGGGAAGCCTCTCCAAACCCCGCCCTCCTCAGGCGCCCCCCCTCCCCCCAATCTCCCGGTTTCCCCCAACCGGGAGCTGGCAACCGGAGCTACCGCCGGGCTGCCGTCTCCTGCCCGGGGCCGCCCCTTGCCCGGCCGGCCTCGCCCTGCCTGGCGCCGGGGAGCGCGTCGGAGCGCGCAGAGCGCAGCGGCGCCTCGGGGCCGGCCGGCTGGTGGTCCGGCTGTCCGGCTGTCCGGCCGCTCTCACCTCCGCGGCCGCTCGGCGCCCGGCCAGGCTGAGCAGCAGGAGCAGGAGCGGCGGCGGCGGCTCCCCCCCCATGCCATGCGGCCCGGCCTGCCCGGCGGGTCCCCTCGCTGCTGGCGTGGCGGGGGCGGGACGGAGGGACGGAGGGAGGGAGGGAGGCGGCCGCGCCTGGGGCCGCCCTTTGGCCCCGGACGAGCCTCGCCGGCCTCGCCGCCCCTTCCGAGCCGCCCGGCCCAGCCCCTGGCTCCCTGCCTGCCTGCTGTCGCAGGACCAACCAGGCGGGGTGGGGGCGTAAGTGGGTGGGGAGGGGGGTGCCTTGAAAAAAAACACGCACGCGATTTGGGGGGGGGTTTGGGAACGGAGGCCAAGCAAAGAATCCTAGAATCCTAGAGTTGGAAGGGACCCCCAGGGTCATCTAGTCCAACCCCCCTGCACGATGCAGGGGATTCACAACTACCTCCCCCCCGCACCCCAAGTGACCCCTACTCCACGCCCAGAAGAGGGCCAAGGCGCCCTCCCTCTCGCGATCTGCGTAAGCTCATAGAATCAGCGTTGCTGACAGGCGGCCATCAAGCCTCTGCTTAAAAACCTCACCGGGAATTCACAACTACCTCCCCACCCCACCCCAGGTGACCCCTACTCCACGCCCAGAAGAGGGCCAAGGCGCCCTCCCTCTCGCGATCTGCCTAAGCTCATAGAATCAGCGTTGCTGACAGGCGGCCATCTAGCCTCTGCTTAAAAACCTCACAGAGAATTCACAACTACCTCCCCCCCACACACCCCAAGTGACCCCTACTCCACGCCTAGAAGATGGCCAAGGTGCCCTCCCTCTCGCGATCTGCCTAAGCTCATAGAATCAGCGTTGCTGACAAATGGCCATCTAGCCTCTGCTTAAAAACCTCACCCAATCCTAGAGTTGGAAGGGACCACCAGGGTCATCTAGTCCAACCCCCCTGCACGATGCAGGGAATTCACAACTACCTCCCCCCCACACACCCCAAGTGACCCCTAATCCACACCCAGAAGATGGCCAAGGCGCCCTCCCTCTCGCAATCTGCCTAAGCTCATAGAATCAGCGTTGCCGACAGATGGCCATCGAGCCTCTGCTTAAAAACCTCACCAAATCCTAGAGTTGGAAAGGACCACCAGGATCATCTAGTCCAACCCCCCTGCACGATGCAGGGAATTCACAACTACCTCCCCACCCCACCCCAAGTGACCCCTACTCCACTCCCAAATGATGGCCAAGGTGCCCTCCCTCTCGCGATCGGTTTAAGCTCATAGAGTCAGTATTGCTGACAGGCGGCCATCTAGCCTCTGCTTAAAAACCTCACCCAATCCTAGAGTTGGAAGGGACCACCAGGGTCATCTAGTCCAACCCCCCTGCACGATGCAGGGAATTCACAGCCAGTGAATTTTACAAGTATAGTTAATGAATTATAGATAAAATGTAATGTAGTTTATATAATGATAGTTTTAAGGTAATTTTAAATACTGTCAGAATACTTCTCCGGAAGTCTAGTGGTGGTGGGACACACAAGGTGGGTGGTGGTTATTTGGGCACTGTTTATAATATTATAATAGAAGATGTAAAACTGTAGTATAAGTGCTCTTTTTGTATTTTATGTATTTTTGTATTTTTGTTTTTCTTTTTAGTTATTTGTTTATGTGATTAATAATTTGTTATGTTTTTATTTTACTTTATTTTTTATTTTTTATAAAAATTAATAAAAAATTATATTAAAAAAACCTCACGACATTTTGGGGGAATTTGGGAACGGACGCCAAACAAAGAATCCTCGAATCCTAGAGTTGGAAGGGACCACCAGGGTCATCTAGTCTAACCCCCCCTGCACGATGCAGGAAATTCACAACCAGTGGCGGACTGGGTCTGAAATTTTGGTTGTCAGGAAACCCACAACTATAAGGCTATGATTTAATTTTTATTAATTTTTAATATATTGTCTAATGTTTGAGGGGGAGCACTTCATCAGGGAGCACTTGCCATCGGGCAAGCTGACATAATGGCCAGTCCGCCACTGTTCACAACTACCTCCCCCCCACACCCTCGGTGACCCCTACATGCCCAGAAGATGGCCAAGATGCCCTCCCTCTCATCATCTGCCTAAGGCAGGGGTGGGGAACCTTTTCTCCGCCAAGGGCCATTTGGATATTTATAACATAATTCGTGGGCCATACAAAATTATCATGCATTCTGGCCCTGCCTCCTTTAACCCCTCCGTTGTCGCCACTTCCATCCCCAGCCCTCTTGTAGTGCAGAGGGAATACGTTCTCCATGGCCTGGGCGGTCCTAGCAGCTCCATAGCTAATGACTCTTCTGCAAGGGGGGGAAAGGTTCCTTTTCTCGGCAAAACAAACTCACATCTGCCTTGAATAGAGGCTATTCCTGTCTGCGTGAGGGGTCGGATCACTAGTCTTAGATCCTTCTGAGCTAGAGATCTGCCAGAACCCATGAAGGGCCAGACCAAATGATTTCGCGGACCTTAAACGGCCCCCAGGCCTGACGTTCCCCATCCCTGGCCTAAGGTCATAGAATCAGCATTTCTGATAGATGGCCATCGAGCCTCTGCTTAAAAACCTCCAGGGAAGGAGAGCTCACCACCTCCCGAGGAAGCCTGTTCCACAGAGGAACCGCTCCTAATTGTTGGAAAGTTCTTACTAATGTCTAGACGGAAACTCTTGATTTAATTTCAACCCCTTGGTTCATAAGAAAGTTTATGGGAGGCGCCCAGGAAAAGGAACCAATAACAAATGGGGGGGGGGAACCACTTTTTTTGGAGGGAGGGAAATAAAAGGCACAGAATGCAAGAAGGGAGGGGGGAGCCCTAAGAGGCGGTAAGACCCTGCTTTTCACTGCTCAGCCCTGGGCTTGGCCAGCCAAGGGTTAACGACACCCACCTGGAACTAGGGTTGCCGCCTTCCGGGTGGGACTGGAGATCTGGAATTACAACTGATCTGCCGACCACAGAGATCAGTTCCCCTGGAGGAAATGGCAGCTTTGGAGGGTGGTCTGACTCTATGCAGTTATGTCCCTCCCCTCCCCAAACACCACCCTCTTCCTGCCAGGTACCACCCTAAATCTCTAGGAATTTCCAAACACGGAGTTGACAACCCTATCTGGAATGCCCACCCCGATGCCGCAACTGGGAGGGGGGAGAGGAAAACAGTCAGGAGTGGGCAGTCTGCATTTGCCCAGATGCCCACTACTCTTGGCTGGGGATGGGTCATTTGCTGTCATTTCAACCCGGGGCTCCAGTCAGGGTGCTGCAAGGGTTATCTAACCACCCTTACCAGTGGGCTGTCCTGTTGCACATCTGAGTGTTGACTTGGGTTGGGGGGGGGGGGTTCAACTCTTAAGATCTGTGCTGGTTCCTTAAGCAAGTGTGTTATAAGTATGAAGCCAGGAGCCTGCAGCTGGGGGGTGGGGAGAAGATAAATCTCTCCCTCGTCCTGCCTCTGCAGCATCTTCGAATGCTTGTCCAAGTTACCTAGGGCTAGTTGAAGCCTCAAAAGGGCTGGGAACTCCTGAAAGACTAACCGTCTGCGGGGGGCAAAGCTTCTGTCACCCTATTCGGAAGCGACTTGACTGGACTTAACACACACACAGACCTGTTTGGATTTACAGTGGCTCAAGGTTGTTTGCTGAACTGGGCTGCCGTTCTGGCCTGAATCCTTGTTAAATCATCTGTGCGGCTAAGGCAGCTAAGGGATGACATGATAGAGGTCTATAAAATTATGCATGGTTTGGAGAGAGCGAACAGGGAGAAGCTTTTCTCCCTCTCCCATCAGACTAGAACGCGAGGTCATCTGTTGAAGCTGGAGGGTGACAGATTCAAAACACATAAAAGGACATATTTTTTCACACAACGCATAGTTAAATTGTGGAACTCCCTGCCCCAGGATGTGGTGATGGCTGCCAACTTGGAAGGCTTTAAGAGGGGAGTGGACATATTCATGGAGGAAAGGGGTATTCATGGCTATTAGTTAAAATGGATACTAGTCATGCTGCATACCTATTCTCTCTAGTATCAGAGGAGCATGGCTATTATATTGGGTGCTGTGGAACACAGGCAGGATGGTGCTGCTGCAGTCGTCTTGTTTGTGGCTTCCTAGAGGCACCTGGTTGGCCACTGTGTGAACAGACTGCTGGACTTGATGGGCCTGGGTCTGATCCAGTAGGGCCTTTCTTATGTTCTTATGTGCGGTCACGGCCTTAAGGTACCTTGCAAATACTGCACTTCAGCTAGTCAGTATTTACAGTTGGACATGCATTCACATGAACACATGAAGCTGCCTTATACTGAATCAGACCCTTGGTCCATAAGTCAGTATTGTCTACTCAGACCGGCAGCGGCTCTCCAGGGTCTCAGGCAGGGGTCTTTCAAGTCACCTACTTGCCTAGTCCCTTTAACTGGAGATGCCAGGGATAGAACCTGGGACCTTCTGCATGCCAAGCAGGTGGTGTACCACTGAGCCCCAGCCCTTCCCCACTCTTACCCCCGCTAAGGTTTACTTTTACTCTGAAAGAGAACGCTGACCAGTGCCTGAAACGGTCACAAGCCTCAGTCTTGGCACAATTCACTGCTCTGAGCAGGTCTTCCAGCTAGCTGGAGGCTGGCCCAGAGCAGAGATTCCTACAGAGACACAGCAGGCAGCATCTGCTGGGGAAGGATGCTATGAGCTCACAAGACCCTTTAACTATTTAACTAAGGTTTCTTGCAGCTGCTTCCTCTCCTCTCCCTGGCAGATCTGTCTGCCGAGACTATTCCAGCTTCTTCCCCAAAAGAAAGCCAGAGCCCGGAGGCACCTTTAAGACTAACAAAACATATTGCAGCAGACACTTTCCTGAGTTGGAGCTCACTTCATGCATCTGCCTAATGGATGTGTTATTCAAAGAGTCTGATTAAATGAACTCAGAAGGGTGAAACCTGCTGGTGTACCGGCTGTGAGTCTAAGGTGCCGCTGGACTCCTGTTGTCTTTTGCAACTACAGCCTAACATGGCTGCCCCTAACGCGGGGTTCGTTTCTTCCCTAGCACTTGCCTCTGCATCGAGCTCATTCCCCCGAGTGGGAATGGGGCCAAGCAAAATGCAGAGATGATGGTTTCATCCGCACTTTGCACGCGCACAGGTGATGAGATAAAGAAGAAGAGTTGGTTTTTATATGCCGAGGCCGACTTTCTCTACCACTTAAGGGAGAATCAAACCGGCTTACAGTCACCTTCCCCTCCCCTCCCCACAACAGACATCCTGTGAGGTAGGTGGGGCTGAGACAGTGTGACTAGCCCAAGGTCACCCAGCTGGCTTCATGTGTAGGAGTGGGGAAACAAATCCAGTTCACCAGATTAACGTCCACCGCTCATGTGGAGGAGTGGGGAATCAAACCTGGTTCTCCAGATTAAAGTCCACTGCTCCAAACCACCACTACACCACACTGGCCTGGATAGCCTCGCCCTGTATTCCAGAGCAGCGGCTTGTTCCCATAGGACGGGCGGGACAGAAAAAAAATTCAGCCTCTGGTTAAACAAAGGAAAGAGAGAGAGAAAGAGATGGCTGTGCCATCCACCACAAACTCCCAGCAGTGCCTCAAGCAGGGAGGGCAAAGAGTTTTGGGAGCAGAAAAGTTAAAGTTTAACCCTTCTAGGACCCCCCCTCCCCGCAACGCAGAGACAAATAAATGATTTGCTAAGCAACCAAGCACAGGGCAGGGCTGGCACAGTGCAGGCTGCAGGGGATTCAGCCTTCCATGCTTTCCTACGAGGCGCCCAGCTGCAGTGGGACCAATGGTGGTTTGGACAGTGGGGCTAGTGATCCTTGGCCTGGTGGCTTGGGAGACATTGGCGCATCAATAGCAGCCAGGAACGGTGGCAATGGACCATGGAGGAGGAAGCAGAGGAGCACAGCCCGAGGGGGAAAGGTACCAAGGGGTCTATTGTCGGGGACTGCCAGCTGATCTGCAAGCCCTCTGCTCTCGCCCTGGCTTTGCTTAAGAACCTCCGCGAGTCTGCTCACCTGGAGGCCTGGCGATGGTCATGGAAGATGTGGCCCTATTTACAGACTGTCAAGCAACTCCTGTGGCCCCCGGACCGCCCGCTGGAGTTTGCCAGGGACCATCTCCATGTGGTGGACAACAGCCTTGTTGCCTTGGACTGGGTAGTAGGGCCGTGGCACAAAAGTGAGAAAGGATCGAGCACGGCAGAGTCCGCAGTGCTCCTGGTCGTGCCCAATACTGCGGGCAAGATCACCAGGAACCTCACCCAACTGTGCCAGCTGGCTCTCGAGCAAGGCTACTACCCGGTCATCTTCAACAGGCGTGGGCACAACTGTTGCCCGCTGACCAGTGCGCGGCTGCAGCCCTTTGGTGACCCATCAGACCTGAAAGAAGCGGTCGCGTACATCCACTTCCGGCATCGGACCGCCGCGCTCTTTGCCGTGAGCGAGGGCTCCGGCTCGGGCCTGCTGCTCTCCCTCTTGGGTGAATGCGGTTTATCCTTTGACCTTTGCGGAGTGGCCTGCATCTCCCCCTTGCTCAAGTGCCAGGACTGGTTCGAAGCCGGCAGCCCTTGGTTGTGTGAATGGACCCTGCTCCTGTACCAGAAGAGAGTCATCAGCAGGTGGGTGCTCCCTGGGGTTGCCAACCTCCAGGTGGTAGCTGGAGAGCTCCTGCAATTACAACTGATCTCCAGACGACAGAGATCAGTTCCCCTGGAGGAAATGGCCGCTTTGGCGATTGGACTCTATGGCATTGAAGTCCCTCCCCAAACCCTGCCCTCCCCAGGCTCCATTCCAAAAACCTCCCGCCAGTGGCAAAGAGCGAGGGACCTGGTAACTAGTGTTGCCAACCTCCAGGTACTAGCTGGAGATCTGCTGTTACAACTGATCTCCAGCCAAAAGAGATCTGTTCACCTGGAGAAAATGGTATCTTTGCCAATTGGAGTCTATGGCATTGAAGTCCCTCCCCCCTCCCCCGCCCTCCTCAGGCTCCGCCCCAAAAACCCATCAGTGGCGAAGAGGGACCTGGCAACCCTACTGGTAACCCTAATTCCCCTGGAGAAAGCGGCTATTATACCCTACTGAGGTCCCTCCCCTCCCCAAACCCTGCCCTCCCCAGGCTCCACCCCCAAAATCTCCAGGTATTTCCCAACCCAGAGTTGGCAGCCCTAGTGCTCCCCAAACCTAGGGGTAGGTGGGGCAGAAGCCCCCTTTGTGCAATTGCCCAGGTGGCCTAAGAAAGATCACAAACACTGCTGAATGTATAGATTATTACTGGGGATGCATCCTGTGCTTAGAAATACATCCAAATAGAAATTATGCAGCCAAATTTAACCCAGACCCGGCTGCGATGGGTGTAATTGTGTGCTGTCAAATTGCAACAGATTTTAGTGACTACAGGACCCTGGAGCTTTCGAGGCAAGAGAAATGGTTGCCATTGTCTTTAGTGTAGTGTTGCCAACCTCCAGGTGGTGGCTGGAGATCTCCTGGAATTACAACTGGTCTCCAGACAACACAGATCAGTTGCCCTGGAGAAAATGGCTGCTTTGGAAGGTGGACTCTATGGCATTATACCCTGCCGAGGTCCCTCCCTCTCTCCCCTGTCCAGGCTCCACCCCCAAAATCTCCAGGAATTTCCCAACCCAAAGCTGGCAACCCTACTCTGGATAGCAACCCCAGTCTTTCTTGCTGGTCTCCCATCCAGGTAGGAGGAGAGGGCTATTCATGGCTACTAGAAAAATGGATACTAATCATGATGCATACCTATTCTCTCCAGGTTGGCTTTTATATGCTGACTCGGCTTACAATCACCTTCCCTTCCCCACAGACACCCTGTGAGGTAGGTGAGGCTGAGAGAGAATGACTTGCCCAAGGTCACCCAGCTGGCTTTGTGTGTAAGAGTGGGGAAACAAATCCAGTTCACCAGATTAGCCTCCACCGCTCATGTGGAGGAGTGGGGGAATCAAACCCGGTTCTCCAGATCAGACTCCACCGCTCTTAACCACTACACCACGCTGGCTCTCTTGTTTGATGGCCCTCCAGAGTAACTGGTTGGCAGTTGTGTGAGCAGGATGCTGGACTAGATGGCCCACTGGTCTGATCTGGCAGGGCTCTTCTTAGGTTACATGGGTTAGCTGCCCTCCCGCCCCATTTCCCCTTTCCCCCCTTTCTCTCTTCCTTTTTCCAACCCTTCCTGCTTTCTTTTCCTTTGTCTTAGTGCCTTCTCCATCCCTGTTGCCTTTTCCTGTCCTTGGGCCGGTGGGCCTCTCAGAGGTTATTGGCCTTTCTGGTCTCCATCGTTGGCCAACCTCCTTGTAGAGAACTTTAATTGATAGGAGCCAGTCATTGAGTTTGGGTGCCACCTGTATATTTTACCTGGGTTATAGTTCTAAAGTTTTTTCTATATGTTTTAATGCTGATGTTCTACATATGATCTATTGTGCTTGTTCTGTTGTAAGCCGCCCTGAGCCCGGCAGTGCTGGGGCAAGCAGGTTATAAATCTAATAAATAAATAAATAAATAAATAAATAAATAAATAAAATGGCAAGTAGGAAGGTAGAGATCTCTGGCAGCCAAGCTCACCTGCACTCGAGCAGGAGAGGAGTGCAAACAGACACCTACCTTACTACAGTTAGAGAAGAAGAAGCAAAGGTTGGACAAGACTAGAGGGGGGGAGCCCTTCTCCATCCCCTCATAACCTCAGCCTGCAAGCTGAGCTGATCTCCTTGGAGCGACTCAGCCTTCATAAGAACATAAGAAAAACCCTGCTGGATCAGCCCAAGGCCCACCAAATCCAGCAGTCTGTTCACACAGTGGCCAACCAGGTGCCTCTAGGAAGCCCACAAACAAGGCGACTGCAGCAGCATTGTCCTGCCTGTGTTCCTCAGCACCTCATATAATGGGCATGCTCATAAGAACATAAGAAAGGTCATGCTGGATCAGACCAAGGCCCATCAAGTACAGCAGTCTGATCACACAATGACCAACCAGGTGCCTCTAGGAAGCCCACAAACAAGGTGACTGCAGCAGCATCCTGCCTGTGTTCAACAGCACCTAATATAATAGGCATGCTCATCTGATCCTAGAGAGAACAGCTATGCATCATGACTAGTATTAATTTTTACTAGTAGCTATGGATAGCCCTCTCCTCCATGAACATGCCCACTCCCCTCTTAAAGCCTTCCACATTGGCAGCCGGAGGAGACTCCTAGCTAGCAGATTGTTCAGCAGCTACTCCGTGTGCCTTGAGCCTGCTGCTTGTGCTGGCTCTGCTGCTGCTTTCCTTCATCACTGGTCCTGCCCTCCCACCCCCACTGTGGCTGATCCAGCACGGTCCTTCTTGTGCCCTCTTTCTAGGTACGCTGAGGCCTTGAGGGAGGTGGTGGAGATGGAACGAGTGGTGGGGAGCCGCTCGCTGCGGGAGTTCGAAGAAGCCCTCTTCTGCCGCAGGAGGAGCCAGGCCCTGACGTGGGAAGCGTACTGGGGCTGCAACGAGCCCCTGCGGGATGCCGACGAAGTGGCTGTGCTGGTCCTGTGCGTCTGCAGCGCAGACGACCCCATCTGAGGGCCACCCGTTAGGACCCTCCCGTGGGAACTCTTCCACACCAACCCTCATTTCTTCCTGCTCTTGGCTCCACACGGGGGGCACTGCAGCTTCCTTCGGAAGAGCCCTTTGCCATCCGCTGCCTCTTGGGGGAACGCGGTGGCCCTGGAATACCTGGGGGTTTTATCCAGGTTCTTCCAGGCAGAGGCACGGATGAGAGGGAGGCCACGCCGGAGGGGGCCGGTCATCCTGCAGCAAAGTTGTCAGGGTGTTTGTCTGAACAGCGAAGGCTTGCCAGCCTTGATTTCCAGGACAGCTTCAGCTGGCAAAGGTCATACACTCACTGAGAGCTGGCAGAAATACCAGGAGAGGCAGGGACTGCAAGGAGGGCAGTTCTTCAGCTGGGCGCTCTGCACCAGACGCTTTTGTGTGCAGCCCCAGGTTGGATTGCCAGCAGCACCTCCAAAAAAACGCCCCAGATAACACATTCTAAGGCCTTGGAGAGCTGCTGCCAGTGAGACCAGCCACCACTGACTTAGAAGGACCAATGATCATTTTTAAAACCGTCTTTTATACCCCTCCTTTACGTAAGAGCATAAGAAAAGCCATGCTGGATCAGGCCAAGGCCCATCAAGTCCAGCAGTCTGTTCACACAATGGCCAACCAGGTGCCTCCAGGAAGCCCACAAACAAGACGGCTGCAGCAGCACCGTCCTGCCTGTGTTCCACCGCACCTAATAGAATAGGCATGCTCCTCCTTTGATCCTGGAAATAATAGGTATGCATCATGATGAGTATCCATTTTGACTAGTAACCATGGATAGCCCTATCCTCCACGAACATGTCCACTCCCCTCTTAAAGCCTTCCAAGTTGGCAGCCATCACCACATCCTGGGGCAAGGAGTTCCACAATTTAACTATGCACCGTGTGAAGGAATACTTCCTTTTCTTTGTTTTGAATCTCTCACCCTCCAGCTTCGGCAGATGACCCCCTCATTCTAGTATTATGAGAGAGAAAAGCTTCTCCCTGTCCACTCTCTCTAACCCATGCATAATTTTATAGACCTCTATCGTGTCTCCCCTTAACCGCCTTCTTTCCAAGCTAAACAGCCCTAAGGGTTTTAACCACTCCTCATAAATGGGGACTCAAAGCGGCTTACATTGTTCTCCTCTCCTATTTTATCCTTACAACAACAGAAGCACACGTGCGCAGAAGCACATGAAGCATGGGGGAAAACAGTTAAGGCACACACCCCATGTCATCACTCCCAGAGTTCCAGACTTGCTGTATTCATTTATTTGCATCATTTATGCCCCACTTTTCACCCTGATGGGGACCCGAAGCGGCCTACAACTTTCTCCCCTCCATGTTACCTTCACAACAACCCTGTGCTGAAAGTAGCCATTTATGGATGGGAGGTTTGGCCTTGGATTTGCCGCAGTCTAGATGCCCATTTTCCCCATCCGAATTCTCAAAACTCTGAATGGGGGCTTATTGTTGAGTTCTGAAAATTTTGGATTGGGGAAATGTGCATCTAAAGAGAGGCAAATCCAAGGCCAAACCTCCCATCCATAAACGGCCAGTGTGTGACTGGCCCAAGGTCACCTAGCAAGCTTCCGTAGCAGAATGGTAGATTCAAATCTGGCTCTCCCGTCCTAGTCTGACACTCTTGACCACTATATCATGCTGGTAGGTAGTCCCTTGTCTCCAGGAATTTGCTGAAACTGCTGCAAGTCCATTTTATTGGCCAGGGCATTTAATGGGATGTAAGCAGAAAGCAACTTTTTGGAGGGGGAGTGGGGATACATTCTGTATGCCATAAATTGTGACTAAACAGTCAGCCACTGTGAGGAAAGCCAGGGAATAAACATTTTAATAAATAAGATGGTCGTTGCCACAGCAGTGGTGGTCACAAAATTGCCATGCCCTGAAAAAAGCAAAATCAGGAAATCAAGTGGTTTCAGCCTGCACGAGCCGGTTCTTCGAGGCTCTTGTCTCATGGGAAGATTGTGAAGGCAAGCGCGATCTTGCTGGACTAGACCAGAAAGTCCAGCTCCACCCCATAGAGTCGATTCACATACACACAATACCACCTGGTTCTTGTGAAGGACCTCAGATTCACTGGATCCTTTCCAAGGCCATGACAGTGTCTCCCTGCAGTCTATGAGTTCCTCCCTCATTCCGGCCTACAACAGCTTGGCTCTCCTGGCCGTTCCTGTCTTTGCAAAAGGGGTGTGCAGTTTGACATTCGGTCTCAAACCTCTTTAAAGAAGAAGAGTTGGTTTTCATATGCCGACTTTCTCTACCACTTAAGGCAGAATCAAACTAGCTTACAATCACCTCCCCTTCCCCTCCTCACAACAGACACCCTGTGAGGGAGGTGGGACAGTTCAGAGAGAACTGTGACTAGCCCAAGATCACCCAGCTGGCTTCGTGTGTAGGAGTGGGGAAACAAATGCAGTTCACCGCTCATATGGAGGAGTGGGGAATCAAACCCGGTTCTCCAGATCAGAGTCCACCGCTCAAACCACCGCTCTTAACCACTACACCACGCTGGGTCTTGGAGTAAAACTACCATGTCTTCTGCCAGGCCTCCCATCCGTTTTTCCCACCATCCTTTTTGAGAGCCTTGATTGCACAGGTGCCTAATGAGTCAGGGATGCTGTCAGAGAGCTTGTGCTGTTCCTGGTTATCTGGACTGACCAACCTGCCAACCCCTGAAGACTTGTCAGAAATGAGGGTTCTTCCAGATGGGGCAGTTCAGTCTCGCCCAAAAGTGGGAGCAACTGTGCCTCAATAGAGCATTCCCCACATTTCAAAAGGAAGAAGAGGAAGAGTTGGCTTTTATATGCCGACTTTCTCTACCACTTAAGGGAGACTCAAACCGGCTTACAATCACCTTCCCTTCCCCTCCCCACAACACACCCCCTGTGAGGTAGGTGGGGCTGAGAGCTGTGACTAGCCCAAGGTCACCCAGCTGGCTTCATGTGTAGGAGTGGGGAAACAAATCCAGTTCACCAGATTGGCCTCCACCGCTCATGTGGAGGAGTGGGGAAATCAAACCCGGTTCTCCAGGTCAGAGTCTACTCTCCAAACCACCACTCTTAACCATGACACCACGCTGGCCAAGCAGCCCCCTCCCACCTCGCAACACAATAAAAAATGGACACGCCGTGTACTAAAATTACTTTATTACAGCTCATTTGTTTTAAACATCTCCTTTGCTATGATACAAAGGATACTTACAAACAAAATATTACATAGGGACCCTCTTTCTCTGTTTTCCAAGAACTCGATAACAGCTTTAAATGCACAATCTATACAATTAATACAGGTTATTATATATGAGCTATTACGTAAGTCTGAACCAGAAGAATACCAGAATACTGACGAGAATATTGTACAACAGAAGCCTGACCATACAGTCCTTGTGGAAAATGCACACCTGCAGCAGCGGGGGCAGCGGGGAGGGAAAGAGAAGCGGATCTTCTGCCACACCGGCTGCTGCGAAGGGATCTTCCCGTGTGACCAATTTGGAGGAAGGAAGCCTTGTAAAAGTCTCCAAGCCCATCCCCCACACCCAAAGGAGACCCTGGCATGCGTGTTCATATGCATGTTTACAAACCTCATAGCTGACTCACCAACACAGGCAAACATCCCACTGACAAAAGGAAATTCGGGTCAGAGAAATGAGCTCTGGTTAATGTCATTTCAGAGCCGTCCCGCTCTGGCTCCTCTTTCCCGCTTGACCAGCCGGGATTTGAATCTGCTTCTTCTCCGTTCAGACTGCAGGCTGTTCTGTTGGCTCTAGTAGGAGGCCCCCCACTCACCGGAGCTTTAAGTTACTTTTTAGCAATCTAAGCAGAGGGGCCGGATATGTAGCCCCTGGGAAGTGTCCCCTGGGTGGGTCAGAACATTTGAGAACACCCCTTCATAAAAAGCCCTGTAAATCAGCCAAAATACACTTTGCAGTGTGTGCGTGTTGCAAGGGGGGGATTATGCAGAGCCACTTCTGCTTTCGATTCTCAGCTCTCCCCGCAGTCCCAAAGACACCCCCCTTCCTCCATTAAGGGTGATTTCAATTTCACTGGAAGCAGTGGCATTGTCTCAAGGCAGGTATGGAGCTAAGGAATGGTGGCAGGGCTACCGCGCCACGGCTGAGGGGGGGGGCAGCCATGAGGGATCGTCCCCTCCCCTGCAGCCCACGGACAGTGTTTCCGCCTTAGTTGCTTGCTTCCTCTCTCCCATTCAACTGACAGCTTATGCACTTTTATATTTGACGGTCAAAAAGACATTTGTGTAATAAACTGCAAACAGGAAACAAAAATAAAGAGATTGAAAGGGAGGATTTTTTTTTGTAAAGTCATGTCAAAATTTTAACATATACAACCCTTGTGCAAAACAGGGGAGAATCAGATCCAAGCTAGAAATCCAAAGGGGAGGATTAATTATACAAAATTAATAAATAGAGCAGCTGGCTGGCCGAATAAGTCAACCTAGCTTACAAAAAATTATTATTATACATTCAAGATGCTTTTTTACCCCAGGAGGGATAAATTTACATTGAAGTTGTGTTAAGTATTGTTTGTTAGAAATCAAGTGTAATTTTCATCTTAAAATAATCTTCACAATACAAGCAAGCTTTACTATTTTTTTTAATGCCGAATGTACACTATTCACATTTCACACATTTGACTGAAAGGCCTTAATTTGAGAAGAAGATACTCATCACTTGCCTTTATAATTAAAGCCAATTTTTTTAAAAAATCCCACTTGTCATAAATCCATCACCACTTGTGTCCTGCCACCAAATGGTTAAGAGACCCTCCTTCCCTGGGAGGAAGATATACAAAGGACTTCCAGCAATGAAGTGTTAGTTAAAACACAAAACTACCTTACAGTTTTGGCAAATGTCGCTTCTTCATGTATGTGGCATGTGCTGCAGTCTTTAAGAAAAAAAAAATTATTCATCACATCCACTCCAACTCAGAGATGGTTACTGGTCAGAGACAATTTCTTAGGGGCAAAGTAAAGTGGGAGTTCTGACCTGGATGGCCCAGGCTAGCCTGATCTCGTCAGATCTCAGAAGCTAAGCAGGGTCAGCCCTGGTTAGTATTTTGATGGGAGACCACCAAGGAATACCAGTGTTGCTGTGCAGAGAAAGGCACTGGCAAACCACCTCTGTTAGTCTCTTGCCATGAAAACCCCAAAAAGGGGTCGCCATAAGTTGGCTGCGACTTGACGGCACTTTACACACACACACAAAGTAAAGTGGGGGGTGAGATGGGAGGGTAATGATCATATTTGCAAAACAAAAACCAAGATGTA
Organism: Euleptes europaea; assembly: GCF_029931775.1. Taxonomy (NCBI): domain Eukaryota; kingdom Metazoa; phylum Chordata; class Lepidosauria; order Squamata; family Sphaerodactylidae; genus Euleptes; species Euleptes europaea. The sequence goes on along the minus strand of NC_079330.1, from coordinate 26,117,333 downwards.
CTGGCACACCCACACGTGCACAAGCCCACACACACCAACTATGCACTCTGTACTCTCTCCTTGTTTTCCCTTCTCTAGCCAGCTTATGTGCCAACATGGATTCTATTGCGTCCAGAGACCGCATGTGCACACCTCTTTCCCCAGCACCATACCAAATGCTGCTTCAGATAACACTCAGCATAGGAGAGATGCAGCAGAGATCAGTCCTAATTTCCTGGAATCCCCTTTCAAAGTATCTACTGACAGCACCAACACCCGTGTTCACCTGCCTACAGCTCATGGTCTCTGAAGTCTAGGCCAAAGAAGCATGAGAGGGGTCAGCTGGCGGAGAGTCAGCACACGACCCTATGTTAGATACCCGAGGGGAAAAGAAATACCCCCATGCAACATTTAACCCAGACAAATGGACAGGAAAAATCTGACATGTCCCTGGAGTGGCGTCCAGAAGAAATCAACAAGTGTTTGTACAGTTAAGAGGCAAATCTTAGTGGCTCGCATTTCTCCTTGCATCTCCACGCAAGTCACAGAAAATGGTTGAAAATCAACATTAAAAATGTAGTCAGCTGTCTGGATATCAGTGAGTCTTGCATGGAGTCTTGCAAGTAAAGGACTACTCTTTGCTTACACCACTGCTCCTTGCCAGGGCACCCATCCTCATGAAGAGCAGGGTGTTTTGTAAGTAGGGGTTGAACCGCTATGTTTTGAGCTAGCCAAGGAATACCATGCATTCCCCACCTCCAAAACAGACCAGGCTAGAGGAAGAGACATACAATTGCAGACGCCTTCCTCAGTGTGGATGAATGCCTCGCTTGCTCTCAGAAGCCCCATTCGCTCTGCTCCTTTCTTGCTGACGCAGCCCTTTCCCCACCAGAGTGCATGTTTACCCAAGGTTCTGGGAAAGGGCTTTCAGGAGAACCCAGAGAGAGCTTAGCAAAAAATGGCCAGATGGTACGTTAAAATGTACACACAAAGACAGCAAAACAGTCACCTACACTTACTGTGAGCTTGGGAGTTCGTCGCTCAATTACACTCACCCTGACAAAGCCACTCTCTTCTCCTTGGGTCTTAACTATTTGGAAGCGGATGCACTGATGCCCTTCAGAAAGGAAAAAGAAGCCCAACAGAATCCGAAAATAGAATCCGAAAACTCAACCAGAAACATTATTTTACGACGAGAGTTGTTCTGCAGTGGAATCGGCTGCCTAGGGAGGTGGTGAGCTCCCCCTCACTGGCAGTCTTCAAGCAGTGTCTGGACAAAAAACTGTCAGGGATACTCTAGGGATACTCTAGGCTGATCTAGGGTTTACGACAGCGCCCCCCCCCAACTTTTTCGAGCCTGTGGCCACCTTTGGAATTCTGAAACAGGGTGTTGAGCGCAATCACAAGAACCGGGCACGTTTCCCACTTGGCCCCAACCGTTTCCTAAAGACACCTGGCAGGTGCCAAGAAAGGTGTCAGTAGGTATAATGGAACTCGTGGCCACCACATTGGCATCTCCTAGTTTAAGAGCTCAGCTGGAAACCCAAGTTCAAATCCAAAACCCATAATCGGCATAGCTACCAGGATAGCAGCACAAAGGTCAGATTTAGACCTCACCTTCGTCCACTGGACCAGGCTAGAAGCCAGTGGTGCTGCAGGGAAGCTTGAGTTGGGGCCTTCCCAAATGGGAGATCCTACACTCCATCCAAGCAGTATGCTCACCTCCAAAGGGCAAGCTTTCTCAACGTTACATAAACAGCCAGCCCTTCTTCACCCATGGGGCTAAGAGACACTGGTGTTCATGGGATTGCTTCAGAAGCTCATTCCCACACCTGAATGCATAGGTTACAGGTACCGTGTGAATTGTGTGACTCCAGCTACTTAAGAAGAAGAGTTGGTTTTTATATACTGACTTTCTCTACCACTTAAGGCAGAATCAAACCAGCTTACAATCACCTTTCCTTCCCCACAACAGACACCCTGTGAGGAAGGTGGGGCTGAGAGAGTGCAACTAGCCCAAGGTTACCCAGCTAGCTTCATGGATAGGAGTGGGGAAACAAATCCAGTTCACCAGATTAGCCTCCGCCGCTCATGTGGAGGAGTGGGGAATCAAACCCGGTTCTCCAGATCAGAGTCCACCGCTCCAAACTGCCGCTCTTAACCACTACACCACGCTGGCACTTGCACGTGTCCTAGCTCTGTTGGTATCAAACCCCGTGTAAGCAAGCAAGCAACACAGGGACATTCTGTCTGCAAAAAGCCTAAGGGATGGAGAGGCCCACAGACTCTACATAAACCAACAAAAGAGTAGAAGGGGATTGGTTTATAGCACCTTTGTTGCAGATGCCTAGACAGCATCTAAAGCATGCCCCTCCTGCTAGGAGCTGGCTATTGACAGCACCCACCTATGAGCAAGATTGACAGAGGCAGCTCCATCCCCAGGTTTTTGGGAACTAAACCAGAAGTATACCTGCCCAATAGACCAGTCCTCTTCTAGTCTGGATGGCCAAGCTAGCCCAATTTCAGAAGCTAAGCAGGCTCAATCCTGGTTAGTACTTGGATGGGAGACCACCAAGGAAGCCCCGGTTGGTTATGCTGAGGTGGCAACGCAAACCTCCTCTGTTCTTCTTTTGCCTTGAAAGCCCTACGGGGGGGGGGGCTGTCACCATCAGTCCCCTGTGACTTGATGGCACTTTCCACCGCCATCACTTCTTCAAAGACATACACTGCAGACTTGTGTCTCAGACTACATATCCACTGACGCGCTGACAGAAATCCATTCACACGATGAGGGGCCTCTCTCATGCCACTCAAATCTACCTCCAAAGCGTCGCCAGGTATGTAACAGGCTGTCGGCACCTCCTCAGAAACAAATGGCACAGCCTAGTGTGTCTTGACACCCGTTCACATGTACGTTATACATGGGAGGCATGCAAAAGCATGCAAAAACATACACCAATGAGAGCCCACCTGTAAAACAAACCAAAAAAACTGGTGCATTACATATATGTGTTTATCTAGAACATAAAAATATAAGAAAGGCCCTGCTGGATCAGACCAAGATCCATCAAGTCCAGCAGTCTGCTCACACAGTGGCCAACCAGGTGCCTCTAGGAAGCCCACAAACAAGACAACTGAGGCAGCATTGTCCTGCCTGTGTTCCAAAGCACCTAACATAATGGGCCTGCTCCTCTGATGCTAGAGAGAATAGGGATACAACATGACTAGTCCATTTTTAATAGTAGCCATGAATACCCCTCTCCTCCATGAACATGTCCACTCCCTTCTTAAAGCCCTCCAAGTTGGCAGCCATCACCACATCCTGGGGCAGAGAGTTCCACAATTTAACTATGCGCTGTGTGAAGAAATGCTTAAGAAATATTTAGTCTGTTTAAAGTGGGCTGTGATTCATGGAGGGTGTCCAACTCAATTGTTACGAGGGCCAGTTATGACATAAATGTCACTTGGCTGGGCCATGCCTCGCCAGCCCAGATCGGGGGGGGGGGGGCCCTGTCTCGCAGGTCAGATAAGAGCTCTCAAGGGGTTGCATCCCACACCTTATGTTTGACTGGGCTACACTAGCCCTGGGCTTCCTAACCCAAATGGAAGGCACTAGGTAGCTCTGTGCTGGGGATATGGATCAAAGGGCTTGCGGCCACCCGTCTCACACAGAAAGAAAAATAATCCATGGAAACTTCCCGGAAAGTAACATCAAGTATGAAGGAGAGAACCTTCACTGTATTGATTGCACATGGTTAATGTGAAGTTGACAACTGGTGAGACTGTTCAGCGGGTGTTTAGGGAGCCAGCGTGGTGGAGCGGTCAGAGTGTTGGGACTAGGATCTGAGAGAAACAAGTTAATCTAGCAAGGACTCTTGCTGGGTGACCTTGAGCCAGGCACACACCCTCAGCCTAACTTACTTCACAGGGTTGTGAGGATAAATAGAGAGTGATGTGTTTCAGGGAGAAAATATAAATATAAATAATAAAATCCCCCCCCCCAAAAAAAAACTCCAGAAAAACAAACAAACAGGAAGAACAGAGAAATGCCCCAGCAAAGAACAGGAAAAGAGAAGCCAATTATCTCTTTGCTTCCACAGTGAGAACATTTGTGATTCAGAGCTCAAGGCAGAGAAGGAGGGATTTTCCAGATATGAACAACAGTTGGACATCAGGGTTCCAGCAGCTACCACGGGCCGCTTGGTGCCTTCTGAACCTTTTGCTGTAGTTCCCTTCATCTGCCTGCTGCTTGACACATACCCCCTTCCTCCAGTGATCCTGCCATGGAGCGGCACGATGTTCAAAACCACGAAACAGTCACTCAGCAAATGCAAAATGTGCAGTTCTTCTGACATCCCCTGCAACTTTAAGAGGAATCCCGCCCTGAACTAAATAACATGCGTGTCTATGGGTGGCAGAAGGGAAAATCCACTTGTAAGGCCCTAAAACATCATGGAAATAATGGATGCGGACAGTGAAATCCGTTTCCAACTTGGGTAGGGGTGAGTGAGAGAGGACAAGGTTTCTGCACTTGGTAGGTTATAGATTCTGAGCCAAAACAAAAGTAATCTGATTTTCGGACATTTGCTTTCTATAAATCAAAAGGCAACGAAGCAGAAAATGCCATCCCAGAGATCGACATGGAATGAATGAAGCAAGTTAAACGATTTTTGGGAGGGGAAAGCAAATGAACTGCAACATAAATCCTGAAACATCTCTCAAGTTTGCAAACTGATTCAGAAAGTACTTGTATCTCTCAGGAAAGAGGCTATTGCCTTTTATACACAACCACCACAGATGGAAGTGGGACCCATGTATCAATTGTATTAAAAAGTCTGATTCTAAAAGGCAGCCTGAGCCAGCAGCTAACGTGGCTTGCTCAGATCTCCACTCGGCTCCTCTCAGCAAGACACCCATCCATCCACGCGCCACATACAAACCACTTAGACCAATTAATCTGAATCAGTTTTTGCAAACTATTTTAATTAAAATATTAATTCACTGAAGAGTCCAGGGGTCTGGCAAGTGATGATGTACATGAGAAAAAGAAAAACTGGTTACACCACAATTCTTTCCAATAAAAGCACTAATATTGAAATTGACACGGGGGGGAGGGAGGAGGAGGGGAGGCAGCCGTTAAAGCCTATGCTTTTACATCGCACAAAATAAGATGGTTTCAAGGAAATCTCCCGCCCAACCTTTCGTCATAAAAGCAAGCAGAAGAATGAAAAGCACGGGGGTCTCAATGCCACTTCAGATCACTGCTCCTTGGGTGCGTGGGTGTGTACAAGCTAGGAACCAAGGAGTACTTCTGCCCCCCCACCATGGTTTTGATGCGGATCTGCCTAAGAGGAAGAGAACCCAGAGATTCAAGGGGGTTCAATTTTGGGGGTGTCCCAGTTTAAAAGCTTCAGTATTTCCCCCCCCTCTGAAAAATAAAAGCTAACTGGTTTAATTTTACTTGAAAGACATGCCAATTTATAAGGAGCGGCCAGAGATGAGCGGGTGTTCTTTGTTGTATCTTGAGGAAATACGCAACCCCAGAATATAAAGCCAACGAAAGGTTTGCTGTTTTGATGTCTGCAAAACAGATCTCTGCCCTTAACTGAAATAATGGCGGGCAGCTCAACGTTAGAAGGCCTTCTCCCCAGCCCAGTGTTTAGGGGTTCACTTGGGTTATGGGCCCATCTTTCTGCCCAGTGATATGATCAACCAAAGATTTGGAGGTTGGGGGGTTGGGGGAGAGAGGCTGAAAATTAAGGATCTGGAGTGCTGCTTAATTTAGCTAATTTTAAAAAGTCACACTGGTTAAAAAACTGAGCAGAAGTGTGACACACGTTAGACTATTTTCTATACAAATATGTCACATAGACATAAACATTCAGAAAAAAAACCTTGCATTTTTGAGCCCTATAGATGTGTTAAAAGGCAAATCCTAGAGTTAGTAGCTAGTGTTTTATTTTATTTTTTCGTTTAAGTGTGTGAGGAAACTACTTTACAAAGATCGCCAAGTGGAGAGTCCAATTTTTTTTTGAGGGGGGGAATGACACCTACGACCAAACTGCTTTCATTTTAACCCCTTTGTCTGCCAGCCCACAGCGCCTCCTTCCCTGCCCTAGGCATTAGAAGGTTCCAACGATTCAGAGCATGCAAAGGCCTTCCACCTCAGAAAAACCTTATTCTCGGGCTCTCCCCAGAATCCGGGTGCACGTGGGAGCTCCTCAGAAGCAAAGCCTCTGGCTGAAAGGCAGAGGGAGGTGGTCAGGTGACCCCAGCAGCCGTGGCATCGTGAAGAATTCAAGCTGTGTAGCGAAAGGTCTACAGAGACAAGTTGGGGAGTCAGTCAGCAGCTGGGAGAGAGACCGGCGGCTCCTGGCTCCCTGTGGCAACTAAAACACTCAAACAGTTGGCTGGCTTTACATGTAAACAAGGAACTGTGGCAAGCCCAAAAGGGTAACATAACTGGCAAATGTAGTGTCAGAAGGAAAAGCCTCCTCATCTACTGATGGCGCGTTGCGACGTATGGCATCATTTGCAATACCTCAGGGATTTTGGATTGGCAGCCTGCAGGCTTCTGAAGAACACGGCAGGCTGACCGGGGTGATTCCGGCCATCCCGCAAGTCATTCTGGTTCTTCACTAAGATGAGATGTCACAGTATTAAGTCAGAAAAGAGAACGCCTTCCTGACCCAAACTCTTCCCCTCCCACCTCTGTGCATGACACAGCCCGGGCATGTTGGGGGCTGAACCAGAAACAGACTCCGGGCGGGTTTCACTAGTGCAGCTCTTTCCCAAGACTGGCCTGAGCAACTTGGCTACTTAGTGCAAGAGAGAGAAAACACCCACTGGGGAGTGGAGAGTCCACACGACCTCTCTTCCCCGGCTTCTCTCAGCAGGCAAAGTCCTCTCGGCCTCACTGTGCTGCACACTTTTGTTTGGTCCCTTCTCAGCAAGAGGCCAACTCTACCAAGGGGGAGGGAGGGCACGGAGAAAACAAAGAGAGGAAGCCAAGAATGCCTGGGCAGCTCTCGGCTTGGCTAGTTCACCATCCGTCTCCCCCACTAAAGGAAAGGTGAGACCAGCCTTTTCTTTCTGCGCTCCAGGAGGCAGGGAGCTGTCCAAAGCCACTGGAAAAGAGGAAGCCCCTCCTGCGCCCCACCACTGAAAAAGCCACCCTCTCTCCACGATGCCACACTGCTTCCTTAAAAAATAAAAACAACCAAAAAAGGTAAAGAGAACTCTGCAGCCAAATACTATGACATCCCTGTTAGTAAACCCAAAACAACGCTTTCCCAAATGAATGCGCTCGCCAGCCCGTACCCAGAGGCCGCGCTGCTCGTGCTGGGCTCCCGGGGAGGGTGTCTGTTGGCAGTTTCAGTTGGCAGGCAGCTCCGGTGGAATCACCACCCTCAGAGAGACGCTGGAAGTTATTATGTGTAAGACATGTGTGACCCGTTGGATATCTGCGAGGTGACACTCGTGCTCCTGCTCATGCCTGGCTCCGTCCGTCCCCCGGAAGCCGTCCGCCTCAGAGCCTGGGGGCTGTTGCGGACCCCCAGTGAACTACCTCGGGGTACCCCTTGCATGGGCCCCGAGGGGTGACCCCATGGCTGGGGACCACCTTGCATCGGGTGGCCCCACGCTTGTGGCGGGCCACCCATGGGATGACCCCAGTGAGGTCCCGTGCCCCCAGATGGATTGTGGGACCAGCTAGAAGCTCCCGGGTAGCTGTGGCTGAACGCCTCGGGGGAGAGATTCGAAAGAACCATGTTACTAAAACCTAGCCTCATGCTCTCTGAATCAAAGGCCTCTATCTCCCGGGCCTGGCGCTCCAGCAGGCTGCGGATCCGTTCAGTGCGCTCGTTCTGTAACGCCAGCATTTCTTCTTCTATCTGTGCAAAAGAGAAATTGGGGGGGGGGGACAAGGGGATGACTTTAGCACAGGAACTCCCAAACTGCACGCCAGGGCATCCTAGCGAGCTGTGAGAAACAAAACCATTAAGTTGTGAGAAACAAAACCATTAAGCAATCCAAGGCTCCTGTAAGCCCAAAGGACCAGTCCGCTGTGTTTCTGCATGTTGTGCTACGCTGGCCATACCTGGTCTCACCACTTCTCATGCAGAGACACAGTAGAGTTACCTGCTTGCCGAGAAGAATGCCTCCCGTGGGACCGTGGTAATTCAGTGCTCGCGGTACTTGCCTCTTTCCAAAACAGTATTCAAAAATAGTAAATTCACTGGCAGGACAAGGCAGGACAAAGACTGAGGATAGTGGGCGGTCTTCCCGCCAAGGAGACAGGAAGTTTCCTTTGGTCCTGCCTCCTGGAAGCAGCGGGAAAACACCCAATCATAAGATGCCCTTGCCTCGGAGGAGAATTGGTAGTATTCAAAATACACAGATACAGGCTAATAATTCACTTATACTTTTGCTTATTTTACTATTATATTTCTTATAAGGTTGCACTATTGCTTCATAGTGCCTTCTCAACCAAAAGAACTAAATATACAGAATTATAAATATCTGTGTATTTTGAATCTTTCCAAAACAGTGGCAAGGATGATTCACATCAACAAGAGGAGGCAAGGGTTCTTCTTCTGCAGCTGGAACCCTTAGCCACACTGCAAGCAATTGTTTCCTGGCGTCTGAATGAGGAGTGCCTCCGATTTTAAGCCACATACCAAGCACTTTATCACTACCTACAGCCCCTTTAATGTGGCACTCCATCTGACCGAGAAGCCGGAAAAGCATTCCTCCCCAAGGCAGCAGAGCCCTCGCCACTGAAGCGTGACCCCCGGGAGACCATTCTGTCCTTCAAATAGTGCTGACGCTCCCTGTCTTCATTGAGCGAAAGAAAAAACAAGGGAAAAAACTCAACCTAAACTACACAAAGAATTAAAAGTTGAGCTAATATTATACAAATTGTTATTATGATTTATTATAGAGTGTACATGTATTAAAAACGCTAGGCCCAAAACATACAGGCTTCAAATTAAAATTACTAAATATCCAACAGTGCTGATGATCGGTAATAAATGCAAGTGACCAATATAAAACCAGACACATTTCAGCCCGTTCGGCCTTCCTCAGTGGTCATATATACATTCATATATATTTTCACACATCCAAAAATACATAAAAGGTATGTTGAAAAGTAACCACCGGAATATTGGGGCAGGGGGAAGAAAGGGGGGAAAGAAAAGTTTTATTATTATAACTCATCAGTAACACCTATGGTCGGTCATACCTACATATATAAAATAAAATCTAATAAAAATATTTTAATAGATCATCATCACTGTTGGATATTTAGTAATTTTAATTTGAAGCCTATATGTTTTGGGTCTAGTGTTTTTAATTCGTGTACACTCTATAATAAATCATAATAACAATTTGTATAATATTAGCTCAACTTTTAATTCTTTTTGTTGAGCAAAACCCTGAAAACCTCAGGAAATGCGGCCGGGAGCATAGTGCTGTCAAGAAGGAGGCTCAGGTAGATCCTTGCTCACCAAATCTTTACCTGGCCAATGTAATCTTTTGAGGTTCTCTGCCTCCAGAATACAATTTTTACTGTGACGCACAGTTTCAGCCATCCAAGCTCTCCTGTGCAGATTTCCAGCATCCTTGGCTCACGTGGCTATTGCGTCCTTTAAGTTTTGTCTTCGTCACCTTGGCTGGGCATTCATACGAACTCAAGCTCAGTTACACTGCCCCTCCACTCCCTTTTCAAGCCACTTCGTGAGCTGGTCACAGACAGTTCTCTCCCGCGGCATGCAAAGTGCCAGAGCACACTCTCTTTTGGCTGCTACCGACTAAGCATAGCTGTGGTCTTCGTACCCTGTTTTGCAGGTGCCCAGAGGTTTCTGATCACTGGAAGCCACAGGCTGGGCTAGGAAGACCTTAGAATCACAGAATCATAGAGTTATAAGGGACCACCAGGGTCATCTAGTCCAACCCCCTGCACAATGCAGGAAATTCACAATTACCTCGCCCCCCACGCCCCCAGTGACCCCTACTCAATGCTCAGAAGATGGCCAAGATGCCCTCCCTCTCATGATCTAAGGTCATGGAATCAGCACTGCTGACAGATGGCCATCTAGCCTTTGCTTAAAAACCTCCAGGGAAGGAGAGCGTACCACCTCCTGAGGGAGCCTGTTCCACTGAGGAACTGCTCTGTTAGAAAATTCTTCCTAATGTCCAGACGGAACACCTTCTGATTTAATTTCAACCTGTTGGTTCTGGTCTGACCTTCTGGGGCAACAGAAAACAACTTGGCACCATCCTCAATATGACAGCCCTTCAAGACTTCAAGATGGTTATCACATCACCTCTCAGTCTTCTCCTCTCCAGGCTAAACATTCCCAGCTCCTTCAACCTTTCCTCACAGGACTTGGTCTCCAGGCCCCTCACCATCTTTGTTGACCTCCTCTGGACACCTTTGTCTGGTCTGATCCCACCTAGGGAAGTGATCTCTCTTTGAGTGCCTCAAGGTGGTATTTTGAAAGGGTAAATGAGGCAACCACCTTAAAACAAGTAAGCCCCTTATAGATGCTGCGACTTCGCAGAGCAGCAAACGGCAACCCCCGTGAATACTCGCAGTCTAACTGCCCACACCCAATCATGCTCAAAGATCATTAACAGAATGCTGCAGCAGGACAGGGGTGGGGGGGGGGGCTTCTCTCCTGCCAGAAGGTGACATCAGGGTCTTTCTAAGGCACAGACCTTTGCCAGACAATTCTGATTATTCAGTGATGCTTGAGCTAGCCCTCTCTGTCCCGCAGCAATGCAACCTAAACAATGAGGGCCCTGAGCATGAAATCTCTACGCTCACTCCACCAAGCAGCCCACGTGCTGCTGTGGGAAAACGACACCCCACTCTCAGAGGGAGCAGCTGTGTTAGTCTGTTGCTGCAAAATGGAAACAAGAGTCCAGCAGTGCCTTAAAGACTAGCAAAATTTATTCCCACATAATAACCTTTCGTGTCAGAGCTCGCTTCATCAAATGTGCCGGAGAGCCATCCAAAGAAACTATGTTTATACTCAAGGGGTTTCAAGCAACAGAAAGGGGTTGGGGTGGGTAGGGAGAACTTAAAATGAGAGCCCAGTGCAGTCTCTAGAATAGCCACAGACTAACAATTGGAACCCAGGGCTACATCGTACTGTGGCAAGCTACGTGCCTCTTGTTTGCCTCTGCAGAACTGAGGGCACGGCATCCCACTGGGGCAATACATTCTGTCACCCAGATTAACTCTAAGCAAGAAGTCAGAATGAAATCACTCGCTTTTGCCAAACGCCCAGCTTTAAAGTTGCAGAGAGAGCTTTAATGCAGGTGAAGTTTTTAAACAAGCTCTGGTTTCTATACTAAGAGGCCATAAGCAGTCACTAAGCACACACTGAAAAACTCAACAGTTAGTTTAAAAACAGCAGCAGCAACAACAACAACTAGAATTTCTCCCCTTGACAGCAGGACAACTTCCAGATATCATCCTGGAGGCCAAAAGCCAAGACACAGGATGGCGCTGCCGGTCATCTTAAACCGACACAAAAACAAAGTTTGTGCTGTACAAAGGGAACCAATCTTAGTCACAGCAGCTATGACCATATAACAAGAATGTGAGAAAATAGGTATTTACAATAATGCATATATTATAACATACTACACATACAAAACACAAACATACCGTATTTTTCCATGTATAACACAACCTTTTTTCTTTAAAAAATAGCCCCCAAATTAGGGGGGTCGTCTTATACATGGAAGGTGGCTGTTGCCACAGGCCCTGCCAGTGACAGGCAGGGCCAGCGGCAACAGCCACCTCTTTCGCCGCTGGCTCTCTTTCCCCGCCTTTCAGCTGACAGACGGAGAAAGAGAGCGAGCGGCCAGAGAGTCTTGTACCCTGGCTGCCAGCGTCCGACGTTCAAACCGGTCGGCACCCTCCTGACCGGGGGGGGGGGGGGGCACCGGTTTGAACGCTCGACACCGGCGGCCAGGGGACAAGACTCTTTCCCTTGCTCTGTTTCTCCGCCTGTCAGCTGTTAGGCAGAGAAAGAGAGGGGGAAAGATCTTGTCCGTTGGCCCGCCAGACAGGCAGAGAAAGAGAGCGCGGGGAAGAGTCTTGTCCCCTGGTTGCCTGCGTCGGGGGCATCTTATACATGGGGTTCCCTCTTATAGACGGAAAAATATGGTATATCAATTAAAATACAAATAGTTTACAATGTTCTTGTATAGATATAGTTGTTATTCATTTATTCATTTTGGTTTTGTAGATACAATTAGCCAAGATAATACAATTGTGGGTCTTGATAAAGATTTCACGAAACAGGTGACTACCAGATCCCTGAGGACTTGGTGGCTAAATAATTATCCTATGATGACGAAAGAAATGTTCCACTGAGGCTCTAGTGAGCACTGAAAATTTCAACATCAAGATTCTTGAAATCATCTCTTACCTTCATACCATCGGGGTCCATAACAGATTCTGGAAGATTCATGGACTGAAGGGAAATTACATACTACAATAGCAGGAGTGTATATTTGTATTTGAATTGATATATGTATTGTGTTTTGTATGTGTAGTATGTTATAATATATGCATTATTGTACATACGCATTTTCTCACATTCTTGTTATATGGTCATAGCTGCTGTGACTTAGTTTGTCATCTTAAACCTGCAGCGAGGCACAATTCTTTAGATCTGCGGCCTAAACCCAGGCTTCATAATGGAACCTGCTAGGAGCTTCAACTGTGTGCATTTGTTTGTTTTTTTAATACGGAAAGACAATGGATATATTTTTCAAGGGAGTGTTTTTGGAATGACAGCCAATATACCATCAGGATTCTCAGAAAAGAGGCGCACACTCTTTCCTGTAGTTACACTTGTAAGAAACTGCTCGGTGGCAGTCAAAGCTTGCAGACAGAATACAGGAAAGCAACCTGTGCTCACCCACGCAATCCTATCTACAGTCACACTAACTGGGGAACAACAGAACTGTAACTAAACCTCCTATGCTGACTTAGCTCCAAAGGCACAGCTGGGGAGAAGCTTAGTCAGAATGCCCCCCCCCCCGAATCACACAGGTTTAAAGGTGCAACAGCAAAATCGCCATCTTCAGTAAATACACTGGATAGGTTTTTGACCACCCAGCGGCCAATTGCAGCTCAGAACCAGGAAAACAATGAGGCATGCGGTGGGGGCTAGGTCACTCTGCCCTGGCATTTTCAGAACGAGAGGCGTACAGTTAGGAACTGAGCAAAAGAGAACAAAGACTGCTCTCGGCAGCTCTCAGATGTCACCCAGTCAGGACTGTTCCAGCCACACTTTGGATATACAGGTTAAGCATCCCTTATCTGGACCGCTTGGGACCAGAAGCAGCCCGTATTTCGGATCTCTCCATATTTTGGAATATTTGCATATACATAACGATACCTTGGGGACGGGACCCAAGTCTAAACACAAAATTCATGTATGTTTTATATAAATTTTATACACATAACTGGAATGTAATTTTAAACAATATTTTTAGTAATGTTTACACTGAACTATAAGAAAGCAAACTGGCATGCTGCTGAGGGCTGTGAGTAATGCCTGCATGCTGGATCAAAAAGTCTAGTTTTCGGGTCAGTCCAGATATTGGATGTCCGGATAAGGGATACTCAACTTGTACCGACAACTGGTGGACGAGATCCACCGGCTCTTGCTACCCACCTCCACTTCCTTTACAATGGGAAGGGGGAGCAATGGGTTCACTAGCTCCACCTGCCAGCAAGGCTCAGAGATTCTGCATTTGACACAAAACAGAAGCAAAGGGGTGTGTATGTAGTATTCCAACTGTTCAGCGTCCTCCTGGCTACCCTTCTGTTGATGTCTGGGCAGTGAGCTTTGCAATGCTGCGGCCATTGGGGATGGGAGGAGAGAAAAGAAACTTGCCTGGGGTGCTAGAGAAATTAACAGCGGATACCCAGCAAATGAGAATGGCGGTGAGTGTGTGTGTGTACATGCCATGGTTGGCGACATCAGAATTAACACAAAACAATCAGCATCAAAGAATAGTCTGTGAAAATAAAAAGGGATTGTGTACATTCCCTCAATTTGTGTACAGTTCATACAGCTTGCAGAATTGAGCATTTTCATGTCTGAGGGCAGAATTATAATGTTTTTGGCACCCAAGTATCTATATCCCAAGTCCTGCTCACATCTTACAATGAAAGCATGTACAATTCCTGTATAGCATACACCTGATTCTTCTTTGTGATTGAGTAATTCTCATGTTACAGTCAATGCATGAGACAGAACAGAGGGGGGGAAATGACCCAACCTCAAAACAAAATTGGGTACCCAGAAGGTTGAGTGAAATAAAATCAAATTAAACAATGAAATACATTCATTATAAAGCACACATGCATAAATATATATTAAAAACAAGGGCACCTTTAGCCCTTATGGCAGCAAATACAGAGCTGATAATCTAAAACCACATGTACTTTGTAATAAATATATTTCATTGCTTAATTTGATTTTGCTTCACCCAACCTTTTGGGTACCCAATTTTGTTTGAGGTTGGGTCATTTCCCCCCACCCTCTGTTCTATCTCATGCTTTGACTGTAACATGAGAATTACTCGATTACAAAGAAGAATGCATGGGTCAATGCATGTGATATGAACCCCCATGTTTGTCCACATACTGCTCTCTAGTTTCATTCGTAAAGTGAATGCGCATCGGCTCTTTCTCACGAACCCCTACTATCAGTGGGGGGTTAAGCTGCATGAATGGTTCTTCAAGGGCTACTACTGTATTACGCAAGTGCCGCCTTGATTTTATGGTTGTTTATATAGTTATGACTGTTGCATTTTAATGTTGAAGTTTCATGGTTTTAGATGTTGTTACCCGCCCTGAGCCCGGTTCGACTAGGAATGAGAGCAGGCTATAAAAGTAAAAAATAAATAAAAGGTGTATGCACATACAGGTGGGATGTACGTGCATTCACTGTGACATGTGAACAGGTCTCCTGTCTTCAGCCAAGATTCCCACTGCCTGACTCCCCCAAATACAAAAAACCAGAGCAGCAAACCCAGCAGCAGGAGCGGCACTACCGGTTTCATTGGCCATCCTACCTTCTGTTCCAGGAGAGCCCGGCGCAGGGACACCCGCTGCTCCAGTTCACGCAGCTCCCGGTCATGCTGGGCCTCTGCCTGCATCTTGATTTTACTCTGGTAAGCGTTCAACAGCTCCAGTTCCTGCTGCAGCTGCATCTTAAGAACCTGGCACTCTGCTTCCTGCGCCTCGTCCAGTCGCAGCTGCAAAAAAAGATAGAAGGTGCTGCGGAGGTGGCTGCTCATGGCCCCTTCGAGGGGGGGGCAAGAAGAGAAAGAAAGCAGCTGCCGTTGGTTGGCATGCACACCGCAGAGGTCTGAGGCAGGATGTTTTAGCAACAGGAGAAGCCTGGAAAGCTGTCTGCTTGAAGCTAACTCATGAGTTCCCCCAAGCCTTCCAAAGGCTGTGCAGACCCAATCCTTAGACAATCCCCTCCATTTCTGAGTCTGTACTATGTACATGAGCCACAGTCTCTCTTGAAGAAGAGAGAAGAGAGAAGAAGAGAGAAGGAAGAAGAGAGAAGAAGAGAGAACTGTGACTAGCCCAAGGTCACCCAGCAGGCTTCACATGTAGGAGTGGGGAAACCAACCCAGTTCACCACATTAGAGTCCACCACCCTGAAGACTTGTCAGAAATGACGGTTCTTCCAGATGTGGCAATTCAGTCTTGCCCAAAGTGGGAGCAACTGTGCCTCAATAGATCATTCCCCACATTTCAAAACGAAGAAGAGGAAGAGTTGGCTTTTATATGCCGACTTTCTCTACCACTTAAGGAAGAATCAAACCGGCTTACAATCACCTTCCCTTCCCCTCCCCACAACAGACACCGTGTGACATAGGTGGGACAAAGAGCTCTAAGAGAGCTGTGACTAGCCCAGGGTCACCCAGCTGGTTTCATGTGGAGGAGTGGGGAAACCAACCCAGTTCACCAGATTAGAGTCCACCGCTCATCTGGAGGAGTGGGGAATCAAACCTGGTTCTCCAGAGTCCACCGCTTTTAACCACTACAACACACACACATACATTCCAACCAGCAGCTTTGACAGGGAACTCACTGCTTGCGTGGAGAGCATCTCGTTGATGCTGTGGTCATACTGCTCAGCTAGGATGGCCAGCTTCCGGGTCTGCTCCTCTTTGAGCCGTTTCAGGACTGCCTTGTGCTCACTCTTTGGCGTGGTCTCCAGCAGGTGGTTCCGCAATGCTTTATACTGCCGAGTCTGGATCTTGCAAGTATCCTGGAACTGCTTCTTTATCTGAATCTCTTTAGACTAGGATCACAGAGGAGGCAAACAAGACACGTCAGAAGGGAATGTGTATTTATTAATTTATAGTCTGCTTTTCTCATGGAGACTTGAGGCGGGTTACAGACCGTCAATCAACACAATCAATGGGATGAGACATCTGATATGCAATGGAATAGGGCGAGAATTACAGCAGCGCTGAGAAAAGGCTTGGGTTCACACCCACCTGTTTGCCTTCTGGTCATAATTTCTTTGACTTGGAAGCTCTCTCCTCTCTACCTGCCTCGCAGACTTAGATGTGTGAGGTCTGGATGCAGCTAGTCAAGGGAATGGGTCATGGCCTGTCAACATACTCTAATAAAGGGATTTTTATGCATTCTCTGTTTCCTCGCATCTAATTTATGGTTTCTTCCGGTGGGGGGGTCAGTTCTGCACATGTTTTGCTCCCTCTGATGATCAGTTTGACATGACACAGCTTTAAATGAAGTGTTTCTCCCTGCAGTTTAAATCAGCAGCTTTTTATGCTTGATAAAAATTGTTGTATCGAATTGACCACTAGAGGGAGCAAAACGCATGCAGAACTGAACCCCCCTCCCACACACACACAGAGAGCGAAGAAACAGGAAGGTAGGTGCGAGGAAACTGAGAATGCGTAAAAGCCCAAGGTTGCCTAGGTTCCAGCACAGGAACCACTTCTCCAACTCAGATATTAAGTGGCTGGAAGAAAAAATATCCACCACTGTGATGCCTCAAAATGCATCTTCTAGCTTCCAAGTGCACTGATGATGGCCTGGCCACTGATCTGGCAAAGTGGGGCCCACATGTTAAGTGTCCAGTCTAAGGTAGAGCACACCCTTATCACAATCCCAGCCAAGGGAAAGCATGAAGAGCCAGTCACCCTTGAGCGTCGGGCTCTATTTGCAACTTCCAAGGCCAGAAGCTTTAACTGCAAGGAACAAGCCTCCCAGCCAGACATCTGAGAAGACCATCCTGGCCCACCCGCTGCGCAGGAGTTCATCTGCATGACAATTAAGGCTATCAAAATCATGACAGAACGATCCTTATTCTCTCTGAAGGCCAACATGAGGCAGCACAAGCCTACAAAGTGATTGACAGAAGCAAGACCTCAACTCTGTTCTTGGTCCTACTGGCGGGTGTGAAAACACTTGTTCTTCCCCAACAGGACTGGGCAGCCATTCTTAAGGCAGTAACTGCTGCCAGACACAACAGAGGTACTTTCCGCAACAGTGATAGACTTTGCTGGTCTGTGGCTAACTTGTTTTGGCCCACCGCTTCTCTACATAGTTGCCAACTATTTATCAAGGGTTGTTTTGCTGACTCCAGCCCTCTCTCCTCCCCCCCACCCCGGACTTTTCTGCTCTCAAATTCAACTCTAATAGCAAGAACTAATTTCATGTCCTTGCAAGAGAATCTTTTTCCCAAGGTAGCAGAAAAAAAACTTGTTGGTGGCCTGCAAAAAGGGCAAGATCTTGCCCATGCTCAGGCCACCAATTGGCTACTGCACTGGCTACTGCAGTCTCTCCTGCTGGAATGCAGCACTGGAAGCAACGTTCTGCTTCTCAAGAACCTCGGCGTTTGTTATGCTTACAATGTGATCGAAGCACCTAAACAGAGATGGGGGGGGGGGGGGGGACAAAGAAATAGGGGAGGATCCACTGAAACCAATGCCCTGTAACTGCATGCCAATTTTTCATTGGTCACTGGAAGTAATCAAACAAACCGCGTCAACCCACAGCAGCTGTGCATTGCTACCCACAGAATTAAGAAGCGCTGTCTATCCTTCCCCAGAGCCTGGGCACAATTTTTCCTACCTACATGGAAGCAAATTTTTAGCATGCTTGAAAGCAAGAGAAGATTGTCTGGTATGTCAAAGGGCCAGGAGGGTGCTCAGTAGCCAGGCCCTGTCCTGTGACTCAGAATGCTTCGAAAAAGAACTTTAAAAAATCAGCCTCATATGTGAAATTGCAACCCATATATGTCCTGCAAGTTCAGCTTGTCTTTGTGCAGAACAAAGTGTAGAATTCTGGCGCAGAACTTCCGCACAGGACACAGAAAGCCCTGTATACAAAATCAGGAGGAAGAGGAAGAAGAAGAGTTGGTTTGTATATGCCGACTTTCTCTACCACTTAAGGAAGAATCAAACCGGCTTACAATCACGTTCTCTTTCCCTCCCCACAACAGACACCCTGTGGGGTAGGTGGGGCTGAGAGAGCTCTGACTAGCCCAAGGTCACCCAGCTGGCTTCATGTGGAGGAGTGGGGAAACAAATCCAGTTCTCCAGATTAGCCTCCGCCACTCATGTGGAAAAGTGGGGATTCAAACCCAGGAGGAGTGGGGAATCCAACCAGTTCTCCAGATCAGAGTTCACCTCTCCAAACCACCGCTCTTAACCACAACACCATGCTGGCTCTCTACATGGGCCCTGCAGTCTCGCTCAACGTTCCTGGCAGCCAAACGTAAAGCACAAGCAGCTCACATTACCCCCACTGGCTGCTGCCCCTTCTGGTAATTGCTCCTACCACTTAAGTGAACCACCAAGCAGAGGGGACTTCCCACTAATGGGACCCCCGAAGTACCTTGAGGCTCTTGGGCTGCTGCCGGACCTCCATGACGTGCTTGCGCCTCAACTCTCGCTCCCGCCGCTTGTTGTACTCCAGCTGGTTGGTGAGCTCCGTCTGGTGCTGCAGGCGGATCAGTTCGCAGCGCATCTTCTGGATGGTGTTGAGGTGCCGGAACTCCAGCTCTTGCATGGACTCGTGTTGGCGTAGCAACATGGCATGCTCCAGGTCCTTCTGGGTCTGCCTCTTGTTTAGTTCCTGGTTCACAAATAAGTGGTTGTTAGTCCCTCATTTAAATGCCCGGGGGGGGGGGGCTGCACTCCAGGCCACGACAAGAGACTGTCTGTGGGACTGAACCAGAGGCCAATTTTGCCCCACTTCCTGTTCCCAAAAGTCACCAGCCAGATGTCTCAGAGAAACTCCCGAGAAGGGCAGGAAGGAGACCCACCTTTCCCTGCTTGTCCCCAGGACCTGCCGCATAACATTCAAGTTCCATTTCACCATCAGGACTGTCAGCAGACAAGTCAGTCACAAATTTGTTTAGTGTTTTATTTTTAAGCTGACTAATATAGTGGCCATTCTCAGTGTGACATTGTTCAGGGCCGAACTGGCCATGTGAACAATATCATTAAAGTAAGTAAATATAGTGGCCATCACTACATTTTGGGGGAAGTGAATTCTTTCTTGTTACAAACTGCACTTAGGTTGTTCGGCCAATCTACCTTCATTGAGTGATCCAAGTTCTAACTTTAGGAGATGAAAAAGCATTTCTCCATCAGCTCTCCGCATCACTCATACTTTGATAAACCTCCTTTGTGCTTCATCTCTCTCCCCCACAAACAATCTTTTTTTTCTTGAACTAAGCAGCTCCAAATACTTGTCCTTGCTTGTAAAAACAAAAGAAAACAATGTTGTAAACCACTCTGGGGTCCCCACACTGAAGACAAAAAGGAGAAGGAGAAGAAGAGTTGGTTTTTATATGCCGACTTTCTCTGCCACTTAAGGCAGAATCAAACTAGCTTACAATCCCTTTCCCTTCCCCTCCCCACAACAGACACCCTGTGAGGTAGGTGGGACTGAGAGAGCTCTAAGAAAGCTGTGACTAGCCCAAGGTCACCCAGCTGGCTTCATGTGTAGGAGTGGGGAATCGAACCCAGTTCGCCCGATCAGAGTCCACTGCTCCAAACCACTGCTCTTAACCACTACACCACGCTAGGTAATTATAGGGTAATAAGTATCTAAATAAATAAAAAGGAGGGTGTCCATGCTTTGTGCATTTACCAGCACGATTTCTACCTCTAAGGGATTCCAGTAGTTTGACAAAGAACCTGACCCCAGTCAGGTTCTTTATTATGCCACTAAGTCAAAAGTGTGAAAGGGCAAACCCAGAAAGCATTACTTCCTGCTAAGGCTACAGAAAAGACCCCAGGGACTACAGCAGGTGTGTGTTTTTCCCCTCTTTTAGTGCTAGTTCTCAAAATATGTCCCTGTTCTGTTCTGCATGCTGTGTTGTGTACAAAATTGAGTCGGTCACAATCTCAGCCTAACCTACCTCACAGGGCTGTTAAGAGGATAAAATGTGAGGAGAGGAGAATTATGTAAGCTGCTTTGATTCCCTAATGGGGAGAAGGGCAGGAAATAAAGGAAGTAAATAAATTATAGGCAATCCAATACAAGCATGCCTAACTTGCAAGCTGATAGAAATATATATAAGAGAGCTGCCATTAGCCTAGGACAAGAAGCAAGTCCTGCTTCCAGATATTCCTTCCCACCGGGCAAAAGAGATGGCAGGCATAGAATTCAACCCACAGGTGCAATACAGCACTAAGTAAGCCTAGAGGCAGAGGGGCAGAGTGTGGCTTTCGCTGGGTGCTGGGCTCCAGGACCGAGCAGCCTGGAGTCTCTCTACTTTCGCCATACACACCTCCCGGACAAGATCCTGCTCCAAGTTATGACGCCCAAGCAGCATTCTCCTCTTGAAGCGGCGGCACTCCAGCTCCAAGTACTGCCTCTGCCGCCGGAGCAGGTTTGCCTCCTCCTCTGCCTGGAAGTGCTGGATGTTCTCCTTCTGCTTGGACAGCCACTCCTGCTTCTCCTTCTTGGGAGTGCTCTGGTTCTCGTTCAACTCCTAGAACACCAGAGAGTGATTTTTGGCATGGTGAGCCTATTGGGTTTCTCTTGCACAGAGGGATTTTGGGCAAGGCGAGCTTATCGGGTTTCTCTCGCACAGAGGGATTTTGGGCATGGTGAGCCTATCAGGTTTCTCTCGCACAGAGGGATTTTTAGCATGGCAAGCCTATAGGGTTTCTCTCGCAGAGGGATTCTTAGCAAGGTGAGCCTATTGGGTTTCTCTCGCAGAGAGGGATTTTGGGCATGGTGAGCCTATCAGGTTTCTCTCGCACAGAGGGGTTTTTAGCATGGCAAGCCTATCGGGTTTCTCTCGCAGAGGGATTCTTAGCATGGTGAGCCTATTAGGTTTCTCTCGCGCAGAGGGATTTTTAGCATAGTGAGCCTATCGGGTTTCTCACACACAGAGGGATTTTTAGCATGGTGAGCCTATCAGGTTTCTCTCGCACAGAGGGGTTTTTAGCATGGCGATCCTATTGGGTTTCTCACGCACGGAGGGATTTTTAGCGTGACGATCCCATTGGGTTTCTCTCGCACAGAGGGATTTTTGGTATGGCGAGCCTTTTGGGTATCTCACGCACAGAGGGATGCTTAGCATGGTGAGCCTATAGGGTTTCTCATGCACAGAGGGGTTTTGGGCATGGTGAGCCTTTCGGGTTTCTCACGCACAGAGGGATTTTAGCATGGTGAGCCTATCGGGTTTCTCTCGCACAGAGGGTTTTAATTAGAATTAATTAATTAGGGAATCATCCCTCACTGATGTCCCTCCATCCTATGCTGGTGTGCTTGTTGTTGCTGCTCATTTAATATTTGTGTTGAAACGGGTTTTAAATATTGCTTTGATTTATTTTATTTTCATTGTTTTAAGACATTTTCTCTTAACAGGCTTTTAATTAGGGAATAATCCCTCACTGGCGTCCCTCCACCCTATGCTGATGAGTTTGTTGTTGCTGCTGTTTTAATTTTTGTGCTGAAACGGGTTTTACATAGCAGTTTTGTTTTTTTTTCTTGTAATTGTTTTATCAGACCATAATGGTTTTATTTTACTGTGAACTGCCTTGGCCTAAAGGCAGAAAGGCAGTATGGACTGTTTCACAATAAAGAAATAAGCTCCCCGCTACACACCAGCAGACTGGTTTCACTTGCAAAAAATCCAAAGGTTTCACTCGTCTGCATTCCTTGGTACTGCCAGGAACTTACCAGACACGCACAAGAATATACATGCCTGAACCAATCACAAGTCCGTACATGCAACGAGAGTGATGCCTTCAGTTGGTTAGGATGCGTTGCTGTTTGCATGCACACACCCAAGAGAAGTGCTTCCATAGAACCACAGGAGTCCTGGCTTGAGAAGTTTTTTCCCTATTTCAAGTGCAAGGCTTACAAGATACAGATTTCTGGGACTAGTGCTTTGCTTGGCCATGCACATTATAATATGGAGCTGTTTCCTCCTCCTTGCGTTTTACAGGTAGGATTGCCAACCTCCAGGTGCTGGCGGGAGATCTCCTGGGATTACAACTGATCTCCGGACTGCAGAGATTGATTCCCCTGGAGAAAATGGCTGCTTTGGAAGGTGGACTCTATAGCACTCTACCCCCCTGAAGTCCCTCCCATCCCCTAACCCTGCCCTCCTCAGGCCCCACCCCCAAAATCTCCAGGTAACTAGGAGCTGGCAACCCTATTTACAGGGCAACCCAAGGGTCTAATCCATAAGGATAACAAAGGGTCTCTTTGCAAATGTGATCCTTGTTGCAAAGACCCTGCTAAGCAAAGCTGCTCTCACAACTAATAAAAATGTTTTAGGGCCAGCTTTCGCATGACAGCTGCAATATTTATTAGGCTGTCAAACAGAACAGTTAGTGGACCAATATTCCACTGTGCTCATGCTCAAGGGCCCTTGCGCTAAAGTTACCTCTTTGAGCTGTTCCTTGCGAAGTTTGTACTCTCTTTTCTGGGACTCCAAGAAGCTGTTTAGTTCTTTCTTCTGCTGGGCTTGAATGTGTTGCTGGAACTTCTTCTCTTCGTTGGCCATTACTTTTGCCTGCACCAAAAGCCCAGCAGAAAAAGGCATTCTCAAGGACATACAACTACAAGTAAAGACATCTCTCACCAGAGACATATGAAATAAAGCTGCCAGCACAGGGCACGGTGATGCAGGATTCCTTCCTAGCTCATTTCCGCCCTCAATGCTAGCAGGGAGCACATTCAGCTCTTGCTAAGAGTCGCATCAGGGGCCAAGGAACTAGCCTGGCTTCAGAAAAGGAGGGCAGCAAGCTCAAAGCAGAGCAACCCCCACAGAGCAAACTGGGAAGAAATCAATCCTTACCTCCTTCTCCATGGCTGCCTGGTGCTTCTTGATGAGTTTCTCCATTTCTGCTGCAAAGTTGTTGCGTTGCGTCTCGAGGTCTTTGTCCAGCCTAAGGCGATGCTCATCCATTTCAGCCTTCAGTTTGTTCTCCAGGGCCATCAGCTGCTTCTGGTGCTGCCTCCGCATCCGCTTGTAACCAGACATCTGCTCACGGAGCTCTGAATCTTGTTCATGTTCCTGCATTTGCCTAGTTACCTAAGGGAAGACAGGGTAAGACACAGGCCACATTTACTCTTAACATGCATATGTGTGCACAGTAGCTGTTGCTGCAAATCTTAGGGGGAACTAACAACTAGTAAATTTACTCTCTCCTTTGGCCACCATGCACAAAGCAACCCTATTACTCTTACTAAGAGCAACCCTGAATCGTAGAATAGTGTACATGGAAGACAGAAAGTACCACGCAGCTGTCTTTACCGGGTCAGATATCTGCAGAGGAAGGTTTACCTTCGACAAGAAGATGGTGGGTGACCTATGACAGCTGAGACAAATTTGGACGAAGGCAGGGGTTATCTCTATTACACTTCAAAAGGCCCATTTAATCCTTAAAGATGTCTTGTGTTTCAATGTCAACTGAGTTCAGACTAATAAAACCTGGCCTCTTAAATGCCACCCTTAATACTTCCCAATTTCAGCACCAGAGGCTCCTAGATGACAAATCCTGTTGCATTAAAAGGGACCAGTGAACAGTCTGGGAGCATCCGGTGCTGCAACACTGTTAACACACAGTGAACAAGGATATGTGTGGATATGAACGAGGGCTGAATCACAGACCTCACAGAAGCAACTCTGATCTCTCCAAGGAAAAGTGGGTTAAAGAACAAGCAAACATTTGTGCTTGATTCTTACAGGACAATGATTTGCACATTACCTTTAATACTTTGCAGGACAATGACTCAGCTCAAACCCAACCCCCTTCTGACTATATATTACTCTTCCTACACACTTGACACTGAGAGACACTGTCCTTCAGTGTTACTCCTCTGAAGATGCCTGCCACAGCTGCTGGCGAAACGTCAGGAAAGAAAATACCAAGACCATGGTTACACAGCCTGGATAACCTACAAGAACCAATGAACTCTGACTGTGAAAGCCTTCGACAATATTTGTGCTAGTGTTCAGAACGTGAGAACTAAGAACAGCCCTGCCACATCAGACCACGGTCCGTCCAGTCCAGGATCCTGTCTCACACAGGGGCCAACCGGTTACTCTGGAAGGCCAACAAACAGGACACAGAGGCCAAGGCCTTCCTCTGATGTTGTCTAGCAGCACTGGTATTCAGAGGTCTACTGCCTCTGAAAGTGGGAGTCACCATGGCTAGTAGCCACTGAACCTCTATGAATCTGTCTAATCCTCTTTTAAAGCCCTCTGTCTGGAAAGCCCCAGGCTAGCCTGACCTCATCAGACCTCACAAGCTAAGCAAGGTCAGCCCTGGGTTAGTATTTGGATGGGTGACCTTGAAGGAATACCAGGGTCAGGACATGGAGGCAGGCAATGGCAAACTACCTCTGAACACATCTTGCCTTGAAAACCCTACAGGGTGGCCATAAGGCGGCTGTGGCTTGAAGGCACAAAAAAATGTGGCCATCATTACATCAGCGAATTCCATATTTAAATCACTAGTTGAGCCAAGCAGTATTTTCTTTTGTCCGTCCTGAATCTACTGCCCTTCAGATTCACTGGATGGCCCCCGAGTTTGAGTATTCTGGAAGAGGTAGAAAAAGCTCTCTCTATCCACTTTCTCTAGCTTGTTCATGATTTTAGAAAGCTCTATCATATCCTCCCTCAGTCATCTCTTTTCCAAATGGAAAAGTCCCAGACTCTTCAGGCTTTCCTCATAGGAAAGTGCTCCAGTCCCTTCATCATCTTGGATGAAAAATTCAACACTGGCTCAGTTTCATCTGGTGAGAAATACTGAGACCGACTGGGGTCAGTTTTCACAGGACTTGTCTTGTATTTTCGGAGCAGAGGGAGCAAACCGGTCAAACTTGCACAGAGCTTTTGCAAACATTCATTTGACTGTCTCTAGCCAAGTGCCTAAACCAGGGGTGTTGAACTCATTCGTTACGAGGGCCGGACATGACATAAATGTCACTTTGTCGGGCCAGGCCATGCCTCGCCAGCCCAGATCGGAGGGGGTGGCTGGCTCGCGGGCAGGATAGGAGCTCTCAAGGGGCTGGATCTGGCCCATGGGCCTTATGTTTGACACTCCTGGCCTAAGCCATTCCCACAGAAGGAATACGTCAACCTACCAGTGATGCTGTGCGTATAGTAGCAAAGTGCTCTCGGTTGCGGTAATGGGACCTGTGACGGGACACTTGGGGTGGAGAATGCGGTTCTGACGTTCTCAGCCTCGGGTCTGAATCCTCTCGGTAGTTTTCTTCATCCTTGGGAGAAGCAACAGTATTAACAGAAACTCGTATATGCACCTTGACTGTTTTGGTATCACAGACCTTAAAAAGCCAACTGCTGCCAGCTGACTGGATTTATAAAACTGTAAAGGGGGAAGGAAAACCCCATCAGCTGTGGAATTTGGCATTTCACTGAAAGACGCACAGCTACGAGAGCATGACTGCACAAAGGAGACGCATCAAGTGCAGAAAGAGGCTTCCAAACTTTTAACGGGTGACTGCCACAGAGCCCACTAAATCCCCATAAATGCCAGCATGCTCTTGGCCCTTCTTCTGAGTAGCCAGGTTAACTTCACCAAGCCCCACAAATGTAATGGGCCGTATAATACCCATTGCCCCTCAATGTGATCATCACAGAGGTCACTGAACATATATTTTAGCAACGAAACAACACTATTAAGGTAGAGCCAGGCTTTCAAGGAAAAATTAAAACATAAAGTTACAGCAGCTTTAGCGACGATATTAGCTGCTTGGAAAGGATCCATAGAAACCGGTATCAAGAGGAAGGAACCATTGCTGACCCTTGATCATTCCCAGCAAGCAGCTCAACAATGAGGAGAAGAGAGGTGGATCCTCTGGATGGCAGATTTTGGACAAGAGCAGTAGAGCAGGATCTGGCCAAGCTGACCCATGGGGGGGGGGCATAGCTGATTGGGAAAGTTCTCCTGCCCCCCAAATGAAATGAATGGGAGGTGTGCAACGGCACAGTCATTTTCGCAGAAGAATTTGCTCAGCAGCCTGGGCTCTCCTCTCTGAGATGTTCTTCCATTAGCTGTGATCATCTTTCCAACCTTCAATGAGCTTTTGACCCATGAAAATGCGCACACCCAGATAGCCCCACCTGCCGATTCTTCTCCTGCTCTGCAGGCTAGCATCTAAAATGTTATGTCCCTGTTCTACAGGAGCTGAGCCACGCCATTTGGGCAAAGCCTGATCAATCTACTAAGACGCTTTCTCCAGAACTGAACAATTTCTTTATCTGCAGGCAAAGAGATCACTGTTTTTCCTCCTCCTTTTTGGTGGAGGATGAGTCCCTTCTGTATTTACCTCCCTAAGTATAAGAACATAAGAAAAGCCATGCTGCCCATCAAGTCCAGCAGTGTGTTCACACAGTGGCCAACCAGGTGCCTCTAGGAAGCCCACAAACTGGACGACTGCAGCATTATCCTGCCTGTGTTCCACAGCACCTAATATATTAGGCATGCTCCTGTGATCCTGGAGAGAATAGGTATGCATCATGACTAGTACTCATTTTTATTAGTAGCTATGAATACCCCTCTCCTCCATGAACATGTCCACTCCCCTCTTAAAGCCCTCCAAGTTGGCAGCCATCACCACATCCTGGGACAGGGAGTTCCACAATTTAACTATGCCTTGTGTGAAGAAATACTTCCTTCTATCAGTTTTGAATCTCTCACCCTCCAGCTTCAGCAGATGACCTCGCCACTCTCTCCATACCATGCATAATTTTATAGACCTCTATCATGTCTCCCCTCAGCCGCCTTCTTTCCAAGCTAAACAGCCCTAAGCGTTTTAACCGCTCTCCACAGGGCAGTTGCTCTAATCCCCTGATCAATTTGGTTGCTCCTTTCTGCATATCCTTTTTTAGGTGTGGTGACCAGAACTGTATCCAGGTATCTGTGCTTCTTTCCCCCCACATCCCCGAGTTTGCATAGCCCACAAAATCTGAATCACAGCAGAATCTCTCTTCAGTGCCGCCTACGATTTTTTTGTGCCACAATTTCAAGCACGCATCAGTCTCTCACAACAGAAATCAAAAACCCCTCCCCAGAGCTCGCCCGGGCACCTGTCTGACTTACTGGCTTCAAGTGGATGACCGAGCTGTTTGACATCACGGTGTGGTCCCCTTCCATCATATCCAGCTCGCTCTTGTCGTCGGAGGCATCTGGAAGACTATTCACACTACTGCTTTGGCTACTGGCACTAATGGACATGCTAGGGATGGACTGGTTGCTGCCAACGCTGTTTACTGTTCCCGTCCGGCCCGCACTGTGGTCTTGATCCTAAAGAGAGAGAAGGGTGATTTGCTGGATTGGCAGAATGACCCACTGCATTCATGACACTGCATTCATGACACTGCATTCATGACATGAAGGGCCTTTCAGAGCTAGTTTGCCATTTGCTTAATCTCTCTTCAGCTAAACAGGAACTACAAGTAGCCTAACGAAGGCTGTTTTTTAAAAAAAATCTCACAGATATTTGTTGGCTTTATAAACCAACATTACACATGAAGCTGCTTCGTGCTGACCGTTTATCTGGTTGATACTGGTATGCACACCTTGCATGGAAGGCTAAACACAGCCCAGAAAAGAACAAGCAGAAAGTATTCCACAGCAGTGGGCTCTTTAATGTTATAAATTTTATAGAATATATTGGGCACAGAGTCAAATTGGAATACATCCCCACGTACGTAACTGGGTTGTTGTTATTCTGCTATAATACTGTTATACATGTTGTATTATGTACTGGTATGCATTATAAATGATGTTATTAGACCACTGATGAAGGCCAGGGGGCCCAAACGCGTCTGGATTGTGGCTTTAGTTTATCAACCTGAATTAGTTGCCATTTGTGCTTTCTTTTAACATAATTTGTAATGTTTTAAATATAAATATCAGCGCATTAAAATAAATACATTTCTGTACATAATTGAGTCTTTTTCTACCCAACCTTTGGGTACCCAGATTTGGTTTTAGGTTGGGTTTTTCCTTCTCCCCTTTTGTTTTTTGTCAGCAACTTTGAACTGAATCAGATGGTTGGTCCATCAAGGTCAGTATTCAGACTAGCATCAGCTCTCCAGGGTCTCAAGTGAAGGTCATTTACATCATCCACCACCTGATTCTTTTAGCTGGAGATGCTGGTGATTGATCCTGCGACCTTCTGCGTGCCAAGCAGATGTTCTACCACTGAGCCACAGGCCCTCCACCTACCAGGGAAGGTGTTAGCGGGTAAATATATTAACCCAGGCCAAATTCAGATAGCTGATTCAGGCTCAAGCGCACCTGCCACCCTTGTAAATATCACTCAATTCTTATTCATCACCAGGGCTACTGTATACTAAAGCAAGTAATGACTACACCCACATTCCACAGATAGTTGGACAGTTAGAGAACAATTCTTCTAGCAGCAGATCGTTTTAATACAACTCCTTGCTCCAGGAAAGATCCCAGCTAACTTAATACAAGACTGATGAAGTGTCTGGGACTGGGCCCAGTGGTCAAGCATCTGCTTTGCAAGCAGAAGGTCCCAGGTGCAATCCCCAGCATCTCTGTTACAAAGGATTGGGTAGTGGGTGATGTGGAAGACCTCCACCTGAGACCCTAGAGAGCCACTGCCCGTCAGAGCAGACAATACTGATTTTGGTAGACCTGACTCAGTATAAGCCAGTTTCACGTGTCTCTTCAAATGTGGCAGCCCAAACGGAAGGGTTGCATTTCGCTGCAGAACCCTCACAGTGGTAGAACACGGCACTTCCAAGCAAGCCAGAATCATGGTTGCCAGGTGAATGGCTGACATACAATACAGCAGCGGTTACCAAACGTTTTGAGTCATGGAGCACTTTTCAGGAGAGAAATTAGTCACGGAGCACTAATTTTCACCTAGCACCTATATACGAAACCATATGACAGTAGTATTTTTCTTTCCAATCTCTTCACGGAGCACTAGATGTTTCGCGGAACACCAAGTGCTCCATGAAGCACAGTTTGGGAACCGCTACAATACAACAAGGGAAGGCAGTGCTTTAGAGCAGTGGAAACCCACCCCTGCTTCCAACAGGATAGTGCAAGTAATTGTCCAAACTCAGATGGCAATTTTCCTTCCCTACTGAAACACAGGCTAAACAGAAATGTGGCTCGCTGG
Organism: Euleptes europaea; assembly: GCF_029931775.1. Classification (NCBI taxonomy): domain Eukaryota; kingdom Metazoa; phylum Chordata; class Lepidosauria; order Squamata; family Sphaerodactylidae; genus Euleptes; species Euleptes europaea. Next base: position 26,087,653 of record NC_079330.1, on the reverse strand, counting down.
CACTGCGGCTTCGCATCGTGGTAAACAGGCCCCATCCAAGTCAGCCACATCTTGTGGTGACTGCTGGAATTTTGCTGATAATTCAGCCTCCTCTTCTCCTTCCCTTCCTAGCTTCCTCTGCTTTTACCTCCTCCTCTTCCTGGGCTTCAACTGTGGGACCGTTGTGCGCCTCTTGAAAGAGCAGTTTTTTCATTTTCCGATACTGCAGATTGTCCAGTTCTCTGACTGCATCTTTTGTTCTCTGGATCAGGTCTATTAACACTGTCTCAGGGCGCTCCCGGAGGACAAACACATGCTGCAGCAGAATACATGAGCAAAGTGGTTGGCACTCCACAGTCCCAGGCAGTGCACACCCTCCCTTCCACCAAAGCAAGTCATGACTTCGGGCACAGAGTTAGCACCCTCTGGGAGATGCTAAGGCAGGGGATGGGGAATGTCAGGCCCAGGGGCCATTTAAGGCCCTCAAAATCATTTGGTCTGGCCCTTCATGGGTCCTGGCAGAGCTCTAGCTCAGAAGGATCTAAGACTGGCGATCTGCCCCCTCCCGCGGACAGGAATAGCCTCTATTCAAGGCGAATGTGAGTTTGTTTTGCCAAGAAAAAGAACCTTTTTCCCCCTTGCAGAAGAGTCATTAGCTATGGAGCTGCTAGGACCACCCAAGAAACTGTGTTAACCCTTTCCCACCCGGGCCATGGAGAAACGTATTCCCTCTGTACTACAAGAGGGCTGGGGGGCGGAAGTGGCGACAATGGAGGAGTTAAAGGGGGCAGGGCCAGAATGCGCGGGGCGGGAGTTCTTAGCCAGTGTGTCTTCATTTCATCCCTGCAGGCGGAGGTAGCAGGAGCCGGCTGTAGAATCCGGCCCCAACCATGCAGAGCAGGACCAACTCCAGCGTGTGGCTTGACGGCTATGCCCAGCTGGTGCAACAGACCATCCTGTGCCACCAGGTGGGCGAGTGCGCCACTGGTTGGATGCCTGCCTGCTTGCCCACACCGAGGGGATCATCTGGGGCAGCTGCCTGCTTGGGGTTTGGCCGGCTAATTTTTATGTTGATAATTTTGTATGGCCCACGAATGATGTTATAAAGATCCAAATGGCCCTTGGCGGAAAAAAGGTCCCCCCTCCCCCGTACTAGGGGAAGGGGAAACAGCTCTATGATCTTTTGGAAAAGTCTTTATCAAGTTCAAGAATAGATGGAGAGGAGAATACAGAAGAGTCTGTAGCAAGGAAGTAAGTAGGGATAGAGATATAAGTAGAAGAAATAGAAATTAGGAAGGAAGAAATCTAATGGTTCCTCTCAAAACTGCAGCAGCAGCTCTGCTGCAAAGTTGCTCTCCCCAGCAAGGCAGGAGGGAAACTGGAAGCTGAGGTCATTCCCACTATAAGGAGACAGGAAGTGAAATATCAGATCCTGCCTCCCTTAGCAATGGATGGGAATAACCCAATGCTTCAAGATGCCTTTCTCTCAGAGCGAGAATGTTTGGCTGGGAATAGCCCACAGAAGGACCCATGCCAAAAACTGGATGGCACCTCTTTGTTCACAGGCACTGATTTGTAAAAAAAAGTACTTGGCACTGAGTACTTGAGACCAGCATGGTGCAGTGGTTAAGAGTGGCAGACTCTCTCAGCCCACACAGAGGCAGGCAATGGCAAACCACCCCGATTGTCTCTTGTCTTGCAAACCCGATGGGGTCACCATAAGTCAGCTGTGACTTGACGGCACTTTCCACCACCACCGCACTTGGCGTCTGGCAGATCCTTTAACCTCCAAGATCAACTCAGCTTACTTCCAGCGGAGACAAAATCCACCAGCCAAAGTAAATCATGGTACCCATGATGGCTGAACACACACCATCACCCAGCTTGTGCTTACATCTATCAACGCTAACGGTCCTCAAGAAAGAGGAGAAATCTGAGCCCATTGCATGATTTAACTATATAGATACCAACCACCTCATAAGAGAGAGCCAAGCTGGTGTGGATGCTCAGAAAAAGGAGGAATGTGCAGTAAAATAAGTTAACGAGGGACAATGGGAAATAAATAAACCTCACAGGAAATGTTTCAGAACATAGGCTCAATAATGTCACCTGATAGGTGGCAGTTATCAATACCTGAAGCCCTCATCTGCCTCTGCAGCAGCTTCCATTCAGAACAGTTTAATCCTGAGCATTAAGAGGCATGTTACAATACATGTAGCTAACACACACCAGGGTGCGCGACCTCAAGCTCTTTGCTATATGCTGAGCATATAGCAAGATTGTACTAAATACATGTATATCTTCACTGTGAGAACAGGAATCGTATAAAGTAGGAACACTTTTACTATTTATCAGTATTTGCTGATTCCCGTCAGACCTATGAAAATTTCTATCTATAGGACACAAGGAAAATGGAAAGGAGAATCAGTGTGAACAAGCTGTAAGCAACCCATGTCAAGGAATAAACACACCAGGAATGGAATAACATTTTCAGCAGGAGGGTGCATTTCCGTTGCGGGAATGCAAGATTTGAAGAACACCTAGAGCCGTGTTGGAGAACCTATGGCAGGCGTGCTGCTGCCGGCACGCCGAGCCCTCTCTGTGGGCACATGCGGACCCGTTGGGTCTGCCTAGGGCTGTGCCGTGTTGCCTTGGTAAGGGTGCTGAGGGCGGTGCTCCTTCTCCCCATGCTCCCCAAGCCTGCGCTGGCGCCCTCCCTCTCCTTGCACCCGGGGCAAGCCCCTCCCTCTCTCTCAGCTGAGCTGCGGCCGCAGCTCAGCTGTTTGTCAGGCGCCCCGCCCCCTTCAGTTTTGACGGGGGAGGCTGTGGCCCAGTACCTTGCCACACACCCCTCTCAGCTGAGCTGTGGGACAGCTCAGCTGTTTTTCAGGGCCCCACCCGTCTTCAGTTTGTCTAGGGCCCCACCCGTCTAAAAAAGCATTTAGAAAATTCTACAACATTTGCAGACAATCCTACAAGCCATCAGGAAATCTACAAGCAATTTTCTAGCATTGTAGCAGCTGCAAAGGTGAATTTTAGTAACAGATCTTTACAGTTCCGTAAGATGGAGACAACCCTGTGTTTTCTTACTTCTCCAGATAAAGCCAAATTTGAAGAACTTGATCTTTCCTGCCTACACTGGTTAGATTTAAAAAATCTGGAAATGGAGCTAATAGAATTTCAAGAAGTCTCTATCTGGAAAAATAAATTCTATGACCTGCGTGAAACACTTGAGAAGATAGAAGGGATAACAAAGGACAGCACAGTTAGTTCTGAAAATGAAATCCTTGAAGTGTGGAATTCTCTGCCAAATAATTTTAAGTCAATGAAAGTACTTGGGATTGCTTTCCTTACTTTGTTTGGATCATCTTATGCTTGTGAGCAGCTGTTTTCAGCTTTGAATTATATCAAATCTGACACCAGAAACAGGCTAACAGATGACCTCAGTGCTGCATGTGTTGCTCTCAAACTTACAAAGTATGAGCCAAGGGTAGACAAATTATCAGCATGCACACAACAGTAAAAATCACATTAATTGTTCAAAAAATTTGACGATGTCCTTAAAGATGTCACAAAAATGGTGAATTACATCATGGCTCGTGCTCTGAATTGTCGACAGTTTCAAGCACTTCTTGAGGAGGTTCAGGCACAGTTTAATTGTTTACTTATGTACAATAATGTCCAGTGGCTGAGCAGAGGTCGAGTCCTGGAGAGATGCATGCCAAATGCAAACTTTTACCTTTCAATAAAAAGGTTTGTATCATTGAAAGCTCTGTTATTGTGTTTTTCTTTTAACGCAAAATATGTGAATGTATGAGTTGTTTTTTCTAAACTAAAACCTCAGTATTCAGGTTAAATTGCCGTATTGGCACTTGGCGATAAATAAGTGGGTTTTGGGTTGCAGTATGGGAACTCGGTCTCTAAAAGGTTCGCCATCACTGACCTAGAGTGAGAAACTGGCATCGAATATAAACACCCACTAGGGTAGGCAAGTTATATACTGGCAAAGAATAAAGTGATAGATAGATATTTTCTTAACTAGAGGGTGAAAGAGCTTGCCCCCGGCAAAGGCTAGGCACCAAGAGACGATTATTGGAATTCAATGGCAAACACTAGGACAGAGGATATAAGAATGAAGGGCCCAGCATGTTGATACCCAGTTGTGGTTGGTGGTATAGTGGTTAATGTCAGGCTAGGATTGGGGTGGGGGAATGACCCAGATTCAAATCCTCACTCGATCATGAAACTCGGTGAGTGACTTTGGCCCAGTCACTCATACTCTCGGTCTAAACTACCTCAACAAGGATGATGTGGGGGGAAGTACCAGGTAGCCTGCCCTGAGCACCTTGGAGGAAGTGAGGGATAGAAGAACGCTGCTAGGAAGAGGGGGGAGGAGGAAGATACAGCTTATTTACAAGGCTGAAGGTACACAGGTCTGGAATCCCTTCACAACAAAAGGGGCAGGCAAGGAAGGTTTGAATGCTGGGATTTTACAGGTATCTAAACCATCACTTGGAAGTTTAGTGATAATGGTGGAGGGGGAATCAGAAAAATAAAACTCACCTTCAAGAGTTCCTCTGACGTAGGTCTGTCCTGGGGAATTTTCTGGAGGCAAGAATCTACAAAGTTTCGAAAATAATCAGACCTAAAGGTGGAGAAGACAGGACATTAAATTACCTAGGCCCCTTGTCAGAAATGCAATGGATGCTTTTTTTTCAGAGTTACATGGAGAATCGTGAGAAAACGTAGCAGAGGTGGGACCAGGGCACCAACACCCACTGCGGGCACTAGGCCCTTGGCACGTTAACTTGACAGGATAGCACTGCATGTTCTCTCTCTCTCTGAGACACACACAAGAAAATTTCAAAAAGGCACTACAGCACCCACTTCAAAATCTTTTCAGCGTGCCCTTTTCTTAATCCGAACCTGACATGTCCAGACCCTGACTGACAAAACCTGGAATTTTCAACCAATGTGTTATGACGTTTCTCGTCCCAGTTGTTCACTCACCATTCATTGGACTGGAGTGTAGGGGATTCATTCTGCGCTATGTGATATAAGGCACTCATTGCATTCATGTTAAACAAAGGAGGCTTCCTTTCCGCTGTGTAGAAAAAGAAATTATTGGCTTAATGTAGGGAAACCACCCCATAATTTCCCAGGCAGCTCATCCCTGCTCTTTTATAGAGCCCCTCAAACAGGGCTGACCAGCATCCATATGACCAGAACAGATAAAAAACGCAGAGATCTGAATATCTGGCTACCAACACCCAGAAGGTGTTTGGTATGCTGAAGGTTCTAAGTTTAATCCCCTGCATCTCTAGTATATATTTAAAAAAAACCACTGGATGGCATGTGATTTGAAAGACCTCTACCTGAGACTGGAGAGCTGCTGCCAGGCTGAGTAGACAATACTAACCCTGATGGGCCAATGATCTCATTTAGTATAAAGCAGCTTCATCTGACTGCTGAGCCTCCCAAGCAGAGTCCACCAATGCTCCCTTGCAGCTTCCCCTAACCTAAATGCAGCCTTTGCTTTTAAACCCCCACCCCAAAGAAACCTGCTTATGCAAGTACCTGCCAGCTACATTGTGTGTGTAAAGTGCCATCAAGTTACAGCCAACCTACAGCAACCCAGTAGGGTTTTCAAGGCAAAAGATGTTCACAGGTGGCTTGCCATTGCCTTCCTCTGCACAGCAACCCTGGAATTCCTCGTTGGTCTCCCATCCAAGTATAAGTAGGGCCGACCCTGCTTAGCTTTTGAGATCTGATGAGATTAGGCCAGCCTGGGCCATCCAGGTCAGGGCACCAGCTACATTACACAATGATTTATGGAGTTTGACCATTTCGGGTGCTTAGAGGGGGCCCTTACTAGCCACAGGGCATATTTAGTTCAGCCTCCTGTATCTAACACTCTGCTGCCATGGAAAGGTCACAAGTAGGGTATGATGGGAGTACAGGTATTCCATCTTCTATGCCCCCCGCACCTAGAATTCAGAAGTAGCCCATCTCAGTCCAGTGACAGTCTCTAGGTACCATGGCTAAATGCCATTAATTAGAGCCACACGTACTGACTGACCACAAATATTTTGACTGCATCTCTACCCAAGGGATTGGGGTGCCAACTGAGCTGCAGCTGGCTGGTCAAGAACCAGTCTCCTCGCTCCCTTCCCCTTTGTTCGTTGGCAGACTTTGACATCTTCAAAGGCAGGCGCTGCAGATTTGGGACACCTGGGCTTGCACCTGGTCTAATCCAAACCCCCCTCTCAATGTTGTCTAAACTAGTGGCCATCACTACCGCTTGTGGCAACAGACTCCACAATTTAATTCTTTCCTCTGTCCAGAATCTACCACTGAATTGCCTCAATTCATGATTTCAGACTCTGATATTTTGAGGGAGAAAAATTGCTCTCCCACGATCCCTCTACATCATTAATAAATATTACAAACCTCTAACAGATCCACCCCACCCTAGTAGTATTCTCCCTCCCCCAAAAAACTTAAAATGTTTGTTGATTTCCTTGCCGCACCTCATCATCCTTGATTACTTTGGTTGTTGTTTTTTCTGTATCCTTTCAACCCCACAGAGTCCTTCTTGAAATGGGGGCAATGAGAATTGCACACAGAAAATCCCACTGGCATGCTCAAGGGTGCTCTGACTAGTTACAATGAACCAAGCCTTTTCTTTCAGATGAAGGGCTGCGAAATCAACAACATTCAATCCTGCTCTGGTTAATCAGGATTATAAGTCACTACTGTATGATACAGAAGAGTCTCAACTTTTCCATTAAATTTGACTTGGTGAGATGTGGGAGGAAAGAGGAAAACACGCTATGTTCCCCAAGGTAGAGCAAATCCCAGAGGTTAAGGCATGAAGGATTACTGCATGGTAAACCATTACGAGCCCTGACCTGGATGGCCTAGGCTAGCCTGATCTCATCAGATTTCAGAAGCTAAGCAGGATCGGCCCTGGTTAGTAACTATTGGGAGACGTCCAAGGAATACCAGGGTTGCTATGCAGAGGCAGGCAACGGCAAACCACCTCTGTAAGTCTCTTCCCTTGGAAACCCTACGGGGTCGTCATACGTCGGCTGCGACTTGATGGCACTTTACACACACAAACCATTATGAGACACTTGTATCACTTGCTAAAAAGCAGAACACCCTAGGACAGACAAGAGAATGAAGGTAGGTACAGCAAAGAGTGTATGCAGGATTTATGAGGATTTAAGTAGCCAATTTCAAGTAGCGAGGTAATACTGAATATTCTTTCCTGTGTGCTGAACAAAAGCAATGCACCAGAACAAGAAGGAGATTCCAAAGTGTTTGGAAGCATGCAATGAACATGCAACCTAAAGAAAAGTACAACCACTTTGTCTCTCAAAATACACTTCTGACTGTGATATGGAACAAACACCTGTCAAGGAACCTGCTGGGGGGGTCACAGCTCCAACAGGGTGTGGGACGCAGCTTACCTAATTCAATACACGTTATTCCAAGAGACCATACGTCCACTTTACCATCATACTGCCCTTCATCCATGGCTAAAATCACTTCTGGGGCCATCCTGGAACACAGAAGATAAAATGTTTCATTAAGTTACTCATCATAACCCTTGCATCATTTTAGTGCCATTCATGACTGCCTAAAGAGTAGCTTCAGCTACCAGAGTGAGGAAAAAACTAATTTAGCATCTACGCCTAGGTGTGATATCGTAAAAATGCCACGTGGTAGAGCCCCGTGGCGCAGAGTGGCAAGCTGCAGTACTGCAGTCAAAGCTCTGCTCGCAACCTGAGTTTGATCTTGATAGAAGTCAGTTTCAAGTAGCTGGCTCAAGGTTGACTCTGCCTTCCATCCTTCCGAGGTCGGTAAAATGAATTCACAGTTGCTGGGGGTAAAGTGTAGATGACTGGGGAAGGCAATGCCAAATCACCCCGTAAACAAAGTCCACCTAGTAAACGTCAGGATGTGATGTCTCCCCATGGGTCAGTAATGACCCGGTGCTTGCACAGAGGACTTTAGCGGGAAGTAAATTCACAACACTGTGGGTGCTAGAGCAAGGTTGAGGATCCCTGGGGAAAGAGGGGCCTCTTCCGGCTATCCCACCTGCCCACACCATCTTCCCAAGTGACTTCAGGATAAAAAAGTAAGAAGAGGGACTGCACTGGGTCAGTGAGGGAAAGAAACTGATCACCCTCTTCTTACTTGCCCACCTTTGCTTCCCTCTTTCCCCTCCTCTGGCCTTCCCAAAATGCCCCAACAGTGCTGAAGGGTCCAGAAGGTTGAGGACCATTTAAATGGTTGGTACCAAAATTCTCCCCAACACATATTAAGTGTTTTCAAGTCAACATAATGCAATTCCCCCACACACACACACACACGTCGCTTCAAGTAATAACTAATGCTGAAGGCATTTCCTTACCAATATGGCGTCCCCACAAATGAATTGGCAGGAGAGGCTATGGAAGCAGATCCAAAGTCAGCTAGCTTCACCTGGCCTGGCTCCGTCAGTAGGATGTTTCCTGCCTTGATATCTCTGAGGAATACGAGAGTGTCAGTGTCACACCCTGAAGCCCACTTGCTGAATGGCCCCAATGGATTTAGATGCAAGTGCAGCTGCATGGAAGAAGTATCGCAAGGGGCACCACTGCACCAGCACAATAAAGCCAGAGCTGAACCAATAAAGCATCTACCCTTTGCAAAGTCCAGAACAGGTAGATGTGGGTGAAAAGGGGGCCTAGCAGTGCTATGCAGGGGTGGGTGGGGGGACTGCTTTGCTAGTCACAGTCTTTCCCCTGTATAATGACCAGAAGTCCAATCCACCCCACTCTGGAGAACTGCTGGAAGCACAAAACAGGAGGGCCTATTTAATCTGGGGATATGAAGATATAAAGCAATAAGGAGATGGCCACAGAGGACGCGGTGAGCTCCTGTTGATACAATGGGGGCTCTTCCCAGCAACCCAAACATCAGGCTGTTAGTCAGACTGATGATGACTCAGGGTTTTTTTTTGGTTTTTTTTAGGAAATCCACTTTTGATGTGGAGATGTTCTAGTAGAGTTTACACTTGAATTAGCCTTAACTGCGGCCCTTGCATCCTTCATGCATTTGCTTAAGAAGGGATTATTATTATTATTATTATTCGGTTTATATCCTGCCCCTCCATGGCCAGGCTGGGCTCGGGGCCACTCACAACATGTTCACGGTTAAAACATAACAATTTTCAATTAAAATTCTCTAACATCTGTTAAAAAATTCAAGGGGCACCCTTAAACCAATCACAGTAGCGGTGCTACCAAAAGGAAGGAGTAAAGTAAAAACAAGCAATTCAATAAAGAAAGGATAGGGATTAAGAGTATCCCATCTAAACAATAATACACTAAAGAAAAGCAGGATGGGAAAGGGGGCGGGGAGGCCAGCCAAGATGGAAATTAGAATTTAAAAAGTCTTTTTGTTACCCTGCTTGCCTGACTTTTTTCCAGGCAGTGCCCTTGCTGGTAAATGCCCCACAAGCCAGTCCCTAAAGGTTCTAAACATGAAATGGCACAGTTTTATTTGCTTGACGTAAAAGGGGGGGGGGATACCCTGAACGACCTGAATGAGAATTATTAAGCCAGTTCGCCACTGCTGACTCCTCAACAGAGAGGTAATTTTTTTTGGGGGGGGGGGTAGGAGTGGGGGCCTTGACAGCCAGCGTGGTGTAGTGGTTATGACCAGTGGACTCTAATCTGGAGAACCGGGTTTGATTCCCCTCTCCTCCACATGAGCGGCGGACTCTAATCTGTTTCCCCACTCCTCCACGTGAAGCCTGCTGGGTGACCTTGGGCCAGTCACAGTTCTCTCTGAAATCTCTCAGCCCCACCTATCTCACAAGGTGCCTGTTGTGGGGAGAGGAAGGGAAGGCAATTGCAAGCCACTTTGAGACTCCTTAAAGGCAGAGAAAAGCGAGGTATGAAAACTAACTCTTCTTCCTCACTTACCTATGGATCATGTTGTGGGAATGCAGATATGCTAATCCTTGGAGAGCACCGTGGGTAATGGCAGCTATTTCCACCTCTTGCAAAGGCTTTTTATGAACTTAAAAAAAGAGAAATGCAGTTAACATACCAACAGGGTGCAACATGATCTCAAACACAGATGATGAAACCCGTGGTGGAAGGGGAAGGCTCAGGACAGCCCAAGGCTATGGACAGAGCAACCAGCCTCAAGCCCAAGTGGTCTTCCATCAGGCCGACCAGAAAAACTAAGAGTTGGTGCAAGGCTTGGTATACACCCACCTAACTTTACAGCTGCACTTTACAAATCTAGACTCAACACCCAAATCTGATAAGCACATCCCCGCCCCTGTCCTGAGCTTTTCTGAATGCCCGTCAGTGTTGTCACAAAACAAAGCTAGCGGCTCCAAAAACATAACCTCTCCTCCCCTACCACTCCCTGCATGTGCCCCCAAGCTACCTGCTACGGAGGCAGGCTGATGGGAGCTCATCTTAAACTGGCAAGAAGTCGGTGCTTTTAAAGACAAGCATTTGACCACAGTTACGTGGGCAGAGGGCCTTTCGCCTCACACAGATGACCCTGTGGATACGTGCCTTCCTTCCTGAGTGCCGCAAGACAGGGGCTACCAAACCATCAAGTCAAAGGCAGACTTGCTGCCTGGCTAGGGAAGCCACCAACGACAGAAAATAATGCAGACATAGATCATGGCAGGTAGCCATGTTAGTCTGTCTGTAGCAGTAGAAAAGAGTAAGAGTCCAGCAGCACCTTAAAGACTAACAACATTTCTAGCAGGGTATGAGCTTCCGTGACTCGCAGTGACTCTGAAGAAGTGAGCTGTGATTCACGAAAGCTCATACCCTACCAGAAATGTTGTTAGTCTTTAAGGTGCTGCTGGACTCTTGTCTTTTCTACTAATGCAGAAGTAGGTACATACATTGAACTATAGACATTTGGTTCTACTGGGATATACTACAGAGGAATTTGTGGGCTTCTCTCACACGCGTGCATGCAGTCAGTCAAGTATCAGAAGACCTTACCTTCTAATAAATCTGATGCTGATCCTAAACAGTATTCCATAACAAGCTAAACAGGGAAGAGGGGAGAACAAGGTGTTAGAGGATAATACAGTTAGGCAGTATGACACACACCCTTAGAATGGAGAATGAATGCCACACCATCTACCTCAAAGTCCTCAAGCTGCATCAAGGAACTGCCCAGGATCTCACATCAGGCCAGGAATCGAGCCTTCACAATCCACCCATACTGCTTCTGCACCAAATGGCAGGCACATGCAGCCTGTCTCAGCTGTTAAGTTTCCTGAAAGGGCTATGTTGGCCTATGCTGCGTAGCTTCACAAAGGAAAGCTCTTTAGCCAGTATTCTAGGCACCAGCATTCAGAGATGCATGGGACGAGAGGTGATGATAATTCCAAGACAACATTTTAATGCAAGGTTTCTGAGACTGTACATCATAGAACTTCTGAAAACTCACAACACAATCAGTAGAATATTATGAAGAAGTGGCAAAAACTTCTGAAAACTCACAACACAATCAGTAGATTATTATAAACAAGTGGCAAAACAGTCAGGATGAATTTTTTTTTTAAACTTACCTCTCTCCAAATGTCCAGGAAAATAAAACATCTTCACCTGGCACCTAAAACTCAACAGAGAAGGTGCTAGGTGAACAGAGACGGGGAGGGGCATTCCACAGATGGGATGCTGTCACTGAAAGCCCTGTTAGTCTCTTGCATTCACCCACCTTACTGTGGAAGGTTAGGGCACACAGAGAACGCCTCTGATGAAAACCTTAGTAGCCAGGCAATTTCGTACGGCAGTTAAAGCAGACTTTCAGGTAATTTTCAAAGCCCCAAACGGGCTGAGATTAGGGCACATCCCAGCATTTGGAAGTGTGTCTGGGAATGAACAGACAGCCGGCAAAGTTCTTTCAGAAGTGGCAGGAGGCTCTCAAGAGTAATCTGCTCCAGTTGGCAGCCTTGCTGTGGCTGCAGTGGCCAAAGCTCACTGTGGGTTCCAATCAGTAGTAAAAAAACAGAGAGCCTTGTAATAGTTTTAGCCTGAACGTAATCAGGTCGTGGATAACATGGCCAGTCAAAAAAAGGAAAGGCCACAGCCAGTAAATCAACTAGAGTTAAGGTGCAATGCACCACAGATGAGAACAAACCTCTCTGTTGGCCCAGGTGTAATGGTACCCACAGGTTGTGAATCTGGTTTTGAAGAGAGCACAACCCAGATTAGAACCCTAGTTGACCAACCATGCCTCAGCCTTATGTGGATTGCACTTTGGTTTACTGGCCTTAATCCAGCCCATTACTGCCTTCAAGCATCCATTCCAAACATCTACCACCTCATCCAAGTCAGCTGTTGGATGACAAATTCATACTGGTAAACACTTCGCTCAACCTCCAGATGACGACTTGAAATAGTTTTCTGTAGATGTTAAACAGTATGGGAGACCAGACAGAACATCATAACACAAGAGCTACAGAGTCAAACAGCTGGCTGCCAGCATTACCAGCAATCTGCTAGACAGGAATGGAACCACTGTAATGTCGAACCCCCAAAACTGTTTCAAATCACCATACTGGAAAATACTGTGGTTGATGACCATAAGGTAGGGCCACCAAAAATGTTTCATAGTTATAAAATCTGGAAACCAGATTTTGAAATGGGTCTAGATAATTAATCTCATTTTTAAAAAATCTGGAGACGCTCGCTAGACTATCTTGCCCCTTATGGGGGTATTAATGGCCAGCTGACAGCTGTCAAAAACTGCTTGGAATGATTCTATAGCTATGATCTACTGGTTTAATGAATTAGCTAGTAGGCAGGGCATCATGGGCTTGCCCACCTGACAATTTGACAAACACCACTGTCAAACCTTGAAAATATCCAAATAAAACTATGTGGATTTCTAAATCTTGCACTTCGACTGTTCAGTCGTGCCTTGCCATGACCCTCCCCATTGAGCATACCAAGCCAAAAGCCACTCCCAGGACCATGTTATCTAATATTATTTTTAAATGGACATCCTGAAGGTTGAACACAGTGTTTTCCACATGGAAAGCATGGCCCCTTCTGCAATATGAATCATACTACATTGGGGCTGGAACCTTATGCTACTAGTTGACATGTTTCCAGAATTTCTCGCATCACCTGGCCATTTTACTCTCAGAAGGGGGCACAGTCCTACAATCAGGACTTTGCACTTTTCTCCTGAAACCAACAGAATGCATTTCCAATACCCGTGTCTTAAAATTCCAGAGAAATCAATAAATCTTGCATCACTCAGGCAGGGGGTAATGCTAGGACACACCATCAAATTAGGGCAGAAGAAAGTTAAAATTGATGTCTTCTAGCTTAAGAGGGCCAGGAATAATATGAAAGTCACGCGGGATTTAGTCAATCATCCAGAAGGCTAAATCATTTGCTATTCAATCCAACCCCTGCCTATGGAGGTCCACTGATTTAAATGGATTTTACTTTTAAGTAAGCCAGTGAAAGCCTGCAGCCCTGACATACAACCAAAAGACACTGAGAAGGGTGTTTATTGCTTCGGCTTGAGCAAGCTTTGAAGGGATACATGAGAATGAATACACTCAAGTCCCATAAGGTCAGCATTCCAGATGCAGGACACATGAAGTACAGTCACTTGGGAAAGTAATGAAAAGGAGCATATGACCCTTCTAGTTTCATATGTTTTGGGTTTTTTTAATTTTTATTGAGAATTCTGTTTTTAACAGTGGCCTAAATCAAAACAAAACTATGTTGCATAAATCATCTAGAAAATGACAAACCCAAAGAACAATTATACTATTTCAGTTACCATTCCTTTTCATAAGTAGCTCTTGCTCAAACATCAAAGCATTGATAATGCATTTTATTTTCAACAGATACGCTCACTAATGGGAAGTTTGCTAAAACTTTGAGCAACTATCAAGGGAAGCAGCAGAATTTTGTTATTAAACTGTGTCACAATAAAAAAGCAAGTACACAGAAATTCTTTTAATATCCACGTTCTAAACACTGACAAGCCAAGAAGACTGGATAAAAATTACTTTGCTAATGTGGAGATGCTACAAGAATTTCAAACGACTTAATGGAGATCAGGGTGCTCAAGGGATCAACCAAGTGACAATCTTGAGAAGATAAAACTCAGGCGTTGAAACACATCCATTAAATGCTGCCAACCAGCGGACAAACTTTTATTTCTATACAACTCATAACATACACAGTATATTCTTACCCATGCTGTATGCTCCCGCAAATAGCAGCCTTTGTATTCTATACTGTTGGGATGTTGAATTCGTTGCAGGAACTTGACTTCTTTAATGATATCCTGCCATTTCTGTGGAAGAGGAAAAAAAGAACTTGGCAAAAAGATTTATTGGGGGAGGGGGAGAGATGGGATGGGATGAAAAAACTGACCTTCACCAGATAAAGAATTCTAGCTACTAGTCACTAATATCTGGACAACCTGTGGGAGTGAAAACCATTCTCTGCTGCATGCCTTCCAATTTGGGAGAACCCAGAGCCAAAACCAGTTTCACTCAAGAGTTTGTTGCCTTCATCCAGCCTTTACCAACTTTCATCTCTGTCAATATGTGCTGCCACTAAAACTGCCTCTCCTACGGACGAAGTCCAGGGCCGCTTTCACAGACTTCACAACCCACTTTTGGGTATGGAAGCACAGCTTGAGAAACACTGGCATAGCTACACAGACGAGGATTTGGGACTAAAGGATTAAAGGGACTAGGCAAGTAGGTGACGTGAAAGACCCCTGCCTGAGACCCTGGAGAGCCGCTGCCAGTCTGAGTAGACAATACTGACTTTGATGAACCAAGGGTCTGATTCAGTATAAGGCAGCTTCATGTGTTAATGGGATAAGAATGGAGCGGTCGGCTTCCGGATCCGGGGGGAACGCCGCGGCAGCGCGAACAATCGCGCTCCGGGCTTGAAGCGGCCGGAGGGCAGGGAATCCGCCCCCCCTAACACCTGGCAAGCGGCACCCCTTGAAGAAGAGGGGATGCTGACTGAGGCGCCGGTGAGCTCCCTGTCCTAGGAGCGCTCGTTGCCTCAGAAGCGGCGACGAACGCTTGGATGGGTGAGCCGAAGAGCGGGTGCCATTAAAGTCCAAGGAGCCGGGGAAAGCGGCGGGGAGACCTGGATCTCTACAAAACAAGTTTTTTTTTTTACATTCTATGAGATATTAAAAATCAGCTTCACTGAGGTGTCTAACAGTAATTGGGAAAGATAAAAAGTACTCTGGACTGGATCTAAAACTCACTGACAGATCCAAACCGAAACTTGGCTTTTTGCCAGCTGTGGCGCACTTGAAATTCAGTCCTGCCAGCCAAGCTAACTGTTAAAACAAATCGAATTAAAGACTTGAGGGAGTTTAAAAGCTGGCAAATGATAGCTGACTGAAGAAACAGATGTGTTAATGTACTCTCCCAGCTTTGGATTTTGAATCAAGTAAAGTTCCAGTGGTAATTGTGATTTTTAAACTGATGATTTAAACAACAAGCATCACCCCCCCTTTTTTTCCCTCTTCTGGATTACAAATACAGCCATCCTAACCTTTTTGGGGATGGGAGATAAAGACAAAGACAAAGAGAAAGAAAAGAAAGATACAGAAAAGCATCCTAGAGGACTTATTAAAGAGCCTAAACAGCTTCATATTCAGCAAACTTCATTACTCCATAGAAGAGCCTCTGTCACCAGCACAACAGTTTCACCAGCCACTTCACCAGTGCAAACAGCGACATCTATAGCTGCAAAGATGGCAAAAAAACCTGATGTTACCTTAAATTCTCTATATGAACTGTTGACTAAAACACTTCAGGAGGTGACATCAGTGAAACAAAAAGTGGAAGCAGTAAAACAGGAGGTGGAATTAGTAAAGCAAGGCCTGAATCAAAATACAGTGGTTGTTGGACAAAATACAGCTGCCATTTCTGCTCTGAAAGACTCTATTTCATCTTTGACAGTGAGACAGGACAAGTTAGAGGCAAAACTTCAGAAACATTCAAAGGATAACAAGGAAACCAGAAAAAGAGCTGATGTTTTGGAACTGTCAATGGAGGCAAGTCTAGAGAGAGAAGAAAAACGTGATGACCATACAGCAATGTTAGAATTAAAAATAAAGGAGAACTGGATTCACATACGTGGCCTCAAAGAAAACTGGAGGGGAAGGACTTAAAAAATTATTTGAAATTGCTATTGGCTGATTTTCTTCAGGAAGATGAAGCAATTGTGGAAGGAATGATTATAACAGCCTATAGAGTCAACTCTGCCTAGGCAACAAAAAACAAAGTTCCAAGGGATTGTCTGGTTAAACTTTTTTCCAGAAGTCATCGGGACCTCATTCTCAATAAGCACTATTTGAATCCACTTACAATAGAAGGTACTCCGGTGAGGCTAATGAAGGAGATTCCCGGAAGACTACTGAGGAAAAGAAAGGACTTTGCAGAGATTGTGGAACGACTGAGATTTAATGGAATTCAACACAGATGGGAATTCCCGCAAGGAATTTCTTTTCTCTTTAAAGCAAAAAGGTTTAAGATTACAGAGGATCGTCAGAGGAGGACTCTCAATCAGAAGATGGCTGAACTATTTATAGGGGAAACTAAAAGGAGTAAGAGGGGGTGGGGTGAGATTAGAATTGGAAAAAAGTTTAAGTATGGGGTTTGATTGAACGCAAAAATGTTACAAATATTGTCATGGAATGTTAACGGTTTGAATTCTCCTAATAAGAGGAAGAAAATATTTTATCACCTACAAAAGTCAAAAGCTAATGTTTTCTGTTTACAGGAAACTCATATTTTAACAAAGGATATTATAAGGCTGGAGCAAACAAGTCTGGGTAAATTATTTACATCATGCAATGAAAAGAAAAAAACAAATGGTATAGCTATGTATATCCCTTTAACACTAGAACCTAAGATTTTATATAAAGACAATGATGGGAGGATCCTGTTGGTAGAAATTGTAAGTGGTTTCCAAAACTTTTTGTTAGTTGGTATCTATGCACCTAATACTAATCAAAAAATGTTTTATAATAATTTGGCATCGATATTAGCTGAAAATGCTAAAGAAAAAATGATCTGGATGGGAGATTTTAATGGAGTAATGGACCCAAGGTTGGACAGATCAGCAAAGAAGAAAAAGGGTGAATGTGAGGGTAAATTACCAGGTATTTTCAATCATCTTACAGAACAGTGGGAAATGTTTGATATATGGAGACTGGTAAATGGTAACAAAAAGGGATATACTTTTTATTCATCTAGACATTTCTCTCATTCAAGAATAGATATGTTTTGGTTTTCCAAGGTATTACAGGTTTGTCTGAAAGTCCTGAAATTTTACCCAAGGTATTATCTGATCATAATGCGATTTTGATTAAAATTAATATGGGGGATAAGAGAAATAAACCTTGGTCTATAAATGAATATTTATTGAAAAACAAGAAAATAGTAGATAAGCTAAAAATAGATATACAGAATTATTTTTCTGAAAATGCAGATAAAGGAATCTCGGGTGAAACAGTATAGGACGCCGGTAAAGCAGTAGTTAGAGGATTATTAATACAACAAAATTCAAGATGGTTTAGAGAGAGGGAGATGCAAAAGAAGATTTTAGAGGAAATTAAACAGGGAGAGAGACAGCTAAGAAAATTACAAGATAAATTATCTAAACAAGAACAGATGGATAGGTTAAAAAAACTACAACATCAATATGAATTTTTAATAACCTCAAAAATAGAGAAAAAAATAATGTTTAATAGACAGAAATTTTTTGAACATGCCAATAAACCGGGTAAATTATTAGCTTGGCAACTCAAATATAAAGAGAGGAAATTACCTATATTAAAAATAAAGAGGGATGATAAAACAGTAACAGATAAGCAAAAAATTATGGAAACTGTTATAATTATTATTAAAATCTTTACAGACAAAGTGTTGTTTCAGAGAGGGATATAGAGGTGTATTTAAACCAATTTGATTGGGATGGAATTTCACAAGAACATAAAGATTTATTGGATTCTAATATAACTATGGAGGAATTAAAAACAGTTATAGGCAAAAGCAAGTTAAATAAATCTCCAGGCGAAGATGGATTTACGTCATTTTATTATAAAACTTTTATAGAACAATGATCTCCACATTTATTAAGAGTAATGAATCATTGCTTGCAGAATGGATCCATCCCACATACCTGGAAACAAGCAAATATAGTATTAATACTAAAACCAAACTCGGATTTATTGGATGTCAAAAATTATAGACCAATCTCATTATTGAATAATGATTATAAACTTTTTGTAGCTATTTTAGAAAATAGATTGAAAATTGTACTGAATCAGGTTACACACGAAGATCAGGCTGGTTTTCTCCCAGGTAGATTGATTAGTCAAAATGTCAGTAGTATTGGATCTTATAGAATATGCAGAATCTGTTACTACACCTATTGCAATGATATTTTTAGATGTAGAAAAAGCGTTTGATAATGTAAATTGGAAATTTATGAAAAAAGTATTAGAATATATGGGTTTTGGACAAAATTTTCAATCAGCTATTGGAAATATTTATACTTATCAAATGGCTAGACTGTTGATTAACGGTAGTTTGACATCACAATTTGAAATCCAAAAAGGCACAAGACATTGCTGTCCTCTCTCACCCTTATTGTTTATTTTAACGTTAGAAGTTATATTGAGGAAGATTAGAAATAATACAGATATGATAGGTTGTCAACTTGGGAGAAATCATTTTAAGGTTAAAGCTTACGCTGATGATTTAGTTTGTTTTTTAACTAATCCTATTAGTCAAATTGGAGAATGGAACAAAACGGTTGAGGTTTATGGAAAGCTTGCAGGTTTCAAAATAAATAAAACTAAAACTAAAATATTGGTTAAGAATATGACACTTTTGCAGCAGCAAGAACTATCACAACAGTCAGGCTTCTCTATTGAACATAAAATAAAATATCTGGGTATTTGGTTAACCTCAAACAACCTTAATTTATTTAAAAATAACTATATTAAGATATGGCAGCAAATTAGTATAGTTTTGAAAAATTGGGGAAAAATACCTCTATCATTATGGGGTAGAATTTCAGTAATAACAATGATGCTTTTACCCAAAATGCTTTTTTAATTTCAAAATCTACCAATTATAAAAGGGGCCAAAATATTTAACACTTGGAAAAGAGATATTTTAAACTTCCTATGGGGTAAGGAAAGACACAGAATAGCATATAATAATTTAATTGAATTAAAGGAAACAGGAGGTTTAGGGTTACCAGATTTAAGAATGTATTATGAGGCATCCTGTTTCGCTTGGTTAAAGACCTGGATTTTGTTAGAGAATACAAAAATATTAGAATTAGAAGGTTTTAACCTACGCTTTGGATGGCGTGCATACTTACGGTATGATAAGGAGAAGGTAAATAAAGATTTCAATATTCACATTATTAGAGTTGGATTATTTCAAATTTGGAAAAAATATAGAAGGATTTTGGAAAATAAGACCCCGGGATGGATCAATCCAGTAGAAGCTTATATGAAGAGAGGGATACATTTAAAATTAGAAATGGATGTATATAGAGAAATTATTGAATGTAAGGAGGGAGAATGGGTTTTAAGAAGTAGAGAAGAACTTAATATTAAGGACTGGTTTTTGTATTATAAATTAAAAGATATATTTAATAAAGATAATCGGCTTGGATTTAATAAAAATAAATCCAAACTGGAGAAAATATTAATAAAGGGAAATAAAGGATTGATAGGAAGAATATATAAATTATTAATTGAAACTAATTTAGAACAAGAAAGAATTACCGGTAAACCAGTAATGGTGAAATGGATGAAGGAGTTAGGATTTAATATCGATTTGGAAATGTGGGAAAACTTATGAAAGAGAGAATTTAAATTTACAATAACTAATGAAATTAGAGAAAACGTATATAAAATGTTTTATAGATGGTATATAACACTTGTGATGATATCTAAAATGAAAAAAGGAGACATGGATTTATGATGGAAATGCAGAAAGGAAAGAGGTACTTTTATGCATGTATGGTGGATATGTAAAAAAATTAAAAGTTTTTGGAAAAAAGTTATTAGGGAAACTAATAATTTGATTAATGGTAGAGCAAAAAGAAAACCTGCATTTTGTCTATTGGGAATTCCACAAAAAAATATGAGTAATAATGACAGGGTTATTTGTCAATATAGTTTTGCTGCTGTAAGAATTGTAATAGCTAAAGTTTAGAAGCAAGTGAATAAACCTTTAATTCGAGACTGGAGAGAATAATTATGGATGTATATGATGGCCAAATTAACGGAATTCCTACATGGAAAAGATATGGAAGAATTTAAAAAAACTTGGGCAAAGGCCGTCACATATTGGGATAAACTGGCAAAAATTGATTTTACTACTATAATTAGTGAGTTATAGAAACTAGTTTTAATATTTTTATATTTTATTGTTAATAGATATTTTAAAAACTGTTTAGACACTTCTTGGGAAGTCGGGTGATGGGTCACTTTTTTAAGGTGGGTGGAGGGTCGAAGGGGTATCTTTTTGAACCTTATAATTTTGTAACCACGAATGTACTAATTAGTATATATACTCTTGTATTTTTTAAATTTTTTTAATTATTATTATTATTGTATATGTTTGTTTTGTTTTATGTTATAAAAATTAATAAAAATTTATATAAAAAAATAATGGAGCGGTCAACTCTATCAAAGGCTGCTGAGAGGTCCAACTGTATCATCCGGGAAGACTCTTCCCCGCCCATCTTTAAACAAAGATTGTACACCAGCGCAAGTAAAGCCATCTTGGTACCAAACCCAGGCCTGGAACCAGATTTAAATGGGTCAAGGGCAGAGATGTCATTCAGGAAACCCTAGAGCTGTTCTGCCACCTCCAGCTGTATCGCCTTCCCTAGAAAAGGTAAACTGGAGTCCGGAATGTAATTGGTTGCCTCATCCCTAGCCAGTGAAGGTTTTTTGAGCAGAGGTCTAATAACCGCCTCCTTAAAAGACCTTGGGAGAGCCCCCTCATTGGGGAGAAGTTGAAGATTTTTACTACTGGCTCCAATACCTGTTCCCAGCAAAATTTAAAAAGCTATGACGGCACGGGTCCAGAGCACATGCAGTGGCCCTCATGCTCCCAAGGAGCCTGTCAGCATCCAGAGGCTGCTATCCATAACAAAAAGGCAAGCAGTAGAAAAGAGCAGGAGTCCAGTAGCACCTTAAAGACTAACAAAATTTCTGGCAGGGTATGAGCTTTCGGGAGCCACAGCTCAATTCTTCAGGTACAGCTAGAATGTGAGTCCATCTATCCTTAAGGAGGGAAGAGTGAATGAGACAAACAATGGCAATGTAAATGTCAAAAGCAAGTAAATGACATTAGCAGGCGAGATTGGATTAGGCATGATATGCAGAGGGGTAGTAGGCGCTGAGAAATCTGCATTAATAATGAGACAGGAACTCCAGATCTCTATTAAGTCCAGTATATTGTCTTGAGCTTCATTATTAGTTGTAATTCAGCAGTCTCTCTTTCTAATTTCCCTTTGAAATCCCTCTGTAGGAGAACTGCTACTCTTAAAAGGGAGAGCAGGCGTTTGACACCTCAGGTACTGGATCTGCTGTCACCCTCCTAACATTTTCAGGAAGGCCAATCAATGACGGAGGAGCCACCAAAATGAAAGTTCAAGATGGGGCAGGGACAGATTTTATCTGCCTGCAGGAGGGAATAGAGAGAAGGCATTGATTAGATGAATGGAATCGTCATGCAGGCCTTCAGTGTGTCTCAGAGGGTTACTAGGAAGATTAAAATGCAGGAGGGGAGAATGATGCATGCCACCCTGAAGTCCTTGGAAGAAAAGCAAGAAAAAGTTGATAATACATACAGAGAGAGAGAGAGAGAGAGAGAGAGAGAGAGAGAGAGACTATCAAGGGAGGGAGGGAGAGAGAAAAAGAAAGAAAATAGGCGAGGAGGGGGGGCTACAACACTGCAATACCATGCGGATACTTAAGCCTCCATCCCGCACCTCTTCTCCCATATGGCCATTATGAGGATAAATAAGGCCAATGCTGCGTTGTGCGTGCTGGAGATGCCAGTTCGTCACAACTGCAGCTTGTGCTGCCTTCTTGCTTTGCAACAGAGGAGCAAACCAGAAAGGGATTTTATTAACTGCGCTCTTTTTCAAAATAAATACCGGCCCGCCCACCCGCCCAAGACAAACCAGCCCTATTTCGGAACCAGCCACCATATTTCATTGATGGGAACAGACTATTTATAGCTCGATAATAATTAAACCAGCAGGAGGAGGAGCAGGCGCAAATTACACTTTCACCGTTGAGCAATGAAATAAATTGTATAAGATGGGAAACAAAGTGCCACCGTAGCTCGGCCCTCATGGAAACATTCTTCAGTAAGTTATGTTCTGCTCTTCAACATGCAGAGAGCAGCAGTGCCTTGCACAGCATTTTGAAGCCTCAACTGTATACCCATAGAATCAGGGCAAGTTCAGAATGGGCCTCCCTCCCCTCCCTCTCCCTTTTTTCCTTCCCCTCCTTCCTTTTTCCTTCTCCTGTTTCCCCCCCCCCCTTTCATTGGCTCCCTTTTCCTTTTCCTGATTTATTTCCCTGTCTCAACTTCTTGGAGAACCTGCAAATCCTGGGTCATTGTTGGTCATCTGCTTACAACCATTAATGAACCAACTCACCATTAGGAATAATCAGTATTATATATATTAGGTATGAAATTTAGAATGCCATCTTCGAACTTAAATAAGTGATTATAGTTTTAACTCTATATTTTTAACTTATATTATATATTGTATTCTGTATGCATTGTCAGTTGGAAGCCGCCCTGAGCCCCACTTGGTTGGGAAAGGGCGGGGTATATAAACAAATAAATAAAATATTAACAACTACAACAAGAGTTGGTTTTTATATGCCAACTTTCTGTACCACTTAAGAATCAAACCAACTTACAATCGCCTTCCCTTCCCATAACAGACATCCTGCGAGATAGGTGAGGCTGAGAGAGTGTGACTAGTCCAAGGTCACCCAGCTGGCTTCATGTGGAGGAGTGGGGAAACCAACCCAGTTCACCAGATTAGCCTCCGCCACTCATGCGAAGGAGTGGGGAATTAAACCCAGTTCTCCAGATCAGAGTCCACCATTTCAAACCACCGCTCTTAACCACTACACTACACTGGTTCAATCTTTCGCTACTAAATAATATACTCTCAATGGTCAGGCACGCTACTACTGCTCAAAGTGGTTGTGCAAGAATTCAAGATCACAAATCTCTGCCATGGGCAGACTGGGAAGTTAAAATGGCCCCAGAGCCACGACAAGCTAGAGCTGCAGGGTACCTCAGCTAAGGAATGTCAACCACAGGCAATGGCTCACTTGTTCCTTCCTCCTGCAAACTGTCAGCAGTGCAGGAGACAGTAACTGGGGAGCTGGCACCAATCAGCACTGCCGCTATAGTGAGTGGCCCCTGGGAAATTTCCACTGGAAAATTTCCCTGTAAGTTAAGCAGCCAGTCTACCCCTGAACTCTGCATTTGGCTTTGGGCTACAGCAATGTCACTGTGCCTGGTTTGCCACCCTCACTGCGCCTCTGAACTAGCTGATATCTTGCTGCCGCTACCTTGATAACATGCCTAATGACTCCACAGTGAAAAGCAAACTGGCAATAACACCACCAGTCTTTGATGCCTATTTTTGTTCGCCTCCCAAGAAATACACAGCCCCGCTACTCCATCCTAGGCTGCATCCACACAGCAACGACTGTCTGTTGTGGATTCACTGGGCAC
Organism: Euleptes europaea; assembly: GCF_029931775.1. Classification (NCBI taxonomy): domain Eukaryota; kingdom Metazoa; phylum Chordata; class Lepidosauria; order Squamata; family Sphaerodactylidae; genus Euleptes; species Euleptes europaea. Next base: position 26,063,814 of record NC_079330.1, on the reverse strand, counting down.
TGCAAACTGAGCCCACTGAGCATCCATATTGACGTTTCCTCTGCACTGCCTTTGGTAATCCCCTCATCGTTCCTACCCCCTCTCTCCCCATGCGACAGGATGGCTTTTCCTAAGCTCTTCTTTCAAATAAAGAAGTAGCTGCTATACAACGCTATAGAGATACAGCAACTCCCATTTTTTTAAAGCCAGCAAAAACGTCTTCTGGTGGCCCAGGGGGAGGAAACAGTAGCCATGAGAAGAAGACAGAAGTATAAGGGGGGCAATGTGTGCAGGAGGCTTGGAAAAGCACACCTTCCCATCCACACAGTGTGCAAACCAGCCTGGCTCGCCATCTGTCAGGAAAGATCAGAGCAAAACAGAGGAAGCCCTGGAAAGGGGACAACTGGTGGACAGAGCTGTGTGGATGCTCTGAAACACAATGCTCGGGTTTGAGAACCAAGGCAGAGCAAAAACATCTGTGTGGAAACAAACTCTAGCTCCGTGATTGAATAGAAATAGAAGGATGCCCTGTGTATAGGATATCCTACGGAACAGGTGGGCAAATCATGGCCCGCAGGCAACATTCGGCCTGCAGAAACTTCCACCTAGCCGTCAAACTGTTTAACAATTTGTTAGGAGAATCGACCCCCCCAGATTACAGCACCAACTAGCAGGCCAATGCACAGAAAAACAGCTCAAGAGGCTCACATCTTTGTGTGTGCCTGTTTTGAGGCCTCCAAATAGGAAACCAGCGGTTTCCAGTTCCAGCATTGGGAACTGGGAGAAACTGTGTCCAAATCAGAGCTTGAGAATACTTATTGCGAATACTGAGAGCCAGCGTGGTATAGTGGTTAAGAGCAGTGGTTTGGAGCGGTGGACTCTGATTTGGAGAACTGGGTTTCATTCCCCACTCCTCCACATGAAGCCAGCTGGGTGACCCTGGGCTAGTCACAGCTCTCTTAGAGCTCTTTCAGCCCCACCTACCTCACAGGGTGTCTGTTGTGGGGAGGGGAAGGGAAGGTGATTGCAAGCCGGTTTGATTCTTCCTTAAGTGGTAGAGAAAGTTGGCATATAAAAACCAACTCTTATTGTTATTATTATTTATAAAGATAAAGCCCTGCTTTCTTCCCCAGTGGGGACCTGAAACCGCTTACAATAACACGGTTCTCCATTTCAAGTCAGTAACACTTTAGAAGAACCCTATGAGGCAGGCTGAGCGAGGTTGGCTAGCCCAAGGTCAGACAGCAGGCTTCCTCAGCACAGTGGAGATCCGAACCCCAGTCTCCCAGATCCTAGCCTAACTCTCACCACTATACCATGCTGATTCTCAAAAGCAGGAAAGGAAAAAAGAAAAAAAAAGAGGGGAAAAACCCATCCTATCGAGCACAGAATTAATCATCTTGACCAATGTTCTAGAACTCAGAGAGAACTACCGTTGCTATGAGAAAGTATGACATTCCTCACTTGCTCTTGCCGGTAGCACTCAAAGCTGACCTTAATCCGCCAAGCCTGGAATTTTCCCACGCCTGCACTGTATCTTTGTGAAGTTCCTCAGGATGAATTTGTTCATACTGAAAGGAATGAGTTTCTGCTTGATCTGACTTTTATTCAGTTTTGCAGGCAAACCCTCCACCTCAGCCGGTGCGTTTGCTGCAGTTGCATCTACCATTCATAGCCAAAAATTTTTTTTTTTAAAACAGAATTTGAAGGCTGCTAATTAGTTAACTTTATAACTTAATGCTACAGAACAAGGTTCAATTTTTGAGTTTTATTCTAAGTATGTTTGTATGAGCCGTGTGCTTATTTGCAGGGCAGCCAGAGATGTGAAGGCATTAAAAAAAAAAAACCCTCCCCAAGTTTTTGGAGTGTTGAAAAAAATTCCTTTTAGAATGAATGAAATACTTTTAAAGGCAAGGTTTTAGTCACTCGGAATGCCTATTATGAATATTTTTATGGAAGACAGTCTACAGCATTTTGTGCACAAAATATACACTTCGGAAAGTTGTGAATGAAAACATACTATTGAATAGTTCAATGTTTTCAGTGTTGCAAAGTTCAACTCAATACTCAAATATGTTGCTAGACCTTTTATGACCTATTATGACTGTATGAGACAGTTTCTGCCCAACTAATATACTTTACTAAAAAAAAATTTGCTTTCTGTCTTGAACTTTATTTTTTCCTAATTCTCACATGGCAAAAAGTGCTGAGGTGACGCCGACTCTGAAAATCTCTCTTTAGTATTAGGTGCTTGTGGAAAACTATGGCACTTATACCTTTAAATGTCATACATATGCCAAATAATACAACCTTATATGCTAAGTTACACATGATGCATTTTATGTTGAAGCAGTAAATTTAGGCTTGATAAGAAATTACTGTATAGAATTCATTTTTTCAGGAAAAAGAAAAACACAGACAGGTTTCCTCCACCATCATTTTAAATTTTCCAGCAACTTTACATCTCTAACAGTCCATTCCTGAAGGGGAGGGCTGCGCCGATGACTGGAGGCAGCACAGCTGCGCTGCCTCCTAAGGAGGTTTCTGTCGTCCCCCCCACTGAGGCTGAAACCTTCCCCTTCCCTGAATAACCCGAGCAACCACTCCATAGAGTTGCACAGGGATACGGCACCTCAAAAGATGCCGTATCCCCAGGAAAGGGGGTGTTCTCAGGCTGAAAGGGCTTAGGAGACTGCCTAAATGCGGCTCCTGCCCTGGCCAGGCGCGGGAATGCCCCGGGAACGCCCCTGGGAGGACGGCGCCATCTGGACGCAAGTGCGAGGCTGTGCCAGCATCCCTGGGCGGCAATGGCGTCCGCCCCCCCACCTGTTGGCGTCCGTGCTACCTTGGGCGACATAAGTGGCATGGGCGCCGGTGCAGGGGACCCGAACGCTGACGCAGCCCCTTCCTGGCCTCCTAAGGACTTTCGTCCTTTAGGCTCAGCAATGGGCTGTATGGGCAGTACAACAAATCCCAGCATCATTCAACAGGGAATACCCACAATAATTAATTCACAGGCCCTCTCAATAAGCATTTCCTTTTCTGACATTAAGGGTGAGAGCAGGGTCACACATTTTCTGCCTGAATACCATCATGCCCCCAAAATCACAGAATTTCTCTCCATTTTTATTCTGCCCTTACTCCAAGGAGTACACAATTCTCCATGCCCCTATTTGATCCTCACAACAACCTTCTGAAGCAGGTTAGGCTGAGAACATGCGACTGATCCAATGTCATGCGAGGAGCTTTATGGCTCAGTGGGGATTTGCAGCCAGGTCACCTGGCTTCTAGTCTACCAAGAAGAAATAAAAGGGCCACACCAGTTACAGGAGATAAAAAATAAGGCCAGTGGCTTTTTTCAAAGAAAAATATACTGATGTTACTCTCCTTTGAAAAAAACTACTGTGACTAACAGATCCCCCTGAAGCGTCTCGAGCGAAACGCGTAGGGAATTTTAACTGAGTAATGAAATATATTTCTATCTATTTTGCACCACGAGTCTTGGCCCTATTTTTTTATCTCCTACAGCCCATTCCTGAGTTTTTTGGCGGCCGGGGATGGCGTAGCCCAGGTGCTGCCACCGCACCTCCAAAGTCGTTCCCCAGCCGCCTAAAGGCTTTTTTAAGCCTTTAAAACTGTTTTTGTTTTAAAATGAGGCATTTTGCCTCACTGAAACAGCGAGGCTGCGCCAGCAAAAAGCTGGCGCAGCAACACTGTTTCGGGGGTAGGGGTGCGTTCCCAGCCTGAAAGGCAACTCCGCCCCGGTACACCTCAGGAACACCCCCCGAGACGCCAGTGCTGGGCTTTGTGCCAGCAGGACGCCAAGCCAAAATCCCTGGGCTGTACTGCCGCAGCAGAACAGAAAGGCCACCATGAGTGGCCCAACGCCGGTGTCCCTGCCTCTCACGACAGTGCAAGTGACCCAGGCGCTGGCGCAAGCAGCCCAGATGCCGGTGCGGACACTCGCGCTCCTCTTAAGCTCTTTCGGGCCAAGAGCTCAGGATTGGGTTATATGTCTACCAATATTCCACACTGGTTCTGGCATCCAGCAGATTCTTGACAGCCCAAGCTTCTATTGCATTTTTAAAAAACAGGTCCTCGTGGTAGCAGAAAGAAATGTAAAGTCCTCAAGGTTTGGGGAACTTCGGAAGCACTTCTAGTACTCAGGGGAAGGAAGGTCTCCTCACACTCCATGGCTCTTTCTCCCTCTTCAGAATTCTAGTCCAGATATCCCAGTCCTGAGGTACCAGGATTCTTTTAGCACCATTTCCCCCCTTCCTTCTACCACAGACTTTATCTTCCTACCATGATAGAGTACCTCATCTCTTGTCTCAAACACAAAAAGGAGGCTTGTGGAACATTAAACTAACAAGACTTCTTACAGCATAAGCTTAGATCAAATGCATGAAGTGAAAATGCAGTCTGCAGATACACATGCATACACAGCAGGGAAACGTGGAGTTTAAAAGGCCATGAAATGAAAGAGGATTTGTGCCATTTCAATGCAAAACTTAACATGTACAACATAAGCTCAGCGACCAGTCACAAGAGGGGTAACTGATGGAACACAGTCTGCTGTCAGCTTATACCCAGTTTGTAAATACAAAACGTAACTGTTTAAACATTTACAAAGTGCTATTAGTGTATATTTTAAAAGATTAAATAAGCACTTCCATCATGTTCGTCATTTGCACTATTAATTTTGGCTATGCTCCACCAATATCATTTGGCTGCCTGGATTGAACTCCAACTTATGCCATAAACAAAAGTCCCAGGGTAAGGACTTTTTCTCATGGCAAAGTTTCGCTTAACTCAATTCAGCTGATACAACAAGCTAACACCAATAGTCTTGAGCCTGTAGCATTTAACAGCAGTTCATGTACCTCATTGGATTGCTTCCCACTGTAAGACATTTTCTTGATGGCCACCACTTCATTGGTGCGCACATCACGTGCCTGTAATGACAAAAGACAACTCGTCAGTATTCTACTGTCATAGGATCCCATCAGTGAAGTTCAACATTGTCAGTTGCAGCCCATAGTGGATCTGGAACCCAGGATCTCAACAGATGTTAGGCTGGGATTTAGCCAACACTCAGCAGCATCTAAAGGAGGAGAACCAGCCATATCACCAAAAAGATTTCTTAAAACATCAGAATAGTTTTCTAGATTAGGTTTGCTTCCTAGTTCCGATCTGAAGCCTTTATTGGCATAAAAGCATCCAAAAGCAAATACATGAACACAATACACAAGGTAAATCAGACCTCATTTTTACGGTAAAATCGATTTAAGTGGATTACTTAATTTCGCAGTCCTAAAACAGCCTTATTTGATACACAAGCGCTCACGTTCTTTGATTGCAAACTGTAGAAACCTTGCCACCAATTCAATTTTTGTTGGATCCTGAGCGGTCATAAGAGACACCTTAATTTTGACGGGTAACCATTCCCTGTCTGCAAAAGCGGGTCTATAAATTGAGAACGACCCCTAACATAAAACGAACAGTTAAGAAGGACATGAGGAACTGATTCTATTTCGCCCTCCCCGCATGGACAGGCTCTATCTGCATATGAGACCTAATTAAATCTTCCATGAAGCAGGGCAGGGCATTAAATCTAGCAAGTATATAAGCTCTTCTCTGTTGGGTATTGGTTAAACACGTAATATGACACGGACTGATTACTGTATTTTTCTGTGTATAAGATGACCCTTTTTTCTAAAAAAGATTTAGAAAAAAATTGGGGGTCATCTTATACAAGAAAGGTCACTCTCTTCCCCGCCCGTCAGCTGATGGGCGGAGAAGAGAACGGGCCAGGAAGAGCCTGGTCGCCCTGGCTGGCCAGCAACCGGCCTTCCCAGGGTCCCCGCTCTCTTCCCCACACGTCAGCTGATGGGCGGAGAAGAGAACATGGGGGGAAGAGTCTGGTTGCCTCAGCTGGCCGGCCAGCAACCGGCCTTCCCAGGGTCCCCTCTCTCTTCCCCGCCTGTATTGTTCCATATGCCCCCATGTATAAGACGACCCCTAATTTTCTAATTTTGGGTTAAAAAATATAGGGGCGGCTTATACACGGAAAAATACGGTATATGGCCAGGGCTTCCAATGTAGAGGGGAGCATCTACTGCATGCAGATCTTCTAAGCTCCTGCAGGCTTGCTAGTTTAAAACAACTAGCTGCTTAACGCTTCTTGTGTAAGCTATAGATTGCCTTTGCCTCTTTTTCATGCCAGCTCATCAGGGCCGGGTTCTGACAAACGGTTATGTGAGAAGTCTCTCTGGAACATGGGTGCTATCTAAATATCATCCACCCAACAATGCCGTGGATATCTGCCCGTGTGATGGGGATGCTTCAACACAGTCAGTTTGTGACATGCTGCTTCTGTCCTTCCCAGTGGTGGATCTGACAAGGGCATGAACTGCAAGGATGAGGAGGTGGGTTTGGCTGGTAACCAAAAGGAAGTAACATGTAAAAAATCATTCTCTTATTACAGACTGGGCACAACAAAGTGTTACTGGAAGACTCAATGTAGCCTTACATGAAGCACTAACATGATCTAGGTAATACCAAGTATTCAGCGGAAATGAGAGGGGGGGAAACAGCTTGCTTAAGTGTAACTACTGCTCTTTGAGTAGTCAACTGAATTCACACTGATGGGCTTCGCGCTTGTGCACAGAAACAGTCTGGAAACTTCTAGAGATAGCTTTTAGGCACTGAATCTCCTCTCCTCAGAAAATGCAGCCTTAGGCTGCACATGCCTGAGAAGGAATTGTGCCTTTACCACTTGGTTCCTTCTGAAATACAAGAGATTGGGTCAAAACACAGATTACCACCCAAAGGACAACTGTTGCAAGTAAGCAACCTGCTGTGTCGAAGGCAGCATTTTAGCATCTATGACAAGCCTGCTCTCTGTTTGTCTTGTTCATGCAGACAGCATGGTGTAGTTGTTAAGAGCAGTGGAGTCTGATCTGGAGAACCAAGTTGGATTCCCCACTCCTCCACATGAGCGGTGGACGCTAATCTGGTGAACTGGATTTGTTTCCCCACTCCTACACATGAAGTCAGCTGGGTGACCTTGGGTTAGTCACACACAGTCAGCCTCACCTATCTCACAGGGTGTCTGTTGTGGGGAGGGGAAGGAAAGATGATTGTAAGCCAATTTGATTCTTCCTTACATGGTGGCATATAAAAACCAACACTTCTTTTTCAGACCTTGCCACTGTGATCCTTACAACAGTCACCTCCAGATTAGACTACTGTAACAAGTTCTACACAGGGATACCCTTGAAGATGCTTCAGAAATTGCAACTGGTCCGGAAAGTGACAGCTGATCGGGTCTTCCTGGTTGGCTCACATAACTCCAATCTTGCAGCAGCTGCACTGGCTCCCAATTAGTTTCCAGTGACAATTCAAGGTGTTGGTTTTGACTAAAAGCTTTCAACGGTTTGGGAACATCATACCTTTGGGACTGCCTCTCCCAATATGACCCCCCTAGCCCCCTTCGGTCTTCATCTTGGAGCCTAGAGTAGGTGCCTGGTCCAAGAATAGCTCATTTGTCATCCATTAGGTCAAGGGCCTTCTCAGTGGCTACCCCTGCGCTCTGGAACAAGCTCCCTGAGGAGGTTCAATCCCTGAGGGATCTATTAAGGTATCAAAGGGCATGCAAAGCTGCCTTGCGTTGTGCAGCATTTAGTAAACTAAGAGAATGGGTGAGCTGGCTGGCTGTCCTGATTTGTTCCAGAGCTGATAACTGGTTGAATTTTAATTAGCATCTGTTTTATTATATTTCTTTGTATGTATAGGGTTTTTTTTTAACCTATTTTAAGTTTTAATGTTATGTTTATGCTCTGAACCACCCGAGTTCTCCGTTGAGGAGAGGGTGTGGGTTATAAATTGAATAAATAAATAAATAAACTAAATAAAAGCTATGAGTTTTAATGGAACTGCCTTGAGAACTATATCATTGCAAATAATTCAATTTTGCCGCAGAGCTTAAGAAGAGTGAATGAAATAATAAATCCATTTACTAGATATACATTAATTATTTGGATATGATGGATAGGAAAATTAGCTTGGCCTATATGTCCTCTTACACCCTTTTTTGATGATCCACTTTTTCATAACCTAGGTAGGTAATGTTTCCGGGATCGATGGTTGGCTGAATCCTCCAGGCCACTAGGTGCAGTGAGTCCAGCTCCAAGATCCTGTGCTCTAAGAAGGTTGACATCTTGGCCTCTGGACATCCTCAGCACCGTTGTAAACCATGGCTCAAATGGCCAGAATGGAGTGATCAGGATGCAGTCTGGGCAATCCCAGCCTTCCCTAGGATTTGGTGACAAGACAGATAGGAGGAAGAGCACAAAACAGGTCTCCCAATCATGTCTGCAGGAAGGTGTCTCCGAAATAGTCGTTTTTTTCTAGAGCAAAACAATACTTTGCATTCTGCAAAATCCCAAATAAATCTTTCTCAAGAAGACCCAATTGAGAGAAAAATCAGATGAATGGGAATTCAACCAGTGAACCACAGTACCCTGGCAAATGAGGGTGTCGGCTTGGATGTTGTCCTGACCTGCAACATGCATGGCGATAGGCATAAATTTAGATTCAATGCATCTCTCCCAAAGGTGACACATTAAGTTGTTATGGGTGCAAGATGCTGTATCACCTTGCTTATTTAGTACATGGTGATTGTGTGTTGTACTATCCTGCCATGCGGACTGGGGAGTTGGGCACTAAGAGCCTGTTATATCTCCAGAAGCTCCAGGTGTGATGACCATCACTGACAGCCTGTGTTGCTGTGGGTGCCCCAAACTCAGAGAGAGGCACTTGTCATCAGACTAAGATGAGGTTCTGGAGGTGAGAAAAAGCTACTTTGATCTTAAGTTGCTGATGAGTCCACCAATTGAGAGAATGTGTCACTGACGGAGGTAATGGAAGGACCTTGTTTTGAGAGTCCTGCATCAGGCAATGATGATGATGAAGCCAACCCTGTAAAGGCCTCACAGTCTGGTATACGTCACCATACAGTTTGAGGGTGCTGTACGTCCCAGTAGACACTGTACACTTTGGACAGATTGAAGAGGCTTGTCTATGAAGAGCTAAGCTAAGACCCTAAGTGCGCTTTTTGGTCTTAAGGTAGGCAAACTTGAACAGTGATGGCGTCAAGTGTAGCACTGATGAACTGCAAAGTATGAATCATTTCAGGACGTGACCTCCCCATTCACCCGAGAGACCCCAGGGAAGCTAGATATGCATAGTTCTGATGTGAAAACGGAGGGACAGATGAGACGGGGAAGTCAGAAGCCAGTTGTCAAAATAGAGGAAAACACTGATCCCATAATGCCAAAGGTATGCCACAACCAATGCCATGCACTAGGTGAAGACCCATGCATAATGAATGCAAAGAGATGGCTGGTGCAATACACATCTGGCTATGAAAAATAAAGGGTCAGGTATGTTTCACCCTGTGCAAACTCCTACCCTAATGAGACTAGTAGTTGGCAATTTTGAAAGTTAGGGATCCAGAAGTGCAGACTTTTTCTTCCCTCTGTTGACCAGAGGAGCATGAAGCACCTGACATGCCTTCTCTTCTGCTGCTTCTACAACAAGAGAAATCAAATTGGAGGAAGGGAGAAAAGAAAGACGCAGCCTTCTGGCCATGCTTCGCAGAGGCTGTCAACACTTTTAGATGTGGGAGTAGTGGTTGATGGCTTGATCCTCCTTGACTGCATCCAATCAATCTGGAAAGGACAAACTGCAATTCTAGCATTCTACTCAAGTTGCATGACATAAAAAAACAGAACTGCTTTGCTCCTGTGGTTGTCTCGTCACCTCGATCCAAGAGAGGCCACCATCCAAACCATCTGCTCTGAGAGCATTCAAAAGTCTTTCAGATGAGATAATTTTTTGCGGATCACAGACTAAATTTGAGGCATTTCAGGCTCCGAATACTCGCAATCAGCAGCTGAGGGTGGTGGTGATTTTGGAGACTGAGGACTTCAGAGAGGCTGGAGATGGCCTATGAGCTGGGGTGGCAGATAGAGATGGAGGGAAAACGTGGCTTCTTGTCTGAAGTTCTGCAGGCTGTGGATTTTTGAACTGTACCTGAATTATCATTGGTGGCAAAGGAGGATGTGAGCTTTGACCAGCTCCTGCAAGTCTCTTGTGAGTGCGAAGTGCCATTAAGTCACAGTTGACTCATGGCAACCCCAGCAAGGGGCTTTTGATACAAATGAGAAGCAGAGGCCTTCCTCTGCAGGGCCTTCCTTGGTGGTCTCCCTTCCAAGTACCAACTGTGCTTAGCTTCCGAGATCAGGCTATACCACATGGCCTTCCCTCCGCAAGTCTCTTGGAGGGGCACAAACAGTGGCAGGATGATACTGTCAAGCATCATGACTCCCACTGCAGTTGATCCCAATGGTCAAAGCACAAAGAGGAAGCATAATGCATAGATGGAGAGCATTGCTCCCCCTCCCAATGTGAAGAGAAGTGTGGGGAAATGGGATGAAAGTATCTATCGTTGTGGCAGCCTGCTCTTCCCAGAGCCTCTCTGTAGGTTGCCGCTGAAGACCTCGGAGAAGACACCCACGAGGAGTCTGGCTGTCAAAACAGGTATTGGGACCTCTCCAAACATGAGTGGTAACTTTAACAGAGCAGGGTCTGTCTGCAGTTTAACTTCGGGGGGGGGGGGTCAGGTCCATAAAAACCACAATCATCCCCTTGGTAGTCAGTACCAAGACCATAGTCGGTAAGGTGACAGCGGACAGTGCTGAAGCAGGTGGCAGAGCACTTTTTGATGGCTTGTGCTTCTTTTTCACTTTTGAGCCTTTGGGGACTTTAGCTTTTTATTTCTCTTTTGAAGAAAAGGCTGGCTCCGGTCACAAGAAAGGGAAATGACTGATCCCCAGCTGATGCAGATGGAGCAGGCCACAATTTTACCTCTCAGATGGAGACAACAGATGGAGCCCCACAGAGAGAGAGCTCTCCCACAACAGGGTGCAAAGGCACGAGGCGCCATTCCTTCCTGCCTCCTTGGTAGATTTGAAGCAGCTTGGGCATGAGACCGCTCAGCCAAATCTGCCTAAACATAGGAGACACCAATCATGTCCATCAGTTGATGGTATTTATTCCCTTGCAAGACTTATGTCTTATAAGTGTTTGAGGTTGCCACGGGTGCAGAGAGCTAGTGAAGAAAAAAAACCAAAGCATCCAACTATACATATGCAAATATGTAAGATTAAAAAATATTTATATTATTACCCAAGAGGAAACTATTTTTGTTTTAAAAGAACAAAGATCAAAACCAACTCTGGAAAGACAAAACCTCTCAAAGCGCTTTCCAAATGCAGTTGCCGGTGCTGCAGACAAGAGGAAATTGAGCGGTAAAGGCACAAAAACCTCTCCTTTCGGGGCATGCATAGTCCAAGGCTGGGTTTTCAAAATGCAAGGTCCAAGGCTGGGAAGAGGAGATTTTGTGCCTAAAGGATAGTTCTATAAGCTTCTGAATTATTGTTCTGCACAGGTGCAAAGTCCAGCAGTGTAATGTGGAGTCCAGGGGGCAGGAAAACCCCCATCTTTTCCTTAGAAGAAGCACAGGACAGTTAATGGAGAAGTTGAAGTTGATAAAATGGATCACTAAGCCAAGCAATTCTTCACCCTGTTTTGTCTGTTCAGCTATTTGGAATGCAACAGGGTTTTGTTTTGAAGACCTAACTCTGATTAGCAGAATGGGGGGGAGTTTGGTTCTGGTTGTGTCAGTTTCAGAAAAGGAAGAAATCCATTTGGGCTGGTGCCCTTTGCTACAGCTTAATGAATTCCGAAGCTGAGCAGATTCTGTTTTTGGGATCAACTGCCTGCATTTGCTTTTACGTCCCTTTTCTTTCTACTCAGCCTGGAAAAAAATTTCCATCCACACTAACAGAGTCACTGTAAGCCCTTCCCCCACACAGGGTGGGGAGTTCCTTTGAGCTACCCAAAGTCTGAAGAAGTGACAAAAGGGTCAATATGCACAGCATTCTGAAGGAAGTCCGTACAGCGCAACCTTCTTTGCTTTCTGTCATCTTATCCACCATGATGTCCAGAGGATATCGAATAGGGAAATCACAGGTTGCACAATTAGAAGCTTGCACCGCACTCACTGGGAGTACGGCCATGTACCGCCCAAGCAGGTGCTGGACACTGGTCAAAAGGGGTACGATTCCCAGCTGCGTTTTAGAATGTGAAACTGACAATAGGAGTCAGTCTGCTGCTTTTTCAAGCATCCCCACTTTCACACAATGCTGGGCTTTTGTTAGGTCAGCTATTGTTCTAGGAAGTGCTCCTCACTCCTGATGAGACCATTGGCATTCAGCACCAAAAGCCTCAGCCACAATCCCCCAATTCAAGCCAAACAGGCAGCAATGCAAAGCCCTGGTCGTTCCTGGGAGGCCTGTTTTACAGGGGTCACAAAGGAGCCCACCCATTGTTAATTCCCATGTCTTGAGCCAGCTGTACATGTGCCCCTTGCGTAGCAAGCAAACCTGGCATGGGGCACCTTGATCCATGCAGAGTGCTAAGAACTTGCCCTTCATGAAGATGGGACCGGATTTCTTCCAGCAGTCTCCTCGCTTTTACAAAATGAAGACCCGGTGAAGGGGGCTCTTTTGCTAATAAAATGGGGAAAGCACATGGACTGAAGAAAAATTTAAGGTACATTCACGGGGACCTTTTCAAGCGTAAGCCCCACCAAAAGGGATGGGAACTGCAAAGAGGACACGGGTGTGCGTGGAAGCAAGCAAGTCTGAGCCACTAAGGGCAGCAACTCAAGGACTCAGGGGTTGCATCCACACGGTGTTGAATTTCTGTATTCCTTCCAGCAACCACACTGGAGTTTTCCTTGGGCTTCCCTATCAGCCATGGGGTGCTGGGTCAATCCCCCCGCACTTCAGTGGAGAGCTTTCTAAAAAACGGTTCAGGTTGAGTATCCCTTATCCGGACTGCTTGGGACCAGAGGTGGTCCGTATTTCGGATCTTTCCATATTTTGGAATCTTCCATTCGCATAATGAGATATCGTGGGGATGGGACCCAAGCCTAACCACAAAATTCATTTATGTTTTATATACACTGTATACACATAGCCTAAATGTAATTTTAAACAATATTTTAAATAATTTTGTGTACACTGAACCATCAATGGCGCTGTTGAGGGCCTGTGAGTAATGCCTGCATGCCGGCTCAGAAGGTCCGGTTTTCGGATCAGTCCGGATATTGGATGTCCGGATAAAGGATACTCAACCTGTAACTGACATCACTAGAGAGCCAGAACTGTGTAGGTGGGGATCAAGAAGGTATCTGCTACTAGGGCATCTGGAAAAAAGCAATACACCACCACAATCTGAGACAAATGGCATCTTGGTCTGCGTGTTGGCCTTTTGTTCATTCTTCTCCATGTATTCTGAGACGCCTGTAGCCCCATGCCTGGCAGCTCATTCAAACCACTTACAAAATAAACAGCTCCAAAGCTTCCATGGCCGATCTCTCGGAGATCCGTGAAGAGCTTCTCTGGATCTTCTTTGAAGAAGAGCTCTGCGATTTCTGGGTCCTTCAGGCTGCCCGCTCGGTTGGTGGATGGCATCCTGCCGGGCAGTTAGACCGAGTGCCACCTCGATCCCGGGCTCATCTGCATAAATGGAGTCTCTTCAGCATGGACCTCTGCAAGGAGCAGGAGAGAGAAACAAGGGCCCATTACTGGCTGTTTCAGCCATACCAAGGCTCTGCTCACACACTTCTAAATTGGAGTACATGTTTCCAACGTGTACAAGCTACAGCAAGGCTCTCTCAAGGGCAGGAGATTCGGATGTTGCTAGACAGTTCACAACATTAACCCCTTCAGATCCTGCTTTATAGAACGCTGGGTCTACTACAATGCATAACTAAACACAGGACTCCCCTTTTACAAAGATGGGCCTTAGCTGTGGCAGATGACAAGTTTTCCATAAAAAAATGTCCCTGGTTAAACCATTGGCACCACCCTAAAAAGGCTTTCTAGTAGCAGGGCTGGGAAGAAGCTCGGCTCAAGGCTGAGGAGAGGTGCTGCAAACTTGATGAAGCAGTACTGAGCTATGTGGGCCATATATTCAGTATTGTTATACTTGTATTCATCTTCAAAGACATGTAGCCTCCCCCCAAAACAACATGAAACAGACGAGTAAACGCATAGAGAACACTATTCCTTCTACAAACAGATAGGCTGAGACTAGTTTATATGACAAATGGAGCACAGATTATCAATACTATAGTTGAATTCCTGGCATTGCATCAAATAATCCAGCAAATCCTGTTAGCAATGGAGCTGGAAATGTAGACTGCAATCAGATCTGACTGAACATCAAAACCTTCAACTCCATCCACCTCTCTCCATGTTCACATTCTTAATAAAAATCAAAGCAATTTCTGAACCCATCTGAAGAGGAGGTGCAGAAAGGAAAATTCTTCCCAGTTTCAAAGATTAGTTACTTATAGGGTATTGGAACTTCTACAACTGAGCTATGCCAGCTTGCTTGGAAAAAGAATGTGGATTCTTCATCTCTGAAGGTACAGGTGACCAGCCCTGAAGGCTGAGCCAAGTGCTGAAATTGGCCCACCCCGTTTTTGTACGACATTCCAGAATCTACGGCCCAGCGCACAATCCTGGTAGATTGGGAACCACAACAAGCTGTTCTGGTCAGTTTCTCTCTGCCCCTCCACCTATGACTCTGTTGGCATTACAAGCTACTAGGCCTTAAGAGGCTGAGGCACAGTTGCTAGAAGAAGCCAAGAGCTTCTCTTTCAACTGTTCCCCTCCATCAGTTTTGAGAGCCACAAGCTACCTGGGCTGTGATGCCCATTCCACTTTTTGGCTAGTGAAAGGACTGACGGTGGTAAAAATATGCTACATGGAGGCAAAAGAAAGGGAAGCAATTCGGTTTGTACTCCAGAAACACACTATCTACAGCGCTGCTGGCCTAAGAGGAAAAGACATTAATGCTATAACTTAATCCTCACTGAGGAGCTTAATACTACCAAACAAGTGCTTCTGCATTCACAGTCTATAGCTGAATCAGACACAAAGCCATCAGACAGAAAGGCAGGGATGTCAGAGTGGGGAATGGGTACGAGAGTGTACACAGTGTTGTTTGCAGGATGCTTGTCAGGGAAATGGTAATGGGGTCATGTTCCATCTTTAAGAGGCTTTAGATTCTTACCAAAGACATTACAGTTCAAAAATCAACTCCTGTAGCGCCTCCCCTCCCCATATTTGTTAATCAGAGGGGCAAAAACTATACAAGCCTACCAACTTGCCCCTGGGTAAGGCCCCATGTGTCTTGAGATGTAGAAGGAAACTTACAGCCTCCCCCCAAAACAACATGAAACAGACAACGAGTAAACGCATGGAGAACACTACTCCTTCTACCAACGGATAAGGCTGAGACTAGCCTTCACTGGCCTTCAAAACTTTTCCTTAAGCTTAGGCACATTCAATTGCATTGGGAGACAGGGACCGCATCTTTTCAGTTACGGTCTCAGAAGATGCAAAGTTCATCTGTTTTGTTTTGTGTACTGTCTTTCATTCAGTTCTCACAACAGCTACTAGCTGCATCACATGGCACCAAAAATTCCTTTAAAAAAATTGGGGCGGGAGGGCAACACAGAACAAAGCCATACTCCATTTTGCACGATGCAGAAATCAAATCAACCTCCTCCACTGAAGAGTCAAAGGTTTGAGGCTTCTTCAGATCACAGCCATCACCTCTGCTAAGGAGCAAATATTGCAGCTGGTAAAAAGGTTTCACAATGGTGTGAGAACAAGAAAGCAGAGAAAGAGGTCAGTACAAGGAGACAGAAAGCTAAGGGAAAGCTGGTCTAGGACCACTATGAAGTGGAGAAAGATGGCTTAGGAGCAGTGTGAAGCAGAGCTCCTTAACCATTTCTTGGCAGGCCGAAAATGAACTGCCAAAGGGGGAGGGTGCCTTCCATCAGTGATTATTCCATTATTGTGATTATTTGAATGCCTTTTTGTAATCAACTTCAGGCATATTTCACCATCAGAGCTGCTGATTTTTCAAACGCAGACAACTCTCACAAGTTTCTATAAACTGTTCTTCCTTCCCATTGTTGAGAACAAATTTAACTGGAAGATTGTATGTGGTACATTGCAGTCATCTTCATTTGCTATTCCGCAGAAACATTTCCGCCAGTTTCCTCTTCTTTTGAAAGTTATGTTTTCTTTGACAACTAAAAAAACAACAACCCCGAAACCCAACCAAAGTTTTGATGTCAAGAAAGCACTTCCTGCCCAGAGTTCACCTTCTGTTGAAGGATGCTGGAATGTCAGAAGACTACGTATAAGTCCTTCTATTGTAGTAAACATTACATGCTTGCCTGTTTCTTGAGCTATACTGGAAAAGAAAAAAGCATCTATCCGTAACAGAGGACTCCAAGGCCTGCAAAAACTGGGCAAAAGCCTTGGGTGGTGAAATAACCTTCATTCATAGGAGCAGCCAAAAACAAATGAAAATGCCCAGCGCATACAATAACCTCCCCATCAGCCTCCGACTTCAGGGGTGGCAGGGGAGGGCGATCCAAGCGCTGGGCTGAAACCTGCTGTCTAGCTGCGCACTACATTGGGGTGTGTTTTGTATTCCTGTTAACTGACAGATCCTCTGAAGGTAGTTCATGCTTCCCTAGCCTATCTAATTTAAGTTATCAGAGCCATCTTGACTTCCTGGATAAAGTTAACAGGCAGTTCAAGACTACACTTGAACTGCCCATCTACCGTAAACCATTTTACAGAAAGTCTAGAGTTCAGCCACTCTGCCCCAGGAGCTGTGTGTGTGGGGAGTTAACAAGAGGAGCTGAAAAAGGTTCCTTTACCTCTTTGCTCATATCCATCTTTTCCTCTTTTCTTCTTTCAATGAAGAGGAAATGCATGCATAAATGACTGAGGGGGGGGGGAGAACCTACAGAATTTTTTTGCAAGGTTATTTTCCCCAACATTCAGTATCTGGGAGGGCAGAGAATTGTGGCTGGGAAGCCTACTGGTCTCAGACACCCCAGCACTTGCACTTGGATTGAGGCACAGTGAGACCGGTTTGATCAGTAGAAGCGGGGTTGGGAATCTTTGAAATAAACCAACCCACCCTTCCCTTCTCACCAAGGAAGCTCACTCAGTGGGCCTTGCTGACCTATGTCAGCTACAGATATTTCCAGAGCATCTCAGGCCATGCTCCATTGGAGGGTGCTGCTGCTGCATCCACCTCTTTTCTTACTTGCTGCCCCTCATTCATACCTCCTTATGCACTCCCTAGGGTTGACCTCTGGCTCCAGATCTTTAATTCGCTGCTGGATTCTGCTCGTTCTCCCCATCTGCACTTTGATCTTATCAAACTAATCTCCTATTTGTATCTGACTGCTTCAGTACCTCCCTTGCAAGATCCTTCTTTCTTGTTACTGACAGGATCCAGTCAGTCTTAGCTTTCTTGGTACCTGATTAAATCTATGGAATACTATCAATGCAAAGCATCAGTTCTTATGACCCTTTCAAGGGAGATCAGCTATTACTGACTTAATTCCAACAGGGAGACCCTCAAGTGTAATACTGTTTGAGCAGCAAAGTCAGGAGTGACTTACAATTAAAACAAACAACTTTAGAAGACGGACACCAAAAGCACTCTCAGAGGTAAGGAAATTCATTCCTGCTGGATGTCCAATAAAAGTCAAAGGTGACACATGAGCCCCATCTACCTGGAAAGGAAAGGCAAGCTAAATAGATTTTCTAAAAAGCAAAATTCATGGCAAATATCCTTCGGAAAACAGAAATAGAACCTGCCAGTCAAAAAGAGCTACACACACACACACTACATTAAAAAAAATATACTGTTAAATCAGTTTGATTAATTACTTGGGAGTAGGAAAGAGAGCTTCAGAAAGGCAATGTATTAAAACATTAAATATTTTATTTACTATCTAGAATGTGGGAAGATGCTTAGAAACAGATACTGACACCCACACCCACCTGCCCCAATCAAAGCTCTGGAATAAGACAAGCCACATCCTATGACTAAAAAGTGCCATATTCCGCAGAAAGAACATATTGAGCACATTAAAGGAATCATGCTAGCTTTGTTATGTTACATAATCCTGGTGCAGAATTTGCCTTATGTTGCCATGGTATCTCTCTCTCACACTCTTTTTTTAAATATATCCCAGATTTAAAGCCTCTGT
The DNA here is from genome assembly GCF_029931775.1 of Euleptes europaea. Lineage (NCBI taxonomy): Eukaryota > Metazoa > Chordata > Lepidosauria > Squamata > Sphaerodactylidae > Euleptes > Euleptes europaea. The sequence continues at coordinate 26,045,600 of NC_079330.1, read as the reverse complement.
GAATGAACAAGGCAAACCCTTCCAGTTTTACTCCTTCCTATAAAGCACCACTCACTCAATCCCAGTTAACATTTCTCGAGACAGAAAAGCAAACTGGTCCGGATCCAGGCCAGTTCAACTGAAGTATTTATCGCTCCTACTCTCATATGCTTGAACAGAGCAGTATTAACATGTGTGGAGAGGATGAGTCTTGACACACAAACCCTTCTTTTGTTTCTCTTGTCTTGGTGGAAGAATCGGGTCCCTAGTGAAGGCGTAGTGAAGGCTTCCTCCCATCTGTGCCACCCCCAAAGAAGTTTCCTAAAGTGACCCCTTCCCCATTGCCTTTATTAGACAACTATTTTAAGCGCTGCTATTTGGCTTTAAAAAAAAAAGACTTTTCTTCAAGATACCCAGAGGATCCTAAAGCCAACAAACCACAAAACTAGTTGCCACGGCCTCGTTTTCTTTAACAGCAGCCTGCAATACCACATAACAAGCTGTTTTTGATATGAAGGGGACTTTCAAAAGAAGTGAGAGAGACGTGGTGTATGAGTGAGCCTCCTGTTCAGAAAAAAAAGTCAAAAATCACACTGGCCTGCCCAAACTGTTGGGCAGGACGCCAAAAGCTGTCCCCTGGCTCTCTGCCATGAAGCCTACAAATCAGCACCAAGAAATGCCAAATTCAGCCATCTTCTGAAGAGTCCATTCTAAAATGGACCCTTTAAGGGAAAGTGGGTACCTAATGCTTAACATCAAACACAGCCATAAACACCTATATAATTTACTAAACAAGTTTTTGCAGAGGTTGGGCATCAAGGGTTAAATGCCCCTGTTCCTCCCACAATTAGCAGACTAGAATAATTTATACAAATTGAGGACTTGTACTATTTTATCCAACATATATAGTTTTTACAGGTCACATAATTCAGCTTTCCTCGCATAGATCTTATTTTGGCGCAAACTGAACATCTGGTGCAAAAAGCCTACCGTCTACTCTAACTGGCTATAGCTTTCCAGGGTCTTGGACACAGACAGGACTAGCCAAGATTACTTTTTAAACTAGGAATGGCAGGGATTGAACTGGGGAACTTCTTTCATGACATACTGGTGTTCTGCCACTAAGCTACAGTCCCTAAAAAGTAGATAAAGTCTTGGACTAAAAAGTACCAGAGAACATGCCAATAATGAGATTAAGTTCTAGTTCACATATATATATTCCTGGACTGCTTGCAATTTAAACTGAGAACTGATACAACAGAATATCAGAGTGCTTAAGGTGATATGAAATCCCACACTGCAGTATTTGTTCTGTGGCCTTAAACTACCAGAATAACCAATCCCCTATGACTCCACATTGCTGCTCTAATGCCAAAAAATGGGCTTTGTGATAGTCATTTTTTTCATACAAGCATAACTGTTTTGTGGCAGCAGCAAAGGAAAGCAGTAAAAAGAACAGAACATATCATATCCGAAAGAAATAGATTTTTAAAAAATCAAATAACTGAGCAATGCAATGAGCAAAGCAACATCATTTATTAGCTAGAATAAATTACGCAGAATTCACCAGACAATATTATTCTTAGTTAAAGAGGAACTTTGAGTTGCTAAAAATCTGCAAATCCTAACCTATTAGCATTCTAATACTAATGACACTGAGAAGGTAGGCCACTGTTATGATACTGTTTTTTCTGTTTTGCTAAGTGAAGTGTTGTGCTAACTGTACAAGTTACACTCTTTTATAATAAAGACAAGTTTAACAAACTTCCAGTAGTTAGCCATATTCATCTATAACAGCCAAAACCAGGTCAGTTTTCTAGCAAATTTATTGTGGCATCAGCTGTCATGAGTGGGTAACCAAAAAAAGTTGAGTGAGCAAGCTCCAAAAATGTACAAATGGAAAAGCCAAAGTAACAGTGCAATGTAAAAATGACAATAACAATGAAATATATTAATCAGTTTCTTTGGGTTAAGTTTGTGCCCCCCCTTTGGCTTAACATCAGCTATCACAAGCCAGAGTCCACTTTGTCATATGCATGATGTGTTATCATTAGTTGGCAAGGATAAACAAACAAATGCCAGTAACTATTGTTTAACAACCACCACCTACTTAATACCTCACTCATTTGTAAAGCAGATGAAAGGAAAGGGATTATATCCCCTTCCTTCCAATCACCCCTACTCTCCCTATTTTTATTTTGCACTGTCAAGTCGGAGCCGACTTATGCTGACCCCATAGGGTTTTCAAGGCAAGAGCAGTTCACAGGTAGTTTGCCATTGCCTGTCTCTGCATAGCGACCCTGGTATTCATTGGTGGTCTTCCATCCAAATACTAACCATGGCCGACCCTGCTTAGCTTCCGAGATCGGGCTAGCCTGGGCTATCCAGGTCAAGGCCCTAGGTACATACTCCTTTAAAAAAAAACAACCACCACCACCAATATACACACTGGAAGAGACTGGAGGTAGCTGGCAATGGCAAACTACCTGTGAACGGCTCTTGCCTTGACACATTTCTGTCCTTTTATTTCAGCCACCTTCCCCACCTGTCTCCATGACCATATTACATCCTTTAACAGGGAAAAGGCAAATTTTAAAATACTTGATAAAAGGTTTCTGATCAGCATATCTGAAGAAGGATCTATAGCAGCCATGAGAAGGGGCTGAATGCAGGGATTAAAAATTTAAAATTATCAATGTATGTTTTGTTAAAGCAAGATTTCACAGCATACAATGAACAGGGCATACTGTTCACAGCCGTATCCTCCAACACTGGCAAACCCAGGTTTAATACCTCTGTATGTAAAGGTTCCCTTTAGTCACCATGGCTACTAGCCACTGATGGACCTCTCCTCCATGAATCCATCTAACCCCCCTTTAAAGCCATCTATGCCCATGGCCATCACTATGTCCACTATCAATGAATTCCACAATTAAGTTACTCATTGAGAAAAGAAATGCATCTTTTTTGTCCATCTTGAATCTATTGCCCTTCTACTTCATTGTGTGTGTGTTAAGTGCTGTCAAGTCACTTCCGACTCATGAATTAATGACCTCCAAAACATCCCATCATTTACAGCCTTGCTCAGATCTTGGAAACTGAGGGCTGCAGCTTCTTTTAGTGAGTCAACCCATCTGACATTGGGTCTTCCTCTTTTCCTGGTCCCTTCTACTTTTCCTACCGTTATTGTCTTTTCCAGTGAGCCTTGTCTTCTCACGGTGCACGGAGCACCAAGCAACCGGGCCCCAGTCTCCGTGCACTCCCCCCCCCAGAGCTCCGCGGCAGGATTCCCGGAGCTCCCGAGGGCCACAAAAAATGTCCTCGGGGGCCGCATACGGCCCCCGGGCCTGAGGTTCCCCACCCCTGGTCTAGAAGCTCCAGGAGGTCCTGAGTGGTGGCGGCGGGTTATCAGGGTACTTTCCAGGGAACCCTTTCCAGAGAACTCTTGGTCTAAGGGAGCTTCCCAGCAAGGAAAGGCAAGAACAGACACCATTTCTCCCTTCCTACTGTAAAATGCAGGCCTTCCCTTTGCAGAATTCACGTTGATTTCCCATCAGCAGGCTTTGTTCCTCTATGTGCTTAACCGGCCTATAATTTCCAGGATCCCCTCTGGATCCCTTTAAAAAAATTGATGAGAAGTTTTCCACTTTCCTGTACTCTGGTACAGAGGCCTCGTTTATTGTCAAGTTACACATACTGGTTTGAAGCCTCAATAGTTTTTCACCAGAGTTCCTTAAAGACCCTTGGGTATATGCCATCAAGCACAGAGAGTTATTAGCTTTTAATCTGCACTGTAGTTGTAAGCTCTAGCCCTGCGGAAAACCCATAAACAGATTCCAGCAGACGGCAAGTCCACGAAAGCAGTTTTATTGGTTAGAATTGACAGGTTTCAGAAGTCATATTCAAAAGGACACTAGTAAGGGGCAAAGGCAAGGTACATGGCATATATGGAAAAGCAAAAGGAGATAACTGGTAACCCAGGTAATCCCCCTCCCAGAGGCAGGAAGGAGAACTTGGCGATTCCCACAGTATGGGAATCTATGAAGACTAAACACGGGGCATAGACTGGCTTTGGACAGAATAGCACAACAGCACCTGGAAGCAGCACAATCACACTACCGCATACCATCCTCATGACCTGCCCCTGACAGTAGTCCTAGAACTTCATCAATAGTCATATCAGTTCTTCAGATATCCTTCGCAAAAAACAGCAGCTCCTGTGTGGGCACATACCCCACATTTTCTACAGTGAAAACAGACACAAAGAATTCATTCAGTTGCTCTGCCATCTCCCCATCTTCCTGAAGCAATCCTTCCACTCATTTGTCATCCATTGGCCTAGCCACCTTACTGGCCTGCTCCTGATATATTTGAAGAAACACTGATTGCTCCTCAAATTCTCTTTGTGCTTGCCTTATGCCCATATACATTTGTTTTGGTACTTGTGTTACTTTTTGTTCACTGTATTTCAGTAAACTGTTGAGTTTAAACCAAACTTAGCTGAGCCTGAGTAATTCTGACTACTGAAATGCTAACCTTTCCTGTGAATCAAGACCCCGCATTTAACTGGGATCTTACTTTGCTAAAACAATCGGCAAACAATTCCTTTCCCTCAACAGCACGCCTTTCCAATGCCTCCTCTCAATCCTGGTCAGCTGGGAGGGGGGGGCGGTATCTGAGCCAAAATAAGATAGCAACCGCAGAGCCTTGCAATCTGGTCACCCCGCCACGCACACACGTCTTCGTGTGGCGGCGCTTGTAAGACCAGAGGCTTGCCAAATGCACTCGCTGCTTAGATGTATTCTACCTTATAAGCAGTGTCACCTGTCCCTCAGACTTCCCTACAGTGACTCATCACCTATATTTGATTGAATAGAATTATAAAATTACCTGTCAGTCACTTCTCTTTGTTTCGCCAGAGATAAACATTTCAGCTTCAGCCTTGTTTAGAAACACAGTTGGTTCTTAAGCTTGTGAACAGCAATTTGCCTGATCAAGGCAGAGAATTTTTATAACTGTGAATGTCACGGTTTCTCACCGTTTCTAATGCAAAATGTATTCAGACATCTTAGTCTGGCATATATTTACCAGAAACATTATTTTCATGTTGGCAGATATTCATACCCCCGTATATAAAGATACCCTGTCGCCAGCTGCCCATTTGCCATCACTGAAACTAGAAGAAAGGGAGGCAGCAGTCTGGCACTCCTCCCCTGTGCAGTACCTGGATTCAGACCTAGACAACAATCTCCATCCACAGGAGGGTATTGAACTGCATTGTCATTTGTATTCAATCCTGATCACAGTGAGCCACTTTGAGGGCCAGTTTTTGACTGGACAGTGAGATAAAATATAATAAGTATAACTGGAATCTAATCTTCTAGATACAGCAAGTGAATAAGGACCCCCATTATCAGTGTGAAAAGTCTACAGCAACAAGTACTTGCAGAGTTGCTTTCAGATACTTTCCCACTAATGCTGGGAGAGCCAGCGTGGTATAGTGGTTAAACGCGGTGGTTGAGAGCAGTGGACTCTAATCTGGAGAACTGGATTTGATTCCCTACTCCTCTACATGAGCAGCAGACGCTCATCTGGTGAACTGGGTTGGTTTCCCCACTCCTCCACTTGAAGTCAGCTGGGTGACCTTGGGCTAGTCACAGTTTTCTTAGAGCTCTCTCAGCCCCACCTACCTCACAGGGTGTCTGTTGTGGGGAGGGAAAGGTGATTGTAAGCCGGTTTGATTCTTCCTTAAGTGGTAGAGAAAGCTGGCATATAAAAACCAACTCTTCTTCTTCTAATTCCTTTACTAATTTTTTTCGCAGTGCTGTAGCACATCAATGCCAACGGTTAGAGTGAACCCTCCAGTCTGACCCCGTGATCTTGCCTGGGCAGACCCAGCCAAGTGTGCACAGGAAGCAAAATTAGGAAGTCGGAACAAAAAAAAAGCGCCAAGGAGAAGGTCTTGCTCCCATCCCGTGGTTTTCAAGTGCCCTGCCAGGAGGGACCTGTTCCATACAGACTCATGTCCTGCAGGGGATTTTTAGGAGCATGGTTTCCACAGGAGGCTGGCCAGGCCTGAATGCAAATTGTGCCCCAAAGATAGCCAGTATGCTCTTGCAGCTGCAAGTTGCAGAAAGATATCAGCTGCCTTCCAAGGAAATTTTGTAAAGGTGGCCAATCTTCCCATGATTTAACTCTGGAGGAGTACCTGAGGAAACCCTGGGCCCCTGAGGACTGACGACTACTGCCCAAAGAGACCAGATAGCACGCTGGAGCATATGCACCAGTATAATGCATTTTAAGAAGACATGGGAGTGGCCCCTAGGTCCTGCAGTGAAAAACCACAACTATGTATGCAATGATCAGATTATTCTCTCCCCAAAACCAGGAAATAACTGGCCTGAAACAAGTGCCAACTCAACTCAGGCCCTCTTATCAGAGAAGCCATTGGTAAACAGGCAGGCTTCACGGTATGTGACATTCAGTGCATCTGGAGTGTGGAGCCGACATTCCGCACAGAAAACAGTCCATCAGTCAACAGCTTCTTAGTACACAGTGACTGGCTGTAGCTGCCGCATACTTACTTAGAACAGCTGTAGTGCTGATGCAAAGAGGGGAAGAAGACTTCCAAGGCAGCTCACCTAAAGATGTAAAATGTCCAGAAATGTGCAGAAGCTACGCAGAGAAAAAAACTATTTTCCCTGGTTTGGGGAACATCTTTGGAAAAACATATATGCAATGTTAGCTTCATCATCAACCCTGAACTTCTTTTTCTACTTCAACAATATAAAATGTGCCACTTTCAACTTAGCATATACAATTGTTCTAAAGGTAAAGGTAGACCCCTTGCAAGCACCAGGTCATTACTGACCCATGGGGTGATATCAGTTCACAACATTAACTAGGCAAACTATGTTTACGGGGTGGTTTGCCATTGCCTTCCTCAGCCGTCTACACTTTACCCCCAGCAAGCCGGATACTTATTTTACCAACCTCGGAAGGATGGAAGGCTGAGTTAACCTTGAGCTGGCTATCTGAAACTGACTTCCCTCAGGATTGAACTTGAGTCATGAGCAGAGCTTTGACTGCAGTACTGCAACTTACCACTCTGCACCACGGGGCTCCTTACAATTGTACTAATTCACATATTTATTGAATTTATCAACGTGTTAGTTAGTTAAGCAAAATTATGAATATGCTAAATATCAGAGGGGAAAAAACAGAGAGGTGCAAACTGCTGCAATGTATGCTACCTTAGCTCATAGAAGCTGAAATCAGACAACAAATTTCACAGTAAACAAAAGAAGGTACGATTGCGACAGTAACAGTTTCATTCACTCACAGCAACATAGATAGCAAGTTAAAATTTGTAAGACTTCAAACAATGACATCTTCAATTTTGAATTATCATAAATACACATTATAGAATATTCATTGTTGACAAAATTAGTCACATTTAAACATCCTTGAAAACACAGTATATGTCTACAGTAAACACAGGAACTATTATTGCATAAGACTGCAGTTTTCCCTACTATACGTTTGAAATAAAGCATTTCAGCCACTGCAAACTAGAAAAAGTTTCTTAGGGGTTTTAGAGTTTCCCCAAATTTCCAAAGGGGAAAAATGGGAAAAGTTCTTGAGAAATACATATAATCCCTCCTCACTCCAAACCTGTAGGGTTTTTTCCCCCCTGGGCTTTCACATCTCTAAGCCCATCCCAGCCAAAAGGTTAGGGACCTGAATAGAACTGACTACACAATCTGGGTAGAACCAACAATTCTGAAGTTCAGACATTCTGACCACTTTACAGAATTGTCCCACTTCACTGCCACCCATTTCAATAAACCAGAACAACAAGCTTCAGTTGGCCAGGAAGAAGAAGAGTTGGTTTTTATATGACGACTTTCTCTACCGCTTAAGGAAGAATCAAATCAGCTTACAATCATCTTCCCTTCCCCTCCCCACAACAGACACCTTGTGAGGTAGGTGGGGCTGAGAGTTTAGAGAGAACTGTGACTAGCCCAAGGTCACCCAGCTGGCTTCATAAGAACATAAGAAAGGCCCTGCTGGATCAGACCAAGGCCCATCAAGTCCAGCAGTCTGTTCACAGTGGCCAACCAGGTGCCTTTAGGAAGCCACAAACAAGACGAGTGCAGCAGCACCATCCTGCCTGTGTTCCACCACACCCAAAATAATAGGCATGCTCCTCTGATACTAGAGAGAATAGGTATGTAGCATGACCAGTATCCATTCTAACTAATAACCATGAATACCCCTCTCCTCCATGAGTATATCCACTCCCCTCTTAAAGCCCTCCAGGCTGGCAGCCATCACCCCATCCTGGGGCAGGGAGTTCCACAATGTAACTATGCGTTGTGTGAAAAAATATTTCCTTTTATGTTTTGAATCTCTCGCTCTCCAGCTTTAGCAGATGACCCCGTGTTCTAGTATTATGGGAGAGGGAGAAAAACTTCTCCCTGTCCACTCTCTCCAAACCATGAATAATTTTATAGACCTCTATCATGTCTCCCCTTAGCCACCTTCTTTCCAAGATAAACAGCCCTAAGCGTCCTAACCGCTCCCAATAGGGCAGTTGCTCTAGTCCCTTAATCATTTTGGTTGCTCTTTTCTGCACCTTCTCAAGCTCTGTAATATCCTTTTTTAGGTGTGGTGACCAGAACTGTACACAGTAGTCCAAGTGTGGTCTCACCATAGATTTGTACAAGGGCAGTATGATATCAGCAGTTTTATTTTCTATTCCTCGTCTAATTATGGCCAGCATGGAATTTGCCTTTTTTTACAGCAGCCGCACACTGGGTTGACATCTTCATTGAGCTATCCACTACCACCCCAAGATCCCTTTCTTGGTCTGTCGCTGCCAGCACAGATCCCATCAGTGTATATGTGAAGTTGGGATTTTTTGCCCCAATATGCATCACTTTACACTTGCTCACATTGAATCTCATTTGCCATTTTAATGCCCATTCTTTCAGTACGCAGAGATCCTTCTGGAGCTCTTCACAGTCCGATTTTGTTTTAACCACCCTAAATAATTTGGTGTCATCTGCAAACTTGGCTACTTCACTGTTTAACCCCAACTCCAGGTCATTGATGAACAGGTTGAAAAGCACCGGTCCCAACACAGATCCCTGAGGCACCCCACTGCTCACATCCCGCCATTGTGAGAACTGACCATTGATTCCTACTCCCTATTTTTCAGCCAGCTCTCAATCCATAAGAGGACTTGTCCTCTTATCCCATGACTATGAAGTCTGCTTAGCAGTCTTTGGTGGGGGACTTTGTCAAAAGCTTTTTGGAAATCCAAATACACAATATTTGGCTCATTCCTGTCCACATGCTTATTGACGCTATCAAAAACTCTAATAGGTTAGTGAGACAGGACCTACCCTTACAGAAGCCATGTTGCGTTTTGCCCAGCAGACCTTGCCCTTCTATATGCTTGACAATTCTATCTTTAATCATGCTTTCCACTAATTTACCCGGAACAGACATTAAGCTAACTAGCCTATAATTTCCTGGGTCCCCCCTGGAACCTTTTTTATAAATGGGTGTTACATTGGCCATTCTCCAGTCTTCTGGTACAGAGGCTGATCGAAGGGACATATAACATATTGTTGTAGGAGTGGGGAATCAAATCCAGTTTACCAGATTAGGGTCTACTTACTTCTGTGGGGGAGTGGGGAATCAAACCCGGTTCTCCAAATTAGAGTCCACCGCTCCAAACCACCACTCTTAACCACTACACCACGCTGGCTCTCATGTCACCGCACACAAGACAGGTAAGGAGGCAAGAGGTAGAACTATATTCCTCTATCAGAAACATTTAGCCTCATGCTAGAATCCTACATATCTACCGCATTTTTATCCCAACCTTCCTCCAAGGAGCACAAGATGGCATTGCATACTTGTCCTCTATGTTATCCTCACAACCACCCAGTGAACTAGATTTGGCTGAGACAGAGTAACCAGCCCAAACACTGCTGGCAGCAGAGGAATCTGTACACAGGCTTCCTCATTCCTGATCTGACAATCTAACCACTGCACCACACTGGCTCCCTTGAAAGCACCATCCAACATTAAAGGGCTGTTTCTCATTCCTAAATATTCAGTGGTTAAGCACGGGTTCTGGAAACCCTTTATGCAAAGAATGTTACCATTAGCAAAGAGAAGCATCAGCCTCTAGGCTTATGGCAGACAGCACAAGAGAGAGTAGGAACTGCTACTGGGTGCTCCCTCACAACCTCCCCCTTTCACAGGTACAGCTTTTTAGTGCATGTTTGGGAAGGCCCAAAGTAGCAAGCAGTTCATATATGTCTGTGTTGGCGAACCTATGGCACGCGTGCCGACTCCGGCACGCGGTGCCCTCCCTGTGGGCACGCGAGGGTAAGTGGCTCGCTGCAGTGGCAGCAGCGTCCGCCCCCTCCCGAGCCTCCCATCCTGGACTTCCAGGTCTCCAAAAGGCCTCCCGGGTCTACGTCTGGGCCCCTCTCTCAGCTGAGTCGCGGCTGAGCTGTTGCTCACCTCTCCGGCTCTGCCCACCCCTCTCCACCTCGGTTGGGGGAGGCTGTGGTCTAGCTGTTCCTGGCTTCCTCCTCTCCCTTTCACTCTGCCCCTCTCCTCTTAACGTCGGCGGGCCAGCTTCCGGCTCTCCCTTCCTGTCGCCCAGAGGCAGTGTGGGCCGCACCACACGGAGGTTGCCCACCCGGGCCCACCCCCCGCCTGGCTGCCCTGGCTGCACCCGGCCTCCCCACTGGGAATGGCCGCTGCCTGCGTGGCCGGCGGTCGCAGCACCGTCTCGCTCCCGCTCGCCTCCTCCTTGAAGCAGCGACAGCCGCCTGGTGCGAGCTCCAGCATTGCCACGCTGCTCCGCCACCGCGCCCCGCTCTACCCAGACCTCCCTGCCTGGTTGCCGATGTGGCGGGTGGTGCCGGAACGTCCGCCCCGCTGCCCCGCGCCGCCCATGTGGGCATGAGGCACCAGTCCGGTCCTGGGTCCTGCAGGGCCCCATAGCGCTGTGCTGTCGTTCCCGCCAGCCGGGAGGTGAGTGGGGCGACGGGAGCCTCATCGTGGGGTTCCCGGGGGAGTCCTGGGTCGGGGATTGAGGGCATCCCAGGACACCTTCCTTCCAAGAGTTCACAGTGAGGTGAACTCTCTCAATACCAGAACGCGGGGCCATCTGCTGAAGCTGGAGGGTGAGAGATTCCAAACAGATAAAAGGAAGTATTTCTTCACACAACGCATAGTTAAGTTGTGGAACTCCCTGCCCCAGGATGTGGTGATGGCTGCCAGCTTGGAGGGCTTTAAGAGGGGGATGGACATATTCACGGAGAAGAGGGGTATTCATGGCTATTAGTCATGCTGCATACCTATTCTCTCTAGTATCAGAGGAGCATGCTTATTTTTTTGGGTGTGGTAGACTCCAAGTCTTGAACACCCAAAAATGAGTACAGCAAAAAAAGCTCTGTTATTGTGTTTTTCTTTTAAGGCAAAAGAGGTGAATGTATGAGTTGTTTTTTCTAAACTAAAACCTCAGTATTCAGGTTAAATTGCCGTGCTGGCACTTGGCGATAAATAAGTGGGTTTTGGGTTGCAGTTTGGGCACTCGGTCTCTAAAAGGTTCGCCATCACTGATATATGTTATAGTCGCCCTACCACTGTCCTCCTATTAGGTTAAATTGCCATGCTGGCACTTGGCGATAAATAAGTGGGTTCTGGGTTGCAGTTTGGGCACTTGGTCTCTAAAAGGTTCACCATCACTGATATATGTTATAGTCGCCCTACCACTGTCCTCCTATTAGCTGTTAGATTTGAGTCCAGTAGCACCTTCAACACCAACAAGAGCTTCAGGGTATAAATTTTAAAGTCATGACGAAGGGACCTTTGACTCTCCAAAGCTTATACCCTGAAACACTTGTTGGTCTTTAAGGTGCTGCTGGACTCAAAACTAACTGTTCTACTGCAGAACATCAGGGTTACCCTCTGAAACTATCTCCAATTAGCTGTGATACATAAAACCTTTCATTTATGAGCACTGGTGCCCTTGGATCATGGGGAACCACCGGGTTGGAATTCACTTTCTCCTGGACCTTCCGGACTGGATATTATTAGGGCACAAGTATCAGGCATGATGGCCAAGTCCAGGAAAGCAGCCTGCTGAGTAAGAGGCAGAAAAGGAAAAACAAAGCCACAAGGTGGACAGAGGAATCCAGAATGCAGCAAGGCAACAGAGACGGGCAAGAGTCAGAACACACAAAGAAGCTCAAAGGTACAATGAGGAAGGCATACAGCACAGAGGGGTGGTAGGCACTGTTAGAAACTCTTTTTTAAAAAAGATAAGTTTATGTGGCAATCAACATTCCTGAGAAGCAGACCTATTATATACAGGCCAAGCAAAAAAGAGAAAATACCTCTGTACTAATTACAATCGCCTAATCAGAAAAAAGTACAGGATGCCAAGCATATCATAACCACACTGCAAATATATTAATTCCAAAAATACAAATCAAATCTTGTGTACAATTCTATGGATGGAAACTCCTCAAAATGAGGGATACGATATAAGTACATTCCATATAACGTCCATAAATGGAAATCCTCAAAGCAAAGTGTACCTTGAATATTGCAAACAGCGATGTTCAATTCCAATTCCAAATGACTTCCCATCACAATGGTAAGTATTAACACACTCCACATTTCTTGCACAGACGGTTATCTCTCATATACTATAGGGTAGGACAATTTCCCATTCCCATCTTCAAGTTATTTCCAAGGTTAAGGCTCCATGAAATGGTTATGTTTCTGGATCACCATCTGTGCAAGACACTATTATATACAGGGACAAAGTCAGTGGGATGGTTGTATCCAGCCGCCCAATCTAGCCTCAGTATTCCTCAAGCTGCAGCCAGATAACCTGGGGAAGCCACGTCCTCAGCAATCAAGTGCATTTCCCCAGAGTAAGCTCCTTCCTGCACTGGGGCAGAATCCACAGACCCAGAAACAAAGGGGCAGAAGAACTGACAACTGGAAATTTAAATTGGATAGCCAGTATAACATGGCATGTGGAGTGAGGCTGTCAGTTGCAATAGAAGTGTACATGGGAAACCCATTCTTCAAAATTACAGCTTATTTCTGAAACACCATCAAAAAACCATATGATCTTCTCCTGCTAGAGGCCTTCCTTGATAACATCCCATTACCAAGATTACCAAGATTTTTCAACTGGTTTTCTTCCAGAAAAGTACCTAAGAAGTTATCATAATTTTTAAAAAAATGAAAACACAAAATAAAACTAAGGAAAGCAAAGCAAGCAGAAATTCTACAAAAAGTTAGGCTTTGGGATAATATTTCTACTTCAGCAAAAAACAGTCACGGGGCACTTTAAAAACTAACAAGATATTATTCCACTTTTTGTGGCTAAGAGCCCATTTCATCAGCTGCATGCAGTGGGCCCTCAGTTATATTTTTCTTTTTCTTGACCTCATATATCAGTTTAGAGGGGACCCAAGACACGCAACTGACAAAGTGAGATCTAGTACACAAAAGTTTCCCCTAGAATAAAATCTTCTTAGTGTTAAAAGTGACAAAAATCTAGGGTTTATTTTTACTCCCTGTTCCAAATGCCTTCCTTTTGCTTAGAAGAAATTTCATCAGGATGATTAGGCGGGCCTGTGGTATTAATCTTGTAGAAATTACAGGAGTTCTGTAACACCTGAAAGTTTAGCAAAATGTAGGTGGCATCGGTTTTTGTGCTTCAGCCAAGAGCCCACGCTGCCAGATGCATGAAGTTGACTCCTAAAATGGCCAGTATTGGGGCAAAGAAGAAGAGTTGGTTTTTATATGCCGACTTTCTCTTCCACTGAAGGGAGACCCAAACCAGCTTACAATCAGCTTCCCTTCCCCTCCCGACAGCAGACACCCTGTGAGGGAGGTGAGGCTGAGAGAATGTGACTTGCCCAAGGTCACCCAGCTGGCTTCATGTGTAGGAGTGGGGAAACAAATCCGGTTCACCAGAATAGCCTCCTCTGCTCATATGGAAGAGTGGGAAATCAAACCTGGTTCTCCAGAGTTCACCACTCCAAACCAGCATTCTTAACCACTACACCACACTGGTTGTTTGCTAACAGTGAGGCCAAAAATGGCATGAAATGCTGGGGGAAACTGTAGGAAACTCTTACCTCTGGCTGGAGAAACTGGTAGCCAAAGTTTGCCCACTTTGAGTATTCTGAGTTCCAAACTACACATTACATTTCATGTGTGATCTCCATGGGGACTAGCAGCCATATGACAGTTGCAAGTTCCCCATGACAACTCTATTTAAAAGTGGCAGAGGAGCCCTATTCAGAACAGATCGGGACTGCAGCATGGGGGGTGGATGGGGCTCCTATCTTCCCCATCACCACACCATTTTGCAGACCCAAAATTGCCTCGGGGGTCCTTATTTGCCCCATTGAGCAGCTGCACATGCAATGAATGCTTGTATGTGCAGCCCTCCAATGAGGCGAAGAATGTCACCCTGGGCATGTTTTGGGTCGCGAAAACAGTGCAGGCGGATGACAGAAGCTCTCCCACACCACGGTCCTGAGCAGAATTGGGCCCCTGCAGCGCTTCTAAATCACGTTACCATGGTGAACTTGCAGCTGGCACCCTGCTGCACAGCCTGGTTGGGACCACGTGTTAAATGTAACATGTGGCTTGGCCTTGAAACATAGATAATAGGAAGCAAGCCAAGGTATGAAAGGAACAAGAGTCAGGTGGAGAGGAAGGAGGCTGTGATGTTCACTAGCAAAAGACAATTAAGGCAAACCACCAACTCCTATTATTTTTTATCTGGGGCCAAAACATGCAGCCTTGGATCTGCAGGGTGCAGCATCTAATCAATGCACAAAATTCAAATTTTTTAAAAATTAAAAAGTAGGGATACTAATGACAAGCAAGTTATAAGGCCTTTGGATGCACCTTTTACTAAAACACTAGCCTAAAAAAAGATAACTAATGTATCACCCCACATCCCCCAGCAAACTATATTTCTCAGCCCTGCAAACAAGTGAAACAAAATACCTCACTCTGCACGCCATGTCTTAGTACAACAAAAATATCTGCACAACGTAATAGTTATAAAACCAGGGTCAGTAGAAAACCACAGGAAGATTTTAAAAACTGCAAATCCCACAACTTCAGAACCGAGGGGAAGGAGGAGGAGATACTAACATAGTTTGCTATGAGGTTAGGTTTGGTTTCTTAAAAATACCTGCAAGCGTTGTAACTAGATAGCCTGTACCCATAGATATTTAACATACAAAAATACACACCACTGGTGCACCAGACTATTATTATTTAGGTTTTTATACTCCGGTTTTCTCCTTAGTGGAGACCCAAAGCAGCTTACAATACCATTCTCCCCTCCTCCAGTTTATATTCTGAATTACCATGTAAGGTAAGATTCAGAGCCAGTGTGGTGTAGTGGTTAAGGTGTAGGACCAGGACCTGGGAAACCCAGGTTCAAATCCTCACTTATGCCATGAAAGGCTGCAGGGTGACATTGGGCCAGTCACACTCTCAGCCCTGACCCTGGCTAGTATTTGGATGAGACACCTCCAAGGAATACCAGGGTTGTAACAGGGAGGAAGGGAATGGCAAACTACCTCTCAACAGCTCTTGCCTTGCAAACCCTACGGGGTCACCATACGTCAGCTGTGACTTGACGGCACAAAAAAAAAAGGGTAAAGTTAGGCTGAGCGGGTGTCACTGACCCAAGGTCACCCATCTCACTTCCATGGCAGAGTGGGGATTCAAACCTGGGTCTCCCAAATCCTAGACTAATACTCTCTAACCACTACACAAGAAAAACTTTCTAATATGCTTTTATATTGTATTACTTCAAAGAAGCATCCATCTCCATTTCAATCTTTACAATTTTTTCAAAAACGAGTATTAGGAGAGAAAACCATAACCTTTTCAGAACCAATTTAATTACTTCCAGAATGCCATAGCAGACAATCTGTGGACTATTTTGTTTTAAAAAGTAGCCACCCCCTGCCAAATTTACCAATTTCTCTCAGCTCTGAATGGTAATGAAATAAACCATTTCATGGTTACGTGGCTACGTTAAGATCTTGTTTCAGCTTAAAAATCAGTTTAAATATACAAAGTTTATAGCACAACACCTTGTCTGCGCTACTTAACAAATGTGAGAACGTAAGAAAAGCCCTGGTGGATCAGACCGAGGCCCATCAAGTCCAGCAGTCTGTTCACACAGTGGCCAACCAGGTGTCTCTAGGAAGCCCACAAACAAGATGACTGCAGCAGCTCCTTGCCTATGTTTCACAGCACCTACTATAATAGGTATGCCCCTCTGATACTGGAGAGAATAGGTATTCCACGTGTGGTTTCACCACAGATTTGTACAAGAGGAACCTCAACAAGGAGGAAGCCTTGCCAACAACTTCAGGAAAGCTATTTCATAAAATAGAAGAAGCCACTAAAAAAAGCTCTAGATCTAGCCATGACCACCCTAACTGCTCTACAGGAAGAAATAACCAATAGGTGTTAGTCACAGGTTGATGCAGGGTGATGTGGGTCCTGCCAGGGCTTTAAAGGTAACAGCCAGCTTCTTGAACTTGGAAGCAAACCAGAAACCAGTGCAGAGGTTACAAAATAGGCATAATACATGCCCAGAGACTGGTCCTAACTAGTAAGTGGGCTGCTGTATCTTGCACCAGTTCCTGAATTGACTTCAAGGCAACCTCATTCAAAATGTGTTACAACAGTGTTATTTAAACGTTACTTTCACAGGACTAGTCCCAGGATGCTTTTTATGAACCTTCTACCACAAACCTTTAACTATGAACAGATAAAAACGAGTCAAACCATTCCAAGGCCTTGCTTCTCATTCCGACTCCAAGTACTTCAGTAGAATCAAGTGGTCAACCATGTCAATGGCTACTGGTGGATTTAATAAAAATAACACAAGAGGAGCACATGAATAGAGAAATACATGTTGGTAACATAATGAACTTAGAAACTTTCACATCAAACAGGATGATTCTCCAGTAATGGCAGATTTTGCAAAGAAATATTTGGGGTTATGGGTTTAAGTATACTGCCTCACTAAAATAATAATGGGCACAAAGGTCAATAGATGCTCTCTTGTACAGCACAACATTTTGCCGGTTACACATTAGAGCTTGGCTTCAACAAGCATTTCCCCTAAAACTTGCAAAGGCCTTTATGCAAATATCTATCTATCTATCTGCCCTGAACTGGATAGCCCAGGCTAGCCTGATCTCGTCAGAACTCAGAAGCTAAGCAGGGTCGGTCCAGAATGGGAGATCTCCAAGGAATAGCAGGGTTGCTATGCAAAGGAAGGCAATGGCAAGCCACCTCTGTTAGTCTCTTGCCTTGAAAACCCTACCGGGTTGCCATCAGTTGGCTGTGACTTGACGGCACTTTACACACATCTAGAGATCTGGCAAAAAGCATCCCATAAACCTGTGGCCTTCAATGGGTCTAGTTCCAGGGCCCACCTTTAGAACCTAGGCAGCAGCAAGGCACCCACTAGGCTGCCAGCACAAGTCATCATAATCACATGACAGGAAAAGGGTGAGCCAGTCTTATGACCTCAACAGTTCAAGGCCAGGACAGTTCACAGCAAGCCAAGAGAGCAGGAGATAGGAAACACAAGCAGAGCACCAGCAGGTGTACCCTGATGAGAAACAAGCCAAAGAGGAATCCTCTCCATCAATGAATGACTTTGCCTCTCCTCCCACTGCTTCTCTCGGCTTGCACGAAAAGAGAAGCAGAGGGATGGCTCCCTTCCTCTCTACACACAAAAACTAGCAGCAGGCCCTTCCACAAGAACAGTAAAAGGGGACAAAGCCTTACAGGGATTTCAAAACTTAGCTGGATGCGTGTGGTGGACTAGGATATGGAAGATTTAGGTTCAAATCCATACTCTGCTATGAATTTTGCTAGGTAACCTTAGGTCAGCCACAACCCCCAAGCCTAACCTTGCCTTATAGGATTGTTTTGAAGATAACACGGAAAGTGAGAAGTGGCAAGGAAGTGAAAGATGTCCAACCACACTCCTACAAAAGCTACACAATAAAAGTAAGACTCAGGCTTAATACCCATTAGCCACTTGAAATAACCTCTTGAAGACCTCAAATTAAATCACAGGATTTATCACTATATACAAGTAACTAGGTAGGGCACACTGACTTTAATTTCAGTCCATTCCTTGTACCACACCCTCCACTGAGATGGTAATGCACATATACCTAATAAAACAGATCAAGAATATTTGCATACAGCTTTCCAAACAAAAGCGAGTAAGAGTCAAATGAAATGATAACACAAAGGAACTAAACCACAGTAGTTCTGACATTAGGCCTCAAGGAACACTCTGATTTCATGGATCAAAGTTATATTTTGTCATCAGACACTACTGAAAGGCAACAAGGCAAGTCCTATTAATATTAATTGTATTGGTCATCTATACTGATATAGAGAAATGTGATTATGCACCCCGAAAAAGTGAGAGGAGTCTCTACACCAAGCAACATCACACTAGATTAGAAGAGTTAAATAATAGTCATCAAAAAAACAACATACAAGCCACGGGGGGGGGGGGGAATCCCAAAATACAAACAAAAAAGCTCAGCTGCAGTTTTTTTGCAGCTTCCTCATAATATGACCAGGCCAAATCAATGACAGGCAAGGGAAGCCTTGCATGTGCTGCTACTCTCCCCCCCACCCCATCTCAGGTCTCTGGAAAAAAGGTACCAGGCTGCCCCTGCTATCCATTAAAGTGACAGGAAAATTAGTCAGCTTTCATAAGGCAGCCATTACACTTCCTACTGCTCCCCCTCCTCTTCAAGCGTAACACACATACACAGAGTGCTGTGTACAAGGAAGGAGAACGGACTTCTGCGGCACTGCAGAGAGCAAGGAAGGGGGCATGGGGAAACGTTTGTGCTCCCCACTCCTTCCAAAGGGGTCTACAAAAATAAGAACAGGCCTCTATCAATACACGCCCAGCCACTGCTAAAACGGAGGGGAGGGGGGGAGCTCTCTTATCCCAAATGTTGCCATAGGGCCATTTCAGCCAGGAAAGGCTTGCACACGCTGGCAGGGCCATCCCACAGACTCTCCCCCCACCCCACCCCCGGTCGCAGAAGGCCGGGCAAACCCACTCCCCCCTCTTCTGCCCAGCTCCCAGAGCGCAAGGCAAGACCCCTTTCCCACCACTGGAGAAGGGGATGTCTCGCCAACCTAGCCCCATCCAATGACCTACAAGAGGCACATGCACACGTCCCCTTTCAAGTGGTGACTCTACCCCCGCCCCTCGGCCCCGACCCGGGCCTAGCACGGGTTTTCCTTTCCGCACACCCCGTGGAGATGGGAGGAGGCCCCATAACAGCTCCCTTCGACGAACAGTGACTAATGCCATGTATTGAATAACAACAATAAAGCCAAGCCGGCGAGCCAACCTAGCCCGATTGCACCTATTTTCATCGTCAAACCCATCAGGTTCTTACCTTCGGCCACAGAGCACCTCCAGGCAGCCCCACCCCCCACCCCGCCAAATCACCCACCCACCCATTTTTTTTTGGGGGGGGGCGATGGTGGTGCAAGAACCCCACCACTCTTCGCCCCCTCCCTCTTTTTCTTCTCCCACCCGCTCGCTGTGATGTAGCGGTCAGGAGAAAGCCGGCGCCGCCTAGCCTACCTAGCAGGGTTCTTGTGCGGACAAGGGGGGGGGCGCGATCTCCATTCAGCAGGGAAAACAAACGCGGGCTGGCCGCCTCCTTCCACCCATCACCCAGGGCGAGGCGGGTCCGCGGCCCTCCTGGGCGGGCGCTCGCAAGCCCCCTCCCCGGCATGGCCGCTGACGGGCCCGGCCTCCCACCCCACCCCACCCCGGGCAAGGAAGGGCCCTCCCTCCGCGAGGGTCTCCTCGCTCCCTACCCGCCCACCCCCCAGAAACCGAGACCCCCCCCGCCCGCCCCCTCCTCCACTCACACTCCTCCTGGTGCTCGGCGCTGTCGTCGCGGGTCAAGGCCGCCGCCCCCGCCCGACCGCCGCCGCCGCCAAGGCCCCGGGCCCGGCCCGCTGAGCGAGACCCCGGCCGGGCCGGGAGGGGCCGGGCGGAGGCGGTGGGGGCCGGGCGGAGGGAGGGAGGCCTCTCGCGCCGGGCGGGGTCGTCCCTCAGGCCGGTCCCCCCTCAGCGGCGGAGACAGCGGCGCCCCCTCCTCCTCCTCCTCCCCTCGGCCCCTTCCCTTCGGCTCGTCCGCCTGCCCCGCTTCCCTCAGCCGCCGCCGCTCCGGCCCCGGCAGCTCCGCCTGCGCCTCCCCCTCAGCCGCCGCCGCCTTCGCTGGCCCTTCCTCCTCGGCCTCGGCAGCCCACCGGGCCTCTCGCGAGACTTGGGCGCCGCCGCGGCTTGCTGGGCTGGGGCTCGCCTGGAGGCGAGCGGGAGGCCTCGCTTGACTGACTGACTGACTGACTGACAGGGGGGGGCGGCGGCGGCAACGGTCGGCGCTCGCGCGGGGCGGGGGTCTGCCAGTGGCGGGAAGGCGGGGAGTGGGAGGGAGCGCGAGAGGGTCGAGGGGGCGGCCCCTCCCCCTCCCCCAGGCAGACGTCGGGGCGGAGGGCTGGACCGGAAGGCGGGTTTCAGTCGCAACCAACCCGGCCGGGGGATGGGGTTGCCAACCTCCGGGGGCTAGCTGGAGGCCTCCCGCTGCGACGACGGAGCTCCGGCCAGCGTTGCCAACCTCCAGGTGGGGGAGGATAATGAACTTGGGCCGCAAAATTAATTAGTTCGTCAACCGTATGCAGTCGCCGTGGCTAAATGGTAACATCAATCAATTACACCTTTGTTACTTCACCAAGATCGTATAATTCATACTTTTTCTTAGTTGCAGCTTCAAAGGACAAAAATCATAAAAGGGCTATAGGAAGCAAGCAAGGCAGGGATCCGGTAAAATGTCCTGTTTCAAAGTCAGTATCTATATATGTATGTGTGTGTGTGTGTGTATATATATATATTTGTGTGTGTGTTAAGTGCCGTCAAGTCTCTTCCGACTCATGGCGACCCTATGAATGAAAGTCCTCCAAAATGTCCTATCTTTGACAGCCCTGCTCAGGACTTGGAAACTGAGAGCTTTGGCTTCCTTTATTGAGTCAGTCCATCTCTTGTTGGGTCTTCCTCTTTTCCTGCTGCCCTCAGCTTTTCCTAGCATGACGGTCTTTTCCAGTGACTCATAATGTGGCCAAAATACGACAGCCTCAGTTTAGTCATTTTAGCTTCTAGGGTCAGTTCAGGCTTGATTTGTTCTATAATCCAAATCATAAGAATCTTCAATAAAAGTGCAGCGTGGACAACAGAAACCTGCAAAAGAAATCAAAGATACTCAGATGAGCAGAAGAATTATTTTCTTATGATTTGGGACTAATATATATATCAACTGAAGAAAAATTGACTTTGAAACAGGACATTTTATCGGATCCCTGTCTTGCTTGCTTTCTATAGTCCTTTATGATTTTTGTACTTTGAAGCTGCAATTAAGAAAAAGTATGAATTATATGATCTTTGTGAAGTAGCAAAGGTGTTATTGATTTATGTTACTATTTAGCCATAGTGACTGCATACGGTTGACTAACCTCCAGGTGGAGGCTGGAGATCTCCCGCTGTTACAACTGATCGCTTTGGCCGTTGGACTCTAGGGCATTGAGGCCCCTCCCCAAACCCCGCCTTCCTCAGGCTCCGCCCCAAAAATCTCCCGCCAGTGGCCAAGAGGGACCTAGCAACCCTATTGGGGGAGGGTCGTGAGGGGAGCCATGGAAAGGGGGGCTCAGGAGTGAGGTGAGTTCCCAGGGGCTGGGGAGGGAGGCAGGCAGGCAGAGAATGGTGGCCTAGGAAGCTACCTGGAGGGGACGCCAGCCTCCAGGTGGATCCCCCGGAGTTTCAGCTCATCTCCAGGCTAAAGAGGTCTGTTCCCCTGGAGAAAGTGGATGCTTTGGAGGGTGGACTCTGTGGCATGGTACCCCACTGAGGTCCCTCTCCTCCCCAGCTTCCATCCCCAAATCTTCGGGAGCTTCTCTACCTGGTCTGGTTACCCTAGCCTCCCCCTCCCCTACTGGTGGCCAGGGGAGACCTGGAAACCCTATCTTTAACTGTAATCTCAACTGTTCTCTTCTTAAGAAGTGTATTCAGGACTTCCCCCTTTTTTTTAATTTATACAATTCATATTTTGTGTACACCTGCAGAATCCCTTGACTGTGTGTAGAAACCCCTATGTCACCTGTGGATGTTTCAGTTATGTTGCCTTCATTACAGTTCACCTCCAGATTACAGAAATCCGTTCCCCTGGAGAAAATTGATGCTTTGGAGGGTGGACTGAGGTCTCTGTCCTGCCCAGGCTCCATCCCCAAATCTCCAGGAGTTCCTTGACCTGGAGCTGGCAAACTTACCTCTCCATCCCCTGCTGGTTTATGTGTAGTTTTAAATAAAAAGTACTGTTGTGATGTTTTTCAGATTCAAATTTTATGCTTTACTTCCTGTTTTTATTGGGACATCAATATCTTAGATCAAATAACAGGAGGAGATAATGCAAGGGTTGCTCTGCTGCTGCCAAAAATAATGGAGAGTCTTGTGACTCCTTTAACATTTTATTCCAGTGTAAGCTTTTGTGAACTAAAGCTCATTTCTTCAAGTCCAGTGAGTGAATCCTCACAATGCAAACATCTCATGCAGGAGAATGAGGAAAAACAATCCGGCGGTATCATAACTAGCTTGGCATCAGTAGTGAATGGTCTCTGTACTTTTGGTTAGATTTGAATATTACATCATTGCATTCTTCCCTGTGTGCCAACTTTGGCGACCCCAGCAAGGGGCTTTCAAGGCAAGTGTGAAGCAGATGGGGTTTGCCATAGCCTTCCTCTGCAGAGTCTTCCTTGGAGATCTCCCTTCCAAGTACAGACCCTGCTTAGCTTTCAAGATCAGACGAGACCAGGCTATACCATGCTGCATTCCCTCCCCGTTCTTCCCTGTACATTTCATGACCCCTTGACCCCACTGTTTGTTTGCTCATCCTGCATAAAATGTCTGCCTAGTGAGAATTTACTGATTGCATCTGAAGAAGCTGTCTCTAGTCCATGAAAGCTTATGCTGGAAAAAAATTGATAAGTCTTCAGGGTGCCACAAAAGAGAGGAAGTGAGGAAATGTTGGGGGGGGGGATCGCCTGCTTAGCTAGTGCAATTGTGAGCTGAAGGGAAAGAGTGGGAGGGGGAGCAGCCCAGAGTGAACTGGAAATTACTAAGGGAAATTGATGCAGGAGTCAGGATCCCAGGGAAGAGGGTGATTTTGCTGGGGGAAATCAGAAGACACGCACAGGGAATTTTGGTTAGTCTCCATCCAATGTGGAAGCAGCTAGCAAATGCAAATCTCTTTCTCATTTCTGAATCCCTTCCTTCTGGTAAGCTTAGTGTGGCTTATGTGGTGGTTACATATGGAGAGAGATCAGAAGAAAAATAGCCCTGGGTTTTCTTTTCTGCTTTCTTTCGTCCTAGAAGTTTTTTTGTTGGATATTTTATCTTTGGTAATAAGTGATATGTATTTAAGACAACGTCTTACTCATTCAGAATGTACAGTCCTATGATTTTTATGCAAAACAATTTACAGTGTTAGAAAATCAAATTCCTAAAGGGGCAGTGGCTCAGTGGTGGAGCCTCTGCTTGGCATGCAGAAGGTCCCAGGTTCAGTCCCCAGCATCTCTGGTCAAAGGGACTAGGCAAATAGGTGATGTGAAAGACCTCTGCCTGAGACCCTGGAGAGCCACTGCTGGTCTGAGTAGCCAGTACTGACTTTGATGGGCCAAGGGTCTGATTCCGTATAAAGCAGCTTCATGTGTTAATGTTCTATACATAGATATATTCGACACTCTTATCCATAATTTGTTTCCACACTGCCATCTTCATGAAATGAGCATACAGGGTCTTTGTTGAATTCTTGATTGCTGCCTTCCTTCTTCTAGTGACTTTTGAAACAACATTAGTGTGCTGATGTAGTCTAGGGCACAGCATTTATCAGAGATGTGGTCCCCAAAAAATCCATTTGTAAAATTGTGTTGTTTCATAAAATAGAAAACAGCGAAGGAATGCCATTGACAGTACAATCTGAGACAAACTTGACAGTTCAAGATCTGCCTTACAAGCCCTGTTCTCAGTGTCCCTGTGTTCAGAGTTAAGGCAAGTGGCAACCCAAGACAGGGCTTTTCATTAGTGGCATCTCACTTATGGCATGCCCTTCCATCAGTATTCTTCCAACAATAATTTTCACACAGAGCTTTGAATTTGTTTGAATACAACAAATAAACCACAGCTGATCAAATATTTCAGTTCAAGTATCTCTTGCTATCGGGGCATAAAATTAAAATGGAGTAAGTTTTAAATTTATAAGTAAAAATCAAAATGCGAAGTTGGATCACACTCTGGTTAGGGCACTAGATAATTTTATGGAAAGCCCACAACACTGGTGTTTATACTTTTATATTCTATACCTGTACCAAATAGTACAATTTTAGATGCCAAGTTATAAATCCTGTTTTTTAAGTTAAAGTAGTAAAATAATTTCAGGTTTGGTAAAGTAACACTCTCATCCTAAGACCATGATTCCACTAGTTGATATTCTGCGCTTGCTGAGCACAGGAGAAATATGGGTGAGAAAAGACCTCTCTC
Organism: Euleptes europaea; assembly: GCF_029931775.1. NCBI lineage: Eukaryota > Metazoa > Chordata > Lepidosauria > Squamata > Sphaerodactylidae > Euleptes > Euleptes europaea. The sequence goes on along the minus strand of NC_079330.1, from coordinate 26,020,864 downwards.
CGAAGTCTAGGGAGCATATCTATTGTAACACAGCCCCTTCTCAACCCCACTGACAAACATCGATCATAGATTGGCAGGGAAACATGTCACCCCACCCCATAATCAGCATGGCCAACCAGCACATGCTAAAGATGGCCACATTCCCCTGATTTCAGGCAGCTGCCACTGCACATGGAGCACAACAAGGGAAGAAACAAAGGCAAACAGAGCCCAGTACTAGTAAGAGCTCCTCGGTGTGACAAGGAGCTCTGCATATGTCTGATGGACATTAGGAAAAACATTTTTTACAGTAAGAGTAGTTCAGCAGTAGAATTGGCTGCCTAGGGAGGTGGTGAGCTCCCCTTCACTGGCAGTCTTCAAGCAGCAGCTGGACGAACGCTTGTCAGGGATGCTTTAGGTTGATCTTGCATTGAGCAGGGGGTTGGACTAGACAGCCTGTTTAGCCCCTTCCAACGCTATGATTCTATGGGGGTTCAAGTCTCCTCCTGGAACCATGTTCCTAATTGCTGCAGGAAAGACAATTCTGAGATTCTGAGGAGGACCGCCACAAGCTGATTTTCCCCCTCCTGAGTGAAACTGCAGTCAGATCCGAAGAAGAAAGAATTAAGAATCTTTTATGGGAAATACAGTCAGATGTGACAGAGCTTTTACAAAAGGGGGCAATCAGAGACGAGTTTTCTCCCAGTATTTTTTGATTATGAAAAGGAGGAGGACAGAGGCCTATTTTGGCCCTCAGACATTTGAATAAATGTTTGAAAGTCACAACGTTTAGAGTTGTTTCTATTTGTCATGTTCTCTCTTGGTTACAAACAAACATTTGATTTGCTGTTTTAGATTTGAAGGATGCATAGTTCCATATCCATGAAGACTGTTTCTCAGGTCTCATTCTGGGGCCGTTTTGAATTTAGTGTCCTGCAATTTGGTGTTGCCACCGCTCCTTAGGTATCTATCAAAATTTATGGTGACTGTTGTGGCTCACTTGAGGCTGCAGGGTTGCTTTACACTTACCTGGATGTTTGGCTCCTAGTAACTCCTTCTCAGCACTTACTGGCAGAACAGATCGCACTGGCGGTTAACACAGTCCAAGATCTTGAGATAAGTAGAAACTGCAGCCAACTCAATTGGTGCCATTTGTGTGGGCAGTGCTGGACTTTGTGGTGGCTACGGCATTCCTTCTTCTAGACAGGGCTGGAGCTGTTCATTCCCGTTGGCTGTGTTTGTAAGCAGCTTATAGTATCCAGAGATGGCTGGGATATCTTTTTTCCACTGTTTGCACAACTACATATGTGGCCCTTACAGAGCTGGGTTTCTTACGAGGTTTAACCAAGCTGTCCACTCCCAGATAAAGTGTTTCTCTATTTGGAGATTGTTGGCTAGATCCTTGGGTTTGTGGTTCCAGTTCATCTACCTGGAAAGGGGCTCCCTTGTTGGGCTCCCCTCACCAGACATTATGGTCACAACCAATGCTTCATTAAAAGGTTGGGAAGCTCATTGCGGAGATGTTTCTGTAAGAGGCCACTAGTTGGTTCCTGAAGCTGGCTGGCATGTTAATCTGCTTGCACTCGGGGCTATAAGATTTGCTTCGGTTTCATTCACATCACTCCTCTGTGGCAAGATCACGCGGATAGCTAGAGACAAGACCACAGTGATATTCTCAGTCATCAGCCATGGAGGCGCTGCTTCCGTTTCACTTTGTGTAGAAGCCATAAAAATATGGAAACTGGACTCTGTGGCATTGAAGTCCCTCCCCTCTCCAAAACCTGCCCTTCTAGGCTCAGTCCCAAAAAAAACCCGCCGGTGGCAAAGAGGGACCTGGTAACCCTGGTAGCCGTGACTCTATGTTACAAGCCATCCACATAGCCAGAGCAGATTTATTCAGCAGGATATTATCATTGCAGAAACAGACTTTGAAAGGACAACTATCTAATGCCCATTTTCAATTGCTGGGCATTCTCAGCCGTGGCCAATTTTGCTACCCATGCCAATTGCAGGTATTCTTAATATTGCTTCTTGGGGAATGGATTTCAAAATGGAAGGGGGTCCTTTTGAACACACATGAAGCTGCCTTATATTGAATCACACCATCGGTCCATCAAGTACTGTCTACTCAGACTGGAAGCAGCTCTCCAAGGTCTCAGGCAGAGGTCTTTCACATCACTTACTGCCTGATCCTTTTAACTGGAGATGTTGGGGATTGAACCTGGGACCTTCTGCGTGCAAAGCAGAGTGTTTTCTATTGAGTCACAGTTACTTTCCCATTTATCTCACTTTTACTGTGAGGCTCTTCCAGGATATCTGAAGTTTTATCGCATTCCTGTAAACCCTTAACTCGCAAGTCCTATGCTGTGAAGTCGCGTCAGTGTGCACAGTGTGTCATGGTGCAGGAGGTGTCCCCAAAGACTTGTTTACTTCTATTTATCTTTGACTATTTTTTATTTTTGAAAGATTTTTTGGTTAGCAGTTACATCTGTTACAGTCCACCGTGCTGCCATTTCATGCTCATGTAGGTGGGGTTTTGGGTTTGTCCAAGAGGTCCTTTAGGGGAGGGGCTGTGGCTCAGTGGTAGACCATCTGCTTGGCATGCAGAAGGTCCCAGGTCAATCCCTGGCACCTCCAGATAAAGGGACTAGGCAAGTAGGGAGCCAGTGTGGTGTAGTGGTTAGGAGTAGTGGTTTGGAGCGGTGGACTCCAGAAGGGGTTTGATGCCCCAATCCTCCACATTAGCAGCAGGATGCTACTCTGGTGAAGCGGGTTGGTTTCCCCACTCCTCCGCATGAAGCCAGCTGGGTGACCTTGGGCTAGTCACAGCTCTCTTAGAGCTCTCTCAGCCCCACCTACCTCACAGGGTGGCTGTTGTGGAGAGGGGAAGGGACGGTGATTGTAAGCCGGTTAGTCTTCCTTAAGTGGTAGAGAAAGTCGGCATATCAAAAAAAACCAACTCTTCTTCTCTAGGTGATGTGAAAGACCTCTGCCTGAGACCCTGGAGAGCCGCTGCTGGTCTGAGTAGGCAATACTGACATGGATGGACCCAGGGTCTGATTCGGTATACGGCAGCTTCATGTGTTCATGTATTCTTAACCTTTTAGGAGAGGGACTATGGCTCAGTGGTAGAGTATCTACTTGGCATGCAGAAGGTACCAGGTTCAGTCCCTGGCATCTCCAGTTAAAGGGACTAGGCAAGTATGTGATGTGAAAGACCTCTACCTGAGACCCTGGAGTGCTGCTGCCAGTCTGAGTAGACAATACTGACTTGGATGGACCAAGGGTTAGGGTTAGTATAAGGCAGTATAAGGCAGCTTCATGTGTCAAAAGGCATGTTCAACCTTTACACCGCCCCCTGGTTGCCCCACAAGGGCTTCATGTCCCAGTAGGAGGCCGGGGTGGGTGGGGCGGACTTGTATCATCACTCTACGTGCGTTCTGTGAGATGTTTAAAAGGTACGTCCGGGTTGTTGCTGGTTGGGCTTGGGTTGGGCTGTTTTGCAATACAACACCGCAGGCAAGAATAGCTGAAGTTGGGCTTGTGGGACACAAAAAAGGAGTTCCCGCCGGCCATGACCTTGTTGGTGGAAGTGGCGGCCCTCTGTCACTGTTCAGCCAAGCCCCTAATTATGCTTTCCCGAGTTAGACGAGAACAATGTGCTTAGGGGAGGGAGGGTGGTGGAAGAGAAGCGGGAACAGTTTTCTGTCTCGTAATTCTTCTCCCATGCTGTGGCAGGCAAAATACATAGCTGGGGGTGACGACAACACTGAAGGTCATTCTGGGGTCCCATGGGGCTGGGCAAATCATATGATTTATTTTCATATGATGTTTAGGCTGGATGGGGGCACAGAGGGGCTCTTTGCCTGGGGGCCCATGGTGGCTTTTGGGAGCCCTGGGAATGTAGCGCTGCAACAGATGGGATCAGTGTGTTGCCAGCAGGGTTGATGCCCCACTTTAGATCACTAGCTCTTTTGTCACTCTGCTGAAGGGGTAATTGCAAGAAATAAAGTGATATTAATCCCATTAATCAGTTGGTCCTTTTAATTCCAGAGAGTTTTTCCAGTGTGTTGACTGGAAAAAAGAGGCGGAGGGGCGGGATATAAATCAAATAAATTCCTGAGGCAGTTTAGTATGGCCATGGAGTTTGGCTCTTGGGAATTCCAGCTTTGCTTTGGGGTGGAGGTGGGGATATGACATTTTAGCCCAGGTGAATTTGAATATGTGGTGGCAAATCTGGAAAGGAGGAAGTCCTCCATTATGTTTTTCTGCTGTTGCAGTTTATAAGTGCATCCACTACTTTTTCATCTCAAAGTCTTTTAGATTTGAGAGTAACAGTTTCAACATAAATGCTGGAAGAGCCTGTGCCTTGCTCTATATTCTGTCCCAGCTGATCAACTATTTATTTATTTATTTGAGGGTCTTTAGGTCAGTTTTCTCCCCAGATGGATGGTAGTTTACAAGAAGACAAAAGTTCCAAATATGCAACACAGAAAATGGTGAATTACAACTCATCAAGAAATTAAATGCTACCTGTCATCTTGGCTTAAAGAGAGATTTGAGTTTCCTTTTTTTTTTTTTTTTTGCTGTCTAGTCACAGCTGACTTATGACAAACCCATAAGGTTTTCAAGGCAAGAGACTTTCAGAGGTGGTTTGCCATTGCCTGCCTCCGTATCACACCCCTGGTATTCCTTGCAGATCTCCCATCCAAATACTAGCTAGGGGCAGGGCTGAGACTGGCCCAAGGTCATCCAGCAAGCTTCCATGGCGTGAGTGGGGATTTGAACCTGGGTTTCCCCAGGTCCTAGTCCGATACCTTAACACCACGCTAGTCCGATACCTACACCACGCTGGCCTGACAGGTTTCCTTACTCACTACAATATCTAATAGCTCTTCCAGACCTACTTTTAGAAACTGGCTGCTTCTAACTTGCTTAATTGTACTATAATCTTGCACTAGTATTGGTTAATTTTCTTCAGACTCCTTCCTGATCAGATGTATTTATCCTTCCTCATTCCTTTGTTTATTTGTACCCAGAGAGAGGCAGGAACCTCTGACTTCTGTCCTCATCTGTTGTGTATAATGATTCGTTCCAATTCAGTTTCACTTCCTCACACAGGAAGACTTATAATGGGATTCACCCCAGATCTCTCTTAGCCTCAGTTTCTCCTCCCCCCTTTCTGTAATATTCCCTACAACCATTCCCAAAATGATTTCCTTTCCACATATCTGAAGAACTGTGCTGGGACTCACAAAAACCCATACTGAAATAACCCCTCTGCTATTAATATAAAAGCAATTGCCAAAGCGGCCGTTTTCTCCAGGTGAGCTGATCTCTGTCAGCTGTAGATCAGTTGTAGTAGTGGGGGATCTCCAGCTAGTACGTGGAGGTTGGCAACCCTATCTATAAAGCAGGTGCAGATAGTGAAGGCAAGCCAGAAAGTTTTCCCAGAAGCTGCCCTGCCGCTTTATTTCTACATATCTACTGGAAATCTGCCAAAAGCTGAGAATGATCATCTTGGGGATACCTCCCCTCCTCCATTGGACCTTATCTGAAGATAATTTTGAAGGCCTAGATAAAAATTGTCCAGGGATAAGGATTGCAGCATTCAAGTGAGCCTTAGTGGTTTTCTTAATAAAATGCTAATGGAATTTTGCAGCCCAATGTGTTTACTATAAACCTTCTGGCTGGAAAAGGCTATATCTAAAGCGTTCACACTAATTTTGGAAAGGTAACTGTTCAAAGAACACCAGTTCATTTCTTGCTTCAGAAGCTCCTTGACAAACGTGAAGTTTGGGCCTCCAGGAATACCCTTTGTTAACGGCGCTTAAAACACTGCCAGTGTCTGACGAATGGATGGGAAGCCCTTATCGGGACAGGAGGCTCCCGTAGGTTTTTGGTGCTGCCACCACTGAGGGCGTCGGCAGCACTGACCCACAGCCAGCCCTCGTGTCTCTGCACACTGCAATTCCTGCAGCCTTTGTAAGGACACAGCAGCTGAGAACAGGCAGCGGCGGTGAGTGACTCATTTTGCTGCAGCAAAGTCTGGTGGCAACAGGGAGGCAGCCCAGAATGGAGCTAGCTGAAAGTCACTGATTCTGAACTGGAGACTTTACCTAGGCCTGGAGAACAACCCCGCCATGCACAAACAGCAACGAGGGCAAGGGGTGCTTTTTGCTCCAGCTAAACAGGGCACAAACAGATGATTTGCAGCAGGAAAGTCCATAGCATTTTCCTAAAAACAGAGGATCTGGAAGATCTATCTATCTATCTATCTATCTATCTATCTATCTATCTATCTATCTATCTATCTATCTATCTATCTATCATCTATCATCTATCATCTATCTATCGCCTTGAGCAGAAAATAAGGGAATAAAAAAATGCCTTATTTAGTGTTATTCTTTTGGTATTTAATTATTGCCCCTATAACTTTTGCCACAGACTAACAGAATCATTTGTATCTGATAGTAGCCATGTCACCTGCGCCCTCGAACTGCGAGATGCCTCGTTGGACCTTTCCATGTTTATAAATAAAGGATTAATTAAACTGGCCCTCAGCCCATTAAATATAGGACGCTCCATGATCATATGTTCAATAGTTTCAACTTTATCATGCGAGCATCTACATGTTCTGTTTTTTTTATATCTGCCCTCCAAAACCTACGAAGGAAGGGCCTTCATTGTTAACCAAGTAAAAGCCCTTCTGAGATTTTGTATTGTCAGGCAATAGAAATACTTCAGCAGTTGCATCGGAACAGCAAGCAAGGCTTATCCTGAGAGCTACCAAGGCGGGAGAGGAAAACATGTCCATGGCTGAGGAACAAACTGGGTATTCACTAGACACCAGCAGCCAAAGACACAGTTGTCAATTTCAAGCCTTCAAGATCTGCAGCAGCATCCTACCTAGGGTCTTTTATGCACGAGCACTTTTACTTACTTTATCTGCCGGTCTGACTTGTTTTTTTGTTGGAGTTATGCGTGAGTTTCCGTCCCTTAGAGATGACCTCGCGCCCAACCTGTGCAATGTCTGGGTCTTCCCAATCCTGTTGTAACGCGATTGTTCGATCTCCCCTGAGACCAGCTCGGGTCAAATCGTCCCCATTTCCATGCATAAGCCAAAGCGCGGGAGAGGGGAGCTGGGGCGTGTGTGATGTTTTTCTCACAGGAAGCACTACAGCTGATTACAAAGCAGTGTTTTCAAGGGGTGGGGATTCAGACACTTCCGGATTTCTGCTGGTGAATCTGCAGTACTCCAGAAACCCCGGGACTTGTTCCAGGGCAAACAACAACATGCACAGCATTTTTAGGATTCGGAACAGAAAAGTGTGGGTCAAAAGAGCCTTGAACCCTAGGTAAAAACTCCCATGCATAAAAGACCTTGGTCTAACTCCTCCATTTTTTCCATTTCCTCCTATCCCCAAACTGGCCTTCTCTTTCCCCTCATTCTTGTAGGAAATAGAAAGGAACATAAATCGCTTCTTTATGCAATGCACAGTTAATCTGTGGGATTCACCTCTGCTGGATGTGTTGATGGTCACTCGTTTAGATGGCTTTAGAAATGATTAGACAAATTAATGGAAGGGTGGTCCATCAAGGGCTTAAGACTAACTTGAACCTCAATGTTCAGAGGCACTGTTCCTTGGGATGCCAACGACTGGGAAGACTGGCCTCTGTGCCTCTGCTAGGGGCCTTCCTGGAGGCGTCTGGTTGGCCTTTGTGGGAAACAAGACGGACCCACCGTAGCCCTGCCTGAAGTTTCACTGCTTTCTCAGTGACTGCCTTCCTCCAAGGTAGGAAGCAGGAGATCTCCAGCTAGTACCTCGAGGTTGGCAACCCTAAGTCCAAGCCTTGCATTGTCCATTTGTGACATAAGCACATCTGAACGGATCCTCTGCGTCATAAATATCCTGGGTGAGAGGGCGTGATGGTCAGTGGATGCCTAGCAGAGGGCTCTCTGCAGGGACTGAGAAGCCCCCTTGCCTGCAGGACCTGTCTGGGCGAGGGGGCCCAATCATGCGACTCAAGAGAAAGGCAGCTTGGAATGCCCAGTGAAGCTCTGCAGCAGGAGGGTTCTCTTTGATTCTTTCTCTCACTCACACGCACGTGCTCTGCCTCAGTCCACTGTGCCCAACGCGCAGCGCCGTCCAGCCTGCTTTCCAAATTCGGCCCTGCTTCAAAGATGCTGCCCCCTTCGGATTGGCTCTGGGCTGACGTACCAAGAACAAGCCTGCTGCCTGGCTGCCTTGTTGCCAAGAGAGCAGGAAGCTCTGCAGAAGAGATGCCAACCTGGATTGGCCTACCAACGTCTCCCCCCACCCCCAGCCATACACACAGCCTACAAATGACAGCCGCCAGCTGGCATCCAGGGGCTTTGAGAAAGCAACACGGGCAGGCTGGACCTGACAAGAGATCTGAGCATTTCAAGAGAGCTGGACCTGACAAGAGAGCTGACGAAGGAGAGGTGAAGTGGGGTCTGGAGAAGCCCAGGATTTTCCCATACCTGGTTTGCATGCTAGTACCATGCACGGGGCGGGGCTAGGAACCATGAGTTTTGTCATGGAACAGTCCTGCTGCTCCTCTCAGTAAGGTTGCCAACCTCCAGGTGGCGGCAGGAGATCTGCTATTCTCCAGGAGATCACCTGGAGAAAACGGCTTCTTTGGCAATTGGACTCTATGGTATTGAAGTCCCTCCCCTCTCCAAATCCTGCCTCCTTAGGCTCCTCCCAAAAAACCTCCTGCTGGTGGCGAAGAGGGACCTGGCAGCCCTGCCTCTCAGTGGTCTCTGCAGCCCCACAAATGCACACTGCTGTGGGAAGCAGCCCCACCCTAGCCCAGAAATTGACACTCAAAGGGTTTTGACTCTGCTCACCTTGCGGCTTTTCCTGTTTCCTTCTGAGAGGCTCCTCAGCGGTATGTCCAAGAGCATTCTCCTCTACATTTTCGCTTGCAAACCTGCCCTTTCAGATCCTCTCCCTTTCTGCTGTTTATTTTCCGTGGAGCTTTTTTCTATGGAGTTGGGGGGGGGGAGGGTTATCCATCCACATGCTTATTTCCCCCATGTTGCAAAGTGAAACCTAAGGCAGCAGATAGATACACAGCAGCAGCATCAAGTCTTTATTGCAATAGCAAAAAAAACAAAACAAAAACAAGCCATAGCAACAATACAGAACAGGGTGGAAATTCCACCAAAACAAAATCAATAATATTTAAAGAAAATAGTAACATAATTTAACATAAGTTAAAAAAAATAAACATTTCCCATAAAATATTAAAATGCAAATACAAATTCATCACTAAAATATAATAGGTAGGGTTGCCAGGTCCCTCTTCACCACTGGAGGGAGGTTATTGGGGGCAGAACCTGAGGAGGGTGGGGGTTGGGGAGGAGAGGGACTTCAATGCCATAGAGTCCAATTGCCAAAGTGGCCATTTTCTCCAGGTGAACTGGTCTTTATTGGCTGGAGATCAATTGTAATAGCAGGAGCTCTCCAGCTAGTACCTGGAGGTTGGCAAGCCTAGACACTATGAAACACAAGAGGTGTCACTTGTGATGTTTCTACATAAGACTCAAACACATATAAGATATATTTGGGCATTCACAAGTGATAGGAGAAAGGTTGCAGACAGCCACATTGGTCCAAAGCAAAATCCAAAAACAAAAGCCCTGAATAGCTTTTAGTAAGACCAACCAAAAATAGCACGACACAGTATGAAAGCTTCTGAGTTCTCCAGAACTCTTCAGCGGTCTGGATGTTAAGACATAAAGATGTTTCCAGACATAAACTTCATATGTCCACATAGTTATGTCTAGCAATTAAAAACCTATCGCAGCTAACATTTCTGTTACAACCTTCATGAATGCAATCAAACCTTATTGATAAATTCCAGTTCAGAAAATTCTTGCTGCAGCATTGTTCTGAAGTCGCTTGGTTGAAGAAAGGTGACAACTACATGTCCTGGGAGACTGAAACATATACAGAGTTTTCCTCTAGCATGCCCTAAATATGACCATAACAGTTTAATCCCACCATTAAATCCATCATAACCCCCCGCCCCGAAGTCTCAGTGGTCTGACCACTGGGATCTCTCATCAGAAAAGACAGCTCTTTGCTGGGGTACTGCAAAAAACATAGGCTATTGTGTTGAAGACTTTCTATTCCTTGGCTCCAACGTCAACCGAAAGGGAGGCTGGAGCCAAGAAATCAGAAGGAGATTGAGACTGGGAAGGGCAGCCATGAAGAGGCTAGAAAAGATTCTGAAGTGTAAGGATGTGTCACTGGCCACCAAGACTAGATTAATTCATGCCATCGTATTCCCTATGACTATGTATGGGTGTGAAAGCTGGACACTTAAGAAAGCTGATAGGAAGAAAGTAGATTCCTTTTAAATGTGGTGTTGGAGGAGAGTGTTACAGATACCCTGGACTGCCAAAAAACAAACCAGTGGGTTATTGATCAAAGCAAGCCTGAACTGACCCTAGAAGCTAAAATGACTAAACTGAGGCTATCGTACTTTGGTCACATTATGAGAAGACAAGAGTCACTGGAAAAGACCGTCATGCTAGGAAAAATTGAGAGCAGCAGGAAAAGAGGAAGACCCAAAAAGAGATGGATTGACTCAATAAAGGAAGCCACAGCCCTCAGTCTGCAAGATCTGAGCAAGGCTGTCAGATAGGACATTTGGAAGGACATTGATTCACAGGGTCGGGTCGTCATGAGTCGGGAGCGACTTAACGGCACTTAACACACACACACACATTGTGTGTGGAAAGTGCTGTGAAGTCGCAGTCAACTTATTGCAACCTCTTATGGGGATTTCAAGGCAAGAGACTAACAGAGGTGGTTTTCCATTGCCTGTCTCTGCATAGCAACCCTGGTATTCCTTGGCTGACCTTGCTTAGCTTCCGAGATCTGACAAGATCGGGCTAACCTGGGCTATTACAGAATTGTTAAGGGATGCTTTTTTCTTCTGACTCCACCCCCCTCAATGCATAAATTAACCACCCGATAACAGGCATGCTGTGTGACCTGTGATTCACCACCAGGCAACTGCAGTTCCTGCTTTCTGGCAGTGCAGTTGTGCACTCTAGAGGTACCCGGGGAGAAGTGCATGTCCTTCCCACGGAAGTCCAAGGGGGTTGGCCACCCTTCCTGCTTCCATACCAAATACCAGCAAAAGTGGATACAACCCTAGGAGGAGGACACTTGACGGGCCTCTTCCTCCATCCGGATCAACCTGCCCACCAGCAAAGATCTTCACCAGATGCTCAGGTCTGTGCCATCCCCAAGACACCCCTCTCCAACTCAGTCTAGCCCAGAAGATGGCCACCAACCTTGACGTAGTTGATCTGGCCACCTTGACCCACACCATTGTGACACTGAGACCACAGTATTTATTTTATAAGAGAGCCTGCGTGGTGTAGTGGTTAAGAGCGGTGGTTTGTAGCTATTGACTCTGATCTGGAGAACCGGAGTTGATTCGTCACTCCTCCACATGAGTGGCGGAGGCTAATCTGGTGAACTGGATTTGTTTTAGTAACTGGATATGTCTCCTCACTCCTACACATGAAGCCAGCTGGGTGACCTTGGGCTAGTCACTGCTCTTGTAGACCTCTCTCAGCCCCACCTAGCTCACAGGGTGTCTGCTGTAGGGAGGGGATGGGAAAGGTGATTGTAAGCCAGTTTGATTCTCCCTTAAGTGGTAGAGAAAGTCAGCATATACAAACCAACTCTTCTTCTTCATTATTATTATTATTACCCACTTTCCCCAGTAAAGCCAGGCTCAGAGCGGCTCACAACAAAATCAAAACAAATGAAATTCAATAAATACATTAAAACCATTAGTATAATAATAAAAATAGTAAGATAATAACAGCTCCATAAATATCAACCGTTAATTACATCCGAATAAAGCAATATATAAATGCATAAATGGAGCTCCTCAGTGGAGTATCCGGTGTGCAGGGCCAATGAGAAGAAAGTCAACACGCAAAATCCCCCCCACACCTGTTAAGCAGACTAAATAAAGATGTTGAAAGCAAGAGGGGGAGGCTGGGAGGCCAGCACTGATTGATGAAACCATAGCTGTCCTCAACTATAAGCCTGGCGGAATAGCTCCGTCTTACAGGCCCTGCGGAATTCCTTAAGGTCCCGCAGGTCCCTGATCTTGTTTGGGAGGCTATTCCACCAAGGAGGGGCCAGGGCAGAAAAAGCCCTGGCCAAGGACAGCCGGACACTTTTTGGGCCAGGGATCTCCAGCAGGTCAATGCAGGTCTCCCCTCAAAGCCAACTTGGAGACTCCAGTTGGTACAAAATGCCACCGTTCACTTATTATCAGGAGCTAGGCACAGCATACATACATATTACTCCCGTTCTGCAGTCACGCCATTGGCTGCCCATCAGTTACTGGGTTAAATTCAAGGTACTGGCAATCACATGCAAAGCCCTTCCTGGCCTTAGACCCTCGAATCTGCAGGAAAGCCTTTCCTCCTGTACTCCACTGTGACAGTTTTGCTCATCTGAGCAGGGCCTTCTGCAGGTACCACCCTACAAACGGGCAAGGTCACGTGCATTCTCTGTTGAGGACCCCGCCTTACGGAATGGCCTGTCTGATGAAGTCAGGAAGGTTCCTGCCCTCCCAGCATTCTCCAGACCACGCAAATCAAATAGTTGAGGGCATTTTTACAAAGGTAATAACCCTCAAATCAGTGGGTTAAAGATCAAATCAAGCCTGAACTGACCCTAGAAACGAAAATGACTAAACTGAGGCTATCATACTTTGGTCACATTATGAGAAGACAAGAGTCATTGGAAAAGACAATCATGATAGGAAAAGTTGAAGGCAGCAGGAAAAGAGGAAGTCCCAAGAAGAGATGGAGTGACTCAGAAGTCAGAAACATTTATTCCAGCATTGCGCCAATAAAAATTAAGAACATAACAGCAATATTACAGCGGATACATTGATATTGTTTAAAAGTTGTGTCATGTTAATTTAAAAGAATATATATAAATTAAAATGTTTCACGATTTGGATAAGAAATAAACATTTTGACACAAATTCAAAAGAAGATTTTTAACTTCATTATTTCTTTGACTTTTATTTTACTAAACGTTGACGAAGTTTGTAGATTACTGCACATAATTTGGCGACCTCTCTAATTTGTAAGGGAATTTCATCTGAGAAGAGCTTCCTAACCTGAAGTTTTTCAGAATAACCTGAGATTTTCTCAAGCATGGATCGGGAAGATGGAGTGACTCAATCAAGGACACCACAGTCCTCAATTTGAAGACCTGAGCAAGGCTATTAAAGATAGGACATTTTGGAGGACATTGATTCATAGGGTCGCCATGAGTCAGAAGCGACTTGACGGCACTTAACACACACAACACAATAGAACTATATTATAATGGAATGGTTCAGGAAGATGCTTTAATAAAGGGAAAGACTGTGCATACTGTCTGTTGTTGTATGTATTATCCTACTATGTAATGTTTGCATTGTTTAATACGTCTGGTTCAGGTTTATTGCATATGGCCAAAGCCCATTACAAGAACTGATAAAAGACCTTATAACAAGCATTGATAAAAGTTACATTTTGGTAACAGATTAAAATTCAAAAAGTATCTCTCTCTAACCTGCCAGAATGTATCAAAATACTGGACAATGACATTATTTTAAAATGTAACATTTGAAGTTATCTGGGAATACCCCAACATTAAATACACAACAATACCCCTCAAGACTTGAAAAGAAATAGAATATGTCATGTTCGTACTTGCGCTTTGTTTTAGCTTTGAGCTCCTTGCCATCCTAATCCTATTACATTGCTTATTTTATGTGCCATCTTGTTGAATGTCTTGATTTGTTCTGTGTAATCTACCTTGACTCTCAGTGAGAAAGGAGGACTATAACGCAAGTTAATAAACTCTCCTGCAATCTGCCAATTTTCATTCAGCTATCCACTACAATGAAGATTTCTTTCAGTCTTGGTCTCATACAGTTCAGACCCTATCAGCATATGTTTAAAGTTAGGATTTTTAAAAATTCCAATGTGCATCATTTTACACTTATCAATGATGAACTTCATTTGCCATATGGTTGTTCAGTCACCCAATCTTCCTGGAGCTCTTCACAGTGGGCTTTGATGTTCACCATCTGGAATAATTTGGTATCAGTTGCAAACTTGGCCACCACGTTACCCCCACACCCCAATTCCTGATTATTTACGAACAAGCCAAATAGCCCCAGACCCAACACCAATCCTTGTGGGTCCCAGCTGCTCGCTCCCTTCCACTGCGAAGGAAGGACTTCCCTTTCCAGAAACTATGTTGATTTCCCCTTCACAGACTTTTGTTTTTCTTTGTGCTTAATAAATCGGTGATTATTAACAGTTTCTTCTAATTTACCTGGGACAGATGTTACGCTCACTGGCCTGCAATTTTCCTGGATCTTTTTTATTGGTGTGACATTTGCTACTTTCCAGTCCTTCAAAGCAGAGGCTGATTTTAGGGACAAGTTACATATACTGGTTAGTGGCAATTCTAGAACCTCCTGTCTCACCACCTCGATGTTACCCAGTTTGCAGCCCTGGTCACCCTGTGGAATGCGGAGATCTCCAGCAGTGGCCCCGACTGCTCCTCTACCCTCCCGAGAAGCCTAGCATGCGTCTTGATTTACTTTTGTGAATCACAGCTCACTTCTTCAGAGCTGTGACTCACAAAAGCTCATACCCCACCATAAGTTTTGTTAGTCTTTAAGGTGCTACTGGACTCTTGCTCTTTTCTACTGGTGCAGACAAACATGGCTACCCGTTGTGATCTATCTTGATTTACTAAAGAGGTGATGAAATGGTTGGACAGACGGTTTGACCCCAAGCTAGGGTTGCCAGCTCTGGGTTGGGAAATACCTGGAGGTTGGGGGGGGGATGGAAGGAGCCCGTGGCACAGAGTGTTAATCTGCAGTACTGCAGTCAAAAGCTCTGCTCACGACCTGAGTTCAATCCCGACAGAAGTCGGTTTCAGGTAGCGGGCTCAAGGTTGACTCAGCCTTCCATCCTTCTGAGGTCGGTTGCTGGGGGTAAAGGGAAGATGACTGGGGAAGGCACTGGGAAACCACCCCGTAAACAAAGTCTGCCTTGGAAACGTCGGGATGTGACGTCACCCCATGGGTCAGGAATGACCCGGTGCTTGCACAGGGGACCTTTACCTTTACCTTTTTTGGGGGGTGGAGCCTGGGGGGGTGAGGTTTGGAGGAGGGAGGGACCTCAGCAGGGTATAATGCCAGAGTCCACCCTCCAAAACAGCCATTTTCTCCAGGGGAACTGATCTTGCACATCTGAAGATCAACTGTAACAGCAGGAGATCTCCAGGTACCATCTGGAGGTTGGCAACCCTACTCCAAGAGCAGGAAAAGTTGAAGTGAATGCAACTAAACGCAGGCAAGAACACTTTACTGTGCCTACTGTGTGGCGGTGATGGTGGTGAGCTCATTTCTCTGCCACCTTTGTGTCTGTGCATTGCCGTTTTCTGGGTTGGAAGGGGACTTTTATCCCATGCCCCCAAGGATGCAGAGGAGGAAACTGTATAGTGTCGCTGTGCCTCTTTTGCAATGCATTTTGTGGATAAAATCACTGATGTCTCTCATCACTTAGATGCCATGGTTGGTTTAGTTCAGTTCCAGGAGGCAATTGGAGCAGTCTAGCCCAAGATGTGTGGATGACTTTGGGTTGGGACAGGACGGTCTGAAGAAGGGGCCAAACTGCTTACAGGTAGCCAGCGTGGTGCAGTGGTTAAACTGCTTAGAGAGAGCCAGCATGGTGTAGTGGTTAAGAGCGATGGTTTGGAGCAGTGGATTCTCATCTGGAGAACCGGGTTTGATTCCCCACTCCTCCATACGAGCAGCGGAGGCTAATCTGGTGAACTGGATTTGTTTCCCTGCTCCTCCACATGAAGCCAGCTGAGTGATCTTGGGCTAGTCACACTCTCTCAGCCCCACCTACCTCACAGGGTGTCTGTTGTGGGGAGGGGGAGGGAAAGTGATTGTAAGCCAGTTTAATTCTTCCTTAAGTTGTAGAGAAAGTTGGCGTATAAAAACCAACTCTTCTTCTTCATACGTCCCACCATATTGGGGCTTGACCTCTGCTCTGTTGTTAAGTGTGCTCCCTTTCACATGTATTCTTAGACACGTGTGGACTCTCTAACTTGGGTTCAGGACACCTGCCCAGAACCAGTTTGGGGGAATTAAGCTCAGTGTCAGGGGGAAACCTCTTCCCGCTTCCACAGCCTGGCTAGCTTGGCAAACTGACACACTCACCAATTAGGGGGACCAGAACATGTGATTTAGGGATCTTTACCTGGATAGGGGGCAAAAAAGCTCAAAGTGCCTCTAATAGGCTACCAGTAACCACAAAACAACCAGATCTTTTCCACAGCAAAGGTTTAGAATTTACTCAGGAAAATATAGGGGTACAGGGATTGAAAAGATATTTAAGCATAAGAACAGTGAAACTGTTGTTCGGAGAGATGTGCACATGAAGAATTACACGAGAGGAGAGAAAGGAACAGAGAGCCAAACCTCTGACTGAGTGGAACTTTTGTACCAGGGAATGGCCAAAAGGAGACGTGAGAGAGAGATTTTAAAAAGGTGAAAGGGGAGTTTTTATGAAAAAAGGAGCAACACAGAAGGAGTGTGTGTGTTTGTTCAGTGCCGCCAAGTCGCTCCCGACTCATGGCAACCCTATGAATAAATGTCCTCCAAAATGTCCTATCTTTGACAGCCTTGCTCAGGTCTTGCAGACTGAGGGCCGTGGCTTCCTTTATAGAGTCCATCCATCTCTTCTTGGGTCTTCCTCTTTTCCTGCTGCCTTCAACTTTTCCTAGCGTGACTGTCTTTTCCAATAATTCTTGTCTTCTCAAAATGTGACCAAAGTATGACAGCCTCAGTTTAGTCATTTTAGCTTCTAGGGTCAGTTCAGGCTTGATTTGATCTCTAATCCACTGATTATTATTTTTTTTGGCAGTCCACAACATCTGTAACACTCTCCTCCAACACCACATTTCAAAGGAATCTACTTTCTTCCTAGCAGCTTTCTTCATTGTCCAGCTTTCACACCCATACATAGTAATAGGGACTATGATGGCATGAATTATCTTGATCTTGGTTGCCAGTGACACACCTGTGTAGATAATTCAGAGATTCAGTGTAGGAGAGAGATGCTGTAGTGTGGCAATAAAACTTCTCAAGGTCTGAGAAAAAAGAAAAGCAGAGCTGGAAGTCTCTGAGCCAGAGAAAAGGTGAGACTGCACACTTTTGGCTGGCAGAACAGCCATCCTTATTGGGGCCAGCAGGACAGAATATCAAAGAAGTAATTGTAAAGCCCAGGAACCCAGGGTGGTTCCAGGATAAGAATCTGTGGCTTTCCTGACTTTGATTGAGTTGCAAAGGAGGCTTCCCAGAAAGGTAACAAAAGGTGATTGCATCTAGGCAGAGGGGACAATAGGGCTGGCAGGGTGGACACTTCGCCTGAGGCTGGGAGGAGACATTCAGGCGAGGTCAGTAAAAGCAATCAAGCCCGCCTGGTTGCTTGATAGTAATTAGATTTTGTACTCAGGAAGACTTGCCCTTGCTGATGAAATTACATTGATAGATCTAGGGGGGTAGATCTAGGATAGATATAGAAAAGAGCAAGAGTCCAGTAGCCCCTTAAAGACTAACAAAATTTCTGGCAGGGTATGAACTTTCATGAGCCACAGCTCACTTCTTCAGATAACATTCAGGGAATAAAGATGGAAAGCTCATACCCTGCCAGAAATTTTGTTAGTCTTTAAGGGGCTACTGGACTCTTGCTCTTTTCTACTGCTAGTGACAGACTAACAACAATCGTGATCCTAGGATAGATATAGGCTTTGCAAGGCCCCCCCCCCCCCGCGGCAATTCATAGGCATGCAGAGGTCCCATAAATTAATCCCTCTCCTGGCCAAAGTTTTGGCCACTTATTAGCGTAGCCTGAAGACAACCTTGACCTCACCTTCTCCAAAGCATGGAATTGCTAGCTCCTAAAACGGCCACCAAAGTGAATTTAGTCAAGATAGAGTCAGAGCAGACAGCACCCATCTGGGAAGGGGGTCCCTGGTATTAGTTTGTCTTACAGAATCAAATTAGGTTGGTCCAGTGGTTCTGGAAGGAAGTAAATGTATCTCTGAAGAAGGGTGTAGTTTTGTCAGGACCTGCCCTGGCCCAGCCTCAGCTTGGGATCGGGTCTTCTCTGAGGAAGTCTTCAAGGGATGAAGGGATGTGGTCTCCACTATATCCGAGGCTCCCTGCATACCACATTTTCCAGGAAAAGACTACCTGCCTTCCCTACCACAGCAGGCTGCTGGTTAAGCCAGCCCTCACTGGCCCCACCCAATTCCTAAAAACACTTGACAGGTGCCAGAAAAGGTGTTACCAGGCACCATGGCACCCACTGGCTTAGGGATCCCTGCACTAATCTGTAACATGTGCAGTGTTTTACAATTAGCAGGGGGACTAAGCGGGACTGCCTCTGTCCCCTTATTATTTAACCATGCTCTTCAACCATGCGCTGGTGCAGCAGGCCAGGATAAAAACATTAAGGAAATAAAGACGGAAGAAACAGAAGTAAAATCACCATTGTACGCAGATAACACATTGTTTTTGGAAGATCTGAATTACACAGTCCCTAAATGAAAGGATCTTATTAAATCTGGAAACAAATTGGGAGAAAACAATGGAAATGCCGACTGGAGATATTCCTATCAACCCATTGGCGTTCCAAGTGGACCACACAGGACTTTCAATATTTAGGGTTATTAATCCATACAGGACATGGTCTCATAGTAAAAAGCATTATGGAGGATCTAAATAGATGAGCCCCAGAGATCTAAAAAGGAGCCCCATGGCACAGAGTGGTAAGCTGCAGTACTGCAGTCAAAAGCTCAGCTCACGATTTGAGTTCGATCCCAACAGAAGTCGGTTTCAGGCAGCAGGCTCAAGGTTGACTCAGCCTTCCATCCTTCCGAGCTCGGTAAAATGAGGACCCCGCTTGCTGAGGGTAAAGTGCTGATGACTGGGGAAGGCAATGGCAAACCACCCCATAAACATAGCCTGCCTAGTAAACATTGGGATGTGACGTCACCTCATGGGTCAGTAATGACTCAGTGCTTGCACCTTTACCTTTAAATAGATGAAAAATTCACATCCAAAAGATGAATGTTCTCCTTGAGCTAATCCATATGATTTGAGGCCTTCCTCTGTATATTCCCAATAATCAAAGACCCAGAAGTGATTTGCCTTCTAATATTGTTGCCCAGGCATCTACCTTCTGGGTTTTTCCACTATGACCTACTTTGGTATGACCTTTCTTAAAAGTTCATCCCAAAGTGGGCGAGGAAGGGAAGGTGTATATTTCTGTATTGCTCCGCCCACATCTGGCGCTACACCATCCAACTGCAGCAGGCTTTTAAATCAGTGGTTAAGGTGTCAGACTAGGATCTGGGAGACTCAGGTTGGAATCCCCACTCTGCCATGGAAACTTGCTGGGTGTCCTTGGGCCAGTCACACACTCTCAGCCCTGACCCTGGCAAGTATTTGGATGGGAGCCCTCCAAGGAATACCAGGGGTGTGACGTGGAGGCAAACAATGACAAACCACTTCTTGCCTTGAACGTCTCACCATAGGTCAGTTGTGACTTAAATTTTTTTAAATAAAAGTGCTGATGGGGATGGGTAAGGCAAAAATCCCCTAGAAACAGGAATGGCACACAGCGTGAGGGGAAAGAACGGGGACTCGAGAAGCTCCACGCTGCTTCAAATCCCTTTGCATTTGCACCTGCGCTGTGACCAAAATGGGGAGCTGCCCCCAGGTGCATGAAAGACTCACCTAAGTGTGGGTCTATATCCCTTTAGCACAGGAATAGAATATAATTAATTCCTACAAATAGGAGGCCATGGGTAGAAGAACTGCCAGGTGGGTGGCATAGGGATGCATTGGCCTGCACGCACACCTGGATTCTTCTTCAAAGACCCTGGGCCAGCACACACACCTACCCCGCCACCCACCCCGCCCTAGGCAGCATGGCCCCTCGACCTAAGAACATAAGAAAAGCCATGCTGGATCAGACCAAGGCCCATCAAGTCCAGCAGTCTGTCCACAGTGGCCAACCAGGTGCCTCTAGGAAGCCCACAAACAAGAGGACTGCAGCAGCACCATCCTGCCTGTATTCCACAGCATGCTGCTCTGATCCTGGAGAGAATAGGTATGCATCCTGACTAGTATCCATTTTTACTGTTAGCCATGAATACTCCTCTCCTCCATGAACATGTCCACTCCCCTCTTAAAGCCTCCCAAGTTGGCAGCCATCCCACACATCCTGGGGCAGGGAGTTCCACAGTTTAACTATGCGTTGTGTGAAAAAAACACTTCCTTTTATCAGTTTTGAATCTCTCCCCCTGCAGCTTCAGCAGATGAACCCGCGTCCTAGTATGATGGGAGAGGGAGAAAAGCTTCTCCCTGTCCACTCCCTCCAAACCAGGCATGGTTTCATAGATTCGATCACGTCTTTCCTTTAACTGCCTTCTTTCCCGAGCTGATCCGGCTGCCCCGCCGCGCTGGCATCCCGTGTCGGAGGGCCTTCGTGGGAATCCGGGTTGCACGCAACCTTCCGCCGCAAAAAAAATAAAAAGCAGACTTGGTGGGGGGAGGGAAGGACACTTTTGTTTTTTAAAAAATTTAACAGATTTCCTACATGGAAAAGACATGGAAGAATTTTAAAACACTTGGGCAAAGGCCATCACCTATTGGGATAAACTGGCAAAAAATGGATTTTACTATTTTAGTTAGTGAGTTATAGAAACAAGTTCATTTATTTCATTATTATTATTATTAACAACTTTCAAAACTGTTTAGGCACTTCTGCGGAAGTTGGGCAATGGGTCACTTTTTAAGGCGGGTGGAGGGTCCCAAGGGTATTTTCGCCTCGTCGAACTTCGTAACGTTGTATAATTATAACGGACACTCTTTTGTATTATTTTTTTGTGCGTGTCGCTATTGTATTTGTTATGTTTTGTTATGGTTTACTGTAACCCTCCATGACTCTTGCCCCAATTCCTTAGCACACAGGCATACACGCACAGAGATATCCTGCCCAGGCGCAAGCTTGCTGTCCTAATACATTTCAATACATTTCCAGAAAGGAAAAGAGATTGTTACCAATTGCTAAATCAGTGGATCTTCCACAGTCAGGGGAAGTCTACCTTGCTGTCTCAATAATATAAAAATTAAAAAAAATTAGCAGGAAAAAAAAAGTGCAAAAAAAGAAACGAGCCCCCCGGATCTCATGCGGGCGGAGGCGCGGAGCGTGCATCCCGGGCTTGGGGGAGAGGCGGGCAGCCCCCCGGCCCCGGGGAGGAGGAGCGTGCGGAGGCGCCGCCGCCGCCTCCGCCTCATCCGGGGAAGTGCTGACGTCGCCTCGGCCGGGCCCAGCCAGCCCGCCCGGGCGGCGCGCGAGCAGGGGCGGGGCGAGCCGGGCCGGAAGCCCCCGGACGGCTGGAGCCGGCCTGCCAGTCCGCCCCACTCCGGCCGGCCGCGCAGAGGCGAGGACGGCGAAGCGCGCCTCCGCACGCGGATCGGGCGGCGAGGAGGAGCAGGAGGGGAGGAGAGGAGGGCCGGCTGGGCTGGGCGGAGAGGAGCCGCAGCCCGCAGGAGGCCCCGCCGCCGCTCAATGGAGGAGCAGCCCGGCCCGCCGCCGCCGCCCCAGCCGCCCCAGCAGCCGCCGCCGCCCCACCATCACCACTACCACCACCACCATCACCACCACCCGCCGGCGCACCACCAGTCCTTCTACTACTACAACCACAACCACCACCAGTACGCGGCCGAGGGCAAGGCCCCGCCGCACAAGCCGGCCCTGAGACATGAGCCCAAGCCCGCCACGGCGGCGGCGGCGGCGGGAGGAGGAGGCGGCGGCGGCCTCCCGCAGCAGGAAGCGCCCAGGAAGAAAACAGGTGCGGGGCGAAGCCGGGGGGGGGGCGGGTCGGGGCCCCCTGCGCGGGGGTGGGGGGGGCGGCGGCGGGCGCTCCCCTTCCTCCGAGGAGGTGGGGGGGCCGTCCGGGAGAGGCCCGGAAAATGGGCGACCCGGGGACGAGGCCTCGCACCCGCCCGCCGGCCCTCCTCCCGCAACGGGGCCGTGGGAGCGGGGTGGGGGGGCAGGGCGTGGAGCCGGAATAACGTGGCGGCTGGGGCTGAGGGGGGGGGGCGGCGGCGGCTCCGCGCGGCTCCCGCCCGGCCGTGTCGTGGGGCGGCGGGAGCGGCCTAGGCCGGCCTGACCTGGCCTCCCCTCCCTGTCTCCCTCCGCCGGGCCGGGCCGCGTCCTTCCCGGCGCCGCTGGAACATTCTCCGGGGCCGCTTCCTCCTCCTCCTCCTCCTGCCGCCGCCGCCATGTTGGGCGGGAGGCGAGGCGGCCGGGCCTGGCCTGGCGGCTGAGGCGGCTCCTCCGGCCGGGCCCAGCCGGGGACCCCCCTTTTCCCCTCAGGCGGAGGGAGAGGGGAAGAGGCGGCTGAGGAGGGGCTTTCGGCCAGGCTGCAGGCCGACATGGGGGGGGGGAGTGTGGGGCTACCCGAGGAAAGGCCCTTCCTCCCAAGGGGACGGAGGCCCTCCCAGCAGGGCGGGCGGAGGCGGCTCTTGGGGTCGCGCCTGAGGGGGAGAGGGGGCCCCTTCTCCTCTCTCTCTCCCCCCCCACCCCAAACCTGGCTCGGTTCCTTATTTGCTTAGGGTACCCCACCTCTTCGCCGTCTGGCTCTTGAGGTGGCTTCTGCATTAAGCCGAAAGTTTGAAATAAAATAAAATATGAGAAGAGTCTTAACAAGCCGGGCCCTTTTTTATTTATTTATATATTTCTATATCTATGTATATCTATCTATATATATACACACACACACACACACACACACATATATACATACATATATATATATATATATATATAGATATACACACACACACACACATAAACACACACATGCAAACATATATATATATACATATATACACACACACATACAAATATATATACATATACACACACATATACACACACATATACAAACATATATATATATAAAACATAACAAAAACATATATATATATAAAATATAACATACAATAAAACAAACAATAAAACAATAAGAAAAGAAAATACAAAAGAGTATCAATGAAATAATCTACATTAATACAATCTAAAAAGTTTTTTTAAAATATAAAGTTCAAAGAACCCCTTTGCCCCTCCACCCACCATAAAAAGTGACCCATCACCGGACTTCCGAAGAAGTATCTATAAGCAGTTTTAAAGATATCATTATTAACAATAATATAAAGAATATACAAAACCTGTTTCTATAACTCACTACTTTAGTAAAATCAGCCGGACCCTTTTTAAACAGCACTGCTGCCCCCCCCAAACAAAGGGGGTTACCGCACTTGTATTCCCACCGATGTATTAACTTTGAAAATGTTATGAAAAACACTGCTCGCACTTTCTATGGATTCCCACCAATGTATTAAGAGTTTGAAAACGTTATGAAAAATACCTTCGCACTTTCTGTGTATTCCCACCAATTTATTAAGAGTTTGAAAACGTTATGAAAAACACCGTTCGCACTTTCTATGGATTCCCACCGATGTATTAAGAGTTTGAAAACGTTATGAAAAACACCGTTCGCACTTTCTATGTATTCCCACCAATGTATTAAGAGTTTGAAAACGTTATGAAAAATACTGTTCGCACTTTGCTTGGCCCCTTTAGCTGTGAAGACGTCTTCCAACCATTATAAGCCGTGGTATCCATAAACCCTTTTAAAGCGATGTTGTTGTTGTTTTTATAACATTTTCAAACTCTTAAAACATCGCTGGGAATACAAGATGTGGTAACCCCCAAAGACACTTAAACAATAAAACGCATCATGTGGCACTAAGGGGAGGGGCAAAGGTAGGATTACTGTGGGGCACACACACACACACACCTGCTTCTGTGGAGTTTTATGGTTTGGCCTCCAAAGCCCAGCCCTTTTACCCCCTCAACACACAAACAAAAATCAACATATCATGTGGCATTAAGGGGGGGGGGCAAAGGTAGGCATAATGTGTGCACCTCCAAGTGTAGTGTTTTATTGCTTAACAATAACAAAAATCAACACATAATGTGGCATTAAGGGGGGGGAAGGTAGGAATAATGTGGGGCCCCGCCTAGTTTCTGTGGAGTTTCAGGGTTTGGCCCCCAAAGCCAAGCCCTTTTATCCCCTCAACAAACAAACATAAAAACCAGCGATCGAATGCAGAACATGGCATTAAAGGTGGGGGGCAAAGGTAGGCATAATGTGGGGCACCTCCAAGCGCCGTGGAGTTTTATTGTTTAACTTCCCTCCCATACGTGAAACAACCAAGACCTGTGTGTGGTATTAGCAGCATAACGCAAATTTCCAGAAACCTAGGGGCTATCTGTGGGGCAGGGCCTTTAGGAATAGTGCTGGAAAGGGTGGTGTAAGAAGGGGCAGTCTGTGTTGTAAGGCGTTCCCAGCATTTTGCAGCAATTGTGCAGTGGGGTCAGAACACCTGAGGCAAGCGGGAAGGCAGGTGCTGTGCTTCGTAGCTGTATGCAAAATGTTTTTCTCCATGTCTGAGGTGGGAATATGGCAGTGATTTTGGGATTTGATTTTGCTGATTTGTGTTTGTCCAACCCCCTCGCCCCTTTTCCTTTTGCATCTGATTTTGCAGGCAGAGTGTTCTAGGAAAGCTTTCTCCTCAGCTCTTTTTTAAAGCTATAAATGTGCCTTGATCCAGAGTCACCCTAAAAGTAAGCCTCCCTAAGAAAGTCAGCAGGTGACTAATGCCATCTTTGGCTTCTGAGATCAGCCTATCTAGTGGGACTGTGGTTTAGCCTATGTTTCTGTTGCAGACATTGGGGGGACGGCCCCAATTCCTCACTGGCAAGCAGTTTTCCTAAATGGAATAACTCCTTTGGAAATAGTAAAATACCAAATAAAGGATTAAAAAAAGAACTTTCTGGACCATGCTTTATTCTGGGCTTTTTCAGAACTGGTGTAGGTATGTGAGATGATCAGATGCGTTTTGTGGTGAAGGTCCTAAAGTCAGTCCTCGGTAATGCCAGTTGGAAGGATAAGAACATAACATAAGTACAAAAGAAAGCTCATGCTGGATCAGACCAAAGCCCATCAAGTCCAGCAGTCTGTTCACACAATGGCCAACCAGGTGCCTCTAGGAAGCCTACAAACAAGGCGACTGCAGGAGCATTGTCCTGCCTGTGTTCCACAGCACCTAATATATTAGGCATGCTCCTCTGATCCTGGAGATAATAGGTATGCCTCACGACTAGTAGCCATTTTGACTGGTAGCCATGAATACCCCCTCTCCTCCATGAACACCCCTCTCCTCCATGAACATGTCCACTCCCCTCTTAAAGCCTTCCAAGTTGGCAGGGAGTTCCACAATTTAACTATGTGTGAAGAAATACTTCCTTTTATCAGTTTTGAATCTCTCACCCTCCAGCTTCAGCAGATGACCCCACGTTCTAGTGTTATCTCAGGTAAATGGGCTGGAAGAGTCTGAGGCCTTGGAGAGCCGTTGCTTTGGTGTGGAGGCATTATTGGGCTAAGTGGGCCAGTGTTCTGATGAGATGTAGGCCAGCATCCTGTGTGTGTAACAGTTCCATAAAAATATTGGTGTGTTTCCGAGAGGCTGCTGCTGTCCACAGCTTTCCTGCATAGGCATAGTGAATAATTTAAAACACTGAATTAATTTCCATTTTGAGACTTTTAAAAAGTCTTCATTTATTAAAATATGGAACATTTTCCCATTCAGATCATTATGACGAAGATATTTGCAAAAGGTCGTAGCACTGCCTTTGGATCTTGGGTGGCCCAGACATCTGGCCATAATTAACAAACAAACAAAAATGGATGATGCTTGCCCGCTTCTTCCTCACTGGCAGGCGGTTTTGAGAAACGGAATAACTCCAAAAAAGTGAGATACCAAACAAAGCGTAGAAAAGAACATTCTGGACCATGAATTGTAAAATAGCAAGATCCTTTTCTCTGGATAAGCCATTGATATTGAAATCATAGAATAGAATCATAGAGTTGGGACCACCAAGGTCATCTAGTCCAACCCCCTACACCAGGCAGGAAACCCACAACCACCTCCCCCCTACATCCCCAGTGACCCCCACTCCATGCCCAGAAGAGGGCCAAGATGCCCTCCTTCTCATCATCTGCCTAAGATTATAGAATCAGCATTGCTGACAGATGGCCATCCATCCTCATCTTAAAAACCTCCAGAGAAGGAGATGAAGGTGAGAAAACGGTTACTTTGAGGCCTCTTATAATTAAGTGTGCATCTGCACTTCTTTTAATAAAGCCCAG
The DNA here is from genome assembly GCF_029931775.1 of Euleptes europaea. NCBI lineage: Eukaryota > Metazoa > Chordata > Lepidosauria > Squamata > Sphaerodactylidae > Euleptes > Euleptes europaea. The sequence continues at coordinate 25,994,432 of NC_079330.1, read as the reverse complement.
GAAGTCAGAGACAAATTGAGGGGGGGGGAATAATCCAGTTCCCTGTTTCCATTGTGATAGTTTATGCTGGGAACTGAGATGGAAAGGTCTGGGATAAAATTGGAAGAAAGGTGAAGTTTTTTTTTAAAGCATCAGACATTTTATAAGCAGCACAGAAAATGGAATTAAACAGGCGACAATGTTAAGAGCGATATAATATATACAGTCAATATTGGAATGGACAACAGTTCAAGTACTTGAAGGGCTGTCATATAGAGGATGGTGCCGTGCTGTTTTTGTTGCCCCTGAAGGTTGGACCAGAACCAGCGGGTTGAAATTAAATCAAAAGAGTTTCCGTCTAAACATTAGGAAGAATTTTCTAACAGTGTGGTTCCTCAATGGAACAGGCTTCCTTGGGAGGTGGTGAGCTCTCCTTCCCTGGAGGTGACGTTTTGAAGCAGATGTTCTGTGTTTTTCCCCCTTTCCAGACCTCCTCCTTCTTAAGAACCCTCATGTTTGTGAAACTGGGGCTTGTTGATATTTTGGTAGGATGTTTAGGCAAGTTGGGACCCACAGAGACACTAACACACTTGCAGAACTTCTGCTCTGTTTGATAACATTTGAAAGTTTACATTCTCCCCTACCAACATAAGGACAATCCAACAAGAGATCTCTTTTGCCTACTTCGTAATTAGACACAGAAACCCTTGATGCTGTTGTACCAGCATTTGTCAAAATGAAGACTTGGTATTCTTGACAACTTTTTGGGCAATGGGGACTTTTTGTTGGATTGGCATGTTCTGACTTTCCACATTGTCACTGCTGGCTTTGGTGCACCTTAGATTGGAGAACTTTGTTCCTGAGTTTAAACCTGACTCCTTATTTTGTATTAACCAGAAGGCGTTGGAAGTAGACAAGTGGGCATTTCGAGGCTTCTCGCCTGGAGTGAGAAGATCAGGCATGCTGGGGAAGCTTGCCCGCCTACTGCTGAAATTACCATACAATGTGCAGCTAAAGGGAATATTGGGAGTATTCAAGGCTGTGCTGTCAGTGCCTTTGAGATCCAACAGTGCCATAGAACATGCCACAGGATCCTCTGCAGTGCGCTGGCGTTGTGCGGCAGCTGCACAGGGGCTCCTTACTAAGAACATTCCTGGAAGTTAGAAAGTTTAGAAACAGCTAAAGTAAGAAGAGTTGGTTTTTATGTGCCGACTTTCTCTACCGCTTAAGGAAGAATCAAACCGGCCTACAATCACCTTCCCCTCCCCACAAGTGACACCCTGTGAGGCAGGTGGGGCTGAGAGAGTTCCAAGAGAGCTGTGACTAGCCCAAGGTCACCCAGCTGGATTCATGCGGAGGAGTGGGGAAACCAACCCAGTTCACTAGATTAGCCTCCTCTGCTCATGTGGATGGAGGAGTGGGGAATCAAACCCGGTTCTCCAGATTAGAGTCCACCACTCCAAACCACCGCTCTTAACCACTACACCACGCTGGCTCTCTATTACCTACAAAGCCTGCTCCAAAAGAAACCCATTAGTCTCTGGGGTCTGTGTATTAAGCATATCTGAGTCATTGTGTATCAAGGCTCCTGTGCCTTTTGGGGAGGGGGGAATCCTACTAGTGGGTTTATTCTTGGAATGTAATAGTACTGTTTCTGACATTATGTTGGTTTGAAAGATGGAGGATGACAGTGCTGCTGTCTTAGTTTTTTTAACACCCCCCCTTTTTGCATGGAGGGCTTTGCAAACTAGCTTTTGGCAACCGCTGGGAAATGGCTACAACTGCATAAGGGGCATAGCATTTATAATTAGAAGCATTTTAAAGAATTCTTCCCTCAAATGAACCGAAAGTACTGTTTTGGCTATTATCTGTCACTTGCCATAGAACCTGATGAGCTTTGCATACTCCTAAAGGCATACGTCCCTTGGTATCCTTGGAAATCTGGCCTTTGATCTGTTAAGGGTAAAGTTTTGCAGCCTTCATGTGGAGACATGTTTTTGCAAACATGATGGCAAAAATTGTGAAAATAACAGAAACAATTTAAGAAACAACCCCAAATATAGTCTCCCCCCTCTACTGAACACCAGGACTTCTAAGTTTAGTTGACCAGGTTCATTTTGTGAGGATCGTTCACTTGGATTTGATGGTGTGGTGCTACAGGACTATGCTACACTGGGCTATGCTATACTGATACAGTCCATTAGTGTTTGCTGATAGCCCTGTCTCCCTGGTGGTTTTCTTTAGGTTCAGAAGTGGTCTGAGAGCCAGCGGGGTGTAGTGGTTAAGAGCGGTGGTTTGGAGTGGTGGACTCTGATCTGGAGAACCGGGTTTGATTCCCAACTCCTCCACATGAGCTGCGGATGCTAATCTGGTGAACTGGACTTGTTTCCCCACTCCTCCACATGAAGCCAGCTGGGTTACCTTGGGCTAGTCACAGCTCTCTGAGCCCCACCTGCCTCACAGGGTGTCTGTTGTAAGCCAGTTTGATTCTTCCTTAAGTGGTAGAAAAAGTTGGCATATAAAAACTAATTCTTCTTTACTTCCATCCCTTACAGTGCTCTTGTGCTTTCTATTGGAACTTTGTTCCCTATGCATATTTTGCAATGTTCAACAAGCAGGTGTCTTCCTCTGCTGCCCTCCTGAGGCACGCTGGCTCTTCTGTTGAGTGAAGCGGTATTCAGAAATGGGGGTATTCCGTTTATTTAACCCAGTTTGCTAAACAGAGTGTGTATTGGAATGTTATTGAATCACATGGTGATTCTATCTTGGGCAAAGATCCTGCTTGGCTTGAAAGGAGTTTTTACAGTGGACTCTGAAGTGCTGGCAACTTGCATGAAGAGATTGCTGCCGCCGGCTTTTAGCAAGGGGTCTCTTACTTCTGAAGAGCCCGTGGCGCAGAGCGGTAAGCTGCAGTACTGCAGTCCAAGCTCTGCTCACGACCTGAGTTCGATCCCGGCAGAAGTTGGTTTCAGGTAGCCGACTCAAGGTTGACTCAGCCTTCCATCCTTCCGAGGTCTGTAAAACGAGTACCCAGCTTGCTGGGGGTAAAGGGAAGATGACTGGGGAAGGCACTGGCAAACCACCCCGTAAACAAAGTCTGCCTAGTAAACGTTGGGAAGTGACGTCACCCCATGGGTCAGGAATGACCCGGCGCTTGCACAGGGGATCTTTATCTTTTTACTCTTACTTCCGGTAAATGGCAGTTTTGGTGCCTTTCCTGTTGGGCCTGTTGTTGTGGAGACACCAAACCTGTGTCTGGATTATACCTGATTAGATAGGTGATGGGTGGGGCTTCTTTATGCAAAATAATTTCCGGGTGATGGTAAGCTGAATATTGGGGAGAACGCTTTGGCTCTCCTTGACAAGCTAGTTTGCTATATTTTCCACATTTTTCTCACTGGAGAGCAAGAGCTGGAAATGCCTCAGGTGTCATCCTTAAACCTGTACGTTTTCTTTTACTGTCTCCTTTAGACTTCCAATTGTAGTGTTTGTGTATGTCAGACTTTGAGCATTTATGGTTAATGTGTTGAAACGTGGAATGTGTTGGATAGAGTTGCCTCTTACTTGAGGATCAAACAAAATACGGGCACTGACAGGTCCTGGCTAATTGGGCAAGAGTTCAATTTAGCTTACTGAATAAAATATTTTCCATCTTGGAAATTCCCCAGAAACCTATACTTTCTGTAGGAAGGCTGTAAAGTGGGAAAGTTCTTCGGAGGTATCATGGAGTGTGTCTTGGGTTCAAATGCTGGCTCTGCCAGGAACTAACTCTGTGTCTTAAGCAAGACTGGGGCAAACTGGAAGATTCTCAAGTGCAGAGGCGTTAAACTGTCTGGCCATCTCAGGGGGCCAGTGTTCACCATCCTTGTTCACAAAAAAGGCTCAGAACCACATTTCTGCCTCCCTTCTTAATACGGGGGAAATAAGCGCTGACCTGTCTTTCTGGATTGTTCTAAGGATTTCCAAAATGAAATAGTTTGGGCAGATAAGGGAAATACTTTGTATATTTAAATGAAATAAAAACCCAGCCACCCTCTGGCAGTTTTGTGTGCGGAACTGAGACGTGGTTCTTGCTGCTTTAGGACTTATAGGTCCTCTGTGGAGACTCATCGTATTGTGTGTTGTTGTTTTTTACAGGCCACAGCGAGTTCAATGGGAATGTCGGGGAAAGAGAAGTGTCTGTAAAGAGTCTGAACTCCATGGAAACAGCCAGCCTTATCTGCAGGGTTCCCAACGGCAGCCAGCAACCCGGAGATCCTAGCCTCACGCTCAGACAGTCTGTGAAGGGTGGCACCTTTGGAAAAGCTGGGCTCAAAACCAAAAATTTCATTCCCAAAGGAGGTATGGACAGAAGGAATGAGAAATGTTATGAAAGCAAACAGAGAGAGAACCAGCCCCCTGAAAAGCCGGAGGGGGTCTCCGTTCCCAATGGTGTCATCACAAGCAGCTGTAGCTATATCACCAACGGTTACGTCAGCAAAGGGTTGGACAATGATGGGAGCGGGTCGGAAAGCGGTTACACCACCCCCAAGAAGCGGAAAGGGAGGCGCAACAGTGCCAAGGGCTGCGAGAACCTGAATTTGGCGCAGGAGAAAATGCTCCCGGAGCCTGCGGTTGCCGCCTCAGCCTTAAAGCAGGAGTCAGACGGTTTCAGATCTGACTGCGCCGAAATGAAGGGGAGCAGAGTTGAGGGCATGAAACTTGCCTGGAAGTGTGAGACGGGGGCCATGGGGGTCGGCCGTGGGAAGCTGGGTGTCGGGGATGTACAGCGGAAGAACTCGGACGCCAAGGTTGGGGTCCCTGGCAAAAAGTTTGAGGAGCGGCCCAAGGGGAAACCTGTGTCAGCCGCTGCCTCCAAAGAGGACTCTTGGACCCTCTTTAAACCGCCGCCAGTTTTCCCAGTGGACAATAGCAGCGCAAAAATTGTTCCTAAGATCAGTTATGCAAGCAAAGTAAAAGAGAACCTCAACAAGGCTGCGCAAGCCCCATCTTTGTCGTCATCATCTTCGTCATCCTCCTCTTCCTCCTTGTGTTCGTCATCTGCTGCCGAAGTCCAGCCCTCTGGTCGCCTTTCCCAAGTCCCCATGTCTGCGATGAAATCGGTTACTTCTGCTAGCTTTTCCAACGGTCCGCTTTTAGCAGGGGCTGATCGCAATGTGTGTTCTACAGGGAGCCAGCCGCTGCTCGCGCCTGCCGCTGGCACCGTTTTGCTGGCCTCTTCCGAGTTAGTATCCCAGGATGTGGGTATGTCCTCGGCTGCGGAGCAGAAGAAGTCGAGTCTTTTTATCCACCCTTCAAATATGCAAGCCGTTTTCCTCAATGCCGCACCAGCGGAACCGTTGTTCCAGGCAAACCAACAGAGCCTTGGTGACATCTTCCAGAACCAGTGGGGTTTATCATTTATAAATGAGCCCAATGCGGGTCCTGAGACCGCGGCTAGGAAATTGGCAGACAGTCGATCTGAGGAGGTGACATTTCAAGGGGAGTGCCCGACTGCTTTGGCTTCGCAGGTTGCTGACGCCGCTCCCTTGGGACCCGATCAACCTGCGTTCCCCAAGGCTTACGAGCTGGACAAACGGACTAGTCCGCAACTCATTGGTGGCTTCGTAAAGCTTGGGACCGCTGGCGAGGGGGGTGGTTTTTTGTTGGAGTCCCATCAATCAAGTGGTCTGCACCCAGCCGAACTTAGCAGTCCAGGGGCATTTATCTTTCTCTCCAAGGACTATCATGTAGAGAATCAGCTTGCCTCCCCTACGAACGGTTTGTTAGCCTCCACCAAAGAACAGAGGTACCAGAGAGGCCTAGAAAGGAAAGAGAGCTGGGGTGATTTTGACCTGAGGGCCGCTGTTCTATATCACACTCAAGGTAATGCCTTTGTTTCCTTACGCCTGGCCACTTTAAAACATTATCCTCCAATAGGTTTTCACTCTTAAGGCTAGGCAAACCCTTTGCTACCAATGTCTGTTTCCTGCTGTCTCTCTCCCCCCGCCCCCACATCCCGGTAATGTGGACAAAACAAACACCGATTCAACTGTTAAATTACAATGGGTAGATGCCGCAGAGGTGCACAGGGAAGGGAAGATCCTTAGTTCGGTGATTGAGGACTTGATTTACGTGCAGAAGGCACTAGGTTCAATTCTCAGCATCTCTAGTTAGAAGATCTTGAGTCATAGGGGTGTCGAGATGCCAGAAAGCCGCTGGCTGGAGTGGCCGTGGTATAAGGCCACTTCTGTGAAATGTTGGATGACTTCCCCAAGTGAGTTTTCTGATTGCAGCCCTCTGACCTTAGTGGTACTGAATAGAGAGAAATCTCTGTTTGTGGTGGCATTACAAGTTACTGGGGTGGGGGAGATTGTCTGCTTCTCCCATGGTTTTCTTGCTTGTAGTCTGTTTTCATGGTACTTTGGTCATGACTCACAGTTAGTTAGCTGTCTCGAAGGGAAGTTGACGTCTGCCTCAGTTTGTCTTCAGCCAAAAGGCCTTCGCTTCAGTCCCCCCCCCCCCCCAAAAAAAAACCTCTTTGTGTGTTTTATTGTAAGTGTGATATCTGGCATACTTGAGAGCCAGGGTCTTAACTGGAAAATCACGAATCTTGCATTTCTCCTCCAAAGCTCAATATTTCTAACTCCCTCCCAGACATTCAGTTTTGGAGCCTCCCTCCAAAGGCCGCTTCAGCTACAAAGGTCAGCATAGCGTAGCACATCAGCGGATGCTTCCTTGCAGTGTTTCCTTCTGTCATGGTCCATGTGTGTGAGGAGACATAGCATTTGGGACTGAGGCATTGGCATTCGATCCCGGGCAGTGATTTCCAAACCTGTCACTTTTAGTGAAGCCTTGCCCATCCACCTGTCTGCTGAGGAACTCCATGTTAGATTCTGGGCCCATTCTACGGCATGCATTCAGCTCCCACAGAATCCTCCTTGCCCCGGAAGATTGTGCATGGCAAAACCCCTCCCACCCCAAGACTGCATTGTGGAGGAAGCTCAGGAGGGGCAGCCAAACTCATTCAGAAAAACCTGTGCACCATGACTGATGCCTTTGTTGAGAATCCTTGAGTAAGCCTCACTGGAATGCAGCTTGAAAATCACTAGACTAGGGCATGTTCAGATGGTTTCCAGCCTCAAGGTGACAGGAGTTGGTGGCCACCAGGAGTAACAGAGGAGTAACTAACAGAGCAGTTCCTCCGTGGATCAGGCTTCCTTGGGAGGTGGTAAGCTCTCCTTCCCTGGAGGTTTTAAAGAAGAGGCTAGATGGCCATCTGCTGATTCTATGACCTTGGGCAGATGATGAGAGGGAGGGCATCTTGGCCATCTTCTGGGCATGGAGTAGGGGTCACTGGGTATGTGTGGGGGAGGTAGTTGTGAATTCCCTGCATTGTGCAAAGGGTTTGACTAGATGACACTGGTGGTCCCTTCCAATTCTGTGAGCAGGTTTTGGCTGGAGGGGGTTGATTTCCATGGCCGGGGTGCCGAAGGGGACCTTTCACGGTGCCAGTGCTGCCGCTGGATCCCTACCTCTTTGCTCGATGACTGCTTTGATGTCAAGTGGCAGGGGAGCAGCCTGGGAAATGGAACGAGTGGCCCGGCTTGGCACTGCTGTGCTTCAGTGGCCAACTAGGTCAGGAGGAAGAGACAAGTTGTGAATTCAGTGCTTTGCAGACGCCTCTGTCACCTCTGAGCACAGGCTTGGAGCTGATTCCTTGGCATGTCACAGCGCTGAGGTCGGGAGAGAGGGGTGCTTTGAAGGTATATGCCCAGAGCCTTGGCCCGTTATCCCCATCTAGGCTTATCTGCCTTTTCCCAAGGTGTTTGCTTCCAGGTATGCCAGGAGAGAGCCCTCTGTCTCGGTAGCACAGCCATTGCTGATGTATTTATTTGGCTACAGTCAAGGTAGGGGGGCTTTTTGTATGGGCTTGTGACTTCTGTGAAGAATTGGACTTCTTTGAAGAATTGGAGCCAGTGTGGTGTAGTGGTTAAGAGCGGTGGTTTGGAGCAGTGGATTCTAATCTGGAGAACTGGTTTTAATTCCCCACTCCTCCACATGAGCGGCAGACGCTAATCTGGTGAACCGGATTGGTCTCCCCACTCCTACACACAAAGCCAGTTGGATGACCTTGGGCTAGTCACAGTTCTCTCAGCCCCACCTGCCTCACAGGGTGTTTGTTGTGGGGAGGAGAAGGGAAGGTGATTGTAAGCCAGTTTGAGTCTCCCTTAAGTGGTAGGGAAAGTCGGCATATAAAAACCAACTCTTCTTTTTCTTTTTGTCTCTGGGCTTTCAGTGCTTAATCTCCGGGGATTGTGCTGCCCCACAAAATTCTTATCTGTGAGCATGGGTACTGGATGCACTTTCCCCCCTTACTCTTTGGTGGTGGCTTTATCCAAGTAGAAATGTTCCATTGCCTCTTGCCTGTGTCGCTCTGCACCTATTTGCAAGGGTGGAACTTGGCGTCAGAATCTGACATCCTGGGTCTCTGTGCTTGTCTTTGTGAAAGAAGTTCCAAACCTGTCACGATTATCAAATAGTTGAAGAGAGATTCACGAGACTGCTGGGCAATGCTTGTGAGTCCACAGGGCAGATTTTCCCCTTTGGCCCCCTTCTCTTGGCGCTTCATGCCCCTCATGGGGACTGATGGGACATATAAAAGGTCAGGTATCATTAGCAAGAGCAGGATATTGATATGGAAATACTTAATGATGAATCTTGCAGAATTTGGGTATCTTCCCCCCCACAGTCCCCTCTCCTCTTTTCTTATGGATCTGTAACTTTAATACTTGGCACCTGAAGACAAAGCACTGTGTCTTTATGTGCAGCATTTAGGAAACTCACGTATGACTTTTGTCCGATGAGAAGCTGACTCCTGGCTTCGCAGTCCCTGTATTACACTGCAGGGTCTCTTTGAGGGCACAGGCCCTTGGGAAATGGATCTCATTGCTTGGTTTAAAAAGTCAGTGCTCAGACTTGAAATCTGCTCAGGTTTTCCTGGGTGTGCTGGGTAAATATTTACGTTTTCCCCATTTTTTCTTCCACAGAAATGGAATCTCTTTGTAATTTGCAAAAGCAAGGTAAGGAACTTCAACTTTTCTTGGCCATCTGGGCATGGAGTATGGGTCACTGGGGGGGTGAAGGAGGGGGGATGTAGTTGTGAATTTCCTGCATTGTGCAGGGGGTTGGACTAGATGACCCTGGTGGTCCCTGCCAACTCAGAGTTGGCAAGGACCACCTTCAGTACCTTCCCGCCTGATCTCAACCAATAATGAGTAGTTGAGTTTAGTGTATGTGCACAAGGGGATATCACTTTATTTGATTCTTGCAACGCTGCTGTGATTAGGCTGGGTGATGTAGCTCTATGTCCTCCAGCAAGCTTTTCATGACTGAGCAGAGATTCAGACCCATCTCTCCCCAGTCCAGCCAATAACTGCTTCTAAAACAGCAAAGTTCGTAACACCGAACAGTGGCCTGACAGGAAATAGAACCGCCACCCTCGACGGGTGAATGTGTGCCAGAATAAAAAAACGATGTTTTTGCACCCTCTGCCGAAAGAGATGGGGAAAGAGGAGCAGTGCACCTCTTCCCCAAGGAGAGGAAGAGCAGGGGAAGGCCCAGCTCCAGGTGATCTGCCTGCCTTGGGGCATGGCCTGGCATGCTGATCACAGCCTGCTGTAGGGGAGCTCATGTTGGCACGCCAGTCCTCCAAGACTGTGGGGGTAAATGAGCAGCATCATGAATGCAACCAGACAACAAACTGGCGGCCAGATCAGTTTCCAAATCACAAACAGGCACTCCTCCCAGATGCAGAAGAATGGAAGGAAAAACTAATGGAATATGCAATCATGGCTAAAGTTACTATTATAGCAAACAGCATCAAGAACTATGAACAGTTCCATGAAAAATGGAAACTTTTATCAGTATATTGAGGTTTAATTATTATAATTAAGCACATTGAGGTTCAATAATAAAAACAATAATAATCGCAGTAGAATAATAGCTTAGATGTATATTTTTAATAAGACGATTAGCATCTGGCTGTAAGATTAGTAATGTTAAAACTTCCCTCTTTACATTGGCCAGTCACTCCGGCCGTAAGACTGTTGGGAGGGGCCATGGCTCAGTGGTAGAGCCTCTGCTTGGCATGCTGAAGGTCCCGGGTTCGATCCCCGGCAACTTCAGTTAAAGGGACCAGGCAAGCAGGTGATATGAAAGACCCCTGCCTGAGACCCTGGAGAGCTGCTGCCAGTCTGAGTAGACAATACTGACTTTGATGGACCAAGGGTCTGATTCAGTAGAAGGCAGCTTCATGTGTTCATAGCATGGCATTGTAATCTGTTTGATTTGCTTTCTTTTTTTCTGGTTTCTTTTAGATTCGTTGTTGATATTCCTATTTCCCCTCCTTTTGTATACCTTTTATATAATATATATAATATATTATATAATATATAATATATATATATATGGTTTCCAAATCAGAAAACCTGGGTCTCGTCACTTCCTCTCCCACCTGGAGATGAGCCACAGCCATTGGTACAAGCCACAGCTTCTGAGCTGTCCTCAAGACCAGCCCTGTCTACGAGAAGCTGGGATGAGCCAAAGGGGTTTTGGGTTCCCTTTATGGGCAAGCCAGGGAAGGGTGCTGCTGGCTGAGCCCTGGTGGTTCTTTGTGCTGTGAGGGAAGCCCAAGAGGGGGAAATGTGCAGCGCCCGCCATGGTAGCTCTGTGCGAAGCCAGCTTGGAGGCTGCAGCTCTTCTCCCGTCTTTGCTGCAGTCGGCTCTCTTAACTTGCGGCTCAATCCAGGTCTGTGTTCCTCTCTTGCAGATCCCAAAAGGATAATCACTTACGGCGAAGCCATGGATCGCCCTGACCAGTGAGGCGAGTGAGAAGGTGCTGCCTGAGGGGGCCTCCGGCGGCGACCGTGGACTGTCCGTAGAGGCCCAGCGGTGGCTGCTTTGCTGCTCCTTCCGGAACTGTCTGACGCGGCAGGAGAATCTGAACTAGAATTGCAGGATAATATATACAAATATATATATAAATATATATATATATATATATATAGTTATTTTTAAAAATTAAAAAGGGCCTCTGGGCATGAGGAGACATCACAAGGAATTGGTAGAGACTTGCATTATGGAATTATTTAAACGCCTGGTTCCGAATTTCCACTTTCTCCTCTCCTTGCCTTTTGGGGGGGGGGGCGTTTGTTCCAAAATTGGACCTGAACTCCAACTGGACACAGGCGTGGCCCACTCTGCTGGCTCTGGCCATCCGTGGGGGAGGGTGCTTCAGCTGTGGCTGGGACTCTGCAGCCATCTTGAACACATTAATGACGAGGAACTACCTGGGGGGGGGCAGCCCTTGGCCTCTCTCCTCTCTCCTTCCCTCTTGCCATGCTGCTGACCACCTCTTTCCCTCCCCCCCTCCAGTTTTACTTGAATCCTGTCGAAGAAGGCTGGGGAGGGGGGAACCTGAGCGTTGCGGGGTTCTTCTCTCTGCCTCTCCCCCTGTGAATGGAAGTGAGGGAGATTGGGGAAGGGGCATCTTAAAAACCTCACGTGTGTCTTCTTCCCTCTCTGGGAAATGGTCACTCTGCGGTTCTGGAATCTACAAGGTTGGCATGGCAGTCTGTTGCACTTCTGGGAGGAATGTGTCATCTTGACAGACCCTGTCCAAAACTCTAGATCATAGTTTGTTTTATTAAGGCATCCAGGATTTTTTTTTTTTTAGGAGGGGGAATAATAGCCCCGCTCCCATAATTTGCGCCATATCCATTGGAGCAAGCAAAATCTGTTCAGCTTGTAGGTATTTGGTATTTTTCTTCTGTCTCTCTTGGCTGGCTTTTTTTCTGTTCCATTCTCAGTTGTGAAGCTGAAACAGAGAGAATGTTGTGTTTTTGCTAACTTCATAGGTAACACTTGCGCTCGCACACCCACCCGCTTCCCTGCCCTTTAACTTTGTTCTACCTGGAAATTAATTAGAAAAAAAGGGGAACAAATAAAGAAAAAGCCAGTGCTCCCCTCTTCCCTGCCCTTCCAAATCTATCTTCTACCCTCCCCTGCCTCAAATTGAAAACCCTCTCCTGGTCTGACCCTAAGGCAGCCATTCTAGCTTATTAACACTGTATATTATTATTACAATTATGATTATTATTCTCAGCTCCTGCTTCACAATAAAAGTCATCACAAGGACAGAATTGGGGGTGGGGGCTAGTATTCAAACGGAAAAATAACTTTTTAAAAAAAGGTTCGAATTTAGGGCATGAGGAACAAACCCGTGGGGCGTGGAAAGATTGAAGCCGCAGCAGAATGCGGAGTGTGCTGAAGTCTGAGGAAGGTTTCTCTTGGGAAAGGCTGCAAAAAGGCAGGCAGGTGTGCCCCTCCTGAGATATGAGGGAAGCTCCTGTTTCCTCCCTGCTCGGATTCCCCCCCCTTCCTGAGCTGACCAGGCGGGCATCTGAAGCAGCACTTGTGTTGGGTTCATCGTGCTCCCCCCAGTTGGGTCCTGCCGGGCTGTTGGGAGGCGAATGACCTGATTTCTCTCCTCCTCCCACCCCAGATCTGTGCTGCCACCGTTTTTAAATTTTTTTGTTGTGTCCTTAACATGCCTTTTAAAAACTTTCTTTGCTTCTATTAAAGTTGCTCCTGTCAAAAAAATAAAAAATAAACCTTCACTTGGAGCCCTTTTAAAGACTTAGTTTTTTTTCTTCCTTTTGAAAAAAAAAAAAAGATTATTGATCACTGTTCCGTATATTAGAAACCACCATTACCACCACCCCCTGCTTTCTCTGGAGCGTTTGCCCGGTTACAACAGGTTCTTCTCATTTTATCTGGGAGTCTTATGTGGGCTCTGTGACTTTTTTTTTTAAGTGTGTCCCCTCTTGTCCAACATTTGAAGTAGGACGTGGGGAGGGTTGGGGAGGCAGGGCACGGAAGAAGTGGGGCTGGTCGCCCCTCTGCAGCCTGCAGAGGGTAGATCTCTGCTCTGTGTCCATCTCTGCCAGGCGATGTTTGGCCCCAGAGGAGCTGCTGTTTCCAGGCCCTTTTCTCCCAGAGCAAAGCCGTGGCTTTATAGCTCAGATGTGGCATCTTCTCCTAGCTGCACGAAGATGCAAATGCTGTAGCTGAAGAAAGCACAGCTCTGCTGCTCAGATGGCGGGCTCCTGCTTTGCTAGGGGTGGGTGGGGGAGATTTGTGCCCTGTACAAGTTACCTCGCTGATCGCTTGCCTCTAGCCCCAAAGGGGAAACGTAACTATTCCCGAGTACCCCAATCTGGTGTGTGAGCCAAGGACGGCCCTTTAAGGTTGTACGTGGCATGTCCCCCCCTGCACACATCCCTTTTTAAAATTCCCTCAATTCCTTCCATGTCAAGTTGTTCTTACGACGTCCTTAAGTGTATACAAAATACAAGCCTGATTATTTTTGTGTTCGTTTAAGAGTGTTGCGTGTGTCCGGGAGGGGAGAGGGAGGCAGCATGTGAGCTAATCCTGACTTCAGACATGGAAACCATGCGGTGGTAGGAATGGGAAGTGAGCTTGAGAGTGAGGCGGTGAGGAGAGACGAAGCCGCATGGGTGGCCTGGTGTTTTGGGAAAGGTCCTCTTGGTGTAATTGTGCTGTTTTTGATTATGCCCCGTCAAGATGTTCCTTTATTGCATGAATGTGCAGAAGCTAAGGAGGCGCTCCCTGCACTTTCTTTGGATCCCAGTCTGATGACACTTTCCGGGGGGGGCGGGGGGAGAGTTGTGTTGGGTCTCCCATAAGCAAGAAGCAGATGTTGCACGGGCATGACTCTGGTCTGGTTAGCCAAAGAGTAGGTGGGCTTGTTTCTGAACCTGCAAGCGGGAGGCTACATGATCAGCTGCTCCTCTGTATCTTAGACTCCCAGCGCATAGAATACTTGGAAGTTGCAGCCTAGCTTAGCCTTTGATTTGCTGGCTTTCTGTGCGCGATGCCTCTTTCCCCCATGGGGAAGCTTTTACTCTGTCCTTCCACCTGCTGTCTGAAGCTCCATTCAGGGATAGGTTTCCCGTCTTGGGGTGTGAACTGAGGCCTAGGACTCTGCCCTACTGTCCATTCAGATACCTTGCCCTCGTTGCCTGCTGAACTTTGTTTTATAAAGTATTGAGCTGGCCGCTAACGAAACCAATTTCCAGTTCCTGATGGGAGTCCTGTAGCTGTGTTTTGTGATTTGGGAAGGGTCCTTCTTCTCGGCTTTAGAATCTCTCCTCTCTGCGGCCGTTGTTTCCATCAGACTTCAACAGTATAATGCCGTCAGCAAAAAATGCTGCCCTGCATATCAGAAGAGCGTTTTTCTAGCTCTGCTGAACCCCCGAGTTTCGTTGCCCACAGGTGTTGTCTAAGAAGTGGTGAGGAAATTTAAGCTTGAGACTGGCGCCCAGTTCTTGGATCTTTCTTCACCATCAGCTCTGTGGCAAACATGCCCCCCACCCCCGGCTTGGTTTTTGCCTGGTCTGTGATGGACTTAGGTGCTAAGTGGGGGTGGGGGGTGGCAAAGAGGCCCCCACTTTTAAAATCTCTGCTTTACTCCTTTACAGATGGGGGGGTGTTAATGGATGTGTAGGTGCTGTAGAGACAGTATTTCATCAGAATGTATTGGCCTTGGTATGTCTATAGTCTTGCCTCTTCAGTTTGTGAACTCTCTTTTTTATTGGAGGGGAGGAGCAATTTTTGCCCTTTTTATTTTATTTATTTTGATTTGATTTTTATCCCGCCCTTCCCCGACCAAGCTCAGGCTCAGGGCGGCTAGCCACAGAAATTATATACAGTTTTGTTAAATAAATACTAAAACATAGCTAAAGCACAGTAATTAAAACCTCATCTAATAAATGGCACCAAAATAAACTCCCCTTATGCGGTGAGTAATACAGGACACAGCCAAACATCGGGGTGAGGGGATAAATCCTAGAAGGGTCTAGCAAGGGGAGGCAAATCGATGCCCAACCATTGCTGTCCTCAACTGTAAGCCTGGCGGAACATCTCCGTCTTACAGTCCCTGTGGAATGGAACCAAGTCCTTGCAGGGCCTGGGTCTCAAGTGATAGAGTCCCACCAGGCTGGGGCCAGGGCCAAACAAGCCCTGCCTCTGGTTGAGGACAGCTGGATCTGTTTCGGTCCAGGGATCACCAGCTGGTGACACAGATACCCTGTCACCAAAGAGTGTCTTGTGGCCTATGAAGATGTTTTGTTAGGCCATGTTGCGTTGAACCTGAAGATTGGCCCTTGTTTTTGCCGATGCCACACCAAGAATTGCGGGCATGATGGGCATTCAGATGCTGAAGTCCATGTTCTGCGGGTATGCTTTCAGACACCCCATTAGCGCAGCTAGGAAATGGGACTCAGCTCCTAAGCTAGGTGACTTTTCCAAGTATGTGGAGGGTGGGAGTGTAATTGGGGGGAGAGGTTTTTAGCATAAAATATAAGAAGGGCAAGCTTTAATTGCTGGAAGTGCTGTGTCTTTTTCTCCCTCCCCCACCTTGCAGCCAAATAAGTTCTCGTATGTATGCAGTTGGGGAGCGCTCCCAACTCTTGCTGTCGATAGTGTACAAAGACGATCAATGTAAACCGGTTTGAAACTGGTTTCCTGGTTGCTGCTTTCCCCCAAGAGTTTTTTGAGATTGCGGCAAGGTGAGGGCGGGAAGTACTCTGAAGATTCCCTAGGGCCTACATTTCCCAGGGTTCCCAGTTTGATCTTACTGATGCCAAATGTAGGAAATTAAATGTCTTGGTAAACAACCCATGGAGGACTGCTTCAATTTCTGAAATGACATTTGTCTCCATGTATTGTTCTTCCTGGACTGTAGAGATTCCCGGTGAGTTCCTTGTACACCATGGTGCATGGGTGCGGTACCTTCTGTGCCATTAGCTTTGTGGTTTTTGTTAACTGACCCTCTGCCCCCACCCCAATGGTGACTGGGAGAATGTCTGAACACAGCACTACTTCAAATCAATAATTTATTCGCAGTCATAGACCATCAAATAAAGCGAATTTACATAGTTAAATAGTGTAGAGTCCACAGCACTACTTGCTAATGGAATTAGACCCCTTTCCAGAAGTTGGCCTGTTCTGATCCGGTGCCATTTCCTGGTATTGTGTTGGGCACCGTTTTCGGATCTCTTTGCAGCAAGGCCTTTGGTGTGGGTAGGGCATGCTGGCCCACGCTTACTGCACTTAAATCAAACCCATCAGTTGTCTGCTGGGCTTGTTTGGGAAACCAGTAAGGTCCTAAAACCATACAGTGGCCCAAGCTGTCTCTGGTGCTTTCCTAGATCTACTAGGCCTGGCCCAACAACCCTGGAATTCCAAAATCCATATGGGAAGCAGTATGCCTAAGGGTAGATTGCTACAAACGTCATACAGTCGAAAACTTCTTTTAAAAGGAAATGGAAAGGAATGCAGGTGCTGCACATGGGATGGGTCAGCCCAAAAGCCCCTATTGGTTGGCAGAATCCTGCCTGCAGAGTTCTCTCTCTGTCTGACTGGGGCTTCTGCTTTGTAATACATGATGTGCCTTTCTTTGTAGGGGGTGTGTGTTTAATTAAATGATATGCCAGTTAATTTCGCTGTCCCTCAAGGTTCGCCAAAGCGGCTCTGCTTCCTCGCATGGCCAGATAATGTGTCTCCTGCCATTGGGATTTTTCTGCTCAGCCGTTTATCTTGGGCTGAACCACTAAGGGCCAGCAGTGTCCTTAGTCAACGAATCGCAGGTCTCTTAACTGCTCGGAGAGCAAAAACCTGCCATCCTTTTTCTTTTCTTTTTCCCCCTTTGTATGTGTGCTTCAGTTTGTGTCTTGGAGCTGGAGAATGGGGTGTGCCAAGCTTGCCTATTGGGAAAACACTTTTGGAATCCTAGAAGGTGTGTTGGTCTTTTGTGTGCATTGCATTAAAGATACAAAACCACACAACTAACCACGGGGTATTATATCCAAGTGGAAGGAGTGGGGGAGTCTGAGCAGGTCTTTCTGTGCTTGCTGTAAATTCAGCTGACCAAGAGTTCCCTCCCAATACTTCACTTTTTAAGATGGGAAGAAATCACCTTGCGCATGGCAGAAAGATGGCTTTGGTGCATCTTTACACATGAGCCCTGTGCTCTAACATACAAACTGCACAGTTCTGGCTCCCCCCCACACACACACACAATATGGGTTCATAGTTTCTGTTTTAAACCATCTCTGTATTTCTCCTGCATATATTAGGTTTATTTTTAAGGAAATGTGATTTGCACATTTGGGTTTTGCTGAAATTGTGAGGCATGGGAGGGTTTAGTTCTTAAAGCAGATGAAATAAAACTATGCATATGTTTTGAAACTTTTACAAGTTTGTGTCTCATTGCCAGTCCCATCTGTGGCAGGCTTTCTTGATGTAAAGTTCCCTGATTTTCCTGGGATTCATTTTTTAGTTAAAATATGTGAGCCCCTTGTATACAGACGGATTGAGCTGGTGGTTGTCCCCCCACACTATAAATCTTACAAGGGAGGGGTGTATTTTGAAAGTCATGTCTCTGCAGCAGAATAATCTTCCTCCCGAAGATAACAGCAGTGTCCTTGGTCAACGATGTTGCATTCCCCCTTCAGCCCTGCTTAATCTATGGTTCTAAATTGGAATTTTGGTTCTGGGATTTGACGCCATTTGGCGGCACATTTGATGGAAGCGTGCAAGAGGAGGGCTCTACACTTTGCACATTTGTGGCGCAAAGCTTGACTCCTCAAAGATAAAGCTTGGCCTCTAAGAACTTTTCCTAAGGTTTAGACCCCAGATCTCTGTTTGGTAACAAAAACATGTCAGCTCATAAAATGATAGGGAATCCCTGCCTGTTCTCCCCCGCCTACTCCAGCACCTGTAGAGGTGATGGTGGCTGAACTGTGACCACCTTCTGCTCACTGAAAGTACCTTAGTCCTAATATGCAGCCCGTTAGTCAATTCCTCGGCTGATGTAAACTCCAAAGACATCCTCCCATGAGCTTGCTGGGTTGTGGAAAAGTTGTATTTAAAGTTCCCATTGCTTTCCCAGTGCAAAGAGTTCATCCTTTTTTCCCTCCCTTTGGCAACCTTGACAGGTGGTCTACCTGGCTTGTGGGGGAAAGTTATGACCTCTGTGGCTCCTCTGCCATTCTCTTGCGGTGTTGCGTTCCACACATTTGGATGGGGCTGGTTTGCTAGTAGATCATGGGCCCTGATCCATCATGTACAGGTTCAGTTGTTTCCAAGGTATCCCCACACACATACAAACACACACTGCAATGAATGGATGAAAGCTGCCTAGCCTGGTTGGTTCTCCTTGCTTAGAATTTACAAGGAGCCCTTTGGGTTGGCTTGCTTTTACGGTGGCTCTTCTTTCAAGGCCCCATGAAGAGTTGCTTGGTCCGGAGCGAGCTGTGTAAAACAAGAGTCTGCCTTTGCAGAACTCCCAGGCAACTGGCAGTTCAGCCACAGCTGTGTGCACAAGAGATGATCTTTGGGAGCTGTTTTGGCTTCACAGCAAACCATTCGGTGTTGTATGCTAAGCTTGCAGCGGGGAAGCGTGTCCTGAAACCAGGGCAATACGCACGTAGGTCCTTGCTTGCCTCCCTCCCATTTTTCCCCAGGGGAAAACAGCTGGCATAGTACCTAGGTCCAAAGGGCAGCCCTTCCTAGACTGGACAAAGGGGGGGGGGTCCAAGTAGAAATGGCAGGGGTATGCATCTTCCCTTCTCCTTCAGAGTAATCTTGCAAGGTTGCTTGTGTTAGAGGTCAGTTTGTCAGCTACAGAAGGGGCAGTTTCCAATTTACATTTAATTTTTAATTCTGTGCTATAACCACATCTTAAAATTTAAGTTGCCCGCTTAGGGAATGTTTATATTTTAAAGAGAAAAGCCCTCTGTTGCAATAGACAGATGTGTGTAGAACAAATACATTAAGACAGATGCTACGTGATGAATATTGTTGAATAAAAATTACATTCCTGTGTGTCTGAGGCATTTGGTTTTTCTGTTCCCTTGTTTGGGTTGTGTGTGGTTCATGGAGTACAGTTGAGGCTCCTTTTTAGGCAGAAAGGGGCTTGCAAAGGTGTGGCTTGCAAACAGCTGCAGGGGTCCGAGTGTAGATACTTGGTGCCTTCCCTGAAGTAAGGCAGCTCCTAGAAAATTTAGAGACTGCTGTACATTTTGTTGATCTCTCTCACTTCCATTTTTATCTTCAGGGTTCTTCCCTTCTCCGTTTTATTCTTGCACTGACCTTGTGAAACGGTTCAGGCTGAATGACTGGCTTAAGATAGTTCCCCCGATGCAGAATTCTGATTGGGGGGGGGGATTCAAAACAGTCCTTACAAATCTAGTATAGACTCAGCATTATGAACACATGAAGCTTCCTTATACTGAATCAGGTCCATCAAAGTCAGTATTGTCTACTCAGACCGGCAGCGGCTATCCAGGGTCTCAGGCAGGGGTCTTTCACATCACCTACCTGCCTAGTCCCTGTAGCTGGAGGTGCCAGGGATTGAACCTGGGACCTTCTGCATGCCAAGCAGATGCTCTACCATTGAGCCACAGCCCCTCCCCAATTTGTGGAAATGGATCATGCACAGGAACATGCCCTAACCACCTCATTACAAACACACCACTGATTTAAAAAAACACATTAGAAGTTCTGTTTTCTTCCAAGGCATTTATTTGTAATCACAGTGTCAAAGAGGGCCCCAGAAGGAAACATTTCCCTTAGCCCAGGGCTCAAGGCCAAGTGTGCGGGGAGGGAGGTATCCTTCATTGTTGGCTGATGCTCCTGAGCATAGTGTTGCTACTGCTGGATGCGCCGGATTGACTGGATTTGGAATGTCTGGGCGTGCGAGCCCCACTCCCGCCAGTGCTTGTAGTCCCCACCATGGTGGTCGGATTCCAGGATGTACTGGTAGCCACGGTAGCCAGGGTACTGGTAGCAGACCCACCTGCCAGGGGAGGAACAACCATCAGGCACCGTCCAAGAGCTCTTTGGGGTGTCGTTCCAGCTTACAGGTTCGTAGCCTTTACTGTGACCCACCACCCTCAAATGCCCTCCAGCCCACAATTAGGATGTAAGAATGGCACTCTAGTCAAGGCAAGGTTGGGGTCTGGGTCTCCCCTGTCCTGCCCCATATTGGGGAGATGTCTTTGAACTGGGGCTGCTCCCAAATCCCTCCCATCTTGGGA
This sequence comes from Euleptes europaea, assembly GCF_029931775.1. NCBI lineage: Eukaryota > Metazoa > Chordata > Lepidosauria > Squamata > Sphaerodactylidae > Euleptes > Euleptes europaea. The sequence goes on along the minus strand of NC_079330.1, from coordinate 25,974,288 downwards.
GCCCTTTGGCAAGGAACCCCGTGGTATCTACTGTCTTCCTCTGCAGAGCCTCTTGGGGTCAACATGACTGGTAGACTTATCTGTACATTGAGAGTATTACTGGGTGCTGAGTCTCTCTGGAAGAGGAGCACGGTCTATGCTTCTACCCAGCTTTCCTCATGCTTTTCTCTATCTGGCTGGGCCACTATGTGAATCTGCCAAGTAGCCCACACTAATGTCCATTTTTACATATGTATTTTACATATGAGTTTTGTGATATACAGATTGAATATCCCTTATCCAGACTGCTTGGGACCAGAAGTGGTCTGTATTTTGGATCTTTCTGTATTTTGGAATATTTTGGAATTTTTGCATGTACGTAATCTTTTCGATGGGACCCAGATTCATTTATATACACTTTATACACATACCCTGAATGTAATTTTAAACAGTGTTTTTAGTAATTTTGTGTACATTGAACCATCAGAAAGCAAAGGTGTAACTATCTCACCAGACTTCGGAGAGGCCGGGTGGCGCGGATGTGAGTTGGATCTGCACGGCCCAGCCTCATGGAAGTCAGGAGAGGCCCAGCGACACAGAAGTGCTTGCATGCCGGCTGGAAAGGTCCGGTTTACGGATTGGTCCGGATATCAGATGTCCGGATAAGGGATACTCAACCTGTATTCCAGAGGGGTAGTCGTGTGATTCTATCGTAGCAAAACAGAAATCCAGTGGCACCTTCCACATGAACACAGGTGAAGCTGCCTTATACCGAATCAGACCACTGGCCTATGAAGGTCAGTATTTCTCTACTCAGGCTGGCAGGGTCACTGAGGTCTTTCACATCACCTATCACCTGACACTTTTTAACTGGAGATTGAACCTGGGACCTTTGCATGCCAAGCAGATGCTCTATCACCACGGCCCCACCCCAAGATTAACTTTTATTTCAGCACGATCTTTCATGAGTCAGAACTCTCTTTCTCAGATGCAATGAAAGAAAGAAAATCATGAAAGCTCATCTGGGGAAGGGCACCTTGACTCACAAAAGCTCATTTGAGAATAAATATGGTTAGTTCAGAAGGTGCCATTGGACTTCTGTTTTGTGGTAAAGGCACGTGATATGTCTGTCTTGGGCATATGATCAATAAGAGATCATTAAGCCAGAGCGCCTTAATATTAGGTCAAAGCCCTACGTGCTTTGTGTCACTTCTTTAAGGTACACCAACAACAAAGGGGAAACACCTAATCCTAAAAACAACAGAATTTAAGTACCCAAAGGACAAGAAAAAAATCAACATTGGAGGCCAAAAAGTTATACAGTATAAAGGTTATGTCAATGCAAAATGTAAAATATATAAAACTGCAAGACTTCCTCATCTGTTTTAGGCGTCCATACAAATGGGAAACGAACCCTCTTAAATGAAGAGATATTTCAGCCATACATAAAATTCTCAACATCTCATAGTCATAAAGTAGTCTCAAAGTCTGGAGTAGTTATAAAGATATTATATATTAATATCCTGCAAACACAACGTACCTACAGTTATAAAGAGTTTTAGAAAGTTATGTACATTTTTAGTTTGGAATTGTGATTGTTTTGACCACTGAAGAAGACAATTCGGCCGAAACTCATTTGGTCAAAGTTTAATTTTGTAATTTTATGTCTATTTGTGTTGTAGGTTTACATGAGCATGTTGGTTTGGCAGGCTATTGCAGGGCCTTATATATGTTATTGATTTTAGCCTGTAATAAATATATACATATTTTGCATTGACATAACCTTTATATTGTACAACCTTTGGCCTTGAATGTTGATTTTTTTTTCTTGACCCTTGGGTACTTAATACACTTCTTTAAGGACCTGAGGGAGTAATTGTGGGTCTATGATTTTATCCTCACTCTGGAGTGAACAGTAGAAAACACCTCTCACCTGCCGTCAGAAACCATGGTAGGTGAACAAAAAAGGACTTCATACGATCCCAAATTGCCCCCCCTTTGTAGATTTACCCCTGTTAAGAATCCCCTGTCCAACTTATTTAACATCCCTGTTGGCAAATAAATAGTCTTTCTAGCCAAACTCCATGAAGGTAGCTGCGACCAGCCCACAGGAGGGGTGCCTGAAAAAGATGCTCTGGCTAGCAGGAATAGGGTTGGCATAGCAGTCGGACCAGGACTGGGTGAGTAGACCCAGATCAAACCCCAATTCGGCCATCAAATATTTTAAGGTGTCACAAGACTTCTGCTGGAAGGGGCTAACATGGCTACCCCTCTGGCATTTAAAGCAATGGAGAAATGTGTGTGCGTGGGGCGGGGTTTCCTGGGCAGCTGACCAATCCACCTGTGACCTTGGTCTTTCTCACCCTGTGTATAACCTATGGGCTCTGTCTACCCTTGGCAGCGTCAATGTTTCCTGGGCAGCCACCAATGTCTCTGCCACGTACACCTCTCAGTTGGCAATTGAGAAGACCAGGGAAGTGGGTTCTGCCCCATCGCCATAAGAATATAAGAAAGGCCATGATGGATCAGACCGAGGCCCAGCAGTCTGTTCACACAGTGGCCAACCAGGTGTCTCTAGGAAGCCCACAAACAAGACGACTGCAGCAGCATTGCCTTGCCTGTGTTCCACAGCTCCCAATATCATAGGCATGCTCCTCTGATCCTGAAGAGAATGGGTATGCATCATGACTAGTATTCATTTTGATTAGTAGCCATGGACAGCCCTCTCCTCCATGAACACGTCCACTCCCCTCTTAAAGATTTCCAAGTTGGCAGCCATCACCACATCCTGGGGCAGGGAGTTCCCCAATCCCCAGAGGAGCTCTTTGCAGCAAAGGGCTGAGCCAGGCTTCAGACTCTGCTGCCAGCCAGTCGTGCCTCTTACTTACGCGCCGGAGGGAACTTTCATGGAGCCCACTTCACTGTTGCCCCAGCCCATGGCTTGCAAGGAGGGGAAGTCATCTTGCACCTCCCACTGATGCCCCATGAAGTTTTCCTTCTCATACAGGGTGATCCTGGACTCTTTGTGGTTCTGCAGGTAAAAGAAAAACAGACCCAGGATCAGACCCTGTTCCTTCTTAGGCCAGTGAGCAATGACCTGGACAAAGAGAAAACTGTATAGAACTCATCTGAAAATATACAGGAGGATCTGCTATCTGGACTTCACAATGTATACAGTACACTATGCTGAAAACACCAGAAAACAGAACAGGAAGAGAAAGACGTTTTCGACACTCAGGCATGGGATGAATTAATGAATGGCAAGGGTGCCCTGGAGCACATGCAGAGTGCCTCCCCAAACTCCTCTAATAAACTAATAAACTAATAAAGGTAACTAATAAAGGGTAACTAATAAAGGGTTTCAAGACAAGGTGCGGAGGGGGACTTCCTGCCAGGTGTCAGTCCCAGCACCTCTGATTTCAAGAAAGAAACCCCCTCTGTGGCTGTCCCGAGTGCTTTCATGTGGATGGAGCTGGGTGGATAATAAGCAGAACCTTCACGTCTCTCTTCTCTCTCAGCTTTTGAGGTGACCAAAGGCCAAAGCTATCAACACGGATACCCTCCGAATCCTCCCTAAAAACCCACAGCTATTTCTATCTCCAGTAACGGGTTCCTCTTCAAAACCCATCATGGTGTTTAAATTTTTCTCTTTCCTGGAGGATGGTGACCATGGGACCCTCGCTAGGTAATAAAGAGGGATCAGACACCCTCCGCTCACCCTGGATTGGCAGAATCCTGTTCAAAACCACCCCAAACATTTCCCAGAAATATCTCATCTGCCCTTTTTAGTTTTTTAAAACATTCACCCTGTGACAGAATGTAGAGAAATTGCTGAAGCCAGTGTGGAAAGTTTTTATGCGTATGGAGTATAAATAATGGTGCTGCGTACAACAGCAACAAAAGGTAGAGAGCTAGTGTGGTGTGGTGGTTAAGGGGTCATACCAGGACCTGGGAAACCCAGGTTCGAACCCCCATTTTGCCATGGAAGCTTGCCGGGTGACCTTGGGCCAGTCGCGCACTCTCAGCCTCAACCTGGGAAAGGATTTGGATGGGAGACCTCCAAGGAATCCCAAGGTCATGATGCGGAGGCAGGCAATGGCAAACCACCTCTGAACGTCTCTTGCCTTGAAAACCCTATGAGGTCGCCATAAGTCAGCTATGACTTGATGGCCCCCCCAAAAAGCAGTGCTTAATATAACTGTAAATATAACTGTAAAATTATGAGGAAAATGTGAGGTGACTTTATTTCTGTGAGAGAGGTGAAGGGACAGAAAGTGTAAGCCTCTGTGCAGCCTTCCAAGCAGTGGTGGTGGTATTTAGCTACCGTTTCCCAAGGAGTGGTCCTCTGTTTTTGAGGTTTTCAGTAAGCCTCCTTTATTATGGTACAGGATTCAGAAATGCATAGCTTTTGGTTGCTTAATGGATAATTTAACCACTCTTGTTGGCTTTTGCCTTTCCTTTTTACCTTTCCTTTTATCCCTTAGCAGCTCCTTGATCAATTGATCTTGAGCAGCATATATCTAGCGTTGGAGGGATATAAGGATTGAATGTTGGCTTTTGGTGCAGAGCCGATGAAAGCCGAACCTGAGGCACGGCAAGCTTAATTGGCTGAGGGGTATGGTGGTAGGGCTGTCAGGTCCCGCTTCGCCACCGGCGGGAGGTTTTTGGGGCGGAGCCTGAGGAGGACGGGGTTTGGGGAAAGGAGGGACTTCAATGCCATTGAGTCCAATGGCCAAAGTGGCCATTTTCTCCAGGTGAACTGATCTCTATCACCTGGAGATCTGATATAATAGTGTAGGGTTGCTGGGTCCCTCTTTGCCACCGTTAGGAGGTTTTTGAAGCAGAGCCTGAGGAGGGCGGGGTTTGGGAGAGGGACTTCAATGCCATAGAGTCCAATTGCCAAAGCGGCCATTTTCTCCAGGGGAATTGATCTCTATCGGCTGGAGATCAGCTGTAATAGTGTGGGTGTGGATGCCCAGCTGAGGCAGCCACCCCCCACTCTCAATCTGGGCTGGCGAGGCATGGCTCGGGCCCCACCAAGTGACATTTATGTATAGATGAGAGGGAGGGCATCTTGGCCATCTTCTGGGTGTGGAATAGGGGTCACTGGGGTGTGTGTGGGGGGGAGGTAGTTGTGAATTTCCTGTGTTGTGTAGGGGGTTGGACTAGATGACCCTGTTGGTCCTTTCCAACTCTATTATTCGATATCCGGCCCTCGTAACAAATGAGTTCGACACTCCTGCTCTCAAGCTTACCTAGCGCACCGTCAATATTATTTTACTGGACCTATACTTTTTCTCAGAATGTGCTTTGAGGAGGGATCAGATAGCAAAAGCGGGACTTACTGCTGAGCTGATGGGGCGGAAGGACATCAGCCGATCGACGTGGTAAGCGTTGCTCCCACTCCAGGCCTCCCAGCGGGGGTACTCGCCTCGCTCCAGGATAGACTGTTGCCCGCAGAAGCCGGTGTGCTCGTAGCCGAGCCAACTGCAACAGAAGGCAGGAATTGTGGCTCTGGGCACTCTGCGGAAGCTCCACAACTCATAGGCCAGCATAAGGTTGCCATGTCCCTCTTTGCCACCGGCGGGAGGTTTTTGCGGTGGAGCCTGAGGAGGGCAGGGTTTGGGGAGGGAAGGGACTTCAATGTCATAGAATCCAATGGCCAAAGCAGCCATTTTCTCCAGGTGAACTGACCTCTATTGGCTGCAGATCACTTGTAATAGAGGGAGAACTACAGCTAGTACATGGAGTTGCCAGGTCCTTCTTTGCTACCGGCAGGTGGTTTTTGGGGCAGAGCCTGAGGAGGGTGGGATTTGAGGAGGAGAGGGACTTCAATGCCATAGAGTCTAATGGCCAAAGTAGCCATTTTCTCTAGGTGAACTGATCTCTGTCGGCTGGAGATCAGTTGTAATAGCAGCTAGTACCTGAAAGGTTGGCGGCCCTAGAGAAGGCTGTCGTCAGCACAAAACCAACCGGGCTGCTTGAAGCACTGTGGCCTTTCCACAGCCCCAGCTCCCCCCCCCCCTGCAATCATCCCTGGGGTTTGGGCTGGCTGGAGAGCAGGGTTCCTATACTCACGCGCCATTCTCCACCTTGAGCGAGCGGATGTTGTCGAAACTGCACTCTGTGACACTGGGACAGGAGGTGGTGAATTCCATCCGTTTCCCCTGGAAGTTCTCTTGATCATAGATGGTGATCTGAAAAGAAGAAGAAGAGCTGGTTTATATATGCCAACTGTCTCTACCACTTAAGGAAGGATCAAACCGGCTTACAATCACCTTCCTTTCCCTCCCCCCAACAGACACCCTGTGAGGTAGGTGGGACTGAGCGTGACTAGCCCAAGGTGTGGATGAGCGGGGAAACAAATCCAGTTCACCAGATTAGCCTCCACCGCTCATGTGGAGGAGTGGGGAATCAAGCCCGGTTCTCCAGATCAGACTCCACCACTCCAACCCACCACTCTTAACCACGACACCACGCTGGCTCTGGCAATGCACCATTGGTGCTCTGCTTTACCACTCAAAGATGTCAAGTGTGTGAGAATTTAATCAGCGCTTCGGCAACTGACCTTGCTGCCCAGTTTTTGCCATGCAGAGCAGTTGCTGTTTCTCTGCAGGGTCAACCACCCTTCCCCTGCCCAGTTCCAGCTGTGTTTGGGCTGAGAGCTCTCTGGGCCTGGCTCATTTGTTTTCTTCCCCCAGTGGGGTTAGCTGTGTTAGCTTGTGGCATTAAAAACTACCAGGAGCCTTGCAAGACTTTTTTCTTCTTCTCAGAGTAAATAATATAGAAAACGTACCTTCCATGATCCGTGCTGGGCAGACTGGGGATTTGTTTGAGCCATCTTGGCTGCAAAGATGGTTTCTGTGGAGAAAGCAGGGGGAGAGAAACCCAACTTGTTTGAGCCTTGATGACTGCTTGGATCTTGCGCTGCGTGTGAGAATTTGCACGTCTACGGATTGCAAGCGCAAACACTCCCAGCAGAGGGCAGCACCTGGCAACACCGACCAAGAACAAAACTAGACGATGGACCAAAGGGATGGGGAGGCCTTTGATGGAGGTTTTGTGACCAAGTCAAAAGATTTGCATCTCTGTCCCTGCAAGGCATTTTTAGGTATCCGGACTGCACCATGGGAGCCAATGGACACTGGGAACAGAAGGCAACCGTCCTCAAAAGTTCTCCTCTGAGTTCTGACGCTAATTTTTGTTGTAATGTAATCCAGATGAGTACCCAGGTTGCTGGAGATAAAGTGTAGATGACTGGGGAAGGCAATGGCAAACTACCCCGTGAACACAGTCTGTCTAGCAAATGTCATGATGTGAAGTCACCCCATAGGTCAGTAATGACCCAGTGCTTGCCCAGGGAACTACCTTTACCTTTTTAAAATCCAGATGAGCACATACGCTGGTATTTAGCATAGAATATCCAACAAATACAATGTGTGTGTTAAATGCCATCAAGTCGCTTCCGACTCACGGCGACCCTATGAATCAATGTCCTCCGAAACTTCCTGTCCTGAACAGCCTTGCTCAGATCTTGCAAACTGGCTTCCTTTATAGAGTCAATCCATCTCTTGTTGGGGCTTCCTCTTTCCCTGCTGCCTTCAACTTTTCCTAGCATGATTGTCTCTTCCAGTTACAAATACGATAGCAAGAGATTATGCAGAATACTTTATCTGGGGAGTGGCCTGCCAGGTAATGCTACTTATTTTCTATTCACCTGGCCACAACTGCTGCATTTCAACATAACGTGCTTACTACAAAACTCAAGAACTGAAATCTGAATTGCTAGTTTAAAGCACCAATTACATTCCTTCAAAACGTTGTTTTGGCATTAGAAAACTGCGAGCTGACCAGGCTGCATGGGCCAATGGGATTGCTGAGCCTGCCGCCCAAGGAGATGCAGATTATGCTGACAAGAACCTTGCCTGGGACTCCTGCCCTGTCCCTAGACTGGCTCGGTGCTGCTGCTTCATCGATAGCTGCTGGATGACAGGTTGGCCAGGGGGTGTCCGCTTTTGAACCCCCCCAGAAGAGAATCTAGACTGGGGACACAGGACAGAAGCACATCTCCCTGGGGTGACTCACCTCGTCCAGTGAATGCTGACAGTTCCTCCATGGGCTGCTTGCTACTGGGACTGGCTGCGCTTGTTTATATAGGGCCAGTGTCCCAACATGGGCTGGGCAGCCTTTGTGCTGTGGTCAGCACAGTGCATTCTCTGCCATTGTGCGGCGCTTGATCCCTGGAGATTTGAGCCACTCGCCTCTACGGTCCAAGTTGCATTCCTGGTGGAAAATAGATTCCCCCCAACCACCCTCCCAGCATGGCAGTTATGTTCTAGCAGAATGCCTAGCTGGTTCTCCCATGATGTATATATTTGAAGAGGGGAGAATGTATATCAGATCAGATCAAGTTTATTGTATAGGGCCATAGGCCGTTACAATCTAAATCAGTATAACAAGTTAAAACTTACAAAACCAGAATCATTAAAAGAATACGGCAAAAGAAATTAAAATATGCCCATTCGGCTCTATCCAGCTTTACCACCTTTCGTTATTTGCTTCGCCCTGATTTTCTTGGCCGCCAGGCCAAACAGTGCCATTTTTCAAGAAATGTAAGGGTCCAAGGGAGAATGTATACATTTGAGGAGGGGAGAAGAGTTCTAGCAACATTCAGCACATACACACCCGGGCAAAGAAGTACTCTAATTTATGTCTCTGGTTCTTTACAGTGTCACCTGAGCAAAAAGAGGAATCGCTGCTTCGTGGAGCTGGCATTTTCTGCGCTGGGAGTGCCCAGGGCAGCAAAGAGGCAAAGGTGGCAGGGGGGGGGGGAAGGGGGCAACACAGCCCAAGTGACTCTGGGTTCAATTCTCGTGGAGTTCAGGGCCTTAACAAATGATGGACCTCTACAAGGGTCCAAGCTGGGAAAGGCAGCTCCTGATGAATCCCTGCCTTCCGGGAGGTGTTTGAAAGGCAGGACAGAAAGGGGCAGCCACCTTCAGAGGGAATACAAGGAGGAAAGAGAGTGTGTGGTTCCTGTGTTGGTCACACCTTGTGGAGGGAGGCAATAGGCAAACGCTTGATTTTCACCAAACTCTTCCTAACTGTAGGCTTATGAGTAGTAGGAAGCAGCAGACAGTGGCGAGGGGAACAGAAAGCCAGGGAGCCGTTCTTGTGTGAATCTGTGTTCTCTTACACCATCCTGACATCCACCTGCCCAGCTCCCTTCAGTAGGGTTGCCAACCTCCAGGTACTAGCTGGAGATCTCCTGCTATTACAACTGATCTCCAGCCGATAGAGATCCGTTCACCTGGAGAAAATGTCCGCTTTGGCAATTGGACTCTATGGCGTTGAAGTCCCTCCCCAAACCCCGTCCTCCTCAGGCTCCGCCCCCCAAAAACCCTGCCAGTGGCAAAGAGGGAGCTGGCAACCTTACTCCAGATACTAGCTGGAGATCTCCGGCTATTATAAGCGATCTGCAGCCAACAGCGATCAATTCACCTGGAGAAAATGGCCGCTTTGGACTCCTGCCGGTGGCAAAGAGGGACCTGGCAACCCTAATTACAGCTGATCTCCAACCAACAGAGATTGGTTCACCTGGAGAAAATGGCCGCTTTGGCAATTTGAAGTCCCTCCCCTCCCCAAACCCCACCCTTCTCAGGCTCTGCCCCCAAAACCTCCTGCCAGTGGCAAAGAGGGACCTGGCAACCCTTCCCTTCAGCTTTGGTGTGGCTTAGCCCAATCGAGGCCAGCTGGGGACGGCATCTCCACCTGCCTGGGTGGGAACTGGAAGAAGTTTGGCCTCTCTCTGGGAAGTGTAAGGAAGAAGCTTTTGAACAAAAGTCGAGAAGAGACACATGCTTTGAGTTTGGGAGTTGGCTGGCACGAGGCAGCGCCTGCTGTTGCTTTGTGGGACCCGATGCCGCCTTCGGTTTGGCACAGCTCGTGTCTCTGTTGGCTTCCTACACAGATGTTACAAAAACATGGTGTCTTGGTGCTCTCTCCTCCCAAGAAAGTGAGCCCTATCCAGCTGTGCTGGAACTTCTTCCAGCTTGGCAGCTGTGGAAGAAGGAAGTCATTGTGCAAATTCTAGGCAGTTAACTTCAGGCGAAGCCCATAGATTTCAACAGGCTTAGACCGGAGTAATTCTGCAATGGCCCACTTTGTTAGAGAAGCCCATCTTCAAGTCTTCTTGGGGGGGGGATGGGGGGTTGCCTCCTATACTCCCCCTTACCTAGGGTTGCCTGGTCCCCCCTGGGCACTGGCAGGGGATGGCGGTAGGGTTGCCAGATCCAGGCTGGGAAACTGCTGGAGATTTGGGGATGGAGCCTGGGGAAGACAGGGACCTCAGTGGGGTACCATGCCACAGAGTCCACCCTTCGAAGCAGCCATTTTCTCCAGGGGAACTGACCTCTGTAGTCTGGAGATGAGCTGTAATTGCGGGGGATCCCCAGGTCCCACCTGGAGGCTGGCATCACTACCCTTACCTTATATTTGACCAGGGGCAGCATTAGCGGGCATGCCTTTCTCCCTGCCAGGGGAAAAGGGCCTTGCTTGGAAACAGGAGGTCTGGGCCTGCTGCCCAGGCTGCGGCTTCCGCTCCGAGGTAACGCCACAGCGGTGGGGAGGGGGTGGCTGCCAGCTCAGCATTTTAGGGGCTGCCTGAGTGACTCTTTTGTTCTTCGCCAATGAGCGACAGGAAATTCAACAAAGAGCTCCCACCATTCCTGTGACCCTCCGCCCAGACCCATTGTGGAACGCGGGCTTTCAGTGGTTGCTGAGAACACCCAAGGCCTGAAGTGCGAGATGGGGCTGGGGGCAGGTGTGCTAGGGTTCTCCAGGTGATCTGATCTCTATCGGCCGGAGCTCAGTTGAATTAGCAGGAGATCTCCTGCTACTACCTGGCAGTTGGCAACCCTAAACCCAGTGCTCCTGGACTAGGGCTTGGCTGCAGCTGCATCCTACATCATCCACTTCCCCCCCCCCCCAGGTTGCCGGGTCCCTCTTCGCTACCAGTGGGAGGTTTTTAAGGCAGAGCCTGAGGAGGGCAAGGTTTGGAGAGGGGAGGGACTTAAATGCCATAGCTCCCAATTGCCAAAGTGGCCATTGTCTCTAGGTGAACTGATCTCAGTAATAGCAGGAAATTTCCAGCTAGTACCTGGAGGATGGCAACCCTACCCCCCCCCCCAAATGCTGACACTGAAGAAGAAGAGTTGGGTTTCATACCTCAATTTTCTCTATCCTTCTAAGGAGACTCAAAGTGGCTTACAATTGCCTTCCCTTCCTCTCCCCACAATAGACACCTTGTGAGGTAGATGGGGTGTAGTGGTTAAGAGCGGCAGACTCTAATCAGGAGAACTGGGTTTGATTCCCCACTCCTCCACCTGAAGCCTGCTGGGTGACCCTGGGCTAGTCACAGTTCTCTCTGAACTCTCTCAGCCCCACCTGCCTCCCAAGTAGGGTTGCCAGGTCCCTCTTCTCCGGCAGGAGGAGTTTCTGTTTTAGTGCGTGCGTGTGTGCGCGCGCACTGACGCACGCGCGGCACTTCCAGTTTAGAAGCGGAAGTGCCGCCTCGCAAAGGGCCTTTACCTCTTTGAGTGGTAAACCGGAAGTGCCGTGCGCGGTATGCACACGTGCGTGCATGTTTGCCCGCTGACCCTCAGGTGGTCGGCGGGCAGAGGGATCGATTGCCGGGGGTTTGCCCGCCACCAGCGGGCACCTGGCAACCCTACTCACAAGGTGTGTGTTGTGGGGAGGAGAAGGGAAGGCCATTGTGAGCCGCTTTGAGACTCCTTAAAAGTAGAGAAAAGTGGGATATAAAACCCAGCTCTTCTTATGCTCTTCTACTGTCAAGCAACATGCTCCAAATGTATAGGCCTTTCAGGCTCTATTCTTTCCGGCACCCATCCCAGGCCCCATCCGGCACAATCGCCTGACCTCCAAGGTCAACCTGTAGCAGTATTTTGATTATATCATCACTTTCATTCATTCATTCATTCATCCGGCGTCCATCCTGCCCTTTCCCAACCAAGTCAGGCTCAGGTCAGCTTGCAGCAATTTCCAACAGTAATTAAAAACACACCAATTTCAATTTAAAATTCTCAGTATCCATGAAAAATGGCGCCCTTAAAATCGCATAACAACAGCGGGGGACCAATCAGAAGGGAAAGAATAAAGAAAGCAAAAAATAACAAGGTACCCTAATAAGGGAAGGGATGGAGAATCAAAATAGTTAACAATAAGTAAATAGGTTAAAAGGGAGGGGAGGGAGGGAGGGAGGTCATCTAAGATCTTGCTGATCATGCATGTTTTCCCATAGTGTGAGCTCATACCAGGTTTGACTATTGGCAAACTCTGGTTACGTAAGGTTTTTCTTTTATCTTTGACAGCTAATTAAATCAGAGACAGATTTATTGCCTTTTAATACAGATTAAGAGTTAAATTTGGCCTTCTGATATTGCTTTTTAAAAGATAATGAGCACATATGTCCTTAGATGCACCTATTTATTACATCAGTGCTTAAGAACCAATGATTTATCTAGGTGATAAACCACGTTTAAGTTAGAAGATATTTAGCATAAGATATGACTGATATTTCTCTATAAATATGCACTGATGTGAGAATATGATGGCACTCTCTCAGAAGAGATTAGTAGAAAAGAACAAGAGTCCAGTAGCACCTTAAAGACTAACAAAAATATTTTCTGGCAGGGTATGAGCTTTCGTGAGCCACAGCTCACTTCTTCAGATACAGCTATATCTGAAGAAGTGATCTGTGGCTCACGAAAGCTCCTACCCTGCCAGAAAATATTTTTGTTAGTCTTTAAGGTGCTACTGGACTCTTGCTCTTTTCTACTACTGCAAACAGACTAACACGGCTACCCACTGAGAAGAGATTAGGTGAGATTTCTGTGTGCATGTGTCTTGGGTTTATAGAAAAAATCCTAAAAGCGGTTTAAGACAAAAACCTGAAAGCTGGTTTGCTTTAAATTTAACTTACTGTAATATGGTTGAGAAATATTAAGAGCTTTGATAAATTTGGCACTTGTTTTTTGCAGTAGCCATAGGGTTAACTTTCACTTGCTTGTATTTTCTAATGCCTTGTGTCTAATAAAGAGATTTTTTCAATAACAGATAAACTCTCAGAAGGTTTTTCTGCCTGGTTTGTTTGTCTTAGTTCAGAGAACAGAACAACTCACAATTAATTCATTTTTAGAGCATTTTATTAAATTTATCGTTAACACAATTACAATAAACAAAATAAAAAGGGAAAAATGAAAAACACACACAGAGACAAAAAGATACTTCCGTTTTTGTTTGTATCGAATATAAATCTAATTAAGAAATTACAACCTGTTCTCTAGCTACATATACAAAATTATATTTTAAATTATTCTTACAACTAAAAAATCAAACTTTTCTCTATCATACCTACATTCTTATTCTTCTACTCTTCAAACCCACAAATCATCAATTCGTTCTTTTCCGTATTACGCAAAAAGTCCATAAATGGTTTCCAATTTTCTGCAAATTTAGATATTTTCTCTGATCAAAGCAGTCAGTTTGGCCATTTCTGCTAATTCTAACATCTTGACAAGCCATTCTTCTATTGTAGGTATATATGGATATTTCCATTTTTACGCATACAATATTCTTGCTGCTCAAATCATATATAAGAGCAAACATCCATATTTTTCCCCAACTGACTATCCATAAACCCCAAGAGATACATTTCTGGTTTCATTTGTATATTAACCTTCAAAATACAACTAATTCATTTGTAATATCAAAGTTTAAAGGTCACAAGACAATTTTTATTGGATAGATCCTGGAGATGTCTGAGGCTAACAGAGCAATCCTAATGGGGTGGGAGGAGTGAAAGGGGACAGAAGCCGGCATGACCCGTGTGCTGTAGTTAATGCCATTTGTGCCAGCTAAACGTGCACTAACGCAGGTGCAGAGCCACTTATGCCGGCACTGGGGAGCAGGGCGGCAGTGCGAGCTGCAGGTGCCGGTGCTGCCTGTCTGGCAGCGTTTTCCCGGTGCAAGGGCTCACGCCGGCATCAAAGGGGGTGTTCCCAAGGATGGAGCTGGCTTTAATCAGCTCCCAAAGCCCTTTTGGCCCAGGAATGTCCCCTTTAGCTGGCGCCGAGTTACGCCCGCAAAATAGCAGGCGTAGCCCCATGAAACCCTGTGGAGGAGTTTCATGGGGTTTTGCTCAAATTACCTTTTTGCCTTCCTTTTTTGGGCCGGGAAGCTGCTCAGGAGGTAGTGTGGCTGTGCCGTCCCTAGGCGTTTCTTAACCACTCCCCCCTTTGTATTGCACATTTAATGTTATAATAGATTAATTCTTATAGAACTGATTAGTCCAGATTCTCTATTGGGATATGGGAGTAAAACATCTTGTTACAAGCCCCCTCCAAAGCACTGATGTCCTTTTGCCTCAGACATCCCTACATAGCCATAACTCCCCCCAAAACCCCTCTGCACAACTTTTCGACATAAAAACCAGATCCACTGTTCATCTGGTCCATTTTGGGCCCTGGATTTTATTTATTTATTTATTTTTCATATTTGTAGTCAGTCCTCCCCAGCAAGTCAGCTCAGGGCGGATAACATCATTTAAAAAACTTCACAAACATAATAACAGTGAAACTGTCAATAAAATAAAGCATTAAAACACTAATCAGAGATGGCCGTGGCTCAGTGGTAGAGCATCTGCTTGGCATGCAGAAGGTCCCAGGCTCAATCCCCGGCATCTCCAGTTAAAGGGACGAGGCAGGTAGGTGATGTGAAAGACCTCTGCCTGAGACCCTGGAGAGCCACTGCCGGTCAGAGTAGACAATACTGACTTTGATGGACCAAGGGGGTCTGATTCAGTAGAAGGCAGCTGCATGTGTTCAGGAGAGGACCGATTTACGCCAGTCGAGGTCAGATGGAATGGGCTGCCAGGCAAAAAGATCGGAGTCTGATTCAATAGAAGGCAGCTTCATGTGTTCATATAATAGACTAATAGGATTTTTTGTGGGCTGTTTCCCCTTTTGGGGTTTTCATGGCAAGAGACTAACAGAGGTGGTTTGCCAGTGCTTTCCTCTGCACAGCAACCCTGGTATTCCTTGGTGGTCTCCCATCCAAATACTAACCAGGGCTGACCCTGCTTAGCTTCTGAGATCTGACGAGGTCAGGGCGACTAGACAAGTAGGTGATGTGAAAGACCTCTACCTGAGACCCTGGAGAGCCGCTGTCGGTCTGAGTAGACCATACTGACTTGGATGGACCAAGAGTCTGATTCAGTAGAAGGCAGCTTCATGTGTTCATGTGTTAAAATCCTGCTCTACTGCAGGAGCCCTCACAAGCTGCTGCCCCTCAAACCACCATTTCAAATACGTGAAGGGGGAGGGGTGGGGAGGCCAGAGCAGAAGGTATTCGCAGCTGCCCTCAATTGTAGGCCTGGTGGCAAAAGCTCTGTCTCACAGTTACAGCCTCCATCTTGGAACAAAATGGATTTCAGACCTGGACTCTGTGTAGTTTGCTATCAGAAACTGCAGCTGTAACTGGGCCGGTGGGAGGGAAGGTGGCATGGTACAGCCCGTTCTCATTGGATCTAAGAAGCTAAGCAGGATCGGTGCTTGGATGGGAGGCCACCAAGGAAGACTCTGCAGAGACAGGTGAGGGCAAACCACCTCTGCTTCTCACTTGCCTCGAAAGTTCCTTGCTGGGGTTGCCAGAAGACAGCTGTGACTTGGCAGCCCTTTACACATACACAATTGGGCCAATTCAGGGCTAAAAAGGTAGCACAGGAACAGATAGGGTTGCCAGGTCCCTCTTCACCACCGGCGGGAGATTTTTGGGGCAGAGCCTAAGGAGGGTGGGGTTTGGGAGGGGAGGGACTGCAATGCCATAGAATCCAATTTCCAAAGCAGCCGTTTTCTCCTGGTGAACTGATCTCTCTTGGCTGGAGATCAGTTGTAATAGCAGGACATCTCCAGTCCCCACCTGGAGGTTGGCAACCCTAGGAACAGAGGCCTCCCTCTTAATGAATTAACAGCCACCATTGTGACATATGGGTAAGACGGACTGTGCTGGTGAAGTGGGCAGTGCAATTCAGCAGGAAGATGTTTAGTCCTCAATGACCGGGGTCCCCAGCCGCAGGTTAAGCCCCCAAATAAATGGGGTCAGTCAGCCTCTGGACCAGTGGTTCCCAAACTTTTCGGGCCACCGCCCCCTTGGTTCCACAAACTCAACCCCAGCGCCCCCTACCCTATCCTATAAAAAGCATGATTCAAAATAGGGGTTTGCATGACTCACTCAAGAAGTTAACAACAATAAAATTTCAAAACAGTAACAATTAATTGCACATCTATTCAAAATCAAATTGAAACTTTTTAGTTGAAATTTATCCAACAAAACTGATGAACTAGATCCAGTGGTGCCAGCTCTTCAAAGTCTGGAAAAAAATTCTGATAGTTTCCACCAAATTTGCCAGCATAGTACCATAGCTTGATCTACTGTAAATTAGTGAACAACACAGTTGAAGGGGCCCACCTCTAGCACCCCCTGCTGCCCTCTGGCCTCTTAGAGCCCCTCTAGGTAATCCCCCCTGGGGGGGGGGTACTGCCCACTTTGGGAACCACTGATCTAGACCCATGTCTGAATTCCCATTCTGCCATGGAAGGTTGCTGGGTGACCTTGGGCCAATCACCTACTCTCACCCTAACCTACCTCACAGGGTTGTTTTAAGGATAAAATGGAAGAGAGGAGAATGCTGTAAGCTGCCTTGGAGCCTCACTGGGGAGAAAGTCAGGGTGTAAATGCAGTAAACAAAAAAATAGCATTGCTCGTACAAGTGAATGGCAGCCATTCATCCATCCTGTAGGGAAAGGTTAAGCACTGCACTTGGGGGGCACAGTTGCCACCCTGCCACTGAGCTTTCCTGCCAAGGACTCATGACATGGTGCCATGGAACCCTAGCACGGACACCAGGTTGTCCAGCCAAAGGTAAACTGTGGCTTTTGAACCACAGTCCACTAGAGGGCAGAAGTGTTATTCAAGTAATCTTTTTTAAAAGTCTCCATTATCTTAATTAAACGTCACTTCCATCAAAGAAAGTGGTTTTTATGTTTGTATTCCCAATGGTTAAAAATAGACAAGATTGCATTATTATTAATTTACTAGATGCCTAACGTAAGCAGTGGGCAGCTCTCTTTACTTTTTTCAAAAGACTAGGTTTTTGAATATATATATATATATATATATATATATATATATATATATATATATATATATATATATATATATATATATATATATAATATTATGGATCCCACCCAGTCTGAATGAATTAAATTTAATTTCCATTGATTTAATGGGAAAACTAAAGCAGATGCTTCAGTCTCTCCCACTGAAAACAATGGATCTTAAAATGTGCTAGGTCCCGCTCAATATTAAATAGCAAATTACATTTTATTAACACATTATTGTTTAGCTCCAAGCTCAGTTCTCAGTATCTGAAGAAGTCCCTATGTATGCAAAAAAGAGAATGCTAAATGACAGTGAATCAGTGGTTGAGGGGCTCAGAGCTCCCTTTGCGTGCAATTCTGGCTGGGCGAACAGAAGAGTTCCATAGGGAAGTTTGAGGGGAAGCAAGAGAAAACTGAAGAAAGCTCTTGCGTGAGAGTACAGTAATGCACACAATCCTTCTTGGGACAGGATGGTGCATAGTTCAGATAAGCACCTTTCTTACCCCTTACCCCTTTAAACAGCCAGACTGGCTATGAAGATCGAAAGCCAACAGGGGGCAGTGTTTTGCCACATGTCCTGGTTAGTAGTTGGATAGGAGACCACCAAGGAAGACCAGGGTTGCTGTGCAGAGGAAGGCACTGGCAAACCACCTCTGTTAGTCTCTTGCCATAAAAACCCCAAAAGGGGTCGCCATAAGTCGGCTGCGACTTGACGGCACTTCACACACACACACACACACACACACACACACACACACACACACACACACACACGCTCTGACTGCTGGGCCAAGATTGTGGGCGTATCCTCGATGCATGGAGCTCTTGGCTCTCGGGGAATAGGTTTGTTAATTCCCTTGAGGCTAGGTTGCTGACCCGGAAAAGCCGGAAAGAGAAAACGGTATTTGGACGAGACTGTCCAGGACCCGCTAGAACTGTCCCACTCTTACCCTCCAGGGTTCTTAAAGCTCTAAGGGACTTAGGCAGGCTAATATCCTCTACTCCCCCCACCCCGCTTTTGCTCTCTCTCAAAGTTCTGAGCTTCCTAGAGAATGCCCCAAGGAGCCTCCTCATGCTGACCTTTCCCCTCCTGCTTGTTCCATTTGTGTGTGTGTTAAGTGCTGTCAAGTCATTTCCGACTCATGGCGACCCTATGAATCAAAGTCCTCCAAAATGTCTTGTCTTTGACAGCCTTGCTCAGATCTTGCAAATTGAGGGCTCTTATAGAGTCAATCCATCTCTTGTTGGGTCTTCCTCTTTTCCTGCTGCATTCAACTTTTCCTAGCATGACTGTCTTTTCCAGTGACTCGTCTTCTCATAATGTGTCCAAAGTACAACAGCCTCAGTTTAGTCATTTTAGCTTCTAGTTCGGGCTTGATTTGATCTAAAACCCACTGATTTGTTTTTTTGGCGGACCAGGGTATCCGTAACACTCTCCTCCAACACCACATTTCAAAGGAATCTACTTTCTTCCTGTCAGCTTTCACACCCATACATAGTAATAGGGAATACGATGGCATGAATTAACCTGATCTTGGTGGCCAGTGTCACATCCGTACACTTCAGAATCTTTTCTAGCCCCTTCATGGCTGCCCTTCCCAGTCTCAATCTCCTTCTGATTTCTTGGCTGCAGTCTCCCTTTTGGTTGATGATGGAGCCAAGGAATAGAAAGTCTTCAACAATTTCAATTTCCTCATTGTCCACCTTAAGGTTGTGTAATTCTCCTGTAGTCGTTACTTTTGTCTTCTTGATGTTCAGCTGCAGTCCTTCTTACAAAGTCACATTTTGGCACACCTGGAGAATCCCCCCTGCAGGTGGGGTCATTGTGAAGGCAGAACCAGCGACAGGCTGCCTTCCTGCAAACAGAGGGGCTTTTCACTCAGATCCTCCCCACTCCTCACTAAGGGATCCAGGATCCTGGGAACAGCCCCTGTGTATCAGTGGTGAGGCAGTGGGGGCCAGAGAGAACCAGATCAGAGAAGCACCCCAGCGTGGTGTAGTGGTTAAGAGTGGTGGTTTGGTGCGGTGGACCCTGATCTGGAGAACTGGGTTTGAGTCCCCACTCCTCCACATGAGCGTCGGACGCTAATCTGGTGAACTGGATTTGTTTCCCCACTCCTACGCATGAAGCCAGCTGGGTGACCAAGTCACAGGTTTCTTAGAGCTCTCTCAGCCTCACCTACTTCACAGGGTGTCTGTTGTGGGGAGGGGTATGGAAAGGTGATTGTAAGTCGGTTTGATTCTTCCTTAAGTGGTAGAGAAAGTTGGCATATAAAAACCAATTCTTCTTCTTCTTCTTCTTCTTCTTCTTCTTCTTCTTCTTCTTCTTCTTCTTCTTCTTCTTCTTCTCTCTCTCTCTCTCTCTCTCTCTCTCTCTCTCTCTCTCTCTCTCTGTTACCCACACTTGTCCTGCTTCTGTGTTTATATTCCATATACCCTTCCTCCTTTGTGTATTTGTATGCTTGGCTCCATCTTCTATGGCAGCAATTTGGAATCTCAAAATTCCAAAGGTGCCCTAAGGGCTTTAAAAAGCTGAGGATCCCTGGCACAAACTGTCAGGCTAGGACTGGGTTTAAATTCTTATTTAGCCATAGTAGAAAAGAGCAAGAGTCCAGTAGCACCTTAAAGATTAACAAAAATATTTTCTGGCAGGGTATGAGCTTTTGTGAGCCACAGCTCACTTCTTCAGATACAGCTTAGAGCTCACAAAAGCTCATACCCTGCCAGAAAATATTTTTGTTAGTCTTTAAGGTGCTACTGGACTCTTGCTCTTTTCTACTACTGCAGACAAACACAGCTACCCACTGTGAATTATTTAGCCATGTAACTCCCTCAGTTACCTTGGGCTAGTCATTCTCTGTCTGCCAGCTTACCTCACAGAGTTGTTGTGAAAATAAACTGGAGAAGGTAAAAAAACCAGGTATGCAACTCGGAGCTCCTTGCAGTTGCGGGTGGGGTGGGGGGGCTCAAAGATGTGACACAAACAAAAAAGCTGATCTCCTCAGGATGTAGCACAGCAAGGACTGACATAATAAAAGAGAGAACCTAAGAAAAGGTATATAAGATCTATTACAAAAAGATATACAATCCTAATAGAATGGTTCTGCTTTAGTGAATATACAAGATATCTATAAGTTAAAAACATAAAATAACATACAGAGCAATGGAAGAATGGGTCATAACAGAACTTAATTGTTCCTGAACCTTTTTTGGCTGTTAGGTGTGTTAATTGTAAATTTTCTTTCCTCCTCCCTTTTTTGGCTTGACAGAATGAAAGAGGATGTCCAGTTGTTGCGTCAGACTGGGGGCAGGTGGAAGGAAGAAACACAGACCCAGTTAATAACAGTCATCAATAAGGCTGACATTATTAAATATGAAGCGGCAATTAATTATTAAGCAGAGAGAGATACATTAACAAGTCTTCCATAACGTCTACATTACTAAACTGAATACGAACTGCCGCAGCATTATCCTGTCTGTGCTCCACAGCACCTAATATAATAGGCATGCTCTTCTGATACTAGAGAGAATAGGTACGCATCATGACTAGTATTCATTTTGACTAGCAGCCATGGATAGCCCTCTCCTCCATGAACATGTCCACTCCCCTCTTAAAACCTTCTTCTGAGCAGAGATTTTGGGGAGGTGAGAATGAGGAACTGGGGCAAATAGTGGTAACAAAGCAGGAAGTCTTGAACATTCTAGACAAACTGCAAAGTAACACGTCACAGGCCTCTGATCCTGGAGAGAGAAGCAAGAGAAGCGGTCCTTTCACACATGCTGAACAATGCACTTTCAATCCACTTCTAATGCATTCTGCAGCTGGATTTTACCGTCGAGAAATGGTAAAACTCACTTGTAAACCATCACTATAGTGCATTGAAAGTGGACTGAAAGGGCATTATTCAGCTTGTGTGAAACACCATTTATGCATGGGAGATTTTGCCTTGGACTGGCCGCTCTCTAGAGGCACATTTCCCCCCATCCTTATTCTCAGAACTCTGCATGGGGGCTTGTTGAGTTTTGAGAATTTGGATAGGGGAAAATGTGCCTCTGTGTGTGTATAAAGCTGTCAAGTCCTAGCCAACTTATGGCAACCCCTTTTGGGGGTTTTCAAGGCAAGAGACTACCAGAGGTGGTTTGCCAGTGCCTTCCTCTGCACAGCAACCCTGGTCTTCCTTGGTGGTCTCCCATCCAAATACCAGGGCTGACCCTGCTTAGCTTCTGAAATCTGATGAGATCAGGCTAGCCTGGGCCATCCAGGTCAGGGAAAGCGTGCACCTCAAGAGAGGCAAATCCAAGGCCAAATCTCCCATCCATAAAGTCAGGGCCGGCTTTCGGTTTGATGAGGCCCTAAGCTATTGAAGGTCATGGGGCCCTTTACATGTCCAGCTGTCCCTGTTTTTTTGTGTTGAATATATGCTATATGGTAATTTATAGACCTCATAGGTATCTAAAGCCATTTGCACATAACAAATATGTATTTTATCAAAAGTTCAGTAGCACCTTAAAGACTAACAAAAATATTTTCTGGCAGGGTATGAGCTTTCGTGAGCCACAGCTCACTTCTTCAGAGCTGTGGCTCACGAAAGCTCATACCCTCCAGAAAATATTTTTCACAGTGGGCAGCCGTGTTAGTCTGTCTGCAGTAGTAGAAAAGGGCAAGAGTCCAGTAGCACCTTCAAGACTAACAAAAATATTTTCTGGTAGGGTATGAGCTTTTGTGAGCTACAGCTCACTTCTTCAGATAGTAGAAAAGAGCAAGAGTCCAGTAGCACCTTAAAGACTAACAAAAATATTTTCTGGTAGGGTATGAGCTTTCGTGAGCCATAGCTCACTTCTTCAGATAGTAGAAAAGAGCAAGAGTCCAGTAGCACCTTAAAGACTAACAAAAATATTTTCTGGTAGGGTATGAGCTTTCGTGAGCCACAGCTCACTTCTTCAGATAGTAGAAAAGAGCAAGAGTCCAGTAGTACCTTAAAGACTAACAAAAATATTTTCTGGGAGGGTAGGAGCTTTTGTGAACCACAGCTCTGAGGTATCTGAAGAAGTGAGCTGTGGCTCACAAAAGCTCCTCCCCTGCCAGAAAATATTTGTGTTAGTCTTGAAGGTGCTACTGGACTCTTGCTCTTTTCTACTACTGCAGACAGACTAACACGGCTGCCCACTGCGAATTATTTTATCAAAGTAACTGTTGGACCGGAATACAATTAAAAAGTATACGAATAGTGAAATCATTCGTAAGCTCTAACTTCAAGTGATTTTTTTATTCCTAACAAACTTAATGATGCAAACACTGTTGCTGCGTGTAGGATTGACGGATTTGTTTTTTTTATCTTATATTTTGGAAATGTACATCCAGTTTCCCCCCCCCTTTAAATTTTTTGGTGTATTTAATACTTATTAATTCTTTTAATTTAAATTTTAAAAAATTAATTTTTTTTAATTTTTATTGATTTTATATAATAAAACATACCCAAAAAAAAGAAAACAAAAATATAACAATAATAATGAAAACCAAACAAAAAAGAAAGAACATAAAATTTCAATCAAATAAAATATTAATACTCTCTTGGGTAAATTTTAAATTTTTGGGGGGGGGCGGTGGCCCTAAGGTGTAGCTTGTTCAGCTTCCACGTCAACCCGGCGCTGCCCCGGAGGCAGGAAGAACCGCCGCGGCCTTCCGCGCCCGCCCCGCCGCGGCCTTTCCTGCGGGCGGGGGCGGGACGGCCTCCCCCTTCGCCGGGGCCAGAGCGCGAGGGGGACGGGGGGGGCGGCGGCGGCGGCCGAGGAGGCGTTCCCATCCGGCGGGGCCTCCCCACAGGCCGCGCCGCCGAGGGGCGGAGACGGGGCCGGGCCTGGGCCTGGGCCTGCTCCGCGCCGCCCCTTTTTCCTCCTCCTCCTTCTCCTCACAGCTGCCGCTCGATGCCGGGCCCGGGAGCGGCTGAAGGGAGGCGGCGAGACGCGGCGGCCCGGCTGGGCCTTGGCTCCGGAGCCCGAGCGGCCTGAGCCGGCGCCTGAGGTGAGGTGAGGTGAGGTGAGGTGAGGTGAGGGGATGGGCGGGCCGCCCTCCTCCGCGGGGGTCGCGGCCGCCTCGCGGCCCTGTGAGGCGGCGGGGGTGGGGGGAGAAGGCAACGGGCTCCTCGCCGCGCCCTGCCTCTCTCCCAGCCCAGGGGCGTCGCGTTCACACGTTCCCCCGTGGGCGCGAGAAGCAGACCCGCGGGGTTGCGTGGACTGCGTGGCGGGCAGCTGATTCCGGGAGATCTCCGGGCCGCCCCTGGAGGATGGCGACCTCCCTTTGTTTTGGGGGGCGCGTCTGAAAATAGATCAGGCCCCCAACGGGGTGGGAGCCGTATCCCGTGTGGCCCTGCAGGAAAGCCACAGGCACAACGGCCACCAGGGTTGCCATCCTCCAGGGGCGGCCTGGAGATCTCCCGGAATTAGCTGCCTGCCACGCAGAGCACACGACTTCACGGGCCTGCTTTACCCTTTGTTTTGGGGGCACGCCTGAAAATATACATAAAGGAAGCCCCAGCCTTCAATTGGCAAGATCTGAGCAAGGCTGTCAAAGATGGGACACTTTGGAGGACTTTCATTCATGGGGTCGCCATGAGTCGGAAGCGACTTGACGGCACTTAACACACACACACACACTAAAAATATATCAGGCCCCCAACTGGGTGGGAGCCATATCCCGTGTCCCTGCAGGAAAGCCACAGGCACAAAGGCCAGCAGGGTTAGGGTTAGGGTTTTGTGCCTGTGGCTTTCCTGCGGGGCCACACGGGATATGTAGCCTACATGTCAGTTTTCTGAGATGATGGCAGGAATTAGATACAAAAGAGATCCCCCCCCCTCTACCATCCCCTGTAGGTTGGCATCATGTTGACATTCTTCACACAACGGATAGTACAGTTGTGGAACTCCCTGCCCCAGGATGAGGTGATGGCTGCCAACTTGGAAGGCTTGAAGAGGGGAGTGGACATGTTCATGGAGGAGAGGGCTATCCGTGGCTACCAGTCAAAATGGATACTAGTCATGAGGCATACGTATTCTCTCCAGGATCAGAGGAGCATGCCTATTATATTAGGTGCTGTGGAACACAGGCAGGATGGTGCTGCTGCACTCGTCTTGTTGGTGGCTTCCTAGAGGCACCTGGTTGGCCACGGTGTGAACAGACTGCTGGACTTGATGGGCCCTGGTCTGATCCAGCATGGCTTTTCTTATGTTCTTATGACATTCAGCCCTTGTGTGGTTTGTTTTCCTCACCCCGAGCCTTTCCTGTGCATGTATCTACCTCACCAGTTGCGCATGTAGACTTGGGCTCCTTGATGGGGGTTCTGTGCAAAAGGGAGGAAGGCAGTTAGCTGACCTAGGCCTGGCTCTGCAGCTTCCCTCTTGTACCTTGGCCCTGCTGCCTGAGGCAGGCTACCTTGGCGTCTCCTTGAAAGGACAGTGGTTGCTTTTGTGTACAAAGCAAGCAGGGGAAAGGGCGTGTTTGAACTCTGTCAAGTGGCATTTGGCCCACAGTTTTGGAGGTGTAACTGGGGCCATTTATGCATGGGAGGTTTTGCCTTCGATTTGCGGCTCTCTAGACGTACATTTTCCCCATCCGAATTCTCAGAACTCTGCATGGGGGCTTATTGTTGAGTTTTGAGAATTCGGATAGGGAAAATGTTCGTCTAGAGAGCCACAAATCGAAGGCAAATCCTCCCATGCATAAATGGCTTGGGGTAATTCTCAGGAAGCTGGAAATACAGTGGGTTTGCAGTACCAAGCTGGTTGTCTGGCTGTGATATGCCTCACTCCCCCCACAAGTTTGGCAAAGGAAGAGGCTTTGCTCTCCAACATTTCTTTCTTTGGTCCCTCCTGTTTTTTTTTTAAACTCTACTCCCCTGTGGCAGTATGCTTTTTATCACTGGAACTATACTTATACTTGGGGTTTTATTACCCCAAGCCACTTGGGCACATTATGTTTGAATGGCCACATGGCATGTTATGTTTTTGGCACGCCCGTTAAAGATATGAAGGGGAGATGCTGCTGGAAGATGTACCTAACTGTGGATGTGATGGGAGAGCCACGATTGCATCTGGGATTCTCTGTTCCATCCTCCTATTTTTCAAACAACATGTGAAATGGCACCAGAGCTTTACTGTGCTTCTTTAGGGCCGTTTCACACATTTTGCAGAGCAAATCGTTCTGCTTCCCTGACCCTGCCATGGCGCATATTTTTGCAAGCATGCCTTAGTCACAGTCACCCTTTGTTTGGGGGGGGTACGTCTAAAAATATATAAGGCACGTGTCCCCAACCTTTTTGGGCCTGCGGGCACCTTTGGAGTTCTGACAGGAAGGTGAGAGCAACCTCAAAAGGGCTGCCACGAGAGGTAGAGCCAACCACAAAATCTCAGGGACTGAGGTCGTGCATAATTCTAATAGTACGGTAGCTCTTCAACGTTTCAGGCGGAGCCTCTGTTGAACAGGATGCTTGTCTTCAGCCACACAGGGAAGATCCTTGTGATGTGGTGGCAGCTGTGGCCAAAGCAACTTTTAAAAAATCTGCTCAGCCAGTTAGATCTCCAGTGGCCAGCAAGAAGCCTTGTTGGGCAAAAGCCCCACCTGGCCTCACCCACTTCCTAAAAATACTTGGCAGGCACCCAGAAAAGGTGTTCGCGGGGTGCCCACGGGCACCGTGTTGGGGAACCCTGGTATATTGCTTCAAGGGGTTATTGTGGGTGGCAGTGAGGGTTGGGTCTTGTCTGCCTTCTGTTTTAGAGAGAGTCACAGTAGGAGAGCTTGTGTGAACAAAAGCAAAATGGCATCAAGAACGTCTGTACCGGCCATTCAGAAAGCTGTGTTTGTCTCCCGCTGCTCTTTGCACATATTGTGTGAGCAGGAGTGCATGCTTTAATGCAGCAGACCTTAATGCAGAGCTGCTCTTATCTCAGATCCTGCACGTGAGGATAGCTGTCATCTCTGAGGTGGGTACAGGAGCCATGTGAAGGGCAAAGTTGAGTCCTCTTCCTTCACAAACTTCTATTTGTTTCGTCCTGAGCTTGTGGATCAGATGGGAGTTGAAGAGCAATAAACTGAAACGTTTGTGCATGTGACCTGGGTCTCGCCTGGGCCGAGCATAGGGGAGATTTCTAGAGCCTCCTGTGACAATCCAGAACACGCTCCATTGTTCGTAAAAATGCCAGTGAGTTGGCCCACAAATGCTAATTTAGGACAACTCCATACGAAAGGCTGGGGCACAGGGCCAGTGGGCCGATTCGGAAGGTGTGTCCTTATAATCTGTAGTGCATCTGTCTCTTCTGAGGGGCTGTGGCTCAGTGGTAGAGCATCTGCTTGGCATGCAGAAGGTCCCAGGTTCAATCCCCGGCATCTCCAGTTAAAGGGACTAGGCGAGTAGGTGACATGAAAAACCTCCGCCTGAGACCCTGGAGAGCTGCTGCCGGTCTGAGCAGACAATACTGACTTCAATGGACCAAGGGTCCGATTCAGTAGAAGGCAGCTTCATGTGTTCATGTGTTCCCCTTCGGTTGTCGCCTTTCGACAGCAGCCATTGCCGCGCATGTTGAGTGTTCTCCTTTGGCAGCCTGTTAAGCTGAGCTGGCCTTTGTACTTCTCCTGCGTCACCACTCACCGTGCTCATTCATCCCGTGGGTGTGGGTGTGACCTGGATTGCCTCTCGGGGAAAGAGAGTCCTAGCTGAGTGTCTGGAATGTGGGTTTTCTCCCTCGGCGTGCCGGCCTCCCTTGGAGAGGGGTGGAGTACAGGTATGCAAACAGATCTGTCAGTCCTCCAGACTTGTTTGCCAGTTCGGAGGCTGGCTTGGCGTTCCGGTTGGGGCGAAGGCAGCTGCTCGCTTAGCTGAGGATCCGCTGCTTACGTGGTAGGCAATTCCAGGTCTGGTTTCATTGGTGATGTCTTCCTCTGAAATGATTTGTCATTGTTGCTTGGGGTGGGGGGCTGTCCTTCTCTAGCACCTCCGTGTCTTCCCCCTGCTGCTTTAGTCTGGGCTTGGCGCAAGAGACGTTTGTCTTGTGTGCTGGAGTGTGTGCCGGTAGGTTGCTTTGTGTGTTGCCACAAGGACCCGGTGTCCAGGAAGGAAGCCTTGAATTGTTATGTTGCCAAACTTCAGAACTGGATGGATGGAAGGCAGGAGGAATCAGGAAGTAAAAAAAAAAAAAATAGCTTGAAGATCCTCCTCCTTCTGCCCTTTATTGGCACCGGTGGCCAGTGAGTGGCTTCTGGGAAGTTTGCAAGCAGGGCCTGAAGACCGTGTTCTCTCTCATAGAATCATAGTGTTGGAAGGGGCCACACAGGCCATCTAGTCCAACCCCATGCTTTAATGCAGGATCAGCCTAGAGCATCCCTGACAAGTGTTTGTCCAGCCTCTGCTTCAAGACTGCCAGTGAGGGGGAAGCTGATTCCACTGTTGAACAACTCTTGCTGTAAAACAATTTCCCCTTATATCCAGCTGGTACCTTTCCGCCCATAATTTATCTCCCTTGTTTTCCCTACAGCATCAGGTGCATGGATACTTTGCCTGACCCACACCTTAGCTGATACCTATTGTTAATAGGGTTGCCAACCTCCAGGTACTAGCTGGAGATCTCCAGCCGATAGAGATCAGTTCCCTTGGAGAAAATGGCCGCTTTGGCAATTGGACTCTATGGCATTGAGGTCCCTCCCCTCCCCAAACCCCACCCTCCTCAGGCTCTGCCCCCAAAACCTCCCACTGGTGGCAAAGCGGGACCTGGCAACCCTAGTGGTGAAGTCGGTTCTTTCTTCTAAGGGAACTGTAGTTTGATTAGGAGCTCCCTGTGAGTAATTCACCAGCCTGCTTCTGAACTTAACATACTGACCACTTGAATCGCACCCATAAATTGCAGGAGTGTCAAAACACTTCTGCTTGACTTCTACCAAGAGCATATTAGTCCTTTTTTGTTCAGTCGACATTGGTTGCCAGTGGGTTTCCAGGACCGCTTGAAAAGTACTGGCCACAATCTCTCGGGCCCTAAACTGTCAGGGACCACTCCTCCTCTCGCAAAGATCTGTCTTGGCACCAAGGAAACTACAGTCGCCCAGTTGCTGGCCGCAGGGATCACATGCCTCTTTTATGATCGCACTGGCTGTGATAAAAGGAAGTATTTCTTCACACAGTGCATAGTTTAATTGTGGAACTCCCTGCCCCAGGATGTGGTGATGGCTGCCAACTTGGAAGGCTTTAAGAGGGGAGTGGAATTGTTTATGGAGGAGAGGGCTATCCATGGCTACTAGTCAAAATGGATGCTAGACATGATGCATACCTATTCTCTCCAGGATCAGAGGAGCATGCCTATTCTATTAGGTGCTTTGGAACACAGGTAGGATAATGCTGCTGCAGTCACCTTGTTTGTGGGCTGCCTAGAGGCACCTGGTTGGCCACTGTGTGAACAGACGGCTGGACTTGATGGGTCTTGGTCTGATCCAGCAGGGCCTTTCTTATATTCTTATGATTGGTTGTTGGCCTTTAATGTCTGTCATGACCTGAGGGCTACATACCGTACCTCAAGGGCTGTCCCTGTGAGCCCCGGAGGCAACTCCACTCTGTACAGCAATGCCTTCTAGAGGTTCCTGCCCCTGCAAGACTGCAATTGAGGACTGAATTGAGGACTGTCTGTCATGGGGTTTGGGTTCCCCCCCCCCTTCTTTTCTTGAGTGACTTCGCTTATAATCATGCCGCATAGAAGGTTTTTTTTTCTGCTTAAGCGCTATAGTGACTACTTCACAGTAACTAAGAACTCCCAGAAGTTAACTGATCTTCTGCAAACACCTTCCCCACCGGGAGGACAGAAAGGAGATGTTGCTCTGTGCGTTTGCTGAAACTGAACAAAAAAACAACCCCAGATTTGGTTTTGCTTTCACTTGTAGGGTTGCCAGGTCCCTCTTCGCCACTGGCAGGAGGTTTTTGGGGCGGAGTCTGAGGAGGGCGGGGTTTGGGGAGGGGAGGGACTCCAATGCCATAGAGTCCAATTGCCAAAGCGGCCATTTTCTCCAGGTGAACTGATCTCTATCGGCTGGAGATGAGTTGTAAATAGTGGGAGATCTCCGGCTTCTACCTGGAGGTTGGCAGCCCTAGACATAGTGCTGGATTAGGCATTTGGGTATGATCCAGCAGGGCATTGTTTCATTGTTATGCAATGGCGGGGGTTCCCATCCTTTTTGAGCCTGCGGGCATCTTTGGAATCCTGACAGACCATGGTGAGCGTGACCACAAAATGGCCGTCACAGAATGGCTTCCAAAGGAGGTGTAGCCAACCACAAAATGGCTGCCAAAGCTTAACTTCAGTCGGACATTTGAAAACTCTTGTGCTGTGTCGGCAGCTTCTGCCAAAGTAATGTTTTTAAAAATATGCACAGCCAATGAGAAGCCTTGCTGGACCAAAGTCCCACCCGGCCCCATCCACTTTCTAAAACAGTTGGCGGGCACCCCGTTCGGGACCCCTGTGCTATGGGTCCTTGGTGGTGTGTAAGAGGTCCCAGTTTATAAACAGCTGAGGCTTAGTGGTAGAGCATCTGCTTGGCATGCAGAAGGTCCCAGGTTCAATCCCTGGCATCTCCAGTTAAAGGCAAGTAGGTGATGTGAAAGATCCCTGCCTGAGAGCTGCTGCCGGTCTGAGTAGGTAATACTGACTTCGATGGACCAAAGGTCTGAATATGCAGCTTTGTTTTAGGGAGGGGCCGTGGCTCAGTGGTAGAGCATCTGCTTGGCATGCAGAAGGTCCCAGGTTCAATCCCCGGCATATCCCAGTTAAAGGGACTAGGCAAGTGGGTGATGTGAAAGACCTCTGCCTGAGTCCCTGGACAGCCGCTGCCGGTCTGAGTAGACAATACTGACTTCGATGGACCAAAGGTCTGAATATGCAACTTCGTTTTAGGGAGGGGCCGTGGCTCAGTGGTAGAGCATCTGCTTGGCATGCAGAAGGTCCCAGGTTCAATCCCCGGCATCTCCAGTTAAAGGGACTAGGCAAGTGGGTGATGTGAACGACCTCTGCCTGAGTCCCTGGACAGCCGCTGCCTGTCTGAGTAGACAATACTGACTTTGATGGACCAAGGGGCTGATTCAGTCGAAGGCAGCTTCATGTGTGTTCATGATTATTGTTTGAGTGCCATTGTAGCTTTAGGTATATCTGTATGAGGAATGCCAAAGAGCTGCCTCCTGTGGGCAGGGTGGTGAAAGTGTGTTAAGAGGGAAATTAATTAGCACAAATGGATGACAGGAGGCCAGAGGGAGGGCCGGGTGAGAGGGAACCTGTTTCAGACCCCCTGAGACTTTTTGTGCTGTTTTAATAACTCCTCTTTGGCCCTTAACCTGTCAGGGAGATGAAATCGTGTCCCGATTTCTGCCTACGGGGTGTTCCCGCAGACAAGGCTCCTCCCTGAGGCACTGCAGGCTTTTTGAAAGAGCTGCTGTTAAATTGTGGAACTCCCTGCCCCAGGATATGGTGATGGATACCAACTTGGAAGGCTTTAAGAGGGGAGTCAGCATGTTCATGGAGGAGAGGGCTATTCATGGCTATTAGTAAAAATCGATACTAGTCATGATGCATACCTGTTCTCTCCAGGATAGAGGAGCTTGCCTATTCTGTTAGGTGCTGTGGGACACAGGCAGGATAATGCTGCTGCGGTCGTCTTGCTTGTGGGCTTCCTAGAGGCACCTGGTCGGCCGCTGTGTGAACAGACTGCTGGACTTGATGGGCCTTGGTCTGATCCAGCAGGGCTTTTCTTATGTTCTTAAGATTCTGCTTGCAATTAAAACTACAGTGGCTAAAAAACGAGCAGCTTTTGGCAACGTCTCTCTGGGCCCTTGCCCTTTTCTCCGTGGTGCGGCTGGCTACGGGCACTCCTGAACTCGGAGGGGCAAAGAGCTGGGTTGCTCAGGCAATGCGAGGAATCCTCTGTTTCTCCTTGGTCTTAGGGAAGCCTCGTTTCTTTGAGCTGCCAAGTGCAGCTTGCTCAGAGCGAGGTCCCAAATCTACAAGTGCTCTCAGCTCATCTCGGACAGCTATTAATAAAGACACTGGGACCCTGGACGGTCCAAAATCACTTTGCTGCAGTGGCGTATTGGAACTGTGGCCTGGGCATTTTTTGGTACCATCTGGCGTGGGCACTTGGGCTGCGGCATTCAGCCCGGACAAACAAAGTTCGGCGCTCAGCTTAAATATAAAACTCTCCAGGCAGCCCTGGGCAAGTTGCTGCCTCTCTGCCACCGTGCAAAATGGCAGCAAAGATAAATGCCAATGCAAGCTCTTTGGAGGGGCGCATGGACCTTTGGACTGGGAGCTTAAAAAAAAAGTCAAAGATTTCCTACTGGGAGAGTGACTTCTTCCCCAGTGCCACACCACAAACTCCCTTCTCTTTGGGTGGACAGCACCAACACCCATTCCTGTATGGCAACCATCAACTGGTTGCCTCTGATACGGGGGGGGGGCGGGGCGGGGAATGCCCGTGAACAACCAATCAGGTTTTTTCTTCTGTGTCCCAAGGGACTTGGGTTGGTGGAACCGTAAAAACTGTGCCTGTGCTATTAACTTCGGTGGGTCTGTTTGCAGGGTTTGGATTAAATGAACCCAACCGTGTTTTTGTTTGTTCTGTCATTTAAGCTGTGGGGCTTAAATGAGGTGTGCGGAAAGAATCTCTCTATAGGAAATATACTTTATCCCCCAAATTAGAAATCTGGGTGGCACACATACACAAGCTTCGCTGATAAGTGAATGTTCCTGCTGCTCATTGCCAGCGGCCAGGGAAAGCGGTGCAGGATCAATACCCACTCTCGTATAGGTTTGTTCGTTTAGCCAGACTCGGAGCTTTTAAAACACAATTCTTGTGTTCTGATTGTGCCTGCAAAGGGGCTGGATCTGGCCAAATTTTGAGGTGGGGGCGGGTGAGGAAATTTGCTTTTGAGACAACTGGGATGACTGTTTTTCTGCCGGTTAATGCTGGGAAGTGTAAGTGGTTGTGTAGGGTTGTCAGATTATAAGCTTTGTCTTTTTAATATGGTTTGCTAGGCTTTTAATTAGCTGCTTGCTTGCTCACCTTTAATTAGCAAAAACTACCTGCAGATGACTGGGCAGGGAGGCTTTGTAAGTTGAACAGCCAGGTAGGTGGATCTTTCAAGCCACCAGCGTGCCACAAATGAGTGTTGTAGATGGGTGGCATTGATACTGCAGCTCCAGTGGTTCCATGGTGTGATGGTTAGCACTCTGGACTCTGATTCCAGCGATCCGAATTCAAATCTCGGTGGAACCGTCATCATCTTATTTGGAAGGGGCTGTGGCTCAGTGGTAGAGCATTTGCTCGGCATGCAGAAGGTCTCAGGTTTGATCCCCGGCATCTCCAGTTAAAGGGGCTAGGCAAGTGGCGATGTGAAAGGCCTCTACCTGTGACCCCGGAGAGCCGCTGCTGGTCTGAGTAGACAGTACTGACTTTGATGGACCAAGGGTCTGATTCAGTAGAAGGCAGCTTCATGTGTTCATATAATAGACTAATAGGATTTTTTGTGGGCTGTTTCCTCTTGTGAACTTGTTTGCGAGGCTGAGTTTTTCATGTTTTTGCGTTCTGTTGCAGAGACGCCGGTGGGATCAAGAAATTTGGGGCCACCGGCTGCTAACTCCTACCGGGACATCTCCCGAGAGACCCTTCCATCATGTTTAACTTGATAAAAAAGGACCGAGAGGGGTCCAGAAGGGACAAAAAGGACAAGAAGGAGAAAAAGGAGCGGATGTCAGCGGCCGAGCTGAAGAGCCTGGAGGAGATGAGCATGCGCAGGGGCTTTTTCAACATCAACCGGTCCTCCAAGAGGGATTCGAAGGCTCGGCTGGAGATCTCCAACCCCATCCCCATCAAGGTGGCCAGTGGCTCGGAACTGCATTTGACCGATATCGACTCAGACAGCAATCGGGGGAGTGTGATCCTGGATTCCGGGCACCTCAGCACGGCCAGCTCCAGCGACGACCTCAAAGTGGACGACACCACCTTCAAGGGGTCTGTGCTCCAGCGGGCTGCCAAGTTTGGCTCGCTGGCCAAGCAGAACTCCCAGATAATCGTCAAGAGGTTCTCTTTCTCACAGAAGAGCCGTGACGAAAGCACCTCGGAAACCTCCACGCCATCCGAACACTCGGCCGCCCCTTCCCCGCAGGTGGAGACGCGGACACTGGAGACTCAACTCGCCAAGCAGGGTGTGCCCCCAGGGCCTATGCGTCCCCCGTTTGTGTCTGCCTCCCGAGCCAGGTTGCCCGAGGTGGTCAGCAAGAGATTCCCAGCTGAGCTGAAGCTCCCTGCTGTGGTGCCCCCAGAGCCCCCGGTTCCCAGACAGCTGGAGCTGCAGCGGCGCAACACGGGCGACTTCGGCTTCTCGTTGCGCCGCACCACCATGTTGGACAGGACCGCGGACGGGCAGGTCTACAGGCGGGTGGTGCATTTCGCTGAGCCTGGGGCCGGCACCAAGGATCTGGCTCTAGGCTTGGTGCCAGGGGACCGATTGGTGGAGATCAACACCCGCAATGTGGAGAATAAGTCCCGGGATGAGATTGTGGAGATGATCCGGCAGTCGGGGGAGACGGTGCGTCTTAAAGTGCAACCTATCCTGGAGCTGAGCGAACTGAGTCGCTGCTGGCTGAGGAGTGGGGAGGGCCGTTGTCGAGCAGCCTTTGATGTGAGTATCAGCTTTACTTGTGAGCACAGTGGGTGGGGTGGCGATACATTGGTCTGTTTCTCTTTGCAGCTGGGCCAACAGACCTAAACTCACCTGGAGGTCCATTGTGTGTGGGGGTGTATGCTGGGCTCTGTTAGTGGACTCTATTTGTTCAAAGTTTGAATGTATGAAAAGAAAAGCTAAGGGGGAGGTGTGGCAACATAAATAAGGAACAAACCAAGACAGTGTCCAGAAACTGGGGGTGAGGCATGTGCAGATTTGCCCTCTACCACTGTGGAAAAACCTGGTCCCTGCTTTCTGACTCTGCCTTCAGGCTGCCTGTACAGCACAATCTGACTCCATCAATTGCTGTCTCCAGTATTAAACAAGCTCAAACGTGAAGCGGGAGGTTAGCTCTTTTGTCCTTATGGGTGTATGGAATGGGGTGACCAAAAGGTTGGGTGAAACAAGACCTAAATGAAACAATGGAAAATACTGATTATAGAGAGCTTATGCATATATTAAAAACAAGCCCGTGTGGCAGCAGATACAGGGCTGACAGTCTAAAACCACATGCCAAACGGGTTTTGGCCCTCAGGCCTTCTTCAGTGGTCTAATACGATATATTTTGCATGCATAAAATTTCAAGTACAAATATAATCATTTAGTGCCAGCCTGGGTATATATTATAAGATGTAATCCAAGTAAGAGTTGCTAAACTATATGTAGAAGTGTATAAGCACACATCTGATGAGTGTAGGTAAAATAATTCTTTCTGGATCGGGCTGGCATTACATTCAGAGTGTGCACTTCATTATCAAGCATGGGGACACATCCTGGTGGCGAGGCAGCCAATGTTTTTGCCCTCAGGATGCTGCATGAAATAGAGCTTCTATACCCCATTAGGGCAGTCGTGTTGGTGAACTGGAGGTTGGTTCCTAAAACCATGATTATTTGGATACCTCCTTCCACCCAGAATGGAGTACAGGTTGAGTATCTCTTATCCGGACATCTGATATCTGGACTGATCCGAAAACTGGACCTTTTGAGCCGGCGTGCAGTCCTTACTCACAGGCCTTCAGCAGTGCCACTGATGGTTCAGTGTCCACAAAATGATTAAAAATATTGTTTAAAATTACATTCAGGCCAAGTGTATAAAGTATATGTAAAACATATATAAAACATAAATGAATTTTGTGTTTAGACTTGGGTCCAATCCCCAAGATATCTCATTATGTATCTGGAAAATTCCAAAATATGGCAAAATATGGAAAGATCCGAAATACGGACCACTTCTGGTTCCCAGCAGTCCGGATAAGGGATACTCAACCTGTACTTCCTACATCATGTGAAGAAGCAGAGTTGTGACCATGTCGCCAGCATTTAGGGGAGGTTATTGAGTACAGTCTTGGATTGGGTCAGGAGCCAAGGAAAGGATGTTGATTGGGTCGATTGTGGGATGCGACAGTTGCCAAAGCTGAGCAAGATTAGTCCTTGTGGCTGGCTTTGGCAACTGTGAATGAGGCAAGGGACGCTTTCGAGTGCTACCAAAGAAGCAGACCTTCTCTTCCGGGTGGTGTTGAGCTAAATGAGGCCTGAGCACTGGAGGGACCTGTAAAAGAGGAACAATCTCTTCTAATACTACAAGCGACCGGGGTGGGGGGTGGGGGAGTGGGGAGGCAAGTATGTGACTGTTGCTCGAATGAATGAACCAGTATGGTGTAGTGGTTAAGAGTGGTGGACTCTAATCTGATGAACCGGGTACGTTTCCCCGCTCCTACACATAAAGCCAGCTGGGTGAACTTGGGCTAGTCACAGTTCTCTCCGAACTCTCTTAGCCTCACCTACCTCACAAGGTGTCTGTTGTGGGGAGAGGAAGGGAAGGAGATTGTAAGCCAGTTTTATTCTCCTTGAAAGGTAAAGAAAATTGGCATATAAAAACCAACTTTTCTTCTTCTTCAGTTTCTTTCTTTACTCCGAACATTTTTACCTCTCTCTTTTCCGAATAAACATCCTTCGGGATACAGGTCTTCCTTTCTTAGCCGATATAACCTCCAGAGGATTAAACTTCACTTGCTGCTTCAGGTTTTGTTGGCCCTGGTTTCAGGGCAGGGGGAGATCTGGTGTGTAGCTGAGTTGATCTTCCCTACAGACCTGTGTACCTGAACAGGAGCACTGGCCCACGGAGGGATTGTGTGTGGTTGCTGGGCATCTTTTATAAATAGCAATAAAGACTTTGAGTACCTGCAGAGAGGCGTAAGCAGTGGCATAATGGGCAGATGACCCACATTCTGTTGGCTGTCCCTTGGTTAATGATTTAGCCACACATATATTGCTAGTGTACCTCAGAACCTCTCAAGTGCACAGTATCTGAGACTGTCTGGCATGAGGAAACCCGTTGGTGCATTTCTTCCTGGCATCATATGCCAGATAAACTGCTGGGGAGGGATGCTTATATATAGTATAGGTGCTGGGAGGCAGGATTATAGAACATATAAGTAGGTATAAGGTAGATGTAGAGATGTAACATTACTAGAGATTTTAAAACTGGGGGAAAACTGTTTTCTGGGGGGAGTGGACACAACAGATTTGGGCTGAAATTTCATTATATGCAATAGTTCCTTTTGTTATCAAACCTAAACCAATTTTACCGCTTTAACAGCATAAAATGTATCATTTGTAACTCAGCATATAAAACTACATTTAGGCATACAAATGGAGTTTGGGAGTGCCGTCCTAAGTAGCATTACATGCTTCTAAGTAACTCAGCATATAAAACTATACATTTAGGCATACAAATGGAGTTTGGGAGTGCCTTCCTAAGTAGCATTACATGCTTCTAAGTATATTGACGTCAGTAGGTTTTGGGGGGGTGTAACTGCTTCGGATGGTGCAGTTAGTTTCCTATAAGCACAGCTGGGAAAGTGCCCAATATCTGAAAGACAGAGAGCTCTAAACATTTGCACTCCTTGAAATTCCATTCCATTAGTTCATCTTTCTCACTGAGACTCCAGGCAGATTACAGTTTGTTTAAAAATACAGTAAAAACACTGCAATGCTTCAATAAGCAATGCAATAGAACATTAAAAATACAACCCTGTTCCCTTTATAAGATATGCCAGGATCTGCTATAGGTTTTAATATTACAAATGAAGCACTTCATGAATGGTGTGGCTCAATCGTTCCTTGTCGGCTCATGCTTTCTCACTGCGCCTGCCTTACTGGGGAGTGACTCACGGGACTGGAGTCTGCGGGATCCCTTGGGAGTCTCCAAGGCCCCAGGAGGTTCCGGAGAGAGCGACGTGCCAACTTCTGCGGCATTTGCAAAGCCCTGCACGGCTCTTGTGTGCGCTTTTGTTTTCCCCGTGGTGGTTTTGCTCTCGGCCTGTTTGTTTTCGAGAAGCGGGCAGCTGACAGCGGGCAGCACCTGCCTTTGGCAGGCTGGTGAAGTCAGCCGCTCTGGCACAACGCCTGCCGCTCGGGAGAGCGGCTGCCCCCTCCGCCCCCTGTGAACAAGGTGGTCCTGCGGAGGATCCACGCTCTTGTTGTGTGGAGTGACCGATGAGGAGTAGAGACGCCTCGCGCCAGCACGCAGGGCAGCCTCACAAAGGGGACCACACCAGGCTTGTCCCTCTCTCCCCCCCCTTATGTGCTGCATAACCGAGGGCAACAGGCATCCCTTTGTGCTGGCGAGCAAAGAATAACCGGCTTTTCCTTCTCGGGCTCTTGTTGATGCCCGTTGACAGTGGGAACCTCCGGCATTAACTGTGCTCTGAGAGCGGTTGGCACTTTGCAGGACTGGGGTGTGGAGCCCAATATCCGTTCACCCCCCCCCCCACCGTGATGAACTGCACCCAAGATTCACAAACGTTGCTGAGCTTGCTTCCTCAAACCCTCTAAGGAAATTTATTCATTAAAAAAAAATTAAGTTATTGGTGGTCTTCCTTTCTCACTGGGACCACATTGGGTGTAGTGGTTAAGAGCGGTGGTTTGGAGCGGTGGAGTCTGATCTGGAGAGCCGGGTTTGATTCCTCACTCCTCCACGTGAGCGGCAGAGGCTAATCTGGTGAACTGGATTTGTTTCCCCACTCCTACACATGAAGCCAGCTGGGCTAGTCACACTCTCTCAGCCCCACCTACCTCACAGGGTGTCTGTTGTGGGGAAGGGAAGGTGATTGTAAGCAGGTTTGAGTCTCCCTAAAGTGGTAGAGAAAGTCAGCATATAAAAACCAGCTCTTCTTCTTCAACTGAAGAAAAAGGGGAACAAAGAAATGCAACCTGAAAGTCAGGGGAAACCAAGGGGGTTGAGCTGAACACTATCTAATAGAGCAACCAATAAATCTAGTTTTCTTATATATTTTGCACCGCCGAGGAAGGCCTGTAAAAGGCCGAAACGCATCTAGTCAGATTTTGGTCATTTTGTGTACTTACATCAACTGTTGTGTGTTGGTAATATTTGTAACTTTGTGCTTTTTAGGAAGCCCTGTGTTTTTAAATACGATTGTGCACAATATCTAACAACAATAGATTTATTGGTTGCTGTATTAGATAGTGCTTAGCTCAACCCCTTTGGTTTCTCCTTTTCACTGGGACTCAAGTCAGATGACACCAAGGGAGTCGAATGCAGTCAACAGGATGGGACATTCTATAAACAATGCAATAGGATTAGGGTTGTTGAACCAACCGGAAGTCTAAAAACAGAACTGAAGCAAAGCATAAGTATTAATGTGACTCGTTAAATGATGCAAAATTACATAGTAGGATACTACTTGACAGCAAGCTATTCACAGTAGTTTAGTATAGTGTATAGGGCAGGGGTGTCAAATTATAAAGCCAGATCCGGCCCCTTGAGAACTCTTATCTGGCCCGTGAGCCAGCCACCCCACCCCCCCCACTGTCGATCTCGGCTGGCGAGGTGTGGCCAGGCCCGACCAAGTGACATGTCATATCCAGCCCTCATAACGAATGAGTTCGACACCCCTGGTATAAGAACATAAAAGCCATGCTGGATCCGACCAAGGTCCATCAAGTCAAGCAGTCTGTTCACTCAGTGGCCAACCAGGTGCCTCTAGGAAGCCCACAAACAAGACATCTTCAGCAGCATTGCCCTGCCTGTGTTCCACAGCATCCAATATATTAAGTTTTTTTTTGTGCTGTCAAGTCACAGCTGACTTATGGTGACCCCTGGTGGGGTTTTCAAGGCAAGAGATGTTGGGAGGTGGTCTGCCATTGCCTACCTTTGCGTCATGACCCTGGTATTCCTTGGAGGTCTCCCATCCGAATACTAGCCAGGGTCAGGGCTGAGAGTGTGTGACTGGCCCAAGGTCACCCTGGAAGCTTCCATGGAGCGAGTTTTGAAAGTTTTATTACTAATAATAATGACACAGTTAGAATCGAATGCTATTAATAAAAACTCGTCATTAGCAGTCGGTGAAATAGACTTTAAATCGCTACTTTTATTCAGAAAAGAATAAATACTGAATTCTAACAACAATGATAGAACAGTAAATACTTTTCTAACATATTAACACCATAATAATAAATATTGTAATAATAAAGATATCAATACTGTAATAAACAAACGTTAAGGGAATAATAATTACAATAATAATTAATTAAAGTGTTCAGCAGCAGTCCCTGCCTGCCGAATTTCCTCTGGCACCCTCAGGAGGGGTGGGGATGCCCGCGTCCC
Source organism: Euleptes europaea (assembly GCF_029931775.1). Taxonomy (NCBI): domain Eukaryota; kingdom Metazoa; phylum Chordata; class Lepidosauria; order Squamata; family Sphaerodactylidae; genus Euleptes; species Euleptes europaea. The sequence continues at coordinate 25,934,701 of NC_079330.1, read as the reverse complement.
CTGTGCTTCTTGATCCACCGTTGCAGGCGTCCGCCCACATTCCATCGGCCCCTCTGACTCCGTGGTGAGGCGGAAGGTTCTGGAGATACCTTGGTGGACCTCTTGAGGACGTTCCTGAGGCACAGGAGGCAGTGATTCAGGCTCTGTGGCGACGTGGACTGGCGAGAACCCATTGAGGGGCCGGCCGGCGGGGTCCCCTTTCCACCTTCTGTCACGGCTGGGGTCTCACCGCTGCCCCAGCGCTTCAAAGGTTTCTCGCTGAGGGGAGAATCGCACCCCTCAGGCCGGAATGGGGGTTGCTGGCTGGCTGTGTGGTAGTAGGGAAAGTATCCGAAGGAGGCGCCAGAGTCGTGCGGGAGGTCTTCGATGTCGGTTAGGTAACAGCTGTCCTGCTTCAAGTATTTTTCTTCAGGAGACGCTGGCCTCGGTGTTCTTGGGCTCTTGGTCACTGGCTCGTAGTTTTCAAGGCTGTAAACTGAGTAAACCACGTTGACTATGACCTCCAGGTGTTCATGCTTTTCTGTTGGTCAAGGCCAAATCTCTTCCTGGGAGTCGCAAAGGAGAGGCTCATCCACAGCCCTTTCTAGTTCCACCTTTGGACTTCCCTGAAGGGCCTCCTCTCCCTCTTTTCCCCTTGCTGTGGATCGTTTACAGCGTGCTCCGACTTTTCCTCGTTGACTATTCCTCGTTGACAAACCACGTTGACTATGACCTCCAGGTGTTCATGCTTTTCTGCTGGTCAAGGCCAAATCTCTTCCTGGGAGTCGCAAAGTAGAGGTTCATCCACAGCCCTTTCTAGTTCCACCTTTGGACATTCGTGAAGGGCCTCCTCTCCCTCTTTTCCCCGGTGCTGCGGATCGTTGACAGTGGGCTCCGACTTCTCCTCTACGCTCTCCCCTGATTGAGGCCCAAACTCCTCCTTGGTGTCACGGATGAAAGGTTCATCTGCAGCCCCTCCTAGCTCATGGATCATACTCTCTTTATGGGTCGCCTCCTCCCTCCCTCCTTCCTGACGTTGTATCATTTTCTCTGCCATTGCTATGTTTTGTGCTGTGTACCCTTTCTCAGATGAACTGTAGATATGGTACAGTTTGATATTTCAGAAGTTTTAATGGCGCTATTTTCTGATGGATAGTCCCACCGTCAGTTGACAGTTGAACACCGTCCGTTGACAGTTGGGACTGGGCGCCCAGCTGACAAGGCAGGCAAGGGCATGAGCCGACATCACAATGGGTTCTGGGTTTGTTCACTGGTCAAGAATCCATCCCTACTGATGTTGGTTTGGTTACCCAGAGAGCTTCACATAAGCGTTCTGCTTTATATATTCCTCCTTGATTCATGAATGTAGTGTCAGTTTCAAGCAAAAAGGCACTCTACACCCTGTGAAGTTCAGAGCTCAGCAGCTGAAGAGCTGCTTTGAATGAAAAAGGTTCCAGCTTCCATTCCTGGCACCATGAGGATCTTAAGTAGCAGGGCTGTGAACGACCTCCACAAACAACTGGTTAATCGTCCAGAATGAGAGGAGATGGTTTCCTAGGTGTAGCATCTTGGTCCATTGCACCTTGAAGAAGGTGACATCCATGCTCAGCTGAAGTACAGGGAAAGTGCTGGGCATGGGGGGGAAATGGCAACATGCATTCTTGGCACCCCGTCCAGCAATATTTCGTGAAATCGTTGACAACTTACAGCTTGCAGATGACAGTCATTCTGAAGAGGACTCTTCCGGGACTCCCTCATTTGTCATTAAAAATTGATTAAAATCAGTATCTTCGATTGGGAAGTCTTTTCCTTTTAACTGCTCTGTCTGTCACTAATTTAGCAAAAAGTCACTTTATTGTACAATCTCCTGAGGATATTCATCAGGTAAAGGCGAGATTTGCATTTGGCAGAGCGACTGGTCTTGCTGAGTGGGAAATGCTTGTAGAATAATTTCCTGATCACAGGTCTCTAAAATTTCTTGTGCCAGGGATTTGATGAACTGGATTTGTTTCCCCACTCCTCCACATGAAGCCAGCTGGGTGACCTTGGGCTAGTCACACTCTCTCAGCCCCACCTACCTCACAGGATGTGTGTTGTGGGGAGGGGGAGGGAAGGTGATTGTAAGCCTGTTTGATTCTGCCTTAAGTGGTAGAAAAAGTTGGCATATAAAAACCAGCTCTTCTTCTTCTTGTTAGTGGGAAATATGCTTGTATATTTACTTGTAGAAGTTTCCAAGTCCATTTCTTTAAGAAATTGATTCATTCTCAGTTGTTTCCCAGTCTTGGAATCAGTCTGCTCTGGTGTAGAATGCTGCTGTTTCCTAACACCCATCTCAAAAGCTTGTACTCACGTCTCTCCCTGCTTCTTACAGCTGCAATCCTCTCTCAAGGCCAGGGTACCCTCTCAGATAACTATTATCTCCAAGTGTACTTCATAAAACCCAATTTAGATGAAAAGACAGAGAAAAAGAACAATAATATCGGAGGCAGTTCTGACTAAGGTTGTTGCTGTGTTGCCATTTTGCCTCCCCTCTCAACCTGACATATTGTGATTTAAACTTTGGTTCAACCGCAGTGATCCCATGGCACGAGTGAGGATTTGAACCTGGGTTTCCCAAGTCTTATTCCGACACCTTAACCACTACACCACACTGGCTCTCATAGTGTGTAGTAAAGTAGGCTACAGTATATCCCTTCATGACCTTTTTCTGTTGTTGTCCCCTGCCTCCCAGTTCCTTCCATGGTATCTGTGTTTGCAAAATGAGAGGTTCTGGGGTGTTCTCTCTCTCACCTTCTGCAAGGCAAACGCTCTGGCCTGGCAGCCTTGTCCTCTTCCCCTAGATGCACTTGCCCTGGCTTTGATTGCTTACGCACTTTGTTCCTGTTCAGATGCACTCTTTGGCCATTTATGCATGGGAGGTTTTGCCTTGGATTTGCCACTCTCTAGATGCACATTTCCCCCATCTGAATGCTCTGCATGGAGGCTTATTTTTGAGTTTCGAGAATTTAGATGGGAAAAAATGTGCATCTAGAGAGCAGCAAATCCAAGCGACCCCCCCCCATGCATAAATAGCCTTTGCAGGCCAGAGCCTGGCTTTCAGAACAAAAATCAGGGTCTGAGGTTTGTTGCAACTTGGGTTGCCAACCTCCGAGTGGTGGCTGGAGATCTTTGGGAATTACAGCTGGTCTCTAGGCAATGGATCAGTTCACCTGGAGAAAATGGCTGCTTTGGAAGGTGGAATCTATGGCATTATACCCTGATGAGGTCTCTCCCCTCCCCAAACCCTGCTCTCCTCAGGCTCCACCCCCAAAATCTCCAGGTATTTCCCAACCCGGAGATGGTAACCCTTGTTACAACCCACTCACTCCCCCGGCCAGGATCTACTGGGATCCCTTCTCTGCGGTCTCTGCACTTCACTTCAGCTGTCTTCCTTAGTTTTATTAGGTTTTTTTTCCTGATACTGGATGACCCTCTCCCCTAACTCTGGAACCTGCCACATTCTTCTGTGCACATATTGGCAGAGATAGACAAAACAATTTCAGATAAATGCTGGAGATATAAATGCCTGGTGGAAGTGCGGCAGAATCAAAATTTTTTGGAAAAGAGTAATTACGGAAACGGGGAATTTGATACACAGTAATATAAAGGAAAAACCAGAAACTTGTTTATTAGGTTTATTCCCGAAAGATATTAAAAAGGAAGATAAAGCAGTTTGTCAGTATAGCTTTGCAGCAGCGCGATTGGTAATTGCTAAATCCTTGAAAGGGGAAAAAAAACTTCATATGAAAGATTGGTGAGACAAAATGATTAACTATATACAAATGGATAAAATTACAAATAGTTAGAAAGGAAAAGATATAGAAGAATTTAAGAAACAATGGCAAAAACATGTATATATTGGGCAAAAACAGCAAAGGTAGATTTTACAAAAATGATGAAGGGGTTGTAAGTAAAATAAGTATAGGGTAAGATAAGTTAAAGTATAAATCTAAGAGATTAATCAACGGGAGTCGCTCACAGGTGAAGGGGGGTGATGGGGGATGGAGGGTTATAAAGTAGAGGTAATGGGTAAACTGAACATTACTATTTTTCTTTTCTTGTTGTAACATTGAAACAATGTAATCCATCTTCTATGAAAACAATAAAAAAATTAAATATAAAAAAGGGGGGTGAGGTAGAGGAAGAAGTTGCCCCATAGAGAAGGGGTGACTGGACTATACCACTGCAGGTGGTGGTGGGGGGATGATTTGCAACCATCTGCTCTATGAAAAAAACTCTGCAGATAGAAAACCGGCACACTGGGAGGGGGCAAGCTGAGATCTTCGTCACTAGTGCGCTAGTTCTTACTTGCAGGGTTTTTCTTTCCATGTGGAAGGATGTTCAAAGGTGGTATCCTCTGTCTGTGGTCTGAAGCCATGACACTCGACTGTGCCGTACCATCTCATGGTGGCATCGCCTCGTTCTCTTGCATGCGCAGACTGGGTTTGAATCTGGGGCATGCGTGTCGCTATGTGCTGTGTTCGTTTTATATAAACAACAGCATAAGCGGCTAAAAAGATACTGTACCAAAAACCAGCATCCAATAAAAGGTTAACTGTGAGCAATTCTACTGATGACTACTAATATTGGAGCCCCGTGCTGCAGAGTGGTAAGCTGCAGTACTGCAGTCCAAGCTCTGCTCACGACCTGAGTTCGATCCCGACGGAAGTCGGTTTCAGGTAGCTGGCTCCAGGTTGACTCAGCCTTCCATCCTTCCCAGGTTGGTCAAATGAGGACCCGGCTTGCTGGGGGTAAAGGGAAGATGACTGGGGAAGGCACTGGCAAACCACCCCGCAAACAAAGTCTGCCTAGTAAATGTCGGGATGTGACGTCACCCCATGGGTCAGGAATGACCCGGTGCTTGCACAGGGGACCTTTACCTTTACTATTGTATGCTCAAACTTACAAAAAAACACTCTAAAAAGTAACTAGAGCATCTAGATCATTCCGCCATTTCATGTGAAGAATTCATCAGCCTTTTCTTTAAATAAAGTTGCTAAGAATGCAAAATGATCTAGACACCCCGTCCCTGCCTTGGAACTACATATCTCTTCATGTGACCCTACTGATGTTGCTTTTGTCTGTTCACTATATGGACATTGATGGTTCGACTATTGAACCGGCTGATATTGGAATGTATTTTATTACGGTTTCTACTATGCAATAGTTATTTTTGAGTATTTTGTTGGTCTTTAGAGTGTTTTTTATACGTTTGAGCATACCATAGTAGTCATCAGTAAAATTGCTCATAGTTAACCTTTTATTTGATGTTGTTTTTTAGTATCTTTTTGGCCGCCTATGCTGTTGTTTATGTTACCTTGGCTTTATTCAGCATAGATCCTTCTTTTTCGGTGTTCGATTTCTAGCCCTTGGAGATCCGTTTGACTGAGAGAATGTGTGCGGGCTTCCATAATTTGCTTGGAGAATGATCCTTGTGGGCCACTGAGCAGATGTAGAAGAAACCCGGACCCGCCTTTCATCTCTTGTTGAGCGCAGTTCTCCGGATATTTTCAGTTGCCTTTATTGGCAAAGCCCTGCCCTCTGATGATTACCCAGGAGGCCCGTTATCCATTCTTTGGTTGGCTTATTCACCATTCCTAATCGGCGAGTTGGAAGTCTGTAATGACTCTGGCTCCGATCCAGCTATTTTCTTGGTGAATTTGCTGCAGTGCCTAGTGACCTGAAATGCTGTTTCCTACCCTGATGGGCAAATTAGGACGCCAGCTCTGCTCCAGATAGATGCTCTTTGATTGTTAAAGGAACAGACATGTTTAAATGGCTTTGTGAATCCCACTGTCGCCAGAAGCGCTGATGTACCTGCATGGCCACTGAAAAAGGGGGTGGGGGTTCATTCTTACCAATACTAATAAACCTCAGTTTATCCAGTTTCTCAGGGTTCCCCAACATGGCAACCATGGGACCCACCAACACCTTTCCTGGCACCTACCAAGTGTTTTTAGGAAGTGGGTGGGATCAGGTAGGTCAGCGTGGTATAGTGGTTAAGAGCGGTGGAGTCCTATCTGGAGAACCGGGTTTGATTCCCCACTCCTCCACATGAGCGGCGGAGGCTAATCTGGAGAACTGGATTTTTTCCCCCCACTCCTACACATGAAGCCAGCTGGGTGACCTTGGGCTAGTCGCACTCTCTCAGCCTCACCTACTTCACAGGGTGTCTGTTGTGGGGAGGGGAAGGGAAGGTGACTGTAAGCCGGTTTGAGTCTCCCTTAAGTGGTAGGGAAAGTTGGCATATAAAAACCAACTCTTCTTCTTCTTTTTCCCAGCAAGGCTTCTGATTGACTATTGGAGATTGGCTGTGTTGATTTTTTAAAAATGTTGCTTTGGCAGCAGCTACCACCACAACACAAGGATCAGCACTGTGTTACTGAAGTTAAGCTGTAGCAATCATTTTGTGGCTGGCCATTTTGTGGCAACCGTTTCACCCACCATGCCGTGTCAGGATTCCAAATGTGCCCTCAGGCTCAAAAAGGCTGAGGACCCCTGCAGTAACCTGTCTGGGTGACTCTGCAGTGTTTCACAAAATCTCTTGCCAGATTACCAGTAGAGTGAAATTTTTGGTCTCCTTGTAAGGCAAAGGAATTTGTGTCTTTTTAATGCTTTTTATTTCTTTAAAAAAATGGGGGGGGGAGAGAACAAGAAGGGAGGGAACTCAAAATCCAGCAACTAATTTAAAAAGGAAAAAAAGAAAGAAAAATATATAAAGTAGAAACAAAAATATAACAACGGTGGTTCCAGATCTACACAAAAGTTTCTGTAGATTTCCACATGTCTGAAAATAAGTCCATACACAATTGTTGCATATATGCCGTGCGTTTAAAATATTAATAAAGCTTTAAGGTCCTCAATTCATTGATTTACAGGAGGTGGGCATTTCTCATGTTGTAATGAATCTTTTAGCAGTGTGGCATATTGGTTAAGAGTGCAGACTCTAATCTGGAGAACCGGGTTCGACTCCCCACCTCTCCACATGAAGCCTGCTGGGTGACCTTGGGCCAGTCACAGTTCTCTCCAAACTCTCTCAGCCCACCCGAAGGCAGGCAATGGCAAACCCCCTCCGAACGTCTCTTGCCTTGAAAACCTTACGGGGTCGCCATAAATCAGCTGTGACTTGACGGCACACAAAGGCCGTCTTTAAGAGCGCTGGAGCTGTAGGGCTGCAGCCAATTTTGCTTTTGTTTCCAGCCCCTTGCTTGTTTAAGCAAAAGGGCTTCCTTTTTCTTCTCTGTTCCGGGCTTGGCTGCTTCTGCTAAGACTTTACCTGGGATCTTCTTCAGCCCGCTATCCAATAAAGGGATCAAGAGGCGAGGGCAGCCAAATGGCTTGGCCCATCCCTGCCACCTGCCAGCGGGTTGCGAGCTGTCCTGTGCTCAGCCTAATGGGCTCTGACTTGCCTTTGCAGCCCTGTTTTCCCCCCTTTTCTCCAGAGGACTGGGAGGGTAATGAGCTTTTCAGGCTTGCAGGTGCCTTCCGCTCCTTTTTCCCAGCAAGAATGATGGCGGCTGAGGTTGTAACTTATCTTTCTTCTTCCAAGTTCGCAGCTGCCTAGAAGGGGCGAGGGGAGTTTGCAAGGAAATGGCTTAGCTGCAGCTAGAATATGGCGGAGCTCCCGCGACTAGGTCATAGTCAGTTTGGCGGTGGGTCTCGCCTAGCAGGAATGGCACGTTCTCTCAACAAACCAGCCACTGTTTTGGGAGCGGGAGAAGTCAAGGTGGCAGCGGGACTCCCTCCCCAACACAGAAATGCCTTCTGTGACAGCACGAGCCACCTGGCCGTGGGATGCTTGGGTACTCGGCTGCACCGCCTCACCATAAGTGTGGAAAGGCTCACCAAGGAGTTTGCGGCTCAGGGGGCACGCCTTTCGACCCTTGAGGGGCAGATGGCCACCTTGGAAGATGCATGGGAGAGGTTCTTGTCTACCGAGAGAGAGAGCCGTCGCCAGATCAGCAAGCTTGAGACTTGACCGCCCTGGGAGACGATGAAGGGATTGCTGGTGGCTTGTGGGGGTTCGTACAACTTCATCCTTGTCTCACCGCTGAAGGACAGATCCCCTCTGGCTAAACGGGAGACTCTCTCTTGGTGGAAAAGTTGCTTGCATCCAGGTGCTGTCCCTCTAGAAAGGAGGGCCTTTCCAGACAACAACACAATGGTGTGTTTCATCCCCCGCACCAGTCCCGATTCAGCACCGGCAATGCGATTTCCCACCCCAACAATGCAGGTAGAGAATTTTGTTTCTGGAGAGCGACCCTCAAATGTTTTACCACTCGCGCAGCCAGAATACATTTCTGCCTTGGTTTTTAGAGTAACTCTCTTTGGCCTCTGATCCCTGGTAGCAGTTGCTAAAAAGGTCCATGGTATTTGAGAACTTGGATCCTGGAAGCAGAATAAATTCTGCAAAGGCCGTGCAAGCAAATGTACTAAATTGTATCGTTCGTTCCCAGCGTAGAGTCCGGACTGCCATTGTCCTTTGTTGGCAAATATGCACACTCCCTGGGCTTACACTGAGGAGGAAACCTTGAAAGAGAACGCCTGGCAGAATATCCGCACAGGAGCACAGTCTGTATCCCTGATTTGATACCGGAGTTGCAGAACTGGTTGTGGAGGAGGCAAAGGGAGGGGGTGTCCTGTTTGGGGTATTGAGAGCGAAGCCCAGAGAGGCGATGGGTTCGAATGCTGATAAGGGTCAAAGGGACATGGATGAAGTTGTAGGGTATGTAGATCTGATTATCTGTGGCTCTCATAGCAAGCTAGGGGCCAGGGAGCCTTTCCCAACAATTCCCTACTAGCCCGTTGGCTTCCAAGCCCCTCTTGCTTCTTAACTGGCAGTTCTAGATCTTTGGGGGGGGGGGTTTGCTTTGTACAGCTTAACTCAGAAGGCTGCCTGGTCTGAGGAATCTGCTCACTGCCAGCCGGCTTTCCAGTTTCCTGAAGTTGTGCAATAGACTTGGCTGCGAGGGAGGGTTTCCCGTACCTGGGGACGAGAGAAGGCAGCCCCGTGTTACGCCCTGCCTTGGGAAATCAGGACAGAGTTGAAAGTGTGCGTGTTCCTTGCAGGTAATAAATTGGTCTAGCCAGAGCTCCTGCGGAAGCTGGGGGCGGGGCGGGGCTGCTTTATGGCCTTCCCAAGGGTGTTAAAGGACCGTGTCCTCTTCCATTTCCAAAGGAAACCCTGGAGTGCAGGCCGCCTGGGTACATGTCTCCTCCACCAGGCCCAGCTGCTTGGTGCAGCTGATAGGATCTGGGAAGCCCAGGTTCAACTCCCCACCCATCCTGGAAGCTTTCTGGGTGACCCAGGGCCTGTCACTCTCACATTCGAACTCACCTACCTCACAGGGTTGTTGACTAGAGGACAAAATGGAAGAAGAAGAAGAATTGGTTTCTATATGCCGACTTTCTCTACCACTCAAGGGAGACTCAAACCGGCTTACAATCACCTTTCCCTCCCCACAACAGACACCCTGTGAGGTAGGTGAGGCTGAGAAAATGTAACTAGCCTAAGGTCACCCAGCTGGCTTCATGTGGAGGCGTGGGGAAACCAGCCCGATTCACCAGATTAGCCTCCTCCTCCCAGGTGGAGGGAGTGGGGAATCAAACCCGGTCCACCACTCCAAACCACCGGAAGAGGGAGAACCATGTTGTAATATTCTCCCTGTGTGGGAGAAACCAAGGGCATAAATATCTAAATATTTTAATGGCTTTGCCGTATTAATAAATCTGAATCTGAAATATCTCAATAAAACATTCCCAGTCCTGTGTTATGAAAAATAAAATGTTGATTATACAAATTGAAAGAATTTTTTAAAGACATTTATGCCCTTTATTTCTCCCAAACAGGGAAAACATTACAACATGGTTCTCCCTCTTCCATTCGGTCCTCCAATCATCTCTCTCTCTTTCTCTCTCTCGTTTTCTCTGCCTGCCTGCCTGCCTCAGTTAGGAGCAAATACTTCAGGGTTTCCAGACCCTTGATCCTATGCGAAGAAGGGTTATAGTGGAATGAAGGCGTATTATTGGGGTGCCCATCCCCAGCCATTATGCTCCCGGCTGGCCTGCTGTTCTCTAAAGGTGCCCCCAACTCAGCTCTGCCCCTCCCCCCTTACATTGCACCCAGCTGGGGGGGGGTCAGAAACATTTCCCATGAACTAGAACAGACTGTTGCGAAGCCACAACGGAGGCAAGATGAGTCCATTAGGGGAAGTGCAGAAACCCTTCTCTTTTTGCCACTCCTTCATTGCTCATTATATGATAAGGGAAGAAAATGAAGTCAGTTGTTACTTCTTATCAGTCGTGGGAGTGTGTTTGTAGCCATTGGACGGGAGTCAGAAAGGCGGGTGCGGGTTTCTTTCTTTCCGTTGGGTAGAGCACACATAAACACATGAAGCTGCCTTATACTGAATCAGACCTTTGGTCCATCAAAGTCAGTATTGTCTACTCAGACCGGCAGCGGCTCTCCAGGGTCTCAGGCTGAGGTCTTTCACATCACCTGCTTGCCTGGTCCCTTTAACTCACTGGTTCCCAACCGGGGGTCCGTGGACCCCCAGGGGTCCATGAGAACTAAATTAAGGTCCGCGAAACAAAGTTATAAACCCATAATAAATTAATATTTTCAATTAAAAGTTCTCTATTATAAAAATATATATTCAAATATTATTCTAAGTTTAATGTTTAACAGTTATGATTAAAGTTTATTTTCAAATTCTCGGAATTATTTTGAACCTTGGGGTCCCTGCACCGAACAAAAAAGTCCTAGTGGTCCCTGGTCAAAAAAAGGTTGGGAACCACTGCTTTAACTGGAGATGTTGGGGATTGAACCTGGAACCTTCTGCATACCAAGCAGATGCTCTACCACTGACTTCACATTCTCGGCTGGGCATTAAGTTCAGCTAGGCTTGTTACCCACATTGATAACATGTGTTGGGCCTGTAATGCGAAAAGCATTCTCTTCCTGGGTAGGGACGGACTGTATTACCAGGGTAATTATTTTGGGGCCGAGCAATCCGGTGTACACCCGTGTCCCCATATGATACTGCGCTTTCATTAAGAAAGAAAAAAACGAGAGAATCTCAGAAACAAATAATCTTTATTCCCTCAACGCGATAAGGTGCATGGAGAGCAAAAAACAAGCCACACTGCAATATAGCAATGTAATCCTAGATTTGCTACCCTTGGTTGTTGCCCAGATGAGGAACATGGGGAATCTAAGGGAAAATAAAAGGCGAAAAGAAAAATAAGCGTTGCAGTATTCTAAAGGGAAGAGTCTGTTGGAGAGGGAGAAAAAATTCACAGTTCGGGGGAAATTCCTGCTAGTTTAGTGCCCCCCATCTTTATTTTATTTTATTTATTTGAATTTATAGCCTGCCCTCATTCCCAGCCAAGGCCAGGCTCAGGGCGGGTAACAACCTCTTAGTTCTATAAAACCAGAGCAAAACATTTTAAAACCACATATTTTGAAAGAAGAAGAAGAGTTGGTTTAATATGCCGACTTTCTCTACCACTTAAGAAAGACTCAAACCGGCTTACAGTCACCTTCCCCACAACGGACTCCCGTAGGTGGGGCTGAGAGAGCTGTGACTAGCCCAAGGTCACCCAGCTGGCTTCATGTGTAGGAGTGGGGAAACCAGCCCAGTTCACCAGATTAGCCTCCGCCACTCATGTGGAGGAGTGGGGAATCAACCCCCGTTCTCCAGATCAGAGTCTACCGCTCCAAACCACCACTCTTAACCACGACACACGCACCCTCCACAAATACTGAAGTGGGGGGAGGGATGGGGAGTACAGTAACAATGGATGAAACTTGCGGCTGCCCTCCGTTGTAGGCCTGGCAGAATAGTTCCATTTTACAGGTCCTGCAGAACTCCTTAAGGTCCCTCTGGGCCCTGATGTCACTAGGCAGACTATTCCACCAGGCTGGGGCTGCCTTGATATTAAACTGGATTATTTTATCCGAGACTCAGGTGGCTGAGTCAGAGGGTCTTTTGGGGGAGCATGAATAACAGGGTCCCTGTGGGTGGGGTGGGGGAAAGACATTTGTGCCTGTGTGAAGGGAATTGGAACCAGTCCTACCTTTCACTGTGGGTTGGGGGGGGGGAAAGCAAATTTAATATATTAACAGGGAAATTATATACATACATGGATGTTTAGTACCTCAGGATGTTTTTTCATTGCTCATGAGCCACTGTCATTAAAGAAGGGTTTGGTGTCCCGTGCTGCCGAGTCCACGACCTGTACTGAAGCATTGCTACTCTGCTGTTCTGGCTCGCTGGCATCTCTGCTGGCTGAAAGGGAGTTAAAAAGTAGTCCGCACCTTGCCTTATCTTAAGGTTCCTCCTGTCTTGAGGTGCTTTAACAACCTTTGGCGCAGCTTCGCTTGCAACATGCATACTAGGCCTTTATGCACTTCTTTGTCAGCTGAGTATGTCACCTAGAACACACCCAGCCAGTGGCAAAAGTAACTTAAATGCCCCTAGTGTTTCCTTTGAGGTGGCTCAGAGCAGAAGATTACTGGCACCTCGTTCTAGTTTACTTTTACCCCTGCATTGTTCTGGGGGGCAGCGTAGAAGATCCACTTTGGCCGAACTGTCTTTTGGGGATCGTCTCGTTGTGGCGCCCCTCCCGAGCTTCTAAGGACCCCTGCCCAATTTGAAAAGTGCTGTGTACTACCTGCATATTTGGTCTCTGTGAACGGGTTAGGAATGAGATTGAATTTCAACAGCTGGCCGGGTTCCGCGCCACTATCCCCACTTGGATTTTGTTTCTCCCTCATGAGAAGTGAACCTGGGAATCTTTGTTTTTGCACCGCTTCCTCCAGCTGAGTTTTCTCCATGAAAACGATGCGTTTTTGGACGTTGTGTCCCATTGAATATCATTTCTGTGAAAGAAACAAAAGGCTTATTTGTGAGGCAAACCAAAGTGAATGATCGTGGGTTGGATTTTATAAGATCGCCTGCTCGATTTCTGTTTCTCACTGCTGCTCTTGTGCTGTGTGGCTTTTGCCTGTGTCGGTCTCATGCTTCCTGGCCTCTCCTCAGGCTGTGGTCAAGAGTGGGGTTTCCGATGAAGAGGGAATCCAAAGAAGTTGATGAGCAGTAAATTCAGGAGAAGAAAAGGAAATACTTCTTTAATCACTTATTTCCTCCAGGCCAGATTGGCCAGGGATCCTGGAGGGTTTTTTTTTGCCATCTTCTGGGCGTCACTGGGGGCGCATTGGGGAGGTAGTTGTGAATTCCCTGCATTGTGCAGGGTGCTGGATTAGATGACCCTGGTGGTCCCTTCCAACTCTGTTTCCATGATTCTGTGACTTCAAAGAGTGTTTCAAATGTGGAATTCGCTGCCAGAAGACGAAGAGTTGGTTTTTATACCCCACTTTTCTTAACCGAAAGGAGTCTCAAAGTGGCTTACAATCACCTTCCCCACTCCCTCACCCCCACAACTGGCACCTTGTAAGGTAGGTGGGCCTGAGAGAGTTCCAAGAGAAGTGTGACTAGCCCAAGGTCACCCAGCAGGCTGCGTTTGGAGGTGCTGGAAATCTAATCTGGTTCTTCAGATTACAGCCTGCCGCTCATGTGGAGGAGCGGAGAATCAAACCTGGTTCTCCAGATTAGAGTCCGCCACTCTTAATCACTTCTCCATGCTGGCTCTGCAGAGGATGTAGCGGTGGCCACAAGCATCGACCCCTTGAAAAGGGGCTTGGGCAGATTCATGGAGGAGAAGTCTATCAGTGACTACTAGCTGTGGTGACTAAAGGGAACCTCCACATTCAGAGGCAGTCAACCTCTGCATCCCAGTGCCAGCAGGCAACATCAGGCAAAGGCCCTGGCATCGATGCCCTGTTGTTGGCCCTCCATAGTAGCTAGTTTGCCACCATGTGGGACAGGATGCTGGACTGGATGGAGGGCTCTTCTTACGTTTGCGTCTGTGTGAAGGGAATTGGAACCAGTCCTGCCTTTAGCTGTGGGTTGGAAGGGGAAAGCAAATTTGATATATTAACAGGGAGATTATATACATACATGCATGTTTAGTACCTCAGGATGTTTTTTTATTGCTCATGAGCAGCTGTCATTAAATAAGGGTTTGGTGTCCCGTGCTGCCAAGTCCACAACCTGTATTGAAGTATTGCTTGCTGTTCCGGCTCGCTGGCATCTCCTCTTCAAGTGTTTTCTCTGCTGGCTGAAAAGGAGTTAAAAAGTAGCCCACACCTTGCCTTAGCTAAAGGCTCCTCCTGTCTTGATGTGCTTTATCAGCCTTTGGAGCAGCTTCATAGAGGAGACAGGCAGTCACTCCTTACTAATGACTCTCCCCTGGTGCGTAAGGCCTCCCTCGGGTAGAGTAAGCAGTTATTAAAGAAGCCCAAGCTCAGGGCTGTGTGTAGGTGAGGTTAAAAAAATCTGACCTGTTAATCTGACCTGTTGCATGAATTATGTAAGCGGAGCCAGACTGGCACGTTTTCCTCGTTTTGTGCTACGTTGCTAGGTTTTGCATTTTGCGTAAGCCTGAACATATATATGAACACATGAAGTGGCCTTATACGGAATCAAACCCTTGGTCCATCAAAGTCAGTATTGTCTACTACTCAGTCCAGCAGCGGCTCTCCAGGGTCTCAGGCAGAGGTCTTTCACATCACCTACTTGCCTAGTCTCTTTAACTGGAGCTGCTGGGGATTGAACCTGGGACCTTCTGCATGCCAAGCAGAGGCTCTACCACTGAGCCACAGCCCCTCCCCTGCTTGCTGTCGGCCTGTAAAGGGCGAGGAAGGCCCACGTTCCAGCCGCTGGGAATCCTGTCCAAGCTGGGAATCCTATCCAAGCTCCGTTCAGGCTTTCGTGGTTCCTGCAGGTATCACCCACCCAGTTCCAAGCACATCTTCCCAGTCACAAGGACTCGCTTTCCAGCATGCGTTTTATATTCAAGAAGCCGAATTCTGCATCTGGTGCCACATCGTGCAGCTTGTCTGTGTTCCTCCGGAATTGCAACATATGCACAGTGCGAGGCCTGTGGCTCAGAAGGGTTTCTATGCTCTTGGCTTGGGTGCTTGGGGAGGGGGGGTACTGTGGTGTGTGCCAGACATTGGTGCAAAGGCAGGAAACAGCTTCTGCACTCGGTTAAAAAAAAAAAAGAGAGAGAGAGAGAGAGAGCTCTCTGCAGACTTTCCAAGGAGGAATGACTGGAATCTGCTGGCAGAGCAGAAACCTTTGAGCTGCCAACAAGCCAGATGTTTTGCGGGGTGGGCTGTATCGAAGGAACTGGATTCCAGAGGCTCAGCAGGGCAGCCGAGGGATCTGTGATTCTTTACCAGACTTTGCTTTCCTCCGGCCTCCCTTAAACTACCAGACCCTCTGCAGGCTGCTTATCCCGTGTACTCTTCTCTTCGCTTAACACAGCCTCACATCTTCAGGGTTTGTGGGAGGGATGCTCAGGGCACTGAAGTCATCAGGACTTGGGGGAGGGCGAGTAGGTGATTTTGGGAGATCTCTTTCCTGTGCTCTGGGTTCTTTCTGCTTTTCTTCTGTGACTTATAAAATCATAGAATCATAGGGTTGGAAGGGCCACCAGGGCCATCTAGTCCAACCCCCTGCACAATGCAGGAATTTCACAACTACCTCACCCACGCACACCCAGTGATCCCCCAGCTCCATGCCCAGAAGATGGCCAAGATGCCCTCCCTCTCATGATCTGCCTCTCATGAACTGCCTAAGGTCACTGAATCAGCATTGCTGACAGATGGCCATCTAGCCTCTGCTTAAAAACCTCCAGGGAAGGAGAGCTCACCACCTCCCGAGGAAGCCTGTCCCACTGGGGAACCGCTCTAACCGTTAGAAAATTCTTCCTAATGTCTAGATGGAAACTCTTTTGATTTAATTTCAACCCAATGGTTCTTGTCCGACCTTCTGGGACAACAGAAAACAACTCGGCACCCTCCTCTATACGACAGCCCTTCAAGAACTTGAAGATGGTTATCCTGTCCCCTATCAGTCTTCTCCTCTTCAGGCTAAACATACCCAGCTGAGCTCCTTCAACCTTTCCTCATAATTGTTGGTATGGGAGGCCTATAACTCAGGGGCAGGACATGAACAGTCAGGCATTCATCTCCACTGAAAGATCCAAGTGGTGGGTGTTTTTTTTTTGGGGGGGTGCTAATCTCCAAGAATGCTTGGGGGAGGCACGGCTTCTAGGGAACAGAGCAGGAAAAACTACAGGAAAGGTCAGCCCAAGGTGAGAGATTCAAAGCAGATAAAAGGAAGTATTTCTTCACACAACGCATAGTTAAATTGTGGAACTCCCTGCCCCAGGATGTGGCGAGGGCTGCCAACTTGGAAGGCTTTAAGAGGGGAGTGGACATGTTTATGGAGGAGAGGGGTATTCATGGCTACTAGTAAAAATGGATACTAGTTGTGATGCATACCTATTCTCTCCAGGATCAGAGGAGCATGCCTATGATATGAGGTGCTGTGGGAACACAGGCAGGATGCTGCTGCTGCAGTTGTCTCGCTTGTGGGCTTCCTAGAGGCACCTGGTTGGCCACTGTGTGAACAGACTGCTGGACTTGATGGGCCCTTGGTCTGATCCAGCAGGGCTTTCGTTATGTTCAAAATTATGATGGGGGTAGAGCTCCTTGGGGAGGAAAGGCAGCATGGTGTAGCCCGATCTAGTCAGCCCTGATTAGTATTTGGATGGGAGGCCACCAAGGAATACCAGGGTTGTGATGCAGAGGAAGGCACTGGCAAACCACCTCTGTTAGTCTCTTGCCTTGACCACCCCATGAGGGGTCACCATAAGTCGGCTGCGACTTGATGGCACTTCACACACACACACACACACACACACACACACACCTCATTGATAATGAAAGGCTGAACAATTTGGGGCTTTTCTGAATTTAGGGGGGAAAAGAAGGGAATATTGGTGCATGAGAGAGAGCTGGAAAATGATGCATGATGTGGGGACGTCGGATAGAAGGAAACTTTTCTTCCTCTCTCATTTTGTTTGCTACATTTTTCTCTTTCCCTTCTGATAGCTCAGGGTGGCATGCCTGGTGCTGTTCTCCTGCATTTTTTCTTCACAAAAGGCAGGTAGGGTAGGCTGAGAGGGAGTGGGTTTCCCCTAGCCGGTGAGCTCCAGGGGAGGGGGGATTTGAACCTGGCTCTCTGTAGGTTTAGTGTGAAACTTGACTTGTTATTCTGGCTCTATACCATTGTTATAATAGGGGTAATTTCCAGTGTAATCAGGATAGACAAAAGCAGATGTCCCTTTACCCGGAGCATAATTTTCCTTTCCACAAGTTTAATTGTGGAAAGGAAAATTACGCCTCAAGATGTGAGGGTGGCTGGCAGCTTAGATGAACTGATGTATGCTTGTGCCCTGCCTTTTGGTTCTGCAAACAAGAAGAAGAGTTGGTTTTTATATGCTGACTTTCTCTATCTCTTAAGGAAGATTCAAACCAGCTTGCAATCGCCTTCCCTTCCCCTCCCCACAACAGACACCCTGTGATGTAGGTGGGGCTGAGAGAGCTGTGACTAGCCCAAGGTCACCCAGCTGGCTTCATGTGGAGGAGTGGGGAAACAAATCCAGTCCACCAGATTAGCCTCCGCCGCTCATGTGGAGGAGTGGGGAATAGGCTTACCAGGTCCCTTTGCTCCATCTGTGGGAGGTCTTCAGCAGCCCGCGACACGCCTACGTCACTTCCGGGTTTACTTGTAAGCGATGCGGATGCTCTATCAATCTCTGCCAAACTCTCTCATTTCCATAGAGTTTCTGTGGAGGTTGCTAGAGCGTCCGCATCACTTCCTGGTAAACCCGGAAGTGATATAGGCATGTCGGTCGGGGTGCGCGTCCACTCGTTGCCTGCCGGCCCTCAGCTGTTTGGCGGGCAGCCCAGTGGATTGGTGGGATTTTACCCGCCACCACCGGGCACCTGGCAACCCTAGTGGGGAATCAAACCCGTTTCTCAGGATCAGAATCCACCACTCTTAACCACTACACCACGTAAGGCTTTAAAATGGGGTTAGATGGAAGCATGGAGGAGAGGTTGCTGTTACTCATCACCACTCAGTGGTACCTCTTCCATGTCGAGGAGGAGAATTAGGGGTGCCAGGTCCCTCTTCGCTATCGGCGGGAGGATTTTGGAGTGGAGCCTGAGGAGGCGGGGTTTGGGAGGGGAGGGACTTCAGTGCCATAGAGTCCAATGGCCAAAGCGGCCATTTTCTCCAGGTGAACTGATCTCTATCAGCTGGAGATCAGTTGTAATAGCAGGAGATCTTCTGCTATTACCTGGAGGTTGGCAACCCTAAGGAGAATATCAGTTGCTGGGGGCAGCAGTGGACAATCGTCTTCTGCAAGTGGGTTTCCGTTATTGGCTGGCCTCTGCTGGGGGCGCGGGGTGCCCGACTGGGGGGACCTGAGGCCAGATTCAAGGATCCTTCCGTGGTTCAAGCATGGGAATGTTTGTTACAGGCCCCCCCCCCCGAACGAAGCAGTGGTTTGTACCCCGTTTAGGCAGCAGTGTGAACACAGCCGGTGTGAAGCCTTTTGCTGCTGAACTTGTGGGAGCAGAGGTGTTTGCCCCACAAGCATTGCTGAGGGGCTGTCCCCGATTCCCTGATAGGGCAACATCTGGGGGAATTAATTGTCTTTTTGCAGCAGAGCAGCCCCATCTGCCTGGCCTCCTCCCCGAGGCATTGCTCTGCCTTTCACTATGTGTGATTATGAGGGGCGGAATCGATCCTGCCTTGGCTGACTTTGTCTCTGGTCGAAATCGATTGTGCTGTTTGCAATGGGACTGCGGCCCCTTCATCGGTCTCTTGAGGACAGTCAGATATACAAATCCCAGTATGCAGTGCAGCATGGAGGCTCAGGGGATGCTGGACGATGTAGTCCCTCTGCTTAGCTCTCTTTTGAGCTTCTGTTAATGGCCACATATGCTTCTTTCAAAAGGACTGCATGAGAGACAAAGTTTGTCTGTCAGCCTCCCCCCCCCATCTGCTTGATGTAGATATTTTCCAGGGCCTGATGGTAGGGAGTGATTCTAAAAGCTTTGTGTCCATTTCTAATAGGGTTGCCAACCTCCAGGTACCAGCTGGAGATCTCCTGTTATTACAAATGATCTGCAGCTGATCAGTTCCCCAGGGAGAAAATGGCTGCTTTGGCAATTGGACTCTGGCATTGAAGTCCCTCCCCTCCCCAAATCCCGCCCTCCTCAGGCTCCGCCCCAAAAACCTCCTGCCGGTGGCAAAGAGGGGCCTGGAAACCCTACTTTCTAAACACTGCTTACCACATTAGGGTTGCCAGGTCCCTCTTCGGGGTTTGGGGATGGGAGGGACTTCAATACCATAGATTCCAATTGCCAAAGCGGCCATTTTCTCCATTTTCTCTATTGGCTGGAGATCAATGGTAGCAGCAGGAGATCTCCAGCTAGTACCTGGAGGTTGGCAACCCTGTACCACATGTAGGTCCTGAGGATGTCCTGAATGCAGAGTTTTGGTGTTCTGCTCTGGATGGGAGGGGACTTGAAATTATGCTTTCCTGCATGGTGACGGGAGGGACTCACCCAGTAGAAGCAGCTCATAGACCTTGCCGGGGGGGGGGGGGGAGAAGAATGAATGTTAAAAATGGCATTTCTGATCCTTGAGGGGAGCCCTTAGGAAGGAGTTTGCTCAGGCTGGTTCCACTGGGGAGGGGCTGTGGCTCAGTGGTAGAGCATCTGCTCGGCATGCAGCAGGTCCCAGGTTCAATCCCCGGTATCTCTAGTTAAACGGACTAGGCAGGTGATGTGAAAGACCCCTGCCTGATACCGTTGAAAGCCGCTGCTGGTACAATACTGACTTTGATGGACCCAGGGTCTGATGCAGTATAAGGCAGCTTCATGTGTTCAAGTCACCATGAAGAGGTCATTTGGAGGGCTGAAACCTTGCTCCATTTCCCAGGCTTGAGAATTGGCTTGGCCGATCTTTCTTGTAGGGGAGACAGAGCCTCGGGCTCTTCTGAAGCTGCCTTTAGCTTGCAGATTATCACTGCTTAATGGGATCCTCTTTTGCTTCCCACACCAGGCAGGATGTGATGACTCCCCACCCTCCGCCTTGACATTCGAGCATGTATGAGAGCTGCTGGGCTTGGAGTCCAGGAAGGCAGCACCAGGCCTTGTCTTGGCCAGCCTCGTGAGTGCCGGGGAACCAGGTGTCCTGCCCTGCTCTCGTCTGTGCCTCGCCCCTTCCCCCAGGCTCATTCGGGCTAGAACAGCTTGAAGGTTTCTGAATTTTATGTCACATTACCAAAGCTTCCCCCCCCCCAACGTGGTGTAGTGGTTAAGAGCGGTGGTTTGGAGTGGTGGACTCTGATCTGGAGAACCGGGTTTGATTCCCCACCCCTCTACATGAGTGGCAGACGCTAATCTGGTGAACTGGATTTGTTTCCCCACTCTTCCCCATGAAGCCAGCTAGGGGACCTTGGGCTAGTCACAGCTCTCTTGGAGCTCTCTCAGCTCTCTTGGAGCCTCACCTACCTCACAGGGTGTCTGTTGTGAGGAGGTGAAGGGAAGGTGATTGTAAGCAGGAGGAGGATTTTATATGCTGACTTTGTCTACCCCTTAAGGAAGAATCAAACCAGCTTACAATCACCTTCCTTTCCCCTCTCCACAACAGCCACCTTGTGAGGTAGGTGAGGCTGAGAGAGCTCTAAGGGAGCTGTGACTAGCCCAAGGTCACCAAGCTGGTGTCATGTGTAGGAATAGGGAAACCAATCTGGTTCATGTGACGGAGTGGGGAATCAAACCCGGTTCTCCAGATTAGAGTCCACCGCTCCTAGCCGCTGCTCTTAACCACTACACCACGCTGGCTCTGTCTAGTTTCTAGTAGGAAAGCAACCAGCGGGCGAGAGAAATCAGGACTGGTCAGTAAAAGGAATGGAGCTTGCTGGTCACTTTGAGTGGAATGGTTGGGGTGGGGAAGGGGGTCTTAGGAGCAGGGTGGTACCCCATTAGGCACAACCTGCTCTTAGCAGGACAAGGACCGAGTGGCCCCTTTTCGTCCCTCCCAGGCCGTCCCTGCTAATTCTGTGTGGGGTGTTGATCCCTGTAGACAGGGCTTGGCCAAGGAGAGGGCAGAGTTCTGCTGTCTGCCCCTCTCTTCCCTGGCTCCAGGTCTTCCCTGGAGGCTGCTCCGAGGGCCTGTGGGGGGAGTTCATAACGGGGAAGGAAGCAGCAGGCTGTCCTTTGGCTCGGATCCCGTTGAGCAGTTTCCTCTCCGCAGCAACATCTTTAGGCCAGAATGTGACACAAACAGGAAAGCTTGGCGGCCAGTCCCTGGGCTTGATTGCCTTTGGGAGACATTTGGAAAGCGGGCACGTTGCTAGTGGCTGGCCTCTCTTTCTTTCCTTGTCTCACGCTGGCCTCCTCCCTCTGCTACCCAGGCCTTTGGAACTGCTTGAGGTAAGGAGGGTCAGGAAGAGATGGCCAGCGCCTGGTGAGGAGGGCGGTCCCAGGGGACCGGATGGGAGAGAGCAGGAAGGGGGGGAAGGCTAAGCCAGAGCCAAATGCCTGGGGGCCGAGCGGGTGTGAATGGCTCTTCTGTACAGGGTGGTGACCCCTGTGTTACAGCCTCTCAGTCTCTCCCTTCTGCCTCTAGGCCTCTTTGGTGGGCTTATGGAAGTGGGTGCATCAAGGAAGCTTTCTGATAGAAGCAGAAGAAGAGTTGGTTTTTATGTGCTGACTTTGGGGGTTACTGCGCTTTGAATTCCCAGTGATGTATTAAGAGTTTGAAAATGTTGTAAAAAACATCGCTTTAAAAGGGTTTTTGGATACCACGGCTTATAAATGGTTGGAAGACGTCTTCACAGCTAAAGGGGCCAAGCAAAGTGCGAACAGTATTTTTTATAACGTTTTCAAACTCTTAATACATCGGTGGGAATACATAGAAAGTGCAAACAGTATTTTTTATAACGTTTTAAAACTTAATACATCGCTGGGAATACAAGTGCAGTAACCCCCTTTCTCTGCCACTTAAGGAAGAATCAAACCGGTTTACAATCACCTTCTCTTCCTCTCCCCAAAACAGACATCCTAGGAAGTAGGTGGGGCTGAGAGAGCTCTAAGAGAGCCGTGACTAGCCCAAGAGCTGTGACTAGCCCAAGGTCACCCAGCTGGCCACTACACTGGCCAGTGTGGTGTGATGGTTAAGAACAGTGGTTTGGAGTGGTGGACTCTGATCTGGAGAACCGGGTTTGATTCCCTACTCCTCCACATGAGCGGCAGACAATCTGGTGAACTGTCTTTGTTTCCCACTCCTATACACAAAGCCAGCTGGGTGACCTTGGGCTAGTCACAGCTCTCTCGGCCCCACCTACCTCACAGGGTGTCTGTTGTGGGGAGGGGGATGGAAGGTGATTGTAAGACGGTTTGATTCTGCCTTAAGTGGTAGAGAAAGTCGGCATATAAAAACCAACTCTTCTTCTTGATGTGTAGGAGATTAGAGTCCGCCACTCATGTGGAGGAGTGGGGGAATCAAACCCGCTTCTCCAGATTAGAATCCACTGCTCCAAACCACTGCTCTTAACCACAACACCACGCTGGCCCTCATGATAGTTGCATGTGTATCCCAAAGAGCTTGGGCCTGTGTGGTGGTGGTGGGAATTCCGTTTCTGTTCCCAGTCGCAGCGGTTCTTTGAGATGGGCGACTGACCACTCCACAGCCTAGCTGATGTTCTCCAAAGCAGCCTTTGTTGGCTGAGCTGGGATTGGAACCCAGAACTGCTAATCTGCATCCAACCTGATGCCTGCTATACTGCAGTAGCTCAAAGAGTCTTGATCCTCAAGCTTCTGGGAGCCAGCATACAAAAGTGCGGGGAGGGTTTTTTTGGTTGCTAAATTAAAAACACGTATCCCTCTCATCATCCCTATGTTTGAAGTGGCTAACAATGTGATTCCAACTATATTGCCAATACAAAAATACCACAAAAGGAGTGTAAACATAGCTAGATCAATGAGTACAAAAGAACTACCCGGCAAACCCCTGCCAGCAGAATCAAATTGGGTTTAATTTTTAAAAGCCCTTTGAATGGTACAGCTTTGGACAGTTTGGCGTACTCTAGGCAGGGAAGGAACCCTTCGCGTTTCTTCAGGCAAGCTGTTCTGAAGGTAGCACAAGAGAACAAATATAGCCTCACCTGGTGATACGATGGAATAGGAAACATCTGGTAAAAATGACATCACATTTACTCAGCAGCCCACACCTGTCAGTACATGGGTCACTGCATTATACACCAATTGAAGTTCCTGGAATGCCCTCAGGAGCAGCCCTACATAGAGTATGTTTATGTAGTACAGTTCTGAGGTTACAAAACGGATCAGTGCCAGGTTGGCTGAGTCCATAAGAGGAGATGACTAATGAGGCAAATGCAGATCATAGGAGGCGTGGTTGTGTGAGTGAGTGTGTTAGTACCATGTGGCTGGAATTACTAGCTTGAGCCAGCTAAAACTTGCTCCTGCCTGCTCTGTGGTTATGATTCGGAGCCTAGATTGCATAGGTGGAACTGTGCAGGCTTCGTTCCACTGTGCAGGAGGAGAGTGGACTTGATGATCTTGTGGGTCCTTCCGTTTCTTCTGATCCTTTATGAAGCTATGTTCATGCCACGCAAGGATCAGAAAACATCTGCAACATGCGAGTCCCCCCCAGCTATTCTAGAGCTCTGATTTCTCAGCAGTCATTTTTGTCCAGTAGGTGGCAATAGCGTGTAGCAGATTTTTGTAGATCAGTGACTCTTGAGGAAGAAATATGTTAACAGGAGTTCAGTAGCACCAGAAAGACTAACAGTTTCCCCCCCAGAATAAACGTTAAGTCAGAGCTCACTTTTGAAGTGTTGTGATGCTAAATAGATATAGTGGGCACTTCAGAAACTTGGTGGAGTGCTTGTGGCTGGCTTCTCTTTCTTTCCTTGTTTCATGCTGGCCCTCTCCCTCATAGAATCATAGAGTTGGAAGGGATCCCCAGGATCATCTAGTCCAGCCCCCTGCAAAATGCAGGAAATTCCAACAGCCGCACACCAAAGTTATTTAGGACTTTATCCAGTGAAGACCAGGGTGCAGGAAATTCACAACTACCTCCCCCGCACACTCCCAGTGACCCCTACTCCATGCCCAGAAGATGGGCATCCCCTCTGCTATGGACTATAGTCACCCATGGGTACAAACCAGAAACAGGACAGGGAGGGGTATGTTGGGGATTGTGTTGTATCATAAGAGGGCATAGAGTCAAATAAGTTGCATCGGGGGACTATCCTTCCCACGGAATTGGAATGAACAGATACCCCCCCTTTCTTTGCCGTCAAGCCACAGCTGACTTAGGTGACCCCTGGTGGGGCAAGAGACATTCAGAGGTGGTTTGTCATTGCCTGCCTCTGCATCACGACCCTGGAATTCCTTGGAGGCTGCCCATCCAAATCGACCCGACCATGTTTAGCTTCTGAGATCTGACGAGATCCAGGTCAGGGCTACCGGGCCCTAAGGGTTCCTTAAAAGCATGTGTGTGTTTGTTGGGTACTGTCACCCTCCTGATCCGATCCATGAGAGGATCTCAAGATGGAGAGGTGAGCAGGTGGGAGGTGACTAAAATGGAAAATGTAACACTGGATGACTCGACTACCCTTGCGTCGGCTGGGCAAATGTGTGCTCAAAAGTCAGAAAAAGCCAAACAGGTTGAAGGAAACAAATTTGCTGTTTATAAAGCCAATACATTATTTGGATTAAAATAAATAAATAAAACAATTTATCGTATTTTTTGCCTATAAGACGCCTCCATGTATAAGACGAACCCTTTTTTAAAACCCAAAATTAAGAAAAAAGACAACCCCCAATTTTGGGGCAAAATTCTAAAGAAAAAAACGTAGTCTTATACTTGAAAAAAATACGGTAATGTGTATTTTTGGGTTACTGAACATGAGTCTGTAAGAGAATACTCCCTGGATATGGTCCAATACAGTCACAATAAAATACAGACACAGTGTTTTATAGTGTTTCTTTTATACTGGTTAGCATTCACACAATACCTACAGAATCTATAAGATTCATGTGTATGGTTTTTGAGGTTTTTTAAACAGTAGGCATAAGTTGTATTTTGTAAAATTTTATATATCAGACCACTGATGAAGACACCATGTTGAAATGTGCTTAGTCTTACTGTTAACAAGAGAGTTTTACATGTTATGTTTATTTTTTGACAATTTTGTACACACATTAAAGGATATTCCTGTAGGTTCCTGTTTAATAAACAGGAAGCTTGTTTTTCATACATATACTTTCCCCTTCAACTTTTTATTTTGGGGTTGGTTGCAGGTTATCTTCCCCCCTTTTAAAGACCTGTGCCTCTTTCAAACATGTTGGACTATTATCTGGCAGACCCTGGTTGGAATCACCACTAGTGCTGTGGAAGCTTGCTGGATGACCTTGGGCCAGTCATATCCTCTCAGCCTAACCTACCTCAGAGGGTCGTTGTGAGGCTAAAATGGAAGAGACGAGAATGATGTAAACCGCTTTGGGTCCCCATTGTAGAGAAAGGTGGGGTATCAATGAATTAAATAATTAATAAAGCTATGCCAATTTTTGTGTGTGTGAATGTAATACTTTGGATTTCACTGCAGAGACGAACTACCTCCGATGGTTAGTGGATATGTTAAAATACCCCCCCCCCTCACATACTGGTCATACTAGGAAGGCTTTCTTTATTTAGAGGGCATTTTTTGAGTTTGTAGCCTGCTGGTTTGAAGATGTTATTGGCTTATTTTAATGTACATTTTGTAATTTTAAGAATTGTATGCAACATCTGCGAAGTCAGGATTGGCTAAGGAATGCAGAATATAGATTTTTTTAAAAAATCATGGCTGATGCCGTAGCTGTCTCATCCGGTGTTCTTGAGGATGGGTGGGGGAGGCTGAGAGGTCCGGCAGGCTGTTTGTGCGGTTCAGCGGATAAGCAAACAAATATACATGAGGAACAGCGGTTGTTTGGCTGTCATATGGCAGGCTTTGGTCAGCAAAACCACAGTTCTTCGAAAAGCGGGAGGGAAAAAAACTTTCTAAAGCAGGATTGGAAAAGGTTCAAGCAAAGTCCCCCTGGGTACTTCTTGAACTTCTTGGGAGGGGCTGTGGCTCAGTGGCAGAGCCTCTGCTTCGCATGCAGAAGGTCTCCGGTTCAACCCCTGGCAGCTCCAGTTCAAGGGACTAGGCAAGTAGGTGATGTGAAAGACCCCTGCCTGAGACCCTGGAGAGCCGCTGCCGGTCTGAGTAGACAATGCTTTGATGGACCAAGGGTGTGATTCAGTATAAGGCAGCTTCATGTGTTTTAACAGTCTGCCCTAGTCCAGTGACTGAGCAAATCACTCAGGGCACTTTCGCAAATGCCAAATAATGCACTTTCAATCCACTTTCAATGCACTTTGAAGCTGGGTTTTACTGTGTGAAAGGGCAAAATCCACTTGGAAATGATTGTTAAAGTGTAGTGAAAGTGCATTATTTGGCATGTGTGAAAGTGCCCTGTCAGTTATGGGTAGGTCTGGGTTAGTGGGAGACCGATGTGTCAATGTGTAGCATGGCTGGCTTGCATGCATGGGGAGTCCTGGTCATGCAATGGTTCTGTAAGCATCATGCACTCTTCTGCTGTAGCTCTTTCTTAATCTGGTTCTGCAGTGGTGGAGATGGATTCGAAGTGCTGTTGGGGTAGCAGATGCCCAAAATATGGGGTGCAAAAGAGCCAGCGAGGCATAGTGGTTAAGAGCGGTGGTTGGAGCATTGGAGTCTGATCTAGAGAACAGGATTTGATTCCCCACTCCTCCACACGAAGCCAGCTGGGTGACCTTGAGGAAGTCACAGTTCTGTTAGAGCTCTCTCAGCCCCACCTATCTCACAGAGTGTCTGTTGTGGGGAGGGGAAGGGAAAGTGATTGTAAGCCGGTTTGAGTCTCCCTTAAGTGGTAGAGAAAGTCAGCATATAAAAACCAACACTGCTGCTTCTTATCTGGAGAAACTAAGCTCATGAAGGAGAGGGGGGGCTCCTCTTGATTGGGAGGAGGCCTTAGTCCAGACTGAGCCCCTGAATGGTTTGCTTCCTTCCAACCCCCAACCTTCCCCCCTGCCTCAGCACTGGCAGCGTTCCTCAATACCGTGCCTATTTATAGCGCTTCTGTCAGCGGCAGCAGAGCTAAGGCATTCCCTGCCAGGGGAAATGTGACTTTACGCAGACTTTACGCAGAGACAGAAAGAGAAGTGTGTGTGTAGGGGTGAAGCAGCTGGAGTCAGAGGGGGAAGCTTGAATTTAACTGAAAGAAGAGGCCAAATGAAATAGGGGTGCATGTGGAAGAGTTAAGGACAGAAAAAGGGGACTGCTAGTTGACGGTTACAAGCACCAGACTTGCCCCTAGTTTCTGGAAGCTGTGAACAGCTTCATGTGTTTTAACAGTCTCCCCCAGTCCAATGACTGAGCACATCACTCGGCACTTTCACAAATGCCAAATAATGCACTCTCAATCCACTTTCAATGCACTTTGAAGCTGGGTTTTACTGTGTGAAAGGGCAAAATCTAGGCATGGAAGTTCCATTTAAGTGTAAGGGTTCACAGTTCTCCTTTAAAAAATGTCCTGCAATAGGGTTCCAGACTGACGCAATTGGTGCTGAAGATTGTCACTTGGCCTCAGTTTCCCTATCCGAGAGGTCCCACCATTGGAGCTGTTGAGCTGTGTCTGTCGGCCCCAGGACTTGAACAGGGCTCACTACTGCCCAGTTTTATAGGGTATGGGAGGGGTTCTTGCCCTCTAGGATAATGGGGCTTGTCTGGCAGTGTTGCCCAGTGATGCTACCAGGGAATGCCATTCTCTGGGCCTCAGTGAGATCAGCTTCTCACCCTGTGCCGTTGTGCCTTTTGCAATGTAGCCCTTCCCAAATCAAGTGGGAGGGAATCCCTTGAACCAGAGAATCATAGAATTGGAAGGGGTCATACAGGTCATTTAGTCCAACCCCCTGCTCGGTACGATCAGCCTAGAGCATCCCTAACAAGTGTTTGTCCAGCTTCCTCTTGAAGACTGCCAGAGAGGGGGAGCTCACCACCTTCCTAGGCAGCCGATTCCACCGCTGAGCTACTCTTACTGTAATTTTACATTACCTGATTTTATCCCCATTGGCTGCCAGAGAAATGGCGGTACGCTTGCCACAAAGCTTTCTTTCAGCATCTTCAGTTCAATAAAAGTCTGAGTCAGAATAGATCACTTAGTCCACACCCTTGCTGAAGACCGAGCAATGTACGATCCATGCTGGATTCTTTCACTGCCCTTTTCTTAATAAGTCGACTGCTCAACTGGAACCGGCAAATAGTTGCCGGAAGACAAGTGATGGGATGATTTCCTCCCAAGAATATTTCTCTCTCTTCCAGAGAGTAGAGAGTGCAAGCAAATTGAGAGCCTGACGTGGTGAGGAGCCAGACAATGACAACTGTAGTGCAGAAGGGAACTTGATGGGAGCATGTAAAATTAGAGCATGCATTTCTGTTGAAGCAGCTGAGTGGTGCACGAAAGGAGGACTTCGCCTGTTCAGGAGTCTGCTCCTGCCATGTGCAAAATGAGGTGTAAGCTGTGCGCCTGTTGATGTGTCGGGTTATCATCAGGCTGTGTTTTGGGGTAATTGCTTGTTCCTCTCACAGCTCATGCGTGCACAAGCAGCATTACAGGCACCCTGCCCTGTCCACTTGCACTGTTTGGCTGTGCGCATGGGACCACACTTATGCCTCTACGTGAGGCAGTGCCAAGCTGAACAGCCAACTCCGCACGTGGTTTCCTGCAATGCAGGAGCATGAAAGGCTTGTCTGCCAGACGCCCACATCACTTCCTCTTTCTGGCCAGTGATGAGGCTTTTCTTCTCCTTCCTTTTTATAACGGCTTTCTCCAGCCCTGTCAAATTGGGCTCTTTCCTCCCCCCTCCGTGACTGTAAAAGCCCTCCTTGTTCAGGGCTGAGACCCGGGGGCAGCTGGGCAGCAGCAGAGCCCCCCCCCCCAACTCTGCCGTTTCACATTCTTGGCTATTTTTAGGCGGGCCGTATCAGCTCAGCTGTCCCTCTGCCGCCGGCCGTTACGTAGGGAAGTGGCACTTAAGTTACCTCTCGCGTTTCGCTCTCGCTCTCTTTCCAACGGAAGCCTGGCTTGAAGCGCTTCTCCGCTGAGTCTCCCTGGGGCTCTGGCCTCCCCCGGGCCTCGGTAAGGTAGAAAACCTCTCAGGTAATATGCCCACTCTAATGGTGGTGAAATGCCTGTTTTGGGGGTGGGCGGAGGAATGGATGGTGGGTGGGGGGGGTGATGTGTGCTTTGGCTCTGACAACATTCGAAGCAGGCAGGAGTAGGCCACAGTTGTCCACCTCACCCAATTTGTAGTTGCTTCTGAGCAGGGAGTCATTGTTGGCAGGGTGTGCTAAGTATGCAGAGAAGTGGCAGACTCGCCGATTAAAGATAAAAGTTGCTCTTTATTGAGGGAACTACATTTCGGGTAGGAAAGCTGAGAGACAGAGCCTCTAGCTGTCTGTCTAGCTAAGGAGGGGGAGAGAGGGTAGAATGACTTCCGTGAAGAAGCAGGAAATTAGACCTAAGAATATCAAAGGGCAGACAAGAGATGTGGAAAGGTATCTAGCCATACAACCCTAACTAGCCAACCAGTTGACTGCTCCCTGTTGGGTCTTCTTCTCAATTCTTTTGCACGCTAGACATTGCAATTTCCAACAGTCATTGATTTTTGTGGCTGCCAATGGCTTGATTTCACCCCTCCCCTGTCTACAAAATCCTGGGCAGCTCTCAAGGGGTGTGTGAGAAACCCCACCATCTCCTGTGGCCGGCTCCATTGCCCTGTATGCAGTTTGGGGAGTGTGACTGACTGAGGGTTTTGGGGCGGGGGGGAGCTAACCGCCTTGGGAAATTTCTAACTTCAGTTTGCTTAACTCCTAGTAAAAACTCTAAATGGAGTGTGTGTGTATGTGTATGTTGGGTAGATCTCTTGCGAAAGGCCTGCTTGGGTGCTTTCTAGGGCTGGTGTGCTAGTTACTAAGCGCTCTTGTATGGGGAAGGACGAGGCCGTTGTGGTCTACCCTAGACCAATGTGCAGCTTTTGTACCAGAGTATCCCATCTTGCTAGGGAGAGACTCCCGAGTTCCTGCCTCGGAGCGTGAGGAACCGTTCCTAGCAGAGAGTGCAAGTACTGCTAGGTACCCGGTACTCTGAGCATTTCCGCTCTCCCCACATTTATATCTTGTAAGCGATGGGCGTGTGGAGTCTTTGTGGCCCGAGGAGCTCTTGTTTTATTAAAAGCAAGTTCCGTACCCTCACGGCTGTTGAGGTGCACTTGGAAATGAGTGGGCAGAACCTGGAGAGGTTTTGGGAAGCCAGAGCGTGGGTGAAAAGGCTGAGTGGGGACTTTGGGCAGCCAGGATGTGGGGCTCCAGTGCTTTGGGGTGGCCACAAGAGGTGAAGGAACCTGGCGCTCGAGGAGTCCAAAAGGCTCCTCCGCTCGAGGAGTCCAAAAGGCTCCTCTGCTGAGGAACGGCGCCTCCTTTCTCTGGGCACTGGGGTAGTTGCTGGGGGTGATTACCAAAGGCTGTGAAGGTGAGTATGGAGTGGTTGCCTTGGGGTTGTGGGTGCAGTCATCTCTCCCTTCACCTGGGAGCCAGCGTGGTGTAAGAGCGGTGGTTTGGAGTGGTGGACTCTGATCTGGAGAACCGGGTTTCATTCCCCACTCTTCCACATGAGCGGCGGAGGCTAATCTGGTGAACTGGGTTGGTTTCCCCACTCCTCTACATGAAGCCAGCTGTGTGACCTTGGGCTAGTCACAGCTCTCTTAGAGCTCTCTCAGTCCCACCTTCCTCACAGGGTGTCTGTTGTGGGGAGGGGAAGGGAAGGTGATTGTAAGCCGGTTTGAGTCTCCCTTAAGTGGTAGAGCAGGGGTGTCCAATCTTGGCTTCCCTGGGCCACATTGGAAGAAGAATTGTCTTGGGCTGCACATAAAATACACGAACACTAATGATAGCTGATTCATAATGTTTTAAGTAAGTTTACAATTTTGTGTTGGGCCACATTCATAGCCGTCCTGGGCTGCATGTGGCGGGGGTGGGTGGGTGGGAGGAACAGTTTGGATAAGTTTGTGGTAGAGAAAGTCAGCATATAAAAACCAACTCTTCTTTTCTCTCTCTGCAAGAGGCCCCAGCAAAGGCAGGGCCGGGCCAGCCTGCCAGCTCCAGGCACCTGACATAGAGTCACCCCCTCAGAATAACCGCTGACAACGGGCTCTGTCTGTCTGGAGTGAGATATAAGGGAAGGCACACCATGTGGCAAAGGGTGCCCGTTGGCTGGGCAGGGTTCTCCATGGCCTGCCCTCTTACAGAGAGGAAAGGGCTGCACCTGGCTTGTGGTGTTACTGCAGCCTGTACCCGACAAGAGCCGGGGGGGCCTTGGTGACTGGGGGGGTTGCTGCATTCACTGTGTTGGATTCCTTTAGCTTACTTTAGCAAGGTGTGTGTGGCATTGCCTGCAACACCCCAGTGATGGAGTGGATTTGAGACTCGTCCCCAGTGTAGTGTAGTGGTTAAGAGCCGTGGATTCTAATCTGGAGAACCGGATTTGATTCCCTCTAGTCCACATGAAGCCTGCTGGGTGACCTTGGGCCAGTCACAGTTCTTTCCACCTTCTCTCAGCCCCACTGTCCTCACAGGGTGTCTGTTGTGGGAACGGAAGGTGGTTGTAAGCTACTTTAAGACTCCTTAAAGGTAGAGAAAATCGGGGTATAAAAACTAACTCTTCTTCTGAAACAAATGGCGGAGGAGGTCGGTTTCGCAGTTGTCGGTAGATGCTTGATTTGGGGACAGGCCATCAGGCCTTCGTTGTGTGCCTTTTGGCCTATAGCCTTTCTAAGATCAGCCCTTTCACGTCCGGAGCGGGCAAGTGCCAGGACCCTCCTCCATCTCATGGTCTCCTCTTGTGCTTCCTGAATCTGCCCTTTGCCAGGATGCGTCTGACAGGAATGCCCATGCTGGATCAGGCCCCTGTTCCAACCACCATTTTGCTTCCCAATAGGGAAGCCATTCTTCCTTGAGTATGTTTTTGGGTATCCTGGCTAGCAGCTGTTGAACAACAGCTCTGTGTATGAGTGTTATGTTTCTATATTGTTTGTATTCTGGAAGCCTGAATCATAGTGGGGTTTTGAGGGATGCCCCCCTGCTTTGGCAGTGCCCCTTTCTACCAACAGGCCACTGTGTAGCTTGGCTTGCTGCCTGTCAGTAAGCTGACCTCCCTTCCAAGGTACATTTAGTGCCCCAGCTTTTGACATCTAAGTGAAAACTTGCCCCTTCTTCAGACTTTATACTGGAAATCAGCATGGGGTGGGGTGGGCTAGCGTGTGTACCAAATGTCAGCTTTTTTTCCTGGGTCTGGCAGCGTCTTACCCATTTTAGGATACCCTTTGAACCCTCCCCCGTTTGAGGCTGATAAAAGTAGAATATCTCAGGACCTCCAGCTCATAGGGATGCACTCCGGGATGCACTCCAACAATTTCAGTGGTCCTGTGAGTGAGCCAGAAGAGCCAGCGTGGTGTAGTGGTTAAGAGCGGGCGGACTCTAATCTGGAGAACCGGGTTAGATTCCCCGCTCCTCCACATGAAGCCTGCTGGGTGACCTTGGGCCAGTCACAGTTCTCTTGGAACTCTCTCAGCCCAGACAGAGGCAGGCAATGGGAAACCACCTTCCGACGCCTCTTGCCTAGAAAGCCCTCCGGGATCTCCATAAGTCAACTGTGACTTGATGGCAAAATCACACACACACACACACACACACACACACACACACACACACACACACACACACACACACACACACGCAAGCCAGTCAGTGGGGCCCCATCGCTTTTGAAGAAGTGAGTGTCTATTTATGGTACCCTGTGGCTGTAGATTACTGCCAGCAATGTGGTAGAGCCACTTTCCCTTTTGTCCTTCTGAAACTTGCTGCCTGTCAGTTGCAGTAGGCAGTGGCAGTTGTTTTGGCCACACGCAGGTGAATAATCTTGCTTTTTTTGTGTGCCCGGTGGGTTTTCCGTGGCGTAGATTATCCATACTGGTGTGTGACTACAAAACTGATGGGGTTTCTGCAGCACCGGGCATGCTTCTGGGTCTCGTTGCAAATTCCTCAGCCCTTCCGTGGGAAAGTCCTTCACCTGTTCTCTGTCCTCTTGCCAAGTTTGCAAATGTGAGCAGATTGTGCTGCTCTGACCATAACAATGGGGATCCCGGGACGTGCTGCTTTGGGGATTTGGGCGATCCATATTTGGATCTTTCGATTTTCTCTTGTGAAGCTCAGTGTATCCACACTTTGGGTAGGGCGGGAAGGGAGTAGCTACTTAACCCTTTCTCTCTGTTTTGTCCCCCGCACACCGCAAAGCTCTTATTTCTCCTGTGGAGGAAATCCACGTATGTATGGTCACCATATGCTTTTCTTCCTAGGATAAATAGCTGGGGCATTTCAGATTCAGCTTTATTTATTAATACGGCTAATGCCATTAAAACATTCTTATCAGCTACAGGATAAAATTGGAGAAAATAATACAATATCTCAAACTATATACTATACAATTCTTAGATAGTTTGCACAGTTTAAAAGATCTCGAATTAATATGACATTTCCCCATTTTAAGTTAAATTACCAAGCCCCAGCTTTATCTGACGGATCATGTATATCACAGCACAAAATTTGGCTACTTGTTTCACTGTCTGGTCTGACCCTTCCCATAGTTAGGAGACTCCTCAGTCTTCCTTTCTCGGAGCTGTCCTTTGTTAGATTAAGGAGAGGGGAGCCTGGGGCATTTGTATTGGGGCTGAAAACAATGGAGGATATGTTCAGAAAGCCATTAAAAAAAACTCATGGGTGATCCACTGGTGAATCTCCTGGCATCTTGTCTATTTTGGCTCTTGGTAACTAAGAACCGCATCTAAAACTGGGCCGATGGCAGACATCTGGGGGATGTGTTAATAACAGCCAAGGGGCAGCTGGGAAACCAGAACGGGCTGTTTCCACAATTAGTATGTTGGTTTTCTATGTGGGTTGCTGCTTTCCCTGGGGCCTGCTGAAGTTACCACTCGACGGCCCCCGGCAGTCTCCGTCTTGCAGGGCCCGTGAAAGGAGAACCGCTGCTAGACCTGGAGGGATGGCTGCAGAATTTAGAGGGGGAGTTGTATTTCTCCGATGTCAGTTTCCCAGTCCTGTGGCTGATGTTGCCTCTTCCCTCCCCGGTTTTGGGTCCTCGGATAGTCTCCAAGGGGGAGGCCCGCAACGGCTCCTCCTCTGCTGCAATCTGACCTTTTCTCCCCTTTCTCTCCCTCCTCCTCCCAGTCAGGGTTGCGGGCTTCTGCCTCCACGCCGCTGCG
This sequence comes from Euleptes europaea, assembly GCF_029931775.1. Classification (NCBI taxonomy): domain Eukaryota; kingdom Metazoa; phylum Chordata; class Lepidosauria; order Squamata; family Sphaerodactylidae; genus Euleptes; species Euleptes europaea. Next base: position 25,900,262 of record NC_079330.1, on the reverse strand, counting down.
GCCATGGCCTTTTCGTCTCGGTTTGCATTCTGGGAGCAAAAGGGAAGTCTTTCTCTGCTGTTGTGGTTGCCACTTCTGGTACCCCCACCCCCCCACCTGGGCACTTGGCAATTTTTGCATTCATGACAACAGCATGTTAAAGATGACTGGGAAGGGGCTGAGTTTTGCCTGGTTCTGGTACTGGAGGGCGGTGGCTCCGCTATGTCACAGGCCCCACTGGCGCATGGCTGTCACGGAACGGGCAGTGCCAGGGGGGCCCCTTGGCTTGTGTTCAGAGCAGAGATAGCTCAAGGGTAATCCGTCCCCCTCCCCCTGGAAGCCCCCAAATGTTGTGGTGAGCCAGCTGGAAGCCACCCCCTCCAAGCCCTTTGCATAGCATCTGTTTGGAATAACCTTGCCTGCAGAATAACCGGTTGACTAACCCCACCGTTTTTCAGAGGCATTTGGCAGGCCTGAGCACTGTTACTGCAAAGTCTGGGTTTGGATGACTTCTGAACTTACATGTTTATACTGTTTTGTGAGCCACTCTGAGCCTGGCCTTGGCTGGGGAGGGCGGGGTAGAAATTCAAAAAATAAATTAATAAATAAGGCAGTCTCAACCACCTGGGGGGCAATTGGGGGGAACTGAATGTGGCTTTTAGAGGCGATTGGTGTGCCCAAACCTGTGAAGATGCTGAAACCCAGATGTGCAGTAACAAGAAGTGTGTGTTTTGGTCCCCCCCTCCCCTCGCATCATACCCCTGCATGGCTTCATTGGCCTGCGAGTAGAGATGTCAAATTTCTGGAAATTTTGATACCGTGGAAAACCCCTTTTCCCCCTGGGAAAAAATGGAAATAATTCCTTTTAACAGCATAAAATACATAATGTATAACTTCATTAGCATACAAATTTGTACTCTCTGGCACATTATGGGATTTAAAAAGTATAAATGCCTTAATTTTTTGCAAGCTAATCTGTGAATATGCCTGATACTTGAGAGAGAGAGAGAGAGCTGCAAACTGTTGCACCTTCTGGTCCCTTATCACGCGTGTCTTAGTAGGAAAGGCAGGTAGGAAAAAACAAAAGTTGAACATAGAAGCCAGCTTTTATCGGGTTAGGGTTACTTGGATATTGAGTTCAACTTTGAGAAGATTGTTCAGTTGGAAGGGCTTGGCCTCTCTGTCCTGTTTGTTCCTCCCTACCAGGACAGGGATACCGTGGTCTGCCAAAAACAAAAAACAAATCAGTGGGTTATAGATCAAATCAAGCCTGAACTGACCCTAGAGGCTAAAATGAGTAAATTGAGGCTATCGTATTTTGGTCACATTATGAGAAGACAAGAGTCACTAAAAAAGACCGTCATGCTAGGAAACGTTGAGGGCAGTAGGAAAAGAGGAAGACCCAACAAGAGATGGATTGACTCAATAAAGGAAGCCACGGCCCTCAATTTGCAAGATTTGAGCAAGGCTGTCAAAGTTAGGACATTTTGGAGGACGCTGATTCATAGGGTCGCCATGAGTTGGAGGCGACTTGACAGCATTTAACACACACACAAGAACAACTGGTTGGCCACTGTGTGAATAATGATGCTGGCCTAGATAGGCCCTGCTGTGATCCAGTGGGCCCCTTCTTATATCCTCTACTCTTCAGTTATGTGCTATTATCATACACAAAGTAGCATATTAATTGTTGATAAAGTTAGTCACATTTAAACAGTAAAGATATCCTTGAAAATATATACCTACGTCTACAGTATACATGGAACTACCGTTACCTAATTCTGTAGACTGTCTTGCATAAAAATCATGCTACCACAGTCTTGGTAAAATCTTGCGTTAAAAAGCATTTCATTCATTCTAAAAGAAAAACTTCATTTGAGGTGTTTTTCAGCATTCCCCCAAATTTTCATTGTTGGAACGACTGAAAAAATCCTCAGAAAAAACGTAGGGGAAAATTATTTTTTCCTACTCTCTTCCCCAGGGCTATTTGGCAGCCATTTTAACCTAGCACCACTCCTGTGGAGGGACACACGTATATCTCATTACCGAGTGTGAAACTGAACGCATAAGGATGGCTTATATTGAATCATATCATTGGTCCATCATGGCCAGTATTGTCTACTCAGACTGGCTGTGGCTCTCCAGGCTCTTATGTAGAGAGGCCTTTTGCATCACCCTACTGCCTAGTCCTTTTAACTGGAGATGCTGGGGATTGAACTAGGACCTTCTGCATGCCAAGCAGATGCTCTACCACTGAGCCATGGCTGGTCCCCCAATGATCCAATTGCCAACATCACAGCAGGGGGGGACTTAGGGAGATCTTCAAAATTCTTAGCTACATATTAGACCCCTGAAGTGGGCGGTACTTTTGGTACTAGTCCAGCTGCAGGTTTTCAAAGCACACTCCGCCATGGGGCATTTGCCATCCAAAGCAGATGCCAGTTTAAGAGTTTGGCTGAAATTTGTTTTAAACATATTCTAAGATAGGTACCAGTCGATGTTCATGCCCTTGCAACCTATAAAACGGAGCGAGTCAGTGGCCACTTTCCATCTGGCCTGGTCTCTTTCTCACTATGCACACTTCTGAAAAGGCAGAGCCTGTGGTCGTGTGCACACTTACTTGAGAGTAAGTTCCATTGCGAGAAGCGAGGCTTACTTTTGAGTAAACCTTCCTAGGATCAGTCTCTAGAATTTTCCAGAACTATTTTTGTACGAGCAAGTTTCTGGGAAAACAGTGCCACTCAACGAGGCGGCAAGTTAAACCTTTGTTCAGTTTTGTTAGCAGAGTCACAAATATTCATAATCGGAGGGAAGCAGCGGGGTCTGATCAAGCTGCTCCCCCCCCTTCACCAAACACTGAAATAATTGGGGAGAGAGATTTAAATGTTTGGCCCAGGCCAGCCGTAATGGTGCGCGACTTCCTCCTGCGTGGCCCCCTTTCCGCTCAAGCCTGGTTGCTTCTCTGTCTTCCTTTTTTTCTGCTTTTGGGCCTTCTGTGTGGCACTCACATTAAAAGGGGGATCAGTTAGCAACACCTTTCCCATTTTCCTCAGCGTTTATGACAACGGCCACGCGCTGGGGAGAGATCTCAGTCCTGCTTGGAATGCGCTAGCAGAAAAGTGTGGAGTGTGGGCCCGTCTGTGTGTCTTGCCGTGAAGCAGTCTTATGTTGCATCCATGAAATATTTCCTTCTTCTGTATTGGGCTTCCTCAGGTCAAGGATGAAGACAAGCCTTTAGCTGCGAAAAAGGGCGAGAAAGATCCAGAGGCTGTAAGTGTTTTCTGGGTGTGAGCACAGCCCGTGCCTTTGAGCTAACCTCAAGGCCAGGGCGAGCCGGCATGCCGTGTGGGACCTGCTTGGTGGGGACAGAGACCCCGGAGGCTTTCTCCCTCTTGCCTTTTGCAGTTTGCCTGGGTTGCGTTTAGCTAAGGCTTCCGGGTAGCTTTCCTTTCTTTCTTTGTTGCCCCCTGTTCTTAGACCGAGGTCTTGAACAATAAAACCATAAAACTTAAATAAGACCCATCTCTAAAAACACCTCCCTTGGACTCTTCAGCCTCCAGAAAACGAGCAACAAAATGAGTACGCTGAGGGTCAGAGTCCTCTTAAGAGGAGCTGAACCTTTTGCTCCAAAGTTACTTGAGAAGAAGCGGACCATTTGTTAAAACATGGTGTGATCCATTTTAGCCTAAGTTGGCATACGTAAGGACAACGCAAAAGGATGTGTACCAAGGAGTCCACTGACTGAAGCGGGCAGGGACACAGCCGGTCTGAAAAAGGGATCCTTAGGATACGGCCCAGCAAAACCATGGAGCCTCCAGAAAACACACCTTTTCCTGGCACAATGGTGCCATTGGCTGGGGTCAGGGCCTGTCAGGAATCTTGAGGCTCATTTCCCCTTTTTCTGTTGGGGACCCCTGAGTGGGTTGCCCCTGAAACAAAGATTGTGCTTTTTCTTTAAAAACATATACGTCATACGTCGTATCCGGCCCTCGTAACAATTGAGTTCGACACCCCTGAGCTACAGTCTTCGAGCTGCTGTCTGCTGGCTGTTCCCCCACTTAGGGTAACCCGCCTGGCATCAACCAGAGCCCAGTCCTTTTCCATCGCAGCCCCCATTCTATGGACTGGGCTCCCTGAAAAGGTGAGGGGAGCCCCCCCATTGGAGGTCTTCAGGAGGAGTACCCCCCCAAAAGGGGGGGACTTAGCCCTAAAAAACAGAATTAAGTACCCAAAAGGTCAAGAAAGAAGAAAGACATACAAGGCCAAAAGTTAGACAATTAAAAGTTGAACAATTAAAAGGTTGTCAATGCACAATATCTATTTTACTTTGTTATTTAGTGAGTTATAGAAAATTATTTTTTAAGTAATATTAAACTTTAGATAACTAATAAATAAAGCTACCGGACACTTCTTCGGAAGTCATGGTGATGGGTCACTTTTGGTGGGTGGGGGGAAAGGGTATTTTTTGATGTGTGTATTAAAAAAACAAAAAAACAAAATGTATTGAATATGTTATGTGAATACCCTTTTATATCTATATATATATCTTTTTTTTCTTTTTTCTTTCTTTTTTGTATTGTAAAAATTCAATAAAAAATTATAAAAAAATGCACAATATCTATATAAATTTATTACAGGTTAAAATGTAATCACTCATATAACTCATATATGGCCCTGCAAAAACCTACCAAATAAATATACTCATATAACCAAATTAGAATCTAATCTAATCTCATATAAGTATATTTATATAAGTATATTTATTTGGTAGGCTTTTGCAGAGCCGTATATGAGTTATACGTGTGATTAGATTTTAACCTGTAGTAAAATTTATATAGTTATTGTGCACTGACATAACCTTTCAGTTGTTCAACTTTTAATTGTCTAACCTTTGGCCTTGTGTGCTTCTTCCTTCTTCCTTATAGAATCATAGAATCATAGAGTTGGAAGGGACCACCAGGGTCATCTAGTCCAACCCCTGGCACAATGCACAATTCTTGACCTTTTGCATCCTCAGGAGGAGCCTTGAGGCTTGTTTGTTTGCTGGGGCTTTTGATTTTGTGGGGAGGGAGGTGTTTGGGTTATTCCATTTGATTTGCTTTTAATTAGTAATGTTGCAACTATTATCTGTAAGCCATCTCAAGCCAAGAGGAAAGGCGGGGTACACATTTGAATAAAATTAATAAACATGAGCGACTCTAAGCAGATCCGTGTGTGTTCCAGACTCTGTGGCATGCGGAACAGACGCTGAGGCTGGCCTTTGCGTCCCGCTTCCTTGGCTCTGATCTGCCCTGAAAAAGCCACCTGCAAGCCTCATGGGTGCAAATGCATGCTGGAGAAGTTGCTGAACTAAACTTCCCGAGGGCAGAATTTCGGTGCCTTCAGTAGCGCCTCTCTCTCCATGAGCAGAAGGGAAGAATTAAGTTATGCAGGATAAGAACAGACACGTCCATTTGCTTGATTTGTATAACACCTGGAGTCCAGAATGCAGCATTTGATGGTGCGGGATAAGTGCAAAGGACGCACGGTCCTGTGCATAATTGCCTCTCATAACACCTCTTCCCTCCCTTGCCCCCTTACCAGTGTGGTGTAATGGTTAAGAGCGGTGGTTTGGAGCGGTGGATTCTTATCTGGAGAACCGGGTTTGATTCCCCACTCCTCCACATGAGCGGTGGATGCTAATCTGGTGAACTGAGTTGGTTTCCCCACTCCTCCACATGAAGCCAGCTGGGTGACCTTGGGCTAGTCACAGCTCTCTTAGAGCTCTCTCAGCTCCACTTACCTCACAGGGTGTCTGTTGTGGGGAGGGGAAGGTGATTGTAAGCCGGTTTGAGTCTCCCTTAAGTGGTAGAGACAGTCGGCATGTAAAGACCAACTCTTCTTCTCTTTTTCATTCTGGACTGGGCATCGCACCCCGTGCCTCTTCTCACAGGCAGCCACGTTCTGGTGCTCAGAGTGACGATACTCTGGTTTAACTGTGCCTAGGAGAGGGCTGGAATGAAAGAAACTCTCCTCGGCAGGAGATTCCTGAAGAACGCTCAGAACCTTCCAAAGGAGGCATGCTTTGCGGCTGCAGGCCTCGCATGCCGCTGCCTCTCTTGCAGCGCCAGTTCCGCTTGTGGAAAAATTCCTCCGAAACACCATTGTGGCAGAGTGAGGGTGCCTTGGCCGCCTGGCATTTGTCAACCTGCACAGGCTCGTCCTGGCCTGTTTGCACGTCTAGAGCCAAACTAACTCTGTGCATTGAGCACACATCCTACCGAATTCTGCTCCGGGAGGCCAGGAACAGGCGGCTTCGGCTTCACTGCATGATCATAGGGCTGTTTTTGGCCCTCCAGTAGGGTGGTAGCAGTGGGAGTTTGTCCATGGCCGGTAGTTCTGGCCCTGACTTAATATCGTCAAGGTGTGCCCTTCTTTGTAATGCTTTTGTGTATCTGTAACTGTAGCCGGATGCCCCAAGCTCTGGGAAGGAAGAGGCCCAGAGCCCGGTGCCCCCCGAAGGTCCCAGGAGAGTGAAGAGCCCAGAGCTGCTGCTGAACGGGGACACCCAGCATTCGTGTGCTCTCAGTCAAGCCATGAACGGCCTGGAGAGTTCCCGCGGAGGCAGCTCCTTGGCTCAGCCTGATCCGCCAGCTGACGATACCCAGGGCCTCTCGCGGAAAAGAGTGGTAAGGGTGGTGCGCAAGGTTGTGCGTAAGGTGCTGCCCGGGGAAGAGTCCGGGGGCTCCAAGGAGCCGTCGAGAGAGATCAAGTCCCCACAGCCAGCCAAAAAGGAGGAGAAGCCGCCCCCCAAAGTGCTGTCCCCGCCCCCCAGGGTGCTGTCCCCGCCTCCCAGGGTACTGTCTCCACCCCCTCGGCAGCCGCCGGCCTTGAAGGCCGAGCCCAAGCAGGCAGCCTCTAAGGACGAGCTCTCCGTGGGGTTGAAAAGCCTGATGTCAAGAGGCAAGACCAAAGAGCACCGTCCGCGCTCCAGGATGTCCGAGAGGAAAGAGGAAGAGGCGGAGAAGACCCTGCCTCCTGCCGAGAAGACAGCCACAGCCCCAAAGGTAGTCGAGGAAGCAAAGAGATCTCCTTTTGCGCTCACCAAGCCAGCGGCACAGAAGGCGAGCGCGGAGGACAAGGAGAAGGTATACCAGTGCATGAGTGCACGGTGCTGTGTGAGCATGCGGCCAGCTGGCCGGCGTAGCACCCCAAGTATGCAATGGTGGCGTTGTGGTGTTCTTCCCACATTTCTTTTGTTAAAAAAAACATTCCCCTTGATGGCTTGTTCAACAAAGTCTTGGAGTTGGGCTCCCGATGCATGGAGTGTGCTGCTAACCCCACAGTGCCCAAACTCTGATCTCCGGGAGGTGTCTGACTCTCCCAGGACGAGGGCCGGCTTGCTTTCCCGTCGGTTTCAGAAGCAGAAGTCCCCCTTGAGCAGTCTGTGTGGCTCATCTCTGGCGTCAGAGCTGCACTGGGAGCTGAGTGCGCTGTTGTGGAATTTATGGCTGGAAGCAGAATTTGCCTTTCCGAGTATCTTCATCTTCCATAATGTTTCTGGGCTTCATGGCTGCAAAGAGGAGCTTGAATTTGAGCAACCAAATCCAGATAAAATCTCAGGAGCCAGACGAGAGTAGTCCGGGGTGGGAGAAAATCTTCTTCAGTCATTCCACGTCCCTTGTAGCTTTAAATTAGGCTAAAGAAATATCATTTATTCTGGGTTGGGAATTTTGCACATCAGGTTTTTCATCTGGCAGACTGTACTTCTCCATGCAGCCCCCTGAAGTTATTTTGGCTGGCCAGGATTGCCTTGGATGGAGGGCCGACCCCCAAGCCCTGTGTTGAGGAACATGGGGTGGAGATAGTATTGGGTGGTGTCCTCAAGCGCTGCTTTTTGCCATCTTTCCTTGAAGCTTTGAAGTCCAAGATCTTGAGGGGTCTCTGTTTGGGGTTCTGTTGCAACACGCCAGAGTTGAATCACCACAAAGCTCTGAGTATTAAATGCTTGCTTAACTCGGAGTGAAGATAAACTCAATATAGGAGGAGAGCGCCGAGCGTAAACCCCTCATCTTAATTCGTGCTTGAAGTGACCCTTGGATGCATGTCAGTGGATCAAATTCTGGCATGGCTGTTGGGCTCGCCTGTCCCCCGTGCTAGCTGTCTGGCGTGCTTAATTTTTTTAAATACCGCATTAATGCCACTGCATAGGTTCATTTGTTCATCACATTATTTTTTTTCTTTAATTTTTTAAAAATTGAGCCATACTGCTTGCAACTGACCTGCACCCATTTCCGTGTGACACAATGAATGCTGTGTGAGTTGGGACGGCCTGTGGGCGTGTCAGCATGCATGCCTGGTTTCTTAAACCCATGAGTGACCTGGTACCCTTGTCTTGATTCTCCTGGCTTCTTGGAAGGAGAAACTCCAGCCGGCAAAGCAAGGCCAAGGACAGAAGCAGGTTCCTTCCCCAACAACTGGAGAGGGACCCGTCCAGCAGGTGTGTTGCCTTGGATGGGTGTGGAGGTGCTAGGAGTTGCCCGTCATTGTGTGTGCAGTGGGAGGACCCTGCTTTGTCTTGGCGTTGAAGGATCTGGGGCTGAGCTGGGGACCCCCATGGCTTGGAGTGTGGGTTTCGGGGAATGCTCAGGGGCTCTTGTGGGTGTAGAGAGTGGTGGATCGTCGCTTCTGTGGCACATCTTCACTAGTTACGCTAAGGCAGTTACGCTAAGGGTTCCCCGAGAAATTGTTAGGGGTTCCACGAGAAATAGTGATGAATAGGCTAATCATATGTAAATCATATGTAATCATATGTAGGGGTTCCCTGAGACTTGAATATTATTTCAAGGGTTCCGCAAGGGTAAAAAGGTTGAGAAATGCTGTGCTAAGGTAACACCCAGCGGGATAATTAGTAAACTTCTCTTGATAGGTCTAGCCCCTGACAATTTACTAGAAATGGGCTTGAGTGGAGCAAAAAATATGGTTAGTCAACGACTTATAGACATCGAATTGCAGAATGAGATGACCCTTCTTCCAAGACCGTATAGATTGTTAAAGACTTGGGAGGGATTCTCTTCAGCTCCTGATCTTACGTCCATTACTTTTACGAAATTTTGATGGACTTTTCATGAGCCTTTCCATTGGCTTTGCTCAGCAGGAGATTCCAGCATTTACCTTTAGAGTCTAGGTTGCGTCCTTGTGACTCTGATGTTGAGACAATTACCCATATTTTATTGTATGGTGAATTTTATTGAGATGTCAGAAATAGGCTGATTTTGCCCTTGTTGGCCAGAGTTTTTAGACATTCGGATGATTTTATTATTAACTATTTACTTGAGGATAAAGATGGCAGTGTTTCCTACACAGTGGCAAAGTTTTGTTACATTGCCATTAAAGTGTGGAGAGCTCTGGTTAGTGTAATGAAATTGTAATTCTGGCTGTGTATTGATCAATTTTAATATTGCTTATCTGCTGGTCAAAAGACCGTAAATACTGAAACTGAGCTAAGGTAACAACTGTAATGGGTGGGCAGTCCCAGGTTTTGTTAAGGTGGTCACAGTTATAGCAAGATAAGGATCTGGACTCATGGTTCAACCTATGAAGGGGTAGGTCGTGTGAGATCTTTAAATAAATCAGGTTGGAGTAGCCATAATTTTTCAACAAAAGAATTCCAAAGAAAGCTAGGGTCACGAACAGAGAGTCCCACTGAACTGAAATATTTTCCCACTTGCTTCCTCATATTGTAGTTTTTAATGTCAGGCTTGGGTTCTCTTATCCTTTTGTTGAAGGATTCACCTGTCTTAGACTCCTCAACAACTGCAGCTGTTAACTTGGGAATGGTCTTTATATTTTTTTCATGATCAGGTTTGAATTTTCCATAAATACATTTCACCTTTTTGTGTTTTATGGGCCGAGATGGGCCCGTGACCCTTTTCTTCAAGCTTCCTATAAAGCATAAATGCAACAAGAGGGTGTACGCTCACAGGTTCTGAAGAAATGGATCTTAGTGCACGAAAGCTTATGTTGGAGTAAGGAGTCCCAAGCATCCCGCTTTTTGACTTTACAACCTCAAGAACATGAGATGTATCATGCATAACGTGTACACAGATGTTGCTACTTGTTTGTATAATTATGAAATGTTAAGTAAAGTGCCTTTGTTTTATTCAAACAGTAGTTCTTTTCTCCCTAAGACACCCACCTTCTTTTTTTAGTTTTTAACCACTTGAAAAACAGAATTGCTAATAGAAGCTTTTACAGTGAATGGTAGTCAATATTATAGTAAACAAAGTGAAGGTTCCCCCCCCCCCTCTGAATAGAGGGTTTTTACTTAGTCTGCAGCACTATCAGACAGAAATGGATGGCATCCTTTTAAAATGTCTTTATTAAACTAATTTATGTCCTGCCTCCCCCACCCCATTCAAGCAGGCTCAAAGTGTTTTTAAAGAGAGTAAACATTGCTTATTGCTGCAATAAAACTGGGCAATTGGTTTAGATAATAAAGGTGTTAATGTGGACACCGCTGCGTCAGGCACCCCTTCCTGGGCTAGGAACTTAAGCCTGAACAGTCCCACAGCATAGTCTGTGTGCTGAGCCTTACCGGCGGGTCCTCCTAAGATTTCAGTCAATCAACATTTATTACGATCAAGAGATCAGTCAACATCAATTCAACAGCACGATTTACATGCAAATCTAAAATTAATATAAAGGCAAAGGCAGTCACCTATGCAAGCACCAGGGTCACTTCTGACCCATGGGGTGACATCACCGACTATGTTTGCGGGGTGGTTTGCCAGTGCCTTCCCCAGTCATCTTCCCTTTACCCCCAGTACTCACTTTACCGACCTCGGAAGGATAGAAGGCTGAGTCAACCTTGAGCCGGCTACCTGAAACTGACTTCCATCGGGATCGAACTCAGGCCGTGAGCAGAGCTTGGACTGCAGTACTGCAGTTTACCACTCTGCACCACGGAACTCCTCAAATTAATATACAGAGATTAAAATTGATACCATATTGTGCTGCAATTAAAAGTTTGGAATATCTGCTTTCTTATGGACAAAGTCTCAGCACAGAATTTGGCCACTTTAGAGGTGGTCTCATTGGAGCGGTCTGCATGGAGGAGATATGTGTAGTATTTTCCTGTACTTCCTGGGAACTTAGAGTAGGGGTGGGGTGTGTGGAACGGATGTCTTATAAATAGGACAATGTAATTAAAATGAACCGTTGAAAATGTTTGTAGTGGCAGTGGCAGCTGCAGAGGGCCCTGATTCAACAGTAGAGAATTTGCTCGGCGTTCAGAAGGTCCCAGGTTCAATCCCTGGCATCTCCAGTTGAAAGGACCAGACAGTAGGTGATGGGAAAGACCTCTGCCTATGACCCTGAAGAGCCGCTGCAGGTCTAAGTAGACAGTACTGACTTTGATAGACCGATGGTCTGATTCAGTGTAAGGCAGCTTCATGTGTTGGGCTGCAGAAACTGGTTCAGTGGGCTCTGTAGTAGACAATACTGACCTTGATGGACCAATGGTCTGATTCAGTATAAGGCAGTTTCATGCATGGGCTACAGAGGGAGGGGAAAAGACCTCGTCAAGAGACCCTGGAGAGCTGCTGCCTGTCTGAGTAGACAATACTGACTTTGATGGACCAAGGGTCTGATTCAGTGTAAGGCAGCTTCATGTGTTCATGAATTCTTAACCTTTTAGGAGAGGGGCCGTGGCTCAGTTTGTAGAGCATCTGCTTGGCATGCAGAAGGTCCCAGGTTCAATCCCCAGTTAAAGGGACTAGGCAAGTAGGTGACGTGAAAGACCTCTGCCTGAGACCCTGGAGAGCCGCTGCCAGTCTGAGTAGACAATACTGACATTGATGGACCAAGGGTCTGATTCAGTGTAAGGCAGCTTCCATGTGTTGGGCTGCAGAACCTGGCTCTGCTTGTCTTTCTCTTCCCGCTGCTGCTGGTTTCTGGCAGGGACTGGTGCCTGAGCCTCTCTTTGCTGTCAGTCCTCTGCCTCGCTGCTGACCTCTTTTTTTCTCCTCTTCCCTCCTGCTGCGCCAGCTGGAGCCCGCGAACCCTGCGGCTGCACTAAGCCAGGTACTGTACCCCAGCGTGCCGGATCGCCCTCCACCTCCCGTCTGCCTCTGGGCCGATGTCTGTGCTCGTGCCTCCTGCTGGAGCGTAAGGCTTTCTTCACCTCTTCTGCCTGGCCGGCTTCTGGCCTCCCCTTCCCATCGCAGCTTGGTCATCCCACTTGTTGGGCTTGTGTGTGTGTGTGTGGGGTGGTGGTGGTGGGGTGGGACTGGGAAGCTTTCTTTCAAGTTCCCAAGCCAAGGGCTGATATTGCAGGAATGGGGCTGCTTGCTTTGGAAGGTCTAAGCAAAAAAAATACGGTTACAACAGGCTCCAAATTATATATCAATTAAAATCCACCAAAATTATATATCAGTTAAAATCTACCATCACAATAAGAGTCTCTTAGGTGAAACTGTCCATGTGTAAGCATTGTATCTTCAGAACAACGCTTACACATGGGCGATTTCACCTAAAAGACTCTTATTGTGATGGTGGATTTTTGAACTGGATGATGAAATTGACATACTGTGTGTATTGTGAATGAATTCGTGGATTAGTTAGAGAGTAGGATAGGATGCCATTATATTTGTATGTGTACTGAATGTATGTTGATTGATATATAATTTGGAGCCTGTTGTAACTTTGTAATTTTGTATAAGGCACATGTTACAGTGAAAAATGGGGTTGCATAGGAAACTTTGGCCATAGTGGCTGCATTTTTTGCTTAGTCTCACATTTGCAGCTCAAGTTTTGTTTTGCTTGTGCTTCGGAAGGTCATCTTTTAGCACCCCCCACTGCCACTACTAGAGAGCCATTGCAGTGTGGTGGTTAAGGTGTCAGACTAGGATCTGGGAAACCCAAGTTCGAATCCCCACTCTGCCACAGAAACTTACCGATGCCCTTGGGTCTGTCACACATTCTCAGCCTCGACCCTGGCAAGTGTTTGGATGGGAGACCTCCAAGGAATACCAGGGGTGTGATGTGGAGGCAGACAATGGCAAACCACCTCTGAGCATCCCTTGCCTTGAAATCCCTACAGGGTTGCCATAAGAAGAAGAAGAATTGGTTTGTATACCTCACTTTTTCTCTACTTTTAAGGAGTCTCAAAGAGGCTTACAATCGCCTTCCCTTTCTCTCCCCACAACAGACACCTTGTGAGGAAAGTGGGGCTGAGAGAGTTCGGCAAGAACTGTGACTAGCCCAAGGTCACTCAGCAGAGCCATCATGGTGTAGTGGTTAAGAGGGGCAGTTTGGAGTGGTGGACTATAAGCTGGAGAACCGGGTTCGATTCCCCACTCCTCCACACGAGTAGTGGACTCTAATCTGGAAAACCAGGTTGGTTTCCCCACTCCTACAGATGGGGAACCTTGGGCTAATTACAGCTCTCTTTGAGCTCTCTCAGCCCCACCTACCTCACAGGGTGTCTGTTGTGGAAAGGGGAAGGCGATTGTAAGCCGGTTCGATTCTTCCTTAAGTGGTAGAGAAAGTCGGCATATAAAAAACCAACTCTTCTTCTCTCCTCATGTGGAGGAGCAGGAAATCAAACCCGGTTCTGCTGCTTTTAACCGCTACATAACAGCAGCAACTTGACGGCCCTTTACACACACATTGGCACTACCCAGACTTCCACAGATCAACGCAGGCCTCAGCAAACAAAGTGAGGACCATCACATTTGAGTGGGAGAAGAGCAGAGCGCTTTGGAGGGTGAAGGGAGCCGGCTGTGTGTGGAGGGGGAGGGAGCCGAGCTGCATTCTCCAGGGATCAATAATCAGTTTGTCCAGCAGGAGGATTGATCGCCCCATCCCGCTTGGGACGGCCACTTAGCCCTGGAGCGTGCACGGCAGATGCTTTCTGAGCAGCTAACAGTATATCGGTTTTCTTTTTTTATCCAACACCATGATGCTTCTACAGCATAACGTGTCTCTGCCCCAGGGAGCTTACAAGCCATGCTTCCACAGAAGGGGTGGCACGAAAGGAATGTGGCGAGAGGAGGAGGAGGGGAGAGGCGAAGCCTAGCAGTGGGCAAATGTGCAGAGATGTGGTTTCCTTGTGTCCCGGGCTTTGAAGGGAAGGGGGAAATGCACAGGGCAGGGCGGGGGGTTCTGGGCAGAGGGGAAATGTGTGTTGGGCAGAGGAATTCTGGGGCCTCTAGTCTGGGCCACATACCAGAATTCTCTCCCAGTTCGTCACATATGGAGCATGATAGGGAGCATGATGAGGGAGAAGTGTTTGAGCCCACTCCAAAGGCAGTGGCTGACTTTTCCATGTGTGTGGCTGGATTTAAACTTGGTCTAGCATGGTGTAGTGGTTAAGAGTGGTGGTTTGGAGTGGCGGACTCCGATCTGGAGAACGGTTTGATTCCCCACTCCTCCACATGAACAACAGACTCTTAATCTGGAGAACTGGGTTTGATTCCCCACTCCTCCACATAAAGCCAGCTGAGTGACCTTGGGCTAGTGACAGCTCACTTAGAGCTCTCTCAGCCCCACCTACTTCACAGGGTGTATGTTGTGGGAAGGGGAAGGGAAGGTGATTGTAAGCTGGTTTGATTCTCCCTAAAAGGTAGAGAAAGTTGGCATATCAAAAACCAACTCTTCTCTTCTCCCTGTGTTTGGGCCCTTTCTGAAATGTTGGTCTGGCAAGCCTTGGCTGTGCTCATTCAGACAGTCATCTCTGAGTTGCTCTCCTGCGGCATTGCATCCTACCCAGTGAAGACAGATGCCACCCGCCCCCTCTCCGATCTTTCCCAGGGCACTGCGTGTTCACTCCTGTGTGTCGGGCACGCTACATTCCCTGTCAGGCTAGAGAGAGGTTGCTGATGATGTGATTCACCCTTCCTTTGGGACTGCTCCCTTAACTGGGGTGGGGGAACCCTATCTTTTTCAACTCCCTTAGCCAGAAGCTAGGACCAGCCAGGTGATGCAGGGAAATGCTGGAAACAAGCCCCTTCGTGAGCTTGCAGGTGCCTAGAGTCCCTGTGTGCTGCCCGCTGCCCGCCAGGCATAAAACAGGTGCCCAAGTTGCTGTTTGGCTGGGGGTGAGGGGGCACACCACCCACCCAAACAATGTTTGTAAATGTCTGAACTGGGCATTGAGGGTTACTAAAGCAAGGGGGTGGAGCGTGCTTGGTGTAGTGGTTAAGAGCAGTGGTTTGGAGCGGTGGACTCTGATCTAGAGACCTGGGTTTGATTCCCCACTCCTCCACATGAGTGGCGGAGGCTAATCTGGTGAACTGGGTTGGCTTCCCAACTTCTCCACATAAAGCCAGCTGGGTGACCTTGGGCTAGTCACGGTTCTCTCTGAACTCTCTCAGCCCCACCTAACTCATAGGGTGGGGTGCCTCCTCCTCCTCTCCTCCTCCTCTCTTCCTCCATTATTGCGACGCTTGTCCTCTGCTGCCAACAGGAACAGCTCCCTGCCCTCCTCTAAGTGATAGCCCTTCGAATACATCAAGAGAGCAATCACGTCCCCCTTCAACCTCCTCTTCTCCAGACTGAACGTTCCCAACTCTCTCATCCTTTCCTCATAAGGCTGGATCTCCAGGCCCCTGATCCGGCCTCCTTGCAATGACTTTCTGCCTCTCGAGCCGCAAAAGGCGCAGAAAAAGGCCCCTCAATTGACCCAAGAGGTTGGAGTGCCTCCCTCAGCCTTTCCTCATAGGGGTACTTGGGGTGCACTGCCTCTGAACATGGAGGTTCCAGCTGAGCTTCAGTGACTAGTGGATCGGCGGGCCTGCTTTATATCTGTAGCTCATCTGCTTGCTCAGATTTTAAATTTTTCTGCTGGGGGGCGTTAAGGGTGCTGGTTGTTTTGGGCTTTTGGTCTCACCCCATGGGCTGGAGGAGAGTGTCAAGAGGGATTGACTTGGTCCATGCCGCTTTCCTTCTTGTTGGCTCCCCAGGGCCAGGCGGACGATGCCCCTTTGGGTTGACCTCTGTCACATCTCAGCCGCACATTTGGCTGCTCCATTGAGGACTCCATTGCTGATGGGTGTCTGTGGCTTGCAGTTCGCCAGGGTTGGGAACTTGTCTGTCATGTGTGGATGCAGTCTTAGAGGGGTGTTCTTTTCTGGTGGGGTCTCCCACGCCCTGAAATTGTCCTCAGCAGAGGGACTGTGGATGCGGAGGGAGAAACCGTAGGAGAGGGGCTGTGGCTCAGTGGTAGAGCATCTGCTTGGCATGCAGAAGGCCCCAGGTTCCATCCCTGGCATCTCCAGTTAAAGGGACCAGGCAAGTAAGTGATGTGAAAGACCTCCGCCTGAGACCCTGGAGAGCCGCTGCCAGTCAGAGTAGACAGTACTGACTTTGATGGACCAAGGGTCTGATTCAGTATGAGGCAGATCATTCCCCCCGCGTTTTCTGGCTTCATGGTTAGCCAGCATCCAGAAAATGTGGGCCCAACCAGTGGAAACGCGCGGGGAGAGCGAGGCAACCTCTGACAGTCGGAAAATGCAAGCATAATCAAAGCAAAGCCCTGAAGTAGGAAGCACTTGAATCCCTGCCTCTTTACACGCTGCTTTGTGATTGGCTGTGAGAGAAGCCAATCTTCTGTGTTTCCCCAGCTTGCCATCTGCACCGAAATTTGAGCTGGCTGAGCTCAGGGGAGAGGGAAAAGTTGGATTAACAGAGGAATGGGAGGACCCGGGTTGGTTTTGCATTGGAACAGCGTCGAGCTACCAAGGAATGGGATATCGTGCATACTGAAAAGTTAGATCCTGGCTGAAACTGGGAATAAAGGAGGTTACAGCAACCATGCATAAATGACCTGTTTGTACTTTTCAAGATCCATTTGCACAGTAACTCTAGACTTCTTCCCCCCTCCCCAACATCCAAAGCAGGCATTTCACACCAGTTAATACCACACAAGCAGCTTGAATAGCCCAGACTAGCCCGATCTTGTCATTATCTTGGAATCTAAGCAGGGTTGGCCACGGTACTTAGACGAGGGACCACCAAGGCAGGCTGGAGTTGCTATGCAGAGCAAGGTAATGGCAAACCGCCTCTGCTCGTCTCTTGCCTTGAACCCCATGGCCCTGCAGTCGCCATGAGTCAGTTGTGACTCGAGGGCACGCTGCTGTTCAAGCTGAACAAGCATGTAATGTATTTGTCTTGGTTTGGTACTGCCACATTCCTGAGTCCCAGGCTGCCTTTCACATTCCCCCCGAGGCAACCCCAAATTCACCATTGAGCCTCCTCTCCTGCCTTGGCCTTACGACCTACTTTTGGATCTCGACCCAAAGTTTGAGAACCACGGTGGGGGGCAAAACATGCAGGAGGGGCTGTGGCTCAGTGGTAGAGCATCTGCTTGGCATGCAGAAAGTCCCAGGTTCAATCCCAGGCATCTCCAGGTAAAGGGACTAGGCAAGTAAGCAATGTGAAAGACCTCTGTCTGAGACCCTGGAGAGCCGCTGCCGTTCTGAGTAGACAATACTGACTTTGATGGACTGAGGGTCTGATTCGGTATAAGGCAATTTTCATGTGATATGGGGCAGGGCGGGGGACTCCATTGACCCCTTTGGCAGGGGGATGTGAACCAGGGGATAGAAGTAAGCTACAGGCGGGTGGTGGTGGGGTGATGCTAATTCCCATGGGGTGATGCTGGGGCTGTGCTGAGCAGTGACCTGTCCTGTTGTTGTCCCCCCCCCCCTTCCCGACTCGCACGACAGGCAAAGACGGAGGAGCAGATTGCAGCCGAAGAGGCCTGGTACGAGACGGAAAAAGTGTGGCTGGTCCACAAAGATGGCTTCTCCTTAGGTAAGGGGAGGGGGGGAATGTCTTTCCTCTGCATCTCTTGGGTCTGTCGGATGGTTCAGCTGCTCAGGTTCTCCTGTCTTGCGTACTCTCCTCTTAGTTCTCATCACAGTACCAGAATTCCCTGGGCCATTAAGATTGGCAGGTATCGGGGGGGGGGGGGGAATGGACGACAGCAGCACTTAGGATTCTTTTCGTCCGGGTGTTGTGATGGCTTCTCCCATGGGAAACGAGCGGGTCAGAGGAATAACTGATAAAATTGGCTTATGCTTGGCTGGGCCACAATAGATAGTGATAGTGAAAATTTTATTGCATATAGCCATTGGCCATCACAATTCTCTAAAACAAATTAATAATAATACAAATACAGTGGATTAACAAATAACATATTAATATAAATAATGGAATATACTAAAACAATTCAATTTAAAAAATAAGTCGCTTCTTCTTCCAATACCACATGAAACCTTAAGAACATAAGAAAGGCCCTGCTGGATCAGACCAAAGGCCCATCAAGTCCAGCAGTCTGTTCACACAGTGGCCAACCAGGTGCCTCCAGGAAGCCACAAACAAGATGAGTGCAGCAGCACCATCCTGCCTGTGTTCCACCACACCCAAAATAATAGGCATTCTCCTCTGATACTAGAGAGAATAGGTATGCAGCATGACTAGTATCCATTCTAACTAATAGCCATGAATAATACCCCTCTCCTCCCCTCTTAAAGCCCTCCAAGCTGACAGCCATCACCACATCCTGGGGCGGGGAAATACAAGGAAAACCTTATTGTCTTTGCTGCAAAAGCAAACGAAGAGACTCTATAAGATGCATATACATCAGTATCAGACAACAGAAATATAATTTTTTCTGCATCTGAATGTGTATTAATTCCGGATAGTATTCCTGCCAAACATTTAGCCCTGGGGCCAGCATACAATAGGCAAAATAGGATGCACTGAGGTAAGTCCTCCAGAGTTGAGAATCCACAAATGCAGACACATTGATTCCTTGGTGTTCAAGAATAACTCCCGGCCAACAAGGCTGTTGGCATAGTTTGAAAGCGCAATGATATAAAGGATGCTCTTAAGATTATAATTTGCGATGTTGGCTAAATAGGGAGCTCTAAAGTGGTCATTTTTAATTAAATTGTACCATGGTGCTGCTTTTGATTTTAAAATTAATGATCGATCGATCAGTGCCTCTGCTTTAAATACCCAGTCTCTAAGCTGGTGGTTATCAGCTAAAGACCATCAGGGTTGGAGTATCGTGAAAGAATACTGGCGAGAAATTCAAGGCGCTTCGGGTCTTTAGATAACAAAAAAATGACAACACTCATCACAACACTAGAATTTGCTATTCTGTTAAGATTGGCAGGTATTTTTTTTGTGGGGGGGTGATGGACGATAGCAGCACTTAGGATTCCTTTCGGCCGGGTGTTGTGACTGCTTCTCCCTTGGGAAACGAGTGGGTCGGAGGAATAACCGATAAAAATGGGTTGTGCCCGGCTAGGCCAGGAGGTGGCAGCATCGCTCCAGCTCTGTGCTCGGGAAGCCGTTGGTCCAGTGCTCTGATGCCCCCCCTGTCTCTTGCGCTTCACCCCCCCCCCAGCAAGCCAGCTGAAGACCGACGCCGCCGGTCTCCTCCCCGATGGGAAAGTCAAGGTGAAGTTGGACTATGACGGGGCTGTGCTGGAGGTGGACGAAGATGACGTGGAGAAGGTAGGAGCCGGGCTTGGCCTCTGTGTCCCGCCTGGAGCAGAAGGGGCTCCTGGCGGCTGGGTCTCCCAGTTCTGCCAATGCTAACCGCGCTCTGCTTGTCGTCTAGGCCAACCCTCCGTCGTGCGACCGTGCGGAGGACCTGGCCGGCCTCGTCTATCTCAACGAGTCCAGCGTCCTGCACACTCTGCGCCAGCGCTATGGCGGGAACCTCATCCACACCTACGCCGGGCCCAACATGGTCATCATCAACCCTCTCAGCTCTCCATCCATGTACTCCGAAAAGGTGGGCGTGGCTGCCGTGTAAGGGCCTGGCCGCCTCCTGGTTGGGCCTAGCCAGAGGCCTTGAGGGTTCCCAAAGCAAGCTTTCCCCCCAGTGCACAGGGCTAGGGTCTGGATCACATCTGAGGAAGCCCACTGTAGTAGTTAAGAGCAGTGGTTTGGAGTGGCGGAGTCTGATCTGGAGAACCGGGTTCGATTCCCCACTCCTCCACATGAGCTGCGGAGGCTAATCTGGTGAACTGGATTTGTTTCCCCACTCCTGCACATGAAGCCAGCTGGGTGACCTTGGGCTAGTCACAGTTCTCTTAGAGCTCTCTCAGCCCCACCTACCTCACAGGGTGTCTGTTGTGGGGAGGGGAAGGAAAGGTGATTGTAAACTGGTTTGATTCTCCCTTAAGTGATAGAGAAAGTTGGCATATAAAAATCCACTCTTCTCCTTCTCCTTCTTCTTGACTTCTGTCTTGTCGAGGGGGTGGGGTTCACCTCTGCATGGCTCAGTCTTGCTCCATGTGCTTGACTGATATCGCAACAGCCCTTTCTATTGGCGCCTCAACTACCACCACATCCACACCACCCTATGTGTGTTATGGGTTATGTACCGTCACGCCGCTTCTGAATTGTGGTGGACCCTGTGAAATGATTAAACTGAGGCCATCATACTTTGGTCACATCCTGAGAAGACGAGACTCACTGGAAAAGACAATGATGATAGGGAAAGTGGAAGGCAGTAGGAAAAGAAGAAGACCCAGGATGAGATGGAGTGACTCAGTAAAGGCAACCACGGCCTTCTGTTTGAATGATCTGAGCAATAGGATGTTAACGATAGGATGTTTTAGAGATCATTAATTCATAGAGGAAGGCACTGGCAAACCACCTCTGTTAGTCTCTTGCCTTGAAAACCCCATAAGGGGTCGCCATAAGTCGTCTGCGACTTGATGGCACTTTACACACACACACACACACACAATTCATAGAGTCACCTTAAGTTGGAACTGACTTGATGGCACATAACACACACACACACACTCCTTCCCCTTCCCCTTCTCCTCCCTCTCCTCCTTCTCCCCCTTCTTCTCCTTTTCTTCCTCCTCCTCCTCAGAATGGGACCAAAATACGGTAGCCTTAGTTTAGTCATTTCATAGGGTCCCATAAGTCAGAGGCAATTTGATGGCACATAGCACATAACACGCAAGACAAAGCACTCCCGCTCTCCTTGTGGACCCCTCCCCCACCCGCCCCTCATTAATGCACCCCCTTCCCTCTAGGTGATGCACATGTTCAAGGGGTGCCGCAGAGAGGACACGTCCCCCCACGTTTACGCCGTGGCCCAGGCTGCCTACCGCAACATGCTGATGAGCCGCCAGGACCAGTCCATCGTCCTCCTGGGCAGCAGCGGCAGTGGCAAGACCACCAACTGCCAGCACCTGGTGCAGTACTTGGCCACGGTTGCCGGCAGCTCCGGAAAGGTCTTCTCAGGTGGGTTGCGCCCAGCTGTGGCCGCGGCTCCTTCCAGAGCAGAAAGGCCACTTCCGGTTACCCCGTGCTGCCGCAGCACCCTTCCTGACCCCGTCACAGCAGCCGAGGTCCAGCCTTCTCAGCCGCCGGGCTCGTCAGGATCCGCCTTCAGCCAGGCACGGCCCGTCCGCACCTCACTCACCGCGGTATTCCCTCTCCAGCCATTTTGCTCACTGATGGCCTGTTCCTTGGAGTTGTGAATTTTGCATGTCGGGATGCCACAAGGTTGGGTGGGTGGGGAGGCGCCCCGCACGGGGCAGGGGGTGCGCGCACTTGCCCGTGCGCGTGTGCTGCACGATCCGCCCCTGCATGTTTTCCCTTGCTTGTGCCTCGGCAGTGGAGAAGTGGCAGGCTCTCTACACCATTCTGGACGCCTTTGGCAACAGCGGCACCAGCTTGAACGGCAACGCCACTCGCTTCTCGCAGATCATCTCGCTGGACTTTGACCAGGCTGGCCAGGTGGCCTCTGCCTCTGTGCAGGTGAGGGAGGGGGGATCCCTCCAGCTTCAGTCCCTAATGCTCCTTTTTCAGCTTGTGATCCCTGAGTGGAGTCTGCAGACGCCCGGGGTCGGGGGAGGATGGGGTGTGGGTGGGCTTGTAGCTGTAGCAGAAGCCCTCGGTGTTTGTTACGAAATCCCTGGAGGGCGAGTTGATCCTTTGCCCATCTCTCAGCTGCAGAAGCTGCCAAGGTCTGTGGGCTGCTTATGCCTCCTGCGAAGGAACAGACTCTCAAGCCTCTGCTGTCCCTTCTGGTTGGCTGCCATGTGGCCAGAAACATCCCCGTGGCTGTCCCAAGTCTCCCTCACTTCCCAGGGGTGTGAGAAACAAACTGGGTTACACCCCCTGCCACCAACGACCCTTGAGTGTATCTCCTGCTAAATGGTCACACATCTAGTAGTCCGTACTTGCGTTCCTGTTTAGAGGCTGCATCTGGTTTCTGTGGAAGTCCTTCCGATTCATTTATTAATACGGCAGATGCCATTAAAATGCGTAAAAATCATATCAATGAAAGGATTAAAACTGGGGAATATACAGTAACTAAGACTATAGGGTATACAATTCTTTTTTAAAAAAATTTAAACAGTTTTTTATTATTTTCCATAATATTATAATAAAACATTTCAACAATTGATAAAAATCATCAACAAAAAGAAAAGAAAATATAATATTGTTGAAAGTACATTTTATCATTTAGTAAAAATTAAAACTTCCCCTTCACCCCCCTCCATCTTATTATAAATTTATGTACTCTTTTGTTTAAAAATTATAATCCTAATATTATTTTATACAATTAAATATAGTTTCTTTGATCACCATCAGTTAGATTGTAATTGCATACTATTTAAAATATAAATTTCATTATTTCAAATTAACCATAATATAGTAATTGTAACTTTTAATTATTAGGTATTATTTATAATAATAAAAAATGGATTAGATCAATTAATAACCTTTGAACATCCCCATTTGAAATTCATTTTCGCAGTAAACCTTTCACACCTCCCATTCACCCTGTAGGGTATACAATTCATAGACAGTTTATATAATTTAAACAAACCTCAAATTAACAAAAACATTCTCCATTTTAAATTAGATTACCAAGCCCCAGCTTTGTCTGGCAGATCTTATATATTGCGGCACAGAATTTCGCGACTTGCTTCACCCTCTGGTTTGACCCATCCCATAGGAGAACTCCTCAGCCTCCCTTCCTCGGAGCTGTCCTTCATTAGATCAAGGAGAGGGGAAATTAGCCTGCATCGAACTTCCTGGTAGAGGGGGAAGTCCTTGGTAGCTGCAAGGGGTCAGCCCTGAGCTGACCAGGGGGAGACTTCTGAGGGGCTGAAGGGATGCTTGCGTCACGCTCCCCGTTACTCTTCAGCCAGACCACGAGTGTTAATGCTTTGAGAGCCTGCGTTTGCTGTGGCGCTTTACCTTCCACCACGCATCCTGCCCCGTCACACTTTCTTTGCCTCCCAAACGGGAGTGACAGTATCAGGCCGCCTTGTGGGATCGTTGTGAGCGCAGGCTTCGTGGAAGCAAGACGCCTCGAATGTCTGTTACTGATGATTCGTGAGGACTCGAGGGTTGGTGGCCCTGCAGCTCTAGTATTTTGGGGCGGCGGGGGGAACTTGGAGAAACGCCACGTGGTTGACAAACAGGGCTGCTGTGGGGCCGAGATGGATGTCCTTTGGTAAGCCGCTTCCCCCCTCCCTCCTTCCCTTCTTCAGACGATGTTGCTGGAGAAGCTCCGGGTAGCCAAGCGCCCAGCCAACGAAGCTGCTTTCAACGTCTTCTACTACCTGCTGGCCTGCCCAGACAACGCCCTCAGGTAAGGACTCCACTCCCTTCTGCATGAGGACCGATTTGTGTCTGAGCTGGTTCTCCCAGAACGGGCCAACATGGCGAAGTGGTTAAGAGTGATGGTTTGGAGCAGAGGACTCTGATCTGGAGAACTAGGTTTGATTCCCCACTCCTCCACATGAGCGGCGGATGCTAATTTGATGAACTGGGCTTCCCCCCCCCCCACTCCTACACATGAAACCAGCAGGGTGACCTTGGGCTAGTCACAGCTCTCTTAGAGCTCTCTGAGCCTCACCTACCTCACAGGATGTCTGTTGGGGGGAGGGGAAGGTGATTGTAAGCTGGTTTGATTCTTCCTTAGCTAGCTTGGTGTAGAGCAGGGGTGGGGAACCTTTTTCCTGCCAAGGGCCATTTGCACATTTATAACATCATTCAGGGGCCATACCAGGTGTAGATCTCTCGGTGTGGGGGGGGGGGAGAGGCTAGGGTTGCCAGGTCTCCAGCCACCACATGGAGGTTGGCAACCCCAGGGGAGGCCACACAGAGAAGGCCTGCAGGGTGCCCCCCTCCCCCCCTCCCAGGTGGGAGGGCATCCAGTGGTAGGCCCGAGCAAATGAGGCACCAGGGGGGTGCAGCCCACAGTCAATTGGCAAGGGAGGAAGGAAAACAGAGAAAGAGGAAAATGGAGGGAGGGAGAAAGGGAGAGACAGGGAGAAAGAAATTGAGAGAGGGGGAGAAAGAAAGAAAAGGATGGAGGGAGACAAAGAAAGAGACAGAAAAAGAGGGAGAAAGAGAGGGAGAGAAAGGAGAGTGACAGAAAAAGAGGAAAGGAGAGAAAAGCCTTTCCCCCCCGCACATGCACACACGCATGCCGGCCCCGTGCAACTGGGCCCCAGCCTCCCTCCCCCCCCCCGCCCACACACACACACACACAGCAGCGCACGGAGCCCCACGTGACTGGGCCCCAATCTCCATGCCCTCCCCCCCAGAGTCCACAAAAGGCCCCTTCCCAAAGCCTGATCGGCTCCCGCATGCATGCTCTGCCGCCGGGGGCCGCCGGCCTCTTTCCCCCGCTCCCTCTCGCTGCTCAACAGCTGACAGGCCTCCGTGGCCGGGCCCCAGAGCTCCCGAGGGCCACAAAAAGTGTCCTCGGGGGCCGCATACGGCCCCCAGGCCTGAGGTTCCCCATCCCTGGTGTAGAGGTTAAGAGCAGAGGTTTGCAGCAGTGGACTCTGATCTGGAGAACCGGGTTTGATTCCCCACTCCTCCACATGAGCAGTGGAGGCTAATCTGGTGAACTGGATTTGTTTCCCCACTCCTACACATAAAGCCAGCTGGGTGACCTTGGGCTAGTCACACTCTCTCAGCTCCACCTACCTCACAGGGTGTCTGTTGTGGGGAGGGGAAGGGAAGGTGATTGCAGGCCAGTTTGATTCTCCCTTAAGCGGTAGAGAAAGTCGGCATATAAAGACCAACTCTTCTTCTTCCTCTTCCCAGGCTTGGCCTTGGCGTTTAAAGGCTTGTGTGGGCATTGCTGCTAGAAAAGGGGGGGGGGATGCCGTCAAGGTACCACCAGCTCGTTCATGTGCAGCTTACCCATTACTAAAGCTGCGTGCTGGGCTTGAGAACCCCCTGCCGACACAACATGAGCCCCACAGCTAGCTCAGCTTTGTGACCTCAGGATTTTAATGTGAGCCCCGGAATCCATGGCGGGGTGCTCGTGGGGATTGAGTGTGTATGCAGAGAGCCGAGCTTCCGCAGCCCACCGGCCTCCGAGGGTTGCCTTCCCAGCAGGGTAGGAGGTGCTGTGCCTTTCTCTCCCTGTCCCCTGCTCACACTTCCTTTCTTCTGCTTCCCCCGTGCCCCCCAGGACAGAGCTTCATTTCAACCACTTGGCGGAAAACAATATCTTTGGGATTATGCCTCTGTCAAAGGTAACCAGCCGGGGTGGGTGGGTGCATGTTCTCATCTGGATGATGACTGAGCAAAGGCCGAATTTGTGGGTGGGGGGGTGGGGAAAGATACCTGACCTGATGTTGCCTTCTTATCTCTCTGCAGGGCAATAAACTCTCCAGCTCCTCTCCATTCAGATGGGAGCGGAGCTAAAGGAATGGCGTTCCGTCCAACTGATCAGGTTCTGTTTTCTTTTCTTCTTCCCAATTTCCTTTTGGCTGCAGCCAGAGGAGAAGCAGAAGGCGGCCCAGCAGTTCAGCAAGCTGCAGGCGGCCATGAAAGTGTTGGGTGTCTCCGGAGAGGAGCAGAAGGCCTTCTGGCTCGTTCTGGGGGCTATTTATCACTTGGGGGCTGCAGGAGCTACCAAAGGTAACCAGCCATGAGCCGATTGAGCTCTCCTTGGGTCGGTTGGATATGTGGATCGGTTTGGGGCAACTTCTGTTGGGGGATGGGGCCCAGGGTGTGGGCACTGGAGAGGGTGGCCAGGTCAGGCATGGCTTGGGAAAGCTAAAGTTAGTGCTTTGGTTTTGGGTGGTGCCACCCAGTGGAGAGCCAGCGTGGTGTAGTGGTTAAGAGAGGTGGTTTGGAGCGGTGGACTCTGATCTGGAGAACCGAGTTGGTTTCCCCACTCCTCCACATGAAGCCAGCTGGGTGACCTTGGGCTAGTCACAGCTCTCTTCAACCTCTCACAGCCCCATCTACCTCACGGGGTGTCTGTTGTGGGGAGGGGAAGGGAAGATGATTGTAAGCCAGTTTGATCCTTCTGTAAGTGGTGGAGAAAGTCAGTATATAAAAACCAGCTCTTCTTCTTAATTTGTGAGGGGGAAACGACAGGTGTGGTTTATTTAAAAATCTGCCAGGGGTACATTTCTTGGGGGGCATAGAGTCTGCCTCCAGTAGGCCAATGCTTTTATATTCACAACAGAATTGCTTCTGGGGGAGGTTGGGGTTACAAAAAGAGACCAGACAGGCAAAGTAGGATTAACATAGAATAATAGAATCAAAGAGTTGGAAGGGGCCACACAGGCCATCTAGCCCAACCCCTTGCTTAATGCAGGATCAGCCTAGAGCATCCCTGACAAGTGTTTGTCCAGCCTCTTCTTAAAGACTGCCAGTGAGGGGGAGCTCACAACCTCCCAGGGTAGCTGATTCCACTGTCGAACAACTCTGACTGTAAAAAAAATTCCTAATGTCCAACCTTTCTGCCATTATGCCCATTATTGTGCCATTGCCTAATATCCAGCCGTTACCTTTCCGCCATTATACCCATTATTGCGCCATTGCCTAATATCCAGCCGGTACCTTTCCACTAGTATACCCATTATTTATACCCATTATTGCAAGTCCATTTAAGCCTAGTCTAGGGAAGTGGGACCAGCAAAGCGCACGGAAAACCACCGTGTGGCTGCTCCGTTGCTTCTGCGAACACCCCTGATGTCTCAGCGGCAATGAAAGCTCTATGGAATTGTCACCGTTATTGAAGCAGCCTTGGCTAGCATGGAAGGGAAGCCCCTGGCTCCCGATCTCTTGTGTACTGACCAAAACTGCATTCCGGGGGCGTGCAAAGGTTCTTAGCCTTGTGCGCATCTAGTTTAAACCAGGCCTGTATGTGAGACATGCACTCAGAGGGAGACTGGCCCCATCTGGCAGGGATGGCGTTGGAAGGGACCGGCTGTGCTCCTCCACGCCTCTTTTCCGGAGCACTGGGTATCTCCTTGTGCAAGGCATAGAAAAGTCACTGCCATGTCACATTCTTTGTATGAACCTCTATGGCAACCCCGTTCGTTATGCCAGCTGGAAAGTGAGGACTGGAAGCCCATTCTGTCCATCTGTCCAGTGGGCACAATCTGTGCCATGTACCCCCTTCATCTTGGAAGTCGTGGACACCCTTGGCTGGTGCTCCCTCCCTTTAGTCAAATGTGTTGGTTTGTCTTTGTGTGTTTGTGTGCCTTGCCATGCCTCCTGTCCCGTCCGCCGGCTCTGCAGGAAGCTTGAATGTCACTGCTGTGTTCTAACCACCCTCTTTTTGTTTGCATGGTGCATGCCGTTCCCTTTGCAATGCAGACGCCGACGAAGGTAAAGCTTTTTCTTCCTCTCCCCCTGCCTTTTCTTGGTCTCCCCCTGCCACTCCATAGAACCAGGGGTATCAGGGTGCATGCAGATCTGTTCTCTTCTGTCGCGTCCCTGTTTTGACCTGGGGTCCAGGAAGCCCCCCGGCCTGTTGTAGTGGGGCAGGGAGATGCAGAGTCACCTTCTGGAGCTCTTGGCTCTTTCCAGTGCTTGTGAAAGGGGTTGCCAGGCGGTCTAGGGTGGGTGGACACCCTGCCCCAGGATGTGGAGATGGCTGCCAACTTGGCTTTAAGAGGAGAGTGGACATTTTCATGGAGGAGAGGGGTATCCATGGCTACTAGTAAAAATGGATACTAGTCATGATGCATACCTATTATCTCCAGGATCAGAGGAGCATGCCTATTATATTAGGTGCTGTGGAACACAGGCAGGACAATGCTGCTGCAGTCGTCTTGTTTATGGGCTTCCTAGAGGCACCTGGTCGGCCACTGTGTGAACAGACTGCTGGACTTGCTGGGCCTCAGTCTGATCCAGCAGGGCTTTTCTTATGTTCTTATGACAGCTGAAAGGGTTTCTGCAACCACAAGGTGGCATATACTGGTGAACATCCTGCTGTGTCCCAGGCAAGCAGGCAGGCATTGAAATGGAGTACTAGGGGTGTCCAAACCAACGGGTCACCCTTAAATATCATCCCCAGTCAGAATCGACAACCCATGCTTTTGTTCGGCATACATCACTCTGCATACTTTTCTGTCCTGTCCCCCCTCCATGGCAGGGCAGGGAGGATGATGGCCTGCTGTCCCTGCAGCCTCGGGATTAGCTTGGCTCAGGAATGAAGCTCTGGACCTCCGGTCTCATCGTTCTCATTCTGCTTCTTGGGCTCTTCATCTCTCTCCTGCCCTGCACTTCCCCCCCCCCCCCCGTTTGCTCTTTAATTCTGTCCAGTGTGAGTCAGCACAAGGCTCGATGGCAGGTCCCGGCACGGTACCCCGAGCCTGGCAAAAGCACCATCCCTCTCCTCTTTCTTGCTCTCCTGCTGGCAGTTCAACGCTTGCTTTCTGTCGTTGGGCGGAGACTTCCCCCCTGCCTCTTTCTCCTTGCTGTCCAGAGCTCTGTTGCATTCTGTAGGCTAGAGCGGGAGAGGTGATCTCTTGCGTAAGGCCCTGGGCTGTTTCATGGAAAGACCTTCTGGGGTCCCTTGAGAACCTGCGTAGTGT
Organism: Euleptes europaea; assembly: GCF_029931775.1. Classification (NCBI taxonomy): domain Eukaryota; kingdom Metazoa; phylum Chordata; class Lepidosauria; order Squamata; family Sphaerodactylidae; genus Euleptes; species Euleptes europaea. Next base: position 25,871,439 of record NC_079330.1, on the reverse strand, counting down.
AGTGGTTAAGAGCTGTGGTTTGGAGTGGTGGACTCTGATCTGGAGAACCGGGTTTGATTCCCCGCTCCTCCACATGAGCGGTGGAGACTAATCTGGTGAACTGGATTTGTTTCCCCATTCCTACACATAAAGCCAGCTGGGTGACCTTGGGCTAGTCACACACTCTCAGCCCCACCTACCTCACAGGGTGTCTGTTGTGGGGAGGGGAAGGTGATCATAAGCCGGTTTGATTCTTCCTTAAGTGGTAGAGAAAGTCGGCATATAAAAACCAACTCTTCTTCTCTTGTACAAACTCCTCCCCCCGCCCACCCCTGTGCATTGGGCTGGTGGTCTTCCTGGCTCGCCTCTGACCTTCTTTTCTTTCAGCTGGGAGGAAGCAGTTTGCTCGCCATGAGTGGGCCCAGAAAGCGGCCTATCTGCTGGGATGCAACTTGGAGGAGCTCTCCTCCTCCATCTTCAAGAATCAGCACAAAGGAACGCTGCAGAGGTCCACCTCCTTCCGCCAGGGGCCGGAGGAGGGTGCTCTGGGGGATGGCTCAGGTAAGTCGGGCTTTCTCGCTCTGGGGGAGGAGTGCATCTTCAAAGTGGGTTTTTTTCTGTCACATGCTTCGGGAAGCAGGAACCAAACTTCATTTCCTGTCTCTTGAGGGGAAAACGCCCCCTTTGTTGCTCAATTTGTTTCCTGCCTCACTACAGGAGAGCAGCCATTTCTGCAGCTCTCTGCTATAGAATTTAGGAAACCTAATCCTCTACTCTAATCTACTTTAATCTTCTTCTAAACCATTCTAAACATTATCTAAATAACTACCTTCTCATATTCAGTCTTTTTCTCTATTCTATCGGAGAAACAGAGGCGAGTCCCTTTAGCGGCAACTTTCCCGCCAAAATAAAATGGCGAAGGGTCATTTCAACCCCTATATTTTGCCAGGGGATCTAGACCTCTCCTTATTGGTGGCTACACCATAGGTAGAGTTGGGCCATACAGGCCATCTAGTCCAACCCCCTGCTCAATGCAGGATCAGCCTAGAGCATCACTGACAAGTGTTTGTCCAGCCTCTGCTTGAAGACTGCCAGTGAGGGGGAGCTCACCACCTCCCTAGCTGATTCCACTGTCGAACAACTCCTATTGTATTGTCGAAGGCTTTCACGGTGAGAGTTCATCGGTTCGTGTAGGTTATCCTGGCTGTGTGACCGTGGTCTTGGTATTTTCTTTCCTGACGTTCGCCAGCAGCTGTGACAGGCATCTGCAGAAGAGTAACACTGAAGGACAGTGTCTCTCAGTGTCAAAGTGTGTTGGAAGAGTAATATATATAGTCAGAAGGGGGTTGGGTTTGAGCTGAGTCATTGTCCTGCAAAAGTATCAAAGGTAATGTGCTGATCATTGTGCTGTAAGTATCAAGGTAATGTGCTAATTAGGGTGTGGTATATTAATGTGGAACCATTGTATCCTGAACTCATAACCTACAAGAACCGATGAACTCTTACTGTAATTTTCCCCCACTAATATCCAGCTGGTACGTCTCCTCCCGCAATTTAAACTTACTATTGGGGGTTCTCTGCTGCCAACAGGAACAGCTCCCTGCCCTCCTTCCCTTTCCTTTCAACTACTTAAAAAGAGCAATCACGTCCCCCCTCAACCTCCTCTTCTCCAGACTGAACATTCCCAACTCCCTCATCCTTTTCTCATAAGGCTGGATCTCCAGCCCCCTGATCCGGCCTCCTCACAATGACTTTCTGCCTCTCGAGCCGCAAAAGGCGCAGAAAAAGGCCCCTCAATTGACTCAAGAGGTTGGAGTGCCTTCCCTAGGAGGCTTTTCAGTTTGGAAGGTTCATAAAATTACTCCCAGTATGCAGAAAAGGAACAGTCCCCCCCCCCGACTGCTAAAGTAATAGAACTCAGCGGCACTCAATGAAGTTGATTGGCAACATGTTCTGGACCAGGCAAAATCAAGTATGACCTCATGCAGTGCCTGCTTAACTTGTGGAACTCATTGCCACAGGATGTAGTAATGGTAGCTCATTTTAGAAGCCTGTAGTAAGGGATTACGCTCATTCATGGAGGAGAGGTCCATTGACAGTCTGAATCTCAGCCATGATGGCTCAGTGCAATCTCCATGTCTAGAGGCAGTATACCTGAGTGCTATTTTCTGTGCTGTGGCAGCAGAGAGGAGTCCTTGCCCTCTGGGAGCCAGCGTGGTGTAGTGGTTTGGAGCGGTGGTTTGGAGCGGTGGACTCTGATCTGGAGAACCGGATTTGATTCCCCACTCCTCCACATGAAGCCAGCTGGGTGACCTTGGGCTAGTCACACTCTGTCAGCCCCACCTACCTCACAGGGTGTCTGTTGTGGGGAGGGGGAGGGGAGAGGATTGTAAGCCCGTTTGATTCTGCCTTAAGTGGTAGAGAAAGCTGGCATATAAAAACCAACTTCTCTTTCTCTTCTTCTGTGCCTGCTTGGAGGTTCTTCAGGGGTATCTGGTTGGCCACTGTGGGAAAGGGAATACTGGATTGATGGACCTGATCCAGCAGGGCTGCCCAGAGAGTGTCCGGCTGTCCTCAATCTAGGGCCAGGGCTTTCTCGGCCCCGGCCTGGTGGGATTCCCCTTCCAGTGACACCAGGGTCCTGGGGGACCATAGAGAATTCCACAGGGCCTGTAAAACGGATATATTCCACCAGGCCTATAGATGAGGGCAGCTACGGTTTTTGTCATCATTGCCAGCCTCCCCTATCTCTCTCCCCCTACTTCTTGCGTTGTTCCATCTAAAATGGGGAGAGCCCAAAGTGACTTTAACTCTGCAGGGGTCCCCATGCCTTAATGTCGAGCACCATCTGTCCTAATCTGTTTATATGTTCAGTGTTTAATTTTAATGTATAACTAATGAAATGGGGTTGTTGAAATTATTCATCGATCCGTGTCATAGTGGTTTTATTGTTTTATTGTGTTAGTACGGATGATGCTAACCCCCTGAGCCTGGCCTCGGCCGGGGATTGAGGGCAGCATAAAAAAATATCGAGACAAATAAATACATGATAAATATTTCAGGCCCGAAGACGTCTGCTGTGGAGTGCTTGGAGGGCTTTGTCTCGGGCTTGTACTCCGAACTGTTCACTCTGCTCATCTCCCTCCTCAACAGGTAGAGAAAAGCCCCTGCTGTGTCTTTATCCCAGTGCAAAAACTCTTCCCTGCTTTTCTCCCCCCCCCCCCCAGCAAATATGAGCCAGCGTGGTTGTGGTTAAGAGTGGTGGTTTGGAGCAGCAGACTCTGATGTGGAGAACCATGTTTGATTCCCCACTCCACATGAGTGGCGGAGGCTAATCTGGTGAACCAGATTGGTTTCCCCACTCCTAATCATGAAGCCAGCTGGGTGACCTTGGGCTAGTCACAGCTCTCTTAGAGCTCTCTCAGCCCCACTTATCTCACAGGATGTCTGTTGTGGGGAGGGGAAGGGAAGGTGATTGTAAGCCGGTTTGAGTCTTCCTTAAATGGTAGAGAAAGTTGGCATATAAAAAGCAACTCTTTATCTTCTTTTTCTTCTTCTTTCATTGGTGCTTAAAACCTTGCCAGCCTCCAAGTGCACAAGCTGGAAAAAGCTTTTACACCTGACAGAAGTTCCCCTTTACTGCTGCGTGCTGTTCCTTTGCAGAGCAGGGAGCGGAAGGGCTGGCTGGCGCTGGACGACTGCCAATTGTGGGTGGCGTCCTTGCCATTCCACAGAGCGGAAAGAGGGCTGCCTCGGGAAGCGGTGCAGAAGGGGCTCCTCCAGGCTGCCTTCCTTTCCCGTGGCAACTTTGGCGTACCAGCCTGCGTCTTTCACTCCCCTACGAAGCAAGCTGTTCTGCTTGCAGGGCCAATCACACTGTGCACCTGGGATTGGGGTGGGGGAACGCACATGTCTTGGTCATTGAGCACTTGATGGCCAACAGCCAGCCCCCACCCTCGCCCCATACTGCAGTCTTGTTCTTTCTTTCTATGCAGGGCTCTCAAATCCAGCCAGCGCTCTCTGTGCTCCATGATGATTGTGGACAGCCCCGGCTTCCAGAACCCCGAGATGGCTGGGCAGAGCCGCGGGGCCACCTTCGAGGAGCTCTGCCACAACTACGCCCAGGAGCGCCTGCAGATGCTTTTCCACGAAAGCACTTTTGTGCAGGAGCTGGAGCGATACAAGGAGGTACTGGAGAGGGTTTGGGGCTCCAAGTGACCAACAGGGACGCCCCCAGTTAAAAGATTCCGTAGCAGAAAAGCCCGTGTCCAGTCAGGAAACAGCAGCCCCTGGGTCAGCCCTCTGCCGCGGCGGCAAGGAAAGGTGGCACGCAGGGACCGTCTTCCGGCATCCGGCTAATCCTTTTCTGCTCTGCCTTCTAATTGAGACCCAGTAGATTCAACTGATCAAAACTCGAAAGAGGTGGTGGTGCGGGCTCATTTAGCTGTTCTTTTTAATAACCCTAATCAGTAGTTTCTGATCTGCCACCGTACAGAAGCAGGGGTTTTCATGTGGGTTCTTGCACTTGTCCTCTTCCATTCCTAAAATTGGCATGGCCAAAGTAGTTAAGCCTTACTGAGGGCTTTTTCACAAATGACTGACATATCCATCCTCAACTATCTTTAGCTAGGTCACCCTGTGCTCTCTGTTGCATATAATGCAGTCATACCTAGATTGTGTGCTGCTAAGGATATGCAGGGGGTGGTGAAAGGAAGAAGCTAATCTTAAGTAGCCGTGGATCCCTAAATTCCTAAATAAACACTCATGGGGAGGCTACCCACTGTATCTCTGTATGAGTCACTGCATTCCAGATTCGTAATTTATGTCAAAATACAGAGACGTGATCTTATGCGTCCGGCCATAGATGCCCATTTTATTGAAGCAAACCTAAATTCTATCGTGCTCCCATAATTTGCTCTTCTCAAACAACTCCAGAATGTTTTTTTTGTAAAGCAGAGGCTGGATAGAAGAATGGGACAATGTGTAGAAAAGGTCACCGGGGGGGGGGGATTTTAAGAACTTTTTAAAAAATGGCATTTGAGATTTTGCAAGAAGCCAGACTGTCCTAGCTCAGAGGGGTCAAACATAAGGCCTGGGGGCCAGATCTGGCCCCCTGAGATCTCTTATATGGCCCGTGAGCCGGCTGAGGCAGCCACCCTCCCCCACTCTCGAACTGGGCTGGCAAGGCATGGCCCAGCCTGACGAAGTGACATTTATGTCATATCCGGCCCTCGCAACAATTGAGTTTGACACCCCTGTTCTAGCTGGTTGTTTCCACACGGACCTTAGTGCTTAACTTACCTCCCAAACTGCTTCAGCTTTTTATTGGAGTTTCCACACTTTGTTGTGGATCTATTCCCCTTCCGGTTCTCCCTTGCTAAGAACATAAGAAAAGCCACGCTGTATCAGACCAAGTCCAGCAGTCTGTTCATACAGGGGCCAACCAGGTGCATCTAGGAAGCCCTCAAACAAGACAACTGCAGCAGCATTAACCTGCCTGTGTTCCAAAGCATCTAACAGAATAGGCATGCTCTTCTGATACTAGGGAGAATAGGTATGCATCGTGACTAGTATTCATAAGAACATAAGAAAAGCCATGCTGGATCAGACCAAGGCCCATCAAGTCCAGCAGTCTGTTCACACCGTGGCCAACCAGGTGCCTCTAGGAAGCCCATAAGCAAGACGACTGCAGCAGCATTGTCCTGCCTTTGTTCCAAAGGACCCAATATATTAGGCACGCTTCTCTGATCCTGGAGAGAATAGGTGTGCATCATGCTTGAGCAAGTCTTTCCAGAAAGATTGTACTTGGAATGGATCTTGTCCCAGTGTGGACTGGAAGGTGCGGGGTCAGTCCTCCCCATCTACATCAGGGGCCCTTTCCCTGGTCTCCCCTTGTGCCTGCCATTCCCCCTGCTGTGGCCTGTGGGCTTTTTGCAGGATTGGTTAAGAACATAAGAAAAGCCCTGCTGGATCAGACCAAGGCCCATCAAGTCCAACAGTCTACTCACACAGTGGCCAACCAGGTGGTTAAAGTCATGGTTAAAAGTCGATAGCCTGTATTTTGTGACAGCCTTCTAACGTTAGATAATAGCTACTGAATTAAAACAAAAAAGCTGTCAAAAAGCCTGTGGGCAGCAAACGGGGTGGGGCGGTGGGTTCGAGGTGAGACCTCGGCAGATGTGGAGACCCCCCCCCCCCCGTGTGGACACTGCGTAGCTGCTGTAGCTGCAGCTGCATTTTGTAGAAGCAAAGAGAGCAGCCCCCCGGGAATCATCTCTGTGTGGAAGCGACCAAGTTGTCAGGCTCTGCTGCACACTTGCCCAGTACTTCTGGGCCCACTGGGATGTGTGCGTGAGTGGGGCGTCCTGCATTGCCAAAAGCCACTTGTAGGCAAGTGCAGGGAGCTTCTCCTGCCCCCATCACCTGGATTTTCTGGCGGCCCGTTCCCGTCTCCCTTCACAGCAGGAAGGCCTTTTGTTTCAGGGGAGGGACTCCAGGGTGGCCGGGGAAACCCCTGCTGCGGGTGCGACTTTGCCCCATAGATTCTCTTCTGACTAATGCACTGACCTCAGCCCCCTCCCCCTCCCCGGGTGACTTTTAACTGTGATCTGTAGCCGCACCGACAACTAATCGCTCCTCCTCTGTCCGTCCTCTCTAGGAAAATATAGCCCTTTCCTTAGATGCCTTAGAGCCCAGTACATCGGGCTCTGTAGCCACAATAGACCAAGCGTCCCACCCGGCACTGGTAAGCCGCATGCAAGGGCTCCCGAAGGGCCGTCCTCTTTTCCGCCCCAACCCCTCCTTCGCTCCCTTCCCCGAATCCGCTCCTCTGCCTGCCTCCCCTCCAGCTGTGCAGCTGCTTAGCTATTGACGATGCTTTCAGGATACTGTTTGGATGAGGGGTGTGGCAGCTGGGAGCTGCGTTAGACCTCCCTGCTTGTAGGCTGAGCAGTACCGGGGGTGGGGGTGTTCTAATACGGCAAGGCTTGATGCTCCCTGGGGACTGGACCCATTTGGTTGCAAGCATACCTCTCAGCCTGTGAACACAACACATGAACACAACACATGAAGCTGCCTTATACTGAATCAGACCCCTGGTCCATCAAAGTCAGTATTGTCTACTCAGACTGGCAGTGGCTCTCCAGGGTCTCAGGCAGAGGTCATTCGCATCACATACTTGCCTGGTTCCTTTAACGAGATGCTGGGGCTTGAACCTGGGACCTTCTGCATGCCAAGCAGATGCTCTACCACTGACCCACGGCCCCTCCTTAAACAAAACACCCTCACAGCCAGTCTCTGTGTATCTGACCAGGTGGATGCACTGCTAGCATGCCTCCAAGGAGTGATTTGGGCAGTGAGGCTTGGCCGGGGGGAAAGCCCCAAGCAGAAACATAACCAATGCAAGCAGGCACTGTCCCAGGGCTGGCAAAAAGCTGGGGGTGCCTGTGGGTGGCATGGGACCTCTCCCTCTGCTTGCAGTACGTGGCTGCCGAGTGCCGCCTGGCTGGATCAGACCAGGGAAGGTGGGGGTCAACTACCCCATCTGTCTGTTTCCCACAGTAGGCAACCAGACGCCTGCAAGCTGGGCCAGAAGGAAAAAGCCCCCATCTCTTGTTTGCAGCACAGCAACTGGGATGCAGAGCTATGCTGCTCAGGTCCGTGGAGGTTCTGTTTTAGCTGCCTTAGCTAACCACCAGAGTTCTTCCTGGACGTATCTCTCCTCCTGATCCTTTGGGTTGCTTCAGCTGCCTTTGACTCTGCAAGCACCTTTTTGCTATGTGTTTGCTCTCGGCTGCCCTTTTGGTCTGGAGGGAGAGAGCACTGCTACTTCACCGCCTGGAAGTGGCCTACGAGATAGATCACAATGGGGTAGCCGTGTTAGTCTGTCACTAGCAATATAAAAGAGCAAGAGTCCCGTAGCATCTTAAAGACTAACACAATTTCTGGCAGGGGATGAAGTGGCCTTCCATCCCTTTCTCCTTGATTGTTCTCCCGGACAGCTGAGAGGCATGCTTGCAAGGAACACCCAACAGGGACCACTGGGTTCTTCAGGAAAGTCCCCCATGTACCTCTTTCCCTTCCCAGCATGCACCCTGGATCCCGGCTTGCCCTCCCATGCCAAAGGGGGTGGAAGGGAAACGCCACACCTGCAACCTCGGGGGTGGGCGGGAGCAAGGTGGATGTGAATTCGAGATGCCTCCAGCCGGAGCAGAGGGAGCCGCCTTCCTTGCCGGGAGCTGCACCTTGGCAGAGCGTTTACGCTTCCAATTAACCGGCCTTAATGAGGAGAGAGTGCCGGCTGGTTGCAGGGGGAGGCGGCTGTCGAGGTTAGTTAAGAGCTTCATTCTGGTTTGTGGAAATCTGCCTGATGAGTGGCGGTATGTCTGTTTGTGTATGCAAGCTCTTGTGTTTGTGCAGGGAGGCTGGGATCTGTATCCTCAGTCAAGCGTAGTTCCAGTTTTGTGGTCCATCGCGAGCGATCCAAGCGGGGCTGGGATTCCAAGCCGAGCTGGAGGACCTGTGTTGGAGCTGCTTTTTTGAACCAGACGTATTTGGGTGGGATTTGATAGGTGACTGATTCTAGCAGCAAAGGGGGTGTGGGCAGGTGAAGTGTGTCAAAGCTTTCTCGGGAGGTGGTGAGCTCTCCTTCCCGGGAGGTTTTTAAGCAGAGGCTAGATGGCCATCTGTCAGCAATGCTGATTCTATGACCTTAGGCAGATCATGAGAGGGAGGGAACCTTGGCCATCTTCTGGGCATGGAGTAAGGGTCACTGGGTGTGTGTGTGTGGGAGGTAAGCTGTGCATTTCCTGCATTGTGCAGGGGGTTGGACTAGATGACCCTGGTGGTCCCTTCTAACTCTATGATTCTATAATTAAAACCTTCCCCCTCCCAATGCTTCTGTGCTTTGGGCGGCACCTGGCAGGCCACTATTCTTGTTGGTTTTAAAACATTTATATCCCGTCCTGCCTCCCCAGACTTAAAGCGACACCAAGCTGCAAGGAAACAAAATCCAGCAGTTCAATTCAGAATTTTTTTTTAAAGCACAGATTAAAACACACAACATTTAAAAAAAAAAGAACCGGGGGGGGGGGGGGGTGGCGCGGCGGCGCAGAGCTGCAGTATCTGTTACTTTTTTTAAAAAAAGCTCTCCCTTTCAGTTTCCGCTTAAGGCAACTTATAATAACTTAAAACACAGCTCATCTTTAAAAACCAGCATCGAAAAGCCAATGTATCCAGGGATTTGTTCCAATAGTAAAAAAATGTGATTTAACCATCCATAACAATACGAGCCACTAAAGTGCTGTTGGCAGCATTCAGAAAAGCCCCTTCTAACCTGCCGTGGCCGTCCCCGGATGCCGCTGGAGGGGAAGGGCCTTTTTTCACATCTGTCAGTCCCAGGGAATATGGTTCTCCTTGCAGAGGACATGTGTCCCATCCTGGTCAAGGGAGCAGATGAGAGAGAGAGAGGGATGGGAAAGAGAAGCTGGATAGGTGGGTATTAGGGGAGGCAGCTTGAGTGCTTTGGGAGTGGGAGAAAAACGTCTCTCTCCACACCATTCATAATGGATAGAAGAAGAAGAAGAATAGTTGGTTTTTATATGCTGACTTTCTCTACCTTTTAAGGATAATCAAACCGGCTTACAATCACCTTCCTTTCCTCTCACTCAGCAGACACCTTGTGAGGTAGGTGAGACTGAGAGAGTTCGAAGAGAACTGTGACTAGCCCAAGGTCACCCAGCTGGCTTCATGTGGAGGAGTGGGGAAACCAACCCGGTTCACCAGATTAGAGTCCACTGCTCCTAATCACTACACCCTGCTGGCTCTCATTAATGCCCCCCACCCCTCAGTATCCTTCTAAACTTAAAATCCTGAGCATCGTGGCAAACAGAGTTTGTAGGAATAAAACTGCAAAGCCCGTTTGACCCAAAGCAAGAGTAGGCAAAGGTATAATGACTGCCCTGCTACCTGTTGAAAGTGGTGAGCTACCTTCCGGCGTCCTGCCGAGCATGGAGCAATAGGGAAGGGCAGGCACCCTTCAGATTGGCAAGGGGTTCACCAGTGAGCGTCACCTGATGCTCTCCTCACCAAGAGGAGGTTGGGATCGTGGCGTCGGAGAGCCTGTTCCCTGAGAAACAGCGCTAAAGAAATTAGACCTTTGTTCCCCAGCTAGAAAGCCTGTCCAGATTTGGGGGTGATTTCCCTTCATCTCCCGCACGCTCCTATACTTCATTTCCTTCTGCTAGCGGCCGCTTCGCAATAGTTTCAGTGGGGGCCGGTAAAGCCCTCTGATTGGATGATATGGTCATTCTCCCTCCCCCCCACCATGTCCAGGGAGACAATTTCTCTCCGAATCACTGCAAGTGTTAACAAGTCAATTATGGGTTCGAGGATGTGAGGATATCCTGACGCGTGCGCTCCCTCTCGAAAACGTTCCGTTGCTTAGCATCAGGTTTGAGCCGCAGTTGAGATTCCACTGGGCGGCTCTCTCGCTTGCCCGCGCGGGCCTCCTTGCACACCTGGCATCATGGATCGAGGGGGCTGTGTTTCCCTGCTGCTGGCTGATGTCGAAGCCCTCGCCAGAGCGCAAGCGTGTGCCGGGTGTCTTCAGCGGGGGAGAAGCCCCAGGGAAAAAAGCCACTCCTCGGGGTGGCTACCCCCCCAACCCATCATTTTCCTTTTCCATTAGGGTTTGGACCAATAAAGAAGTGGGGAAGCGGCGAAGCTTGAAGGCCCCTGCTGCTGCTTGTCATTCTAATGGAGGGGCCTGTTAGCGAGGCGCCGCTGCGGCGCTGATGAATTTCGGCAGTTTGTGCTGCATTAAGAGGCACAGAGAGAGAGAGAGAGAGAGAGAGAGAGAGAGATGCCTCCCACCCCGCCCCCCTTGCTTATCCTCTGGGTGGTAATTAACTTGCAAGGAAGGGAGCTTTTGGAGCAGTTTCCCCTAAAACGATTGCGGCGTGGCTTTCACAGGACAGTTGGGGTGATGGAGTGCCTCCCCCCTTTCTTGGTTTTTAAGCGGATAACCCCATCCCCGCTGCCTCTCAAGGAAGGCAACGGTTTTTTTTTTTTTTTTAATCCTGAATACACTGTTACAGTCGCGCAGCTTTGCGGAGGCAGGTAAATGCATCTCAAAACCTGCGGCAACTAGTCTCCGAGCGGTGCAGATGTGTCGGATCAAGCCAGCCTGGCAATGAGGTGCCCTCAGTCTTGGGGTGCCCTTGTCACATGGTCCTGATACTTTAAAAAGGTAAAGGTAGTTCCTTGTGCAAGCACCAGGTCATTCCTGACCCATGGGGTGACGTCGCATCCCGACGTTTGCTAGGCAGACGATGTTTACGGGGTGGTTTGCCATCGCCTTCCCCAGTCGTCTACACTTTACCCCCAGCAAGCCAGGTACTCATTTTACTGACTTCGGAAGGATGGAAGGCTGAGTCAACCTTCAGCCTGCTACCTGAAACCAACTTCCGTTGGGATTGAACTCAGGTCGTGAGCAGAGCTTTTGACTGCAGTACTGCAGCATTACCACTCTGCGCCACTTTACTGTACTTTTATTCTTATTACAGTCATTGACCGGAAAATACACATTCACGTATATAAAACATTCAAGCGAAGACAAAAGCAATTTTCAACAGGACAACACCAGAGGACTAATTCACGATAACATGGTCCTGATGCTGTCACTGCTACATAGGTAGAATTGTGGTCCGGTTTTCAGTATTTCAGAATGTGGGGGACGTTATTGTTCCCCGGAGATCCATGAGCAAAATAGCATTCTCAACTCGAGTCTGTCCTTGAAAAATCCCCTCTTTCAGAGCTTAAATGCCACAGTAGCGTGGTGTGTTCACAGAAGCTGACACCACTGTTGCTGTCACTGGCTCCTTGATGGTTTCCCCTTGTGAATAGAAAGGTGCCTCGCAATGTACAGATTTTTAACATTTTTACGCAGCGCTCTTTGTATAAGAAAATCCACGTCAATTGGGAATGGGGCAAGAGGCGCTTTGGAGGCCAGGAAGGATGCCAAAGAAACCAGAGCCCCACTGCTGAGCCCCAGTGGCTGGGGTGGGGATATCAGCCAGCATAGGGTACTGGTTTGGAGCAGTGGACTCTGATCTGGAGAACTAGGTTGGTTTCCCCACTCCTCCACACGAAGTCATCCGGGTGACTTGGGGCTAGTCACAGCTCTGATGGAGCTCTCTCAGCCCCACCTACCTCACAGGGTGTCTGTTGTGGGGAGGGGAAGGGAAGGTGATTGTAAGCAGGTTTGATTCTTCCTTAAGTGGTAGAGAAAGCCGGCATAGAAAATCCAACTCTTCTTCATCATCATCAGTGTGTGGAAGTGGCAGAGAAAGACCAGGATGGATTGGAGGGGAAGCCCGAGCCACCCTCCCTGCGGCTACAGGGACTGAGGGAGCAGCCAGGTATGGGGAAGCAGCAGCGGAGAAGAGCTGCATTGGGAGAGGGGTGGCTTAAAAAATGGGGCCTTTATGGAAGCCTCCGCGTGATCCCCAGGAAAAATCCCTGTCCCTCTCACTCTCCAGCAGTTTGTAGCAGCAGAGCCGACTGAGGGGAGTGTGTGTGTGTGTGTGTGTGTGTGTGTGTGTGTGTGTGTGTGTGTGTGTGTCGCAGCTGCTGCGATTGCTCCCTGCCGGGTGCCGGGGAGTAATTTTGCTGCTTAAGCCTCCAGATTGAATTTCTACAGAGTAAACGTCTCGTGCTGGAACATTTTACTAGACAATGTGTGTTTCTCCTGTCTCTGGTATTAAGTATTGATTCTTCCTCGGCAAACTGTCGTTTTTAAGCTGGAGTCGGGCGACTCTTCCGCCGCCGGCTTTTGCTTCTGCAAGAACCGGGTTTTCCCAGGCAGGCCTGTGTTGAGCGCCAAGGCGGTGGCGCGAAGGGGTGCTGGTGGTACACGTTTCGGTTTCCCTCGACCCGGGTGCCCCTGCATGCCCTTTCTCACCCCTCCTCCACCCCACCACGATCCTGGTAGCATGCTGCAGTTGCATACTCCAGTGACTGGGGGGCGGGCTGTTGGGGACATTTCTGCAGGTCCGTTCCCTCGCACGGACTGATGAGGCCCGCGGGCTCCTGTGGCTACTGGAGGAGGAGTCCCTTCAGCCCGGAGGCAACGAGGACACCCTGCTGGAGCGGCTTTTTGCCTACTATGGCCCACAGGATGGGGACAAGAAAGGTAAAGGAACAAGAAATGCCTTTTAAAAAAAAAGATTGTATTTTTATAGATATATAAAAACCGAATATAAGAAAACCCCGAATACAAAAGAAAATTAAAAGGCCATATCCTAACAGCAGTTGTCTGTCCATCTATCCATCCATCCAGGTTTGTATCTCGCCCTCAATCTCCGGCCAAGGCCCGGCTCAGGGCAGGTAACAATAAATCAATACAAAATACATCAAGACCATAAAACATCATCCGTTAAAACTATCAGAACCCTAAAGAATAATTAATAAATAAAACAATGGCATCAATTACATCAGCAGAAAAAGCAGGAATATAACAGACAATATTATAAGCAACGCACAATAAAAAACAATAGCAGTTATAAGCAGCGTATAGTAGAATAATGAAAAATATTAAACAGTGATCATCTTAATAATCTTAACATAAATCATAAGATACTCTGTATAAGGGATGCCTTTTAGTCGAGCTCAGGAATGCCTGGGTAGCGTGAAACATTATTTACTTCCAAATCCAGTAGCACCTTAGAGACCACCAAGATTTTCAGGGTATGAACTTTCGAGGTTTTGAGATTTTCAGGGTATGAGCTTTTGAGAGTCAAAGCTCCCTTCGTCGGATACGGAATCTGGTGAAGGGAGCTCTGATTCTCGAAAGCTCATACCCTGAAAATCTTGCTGTTCTTTGAGGTGCTGCTGGACTCAAATCTAGCGGTTCTACTGCAGATCAGCATTGCTACCCTCTGAAATTATTTATTGTTTACTTTATTGATGCCCCCTGCCTTTCTTCCCAATCGGGACACTTCCAGCATTCTCCTCCATTTTATGTACTCAACAACTCCATAAGGTAGGCTAGGCAGCGAGCTTCCACGGCAGAGTGGGGATTCGAACCCACGTCTCCCAGGCCCTAATCTGACATTCTAACCACTATACCTTTGGGTTGAGCTCAGGATCTGTTGCCTGGGCTTATGAGGGCAAGCACGAGACACCTGCAGCTTTGAGGAGCATCTCCCAGGACTCCTATGAAGGGGCCACAGCCAGGCTTGATTCAAGTTAGGTTGCAGGCAAATGATAGTTTTTGAGAGAATCTAAAGTGGTCCTCTGAGATGGTGTCGCCTTGCTCATGTGCCTCTGCACACTCCTTTGCCCCTTTGTTGTCTCAGCTCAGACAGGTTGCTCAGGTGCTTGAAGCTCCCAAAAAAACTCTTGTTTATCTTGGCAGTCATGGGATTGGGCTGTGTGGCCCAGCAAAGCATCTGCTTTGTGTGCAGAAGGTCCCAGGTTCTGTCTCCTGTCACGTCCAGTTAAAAAGAGGAAGGGCAGGGAGCTGTTCCTGTTGGCAGCAGAGGATAAGACTCGCAATAACGGGTTTCAGTTGTGAGAGGAAAGGTACCGGCTAGATTTTAGGGAAATGTTTTTTACAGTAAGAGTTGTTTGACAGTGGAATCAGCCACCTAGGGAGGTGGTGAGCTCCCCCTCACTGGCAGTCTTTAAGCAGAGGCTGGACAAGAACTTGTCAAGGATGCTCTAGGCCGATCCTGCATTGAGCAGGGGGTTGGACTAGACGGCCTGTATGGCCCCTTCCAACTCTATGATTCTAGTGAGTGGTGTGGAAGGCCTTCCCTTGAGGCTCTGGAGCAGTGCGGCCCATCAGAGGAGACGAGACTGGCCTTGGTAGACCGGGGGTCTGACTTGTGATGTGCAGATGTCACAGGCAACAATGGCGGGCTCTCCCTTCTGTATTTTGGATGCAGGAAATCACCTTATGCCGAGTCAGAGGCCTGGTCCACCTAGCTTAGCGCTGTCTCCTCTAGCTGGCGGCGACTCTCAGGCATTCCCACCACCTGCAGAGGGAGATCCTGTGATCCAGGACAGGAGAACGGGCATCAGCAGTAGCTATCTTTAAGTATTTGAAGGGCTGTCACTTAGAGGAGGGCAGGGAGCTGCTCCTGTTGGCAGCACGGACTCGCATTAATGGGTTTAAACTGGGGGGCAGAAAGGTACCGGCTGGATATCAGGGGAAATGTTTTTACAGTAAGACTTATTCGGCAGTAGAATCAGCAACCTCGGGAGGCGGCAAGCTCCCCCTCACTGGCCATCTTTAAACTGAGGCTGGACAAGCACTTGTCAGGGGTGCTCTAGGCTGATCCTGCAGTTGTGCAGGGGGTTAACATAAGAACATAAGAAAAGTCCTGCTGGATCAGACCAAGGCCCATCAAGTCCAGCAGTCTGTTCACACTGTGGCCAACCAGGGTTGGACTAGATGGCCTGTATGGCCTCTTCCAACTCTATGATTCTATGAATGTTATTCTTCCCAAACCCATGGCAGCAGCTGCTCCTGCGCATGCTAAGGTGCAGCTAGTTTGGGGACGACTGTGACCCTCTTCCCTCTCCCCAGGCCCCAACCCCTTGCTGCGGAGCAGTAAGGCTCGGCACTTCTTCCTGGGCCACAGCTACGGCACGAACTGGGTGGAGTACGACACCACCGGCTGGCTGAGCTACGTCCGGCAGAATCCGGCCTCCCAGAACGCCTCGCTTCTCCTGCAGGGCTCTCAGAAGTAAGCCACGGGCTGCCAGAACTTGGGAGGGCAGTGGTTCGGGAAAGCGAGCTTTCTTTCTTCTGTCTGTCAGTTGCTCAGTCGAGCTGGACAGGCATTGCTGGCGGTCTCCTTTTGTTAGGCTGCAGGGTTGGGAGAGGTACTCTGAGCAGTTGGCTTTGGTAGTTTTGACCCTGCTCGGATGCTTTTATTAAGGCTCCCCTCGGTGCCTGGTGGAGGCGGCTGCTGCTCCCAACAGGCCTCCCTTTGTCTTTTCTCCTTGAAGGTGGGGTTGGGCAGCCCTAGTGGAGAGCCAGCATAGTGAAGTGGTTAAGAGTGGTGGTTTGGAGCAGTGGACTCTGATCTGGAGAACCGGATTTGGTTCCCCACTCCTCCACATGAGCGGCAGAGGCTAATCTGGTGAACCGGGGTGGCTTCCCCGCTCCTCCACATGCAGCCTGCTGGGTGACCTTGGGCTAGTCACAGTTCTCTTTGAGCTCTCTCAGCCCCACCTACCTCACAGGGTGTCTGTTGTGCGGAGGGGAAGGCAAGGCAACTGTAAGCTGGTTTTGAGTCTCCTTAGAGCAAATCGGGGTATAAAAACCAACCTTCTTCAGCATGGTGTAGTGGTTACGAGTGGTGGTTTGGAGTGGTGGACTCTAACCTGGAGAACGGGGTTTGATTCCCCACTCCGCCACATGAGCGGTGGGTGCTGATCTGGTTGGTTTCCCCACTGTGGCCTCTAAAGGGGGTGCTCTCATCCTCTGCGGTGGTGGCGGTGCTCTTCCATAGACAGTCTTGGGATGGAGGGAGGACCTTGACAGCCTCTTTCCTGCCTCCTCAGGAAGATGATCAGCAGCCTCTTTGCGGGCCGAGCTGGGACTGGCATGGTGCTGTCTGGGTCCATCGCCGGCCTGGAGGGGGGCTCCCAGCTCGCCCTCCGCAGGGCCACCAGCATGCGGAAGACCTTCGCCACCGGGGTGGCAGCCATGAAGAAGAAGTCGCTGTGCATCCAGATCAAGCTGCAAGTGGTGAGTTTCTGGGCCGTGGCTCAGTGGCAAAGCCTCTGCTTGGCATGCAGAAGGTCCCAGGTTCAATCCCCGGCCTCTCCAGTTAAAGGAACTAAGCAAGTGGGTGAAGTGAAAGACCTCTAACCTGAGACCCTGGAGAGCCGTTGCCGGTCTGAATAGACAATACTGACTTTGATGGACCAAGGGGGTCTGATTCAGTGTAAGGCAGCTTCAAGTGTTCAGAGTTGTATAAGAGGTATTTTAGGGGAGGGGCCGTGGCTCAGTGGTAGAGCATCTGCTTAGCATGCTGAAGGTCCCAGGCATCTGCTTGGCATGCAGAAGGGCCCAGGTTCAATCCCCGGCATCTCCAGTTAAAGGGACTAGGCTGGTAGGTGAAGTGAAAAACCCCTGCCTGAGATCCTGGAGAGCCACAGCCGGTCTGAGTAGACAATACTGACTTTGATGGACCAAGGGTCTGATTCAGTATAAGGCAGCTTCATGTGTTCACGTGGGCGGCCCTGGTTAAGGGGGGGGGGATTCTATGTGTGGTCCTATGAAATGAAGATTGCTTCCCCCCCCAACATTTCCCTTGACTAACGCTCTTTCCCTGCCATCCAGGATGCACTGATCGACACCCTCAAGAAGTCCAAGCTCCACTTTGTCCATTGCTTCCTGCCCAAGGCGGACGGATGGAGCGGGGACCCCAAGGGACCGGGGGCGCGAAGGGTCAGCACAACCGAGCTGGACCTGCACGGGGAGCACTGCGAGGCCGGACTCATGCAGCTGGATGTTCCCTTGCTGAGGGCCCAGATCCGGGGCTCCCGCCTCCTTGATACCCTTCGGATGTACCGCCAAGGTTGGTGCCCCCCCCTCCCCAGGGCTGGGTTGAATGAGTGGGAGAGGGGGGGAAGAGGCCCCTTCACGACAGCCCATCTGCGAGGCCCCTTATTCCGGGGGGCCACACCCGCTTGGCTGTCTAGGGCAGAGGTCCCCGAACTTTTTTGAGCCTGGGGGCACGTTTGGAATTTTGACACGGCGTGGTGGGCGCAGCAACAAAATGGCTGCTGCAAAATGGCTGCCGTAGAAGGTGGAACAGGCCACAAAATTATTGCCACGGCTTAACTTCAGTAACATGGTGTAGATCCTTGTGTTGTGGTGGCAGCTGCTGCCGAAGCAACATTATAAAAAACTGCACAGCCATTCAAATCTCCATTAGTCAAACAGAAGCCTTGCTGGGCAAAAGCCCTACCTGGCTCTGCCCACTTCCTGAAAACATTTGGCGGGCACTAGAGAAGGTGTCGGCAGGTGCCATGGCGCCCACAGGCACTTGGTTGATGACCCCTGGTTTAAAGCAGTGTTGTCTTATGTCCTGCTAGGGACAGCATAAGGTTATCAGCACATGGAAGGGGGGATGACCAGCAGAGTTCTTGCTTCCAGTACTGGCAATATTGGCAGGGTGGATGTTTCTCCACAAGCATTCAGATAGTTGCTCTTTTTCAGTCCTGTTGGGCACCGACGTTTCCCTTGGAGGCAGCTCTTCCTGCTTCCTCCTTGTACGAGCCACCAAGGTGATCCCAATCAGTCAGAAACCATATAGCGAATAGGGTGGTGCCGCAATGTTATGCAGCCAATCAGGTTTGGGAGGGGAGGGCAATTGAGAGCAAAGGCAAACTCACTGAATAAGTGAGCGGTTCTGTAAGGAGTCCAAGAAAGGAGATCCCTGTTTTGACCTTGGCCAAAAACACTTGTGAGAAACTGTGAATAGTTTTCAAATGGGTAGCCATGTTAGTCTGCAGTAGAAGGGAAAGATTCAAGTCCAGTAACACCTTAAAAGATTTCCAGGGTATAAGCTTTTGAGAGTCCAAACTCCCTTTGTCTTTAAGATGCTGCTGGAATCGAATCTTGCTCGTGAATAGTTTTTGCTCAGTCACAAAATCACACAAGGTTGGAAGAGAACACACGGGCCAGCCAGTCCAACCCCTTGCTATGCAGGATCCTACAATCAAAGCGCTCCCAACAGATGGCCATCCAACCTCTGCTTAAAGACCTCCAAAGACGGGGACTCCACCCCCACCCCGAGGGAGGGCATTCCACCGTTGAACCGCCCTCACCGTCAGAAAGTTCTTTCTAATGTTTAGGTGGAATCACTTTTCTCTTAGTTTAAATCCATTACTCCGTGTCTTAAGTCTCTGAAGCAACAGAGAACAAGCTAGTTCCCTCATTAACATGGCATCCCTTCAAATATTTAAACATGGCTATCATGTCTCTCCTCAACCTTCTCCAAACTAAACAAACCCAACTCCCTAAGTCTCTCCTCATAGGGCATAGATTCCAGACCTTTGACCATTCTGGTCGCCCTCCTCCAGACACGCTCCAACTTGTCAACATCCTTCCTAAATTGTGGAGCCCAAAACTGGACACAGTATTCCAAGAGAGGTCTGACCAATGCAGAATACAGTGGTAGTATTACTTCCCTTGATCTAGACACAATACTTTTTTTGATGCAGCCCAGAATTGCATTGTCCTTCTTAGCCACCATATCACACTGTTGACTCACAGTCTCCTCCTCTCTACTCTTCAATCACTTCTCTCATGAACACATGAAGTTGCCTTATACTAAATCAGACCCTTGGTCCATCAGAGTCAGTATTGTCTACACAGACCGGCAGCGGCTCTCCAGGGTCTCAGGCAGAGGTCTTTCATATCACCTACTTGCCTAGTCCCTTTAACTGGCGATGCCAGGGATTGAACCTGGGACCTTTTGCGTGCCAGGCACATGCTCTACCACTGAGCCACAGCCCCTCTCTTAAAAGGTTAAGAACACATGAACACCTGAAGCTGCCTTATGCTGAATCAGACCCTTGGTCCATCAAAGTCAGTACTCAGACCGGCAGCTCTCCTCCACCCAAACACTACAGCCCGCTGAAGCTGATACCCCCCTCTGCCTCTGCTCCCCCTGGGAAGACGCCCCACCAAAGCACATCCCTGCATTCCTCCCTCCGAGCAGTGCATGGCGGAATTGGTGTTTATTATTTCAAAACCAGGTTGTTAGTGCTCTGAAGCAAGATCAATGTTGTGCACGGAACCAAGGATCAATGGCCCAGCAGGGGAGGGGAGGGGGCTCAGTGCCCCGGTCGATGAGGCTGATGATTAATTAAGACCTGAAGAATCAACACCGCTATCTTGGCCCATAAATTTAATTGCAATCCGTAGGCAGTCGATAGCCAAATCTATGCCGGGCTTCTCGGAGAAGCCTTTGCTGCCGGTAGGTGTAGTAACACAAATTGTCGTGTGCGGCGGAGGGTTGCGGGGTGCGCCGGGGGCCCCCCTTTCTGACAAGTTTCTTTGGCATGTCTCTCTGGCTCCTTGGCAGGCTGTTCTCTTTCTAGCGTGCTCTCTAGGAGGAGAGATGCAGAAAAAACTATTTTTAACCTGCGGGTGAGGATTCCCCTGTGACGGCCAGAGAGGTGCATTTGAGGCCAGGGAGACACAATGGAACTGAAGTCAGGGTGGAAGAGGGATCTTCTCCTGCTTATCTTGCTTACAGTTCTGAGAAACAAGGTCTCTGGTTTTGAAAACACTTGCGAAAACCTGCTTTGAGCAATGAGATTTGAGTCCAGTAGTACTTTAGAGACAGACAAGGTTTTCAGAGAGCTTTGACTCTTGAAAGCTCATACCTTGAAAATTTTGCTGCTCTCTTAAGATGCTGCTGGGCTCGTATCTAGCTGTTCTACTGTAGACCAACATGGCTGCCCTCTGGAACCACTATGACCAGCAATAGCCATAGAATAGGGGAGCTGGATGGGATCCAAAGATCCTCTAGGCCAGCCTTTCTCAAAATGGGATCCACAGGCTCCTGGGGAGGGGTGAGTCCATGCAGATGTTCTGCAAGTCCTTTGTTGTATGTCCACCTGGCTGGTGCAAGCATTCCCTTTGCATGTCCACCTGGCTGATGTGGAAGGGGGGCAGTGGAAGGAGACAGAATTGGCACCCCCTTCTTTCGCCGAGTGGGATTTAGAATCATAGAATCATAGAGTTGGAAGGGACCACCCGGATCATCGAGTCCAGCCCTGCACAATGCAGGAAATTCACAACTACCTCCCCCCCACACACACCCAGTGACCCCTACTCAGTGCCCAGAAGATGGCCTCCCTTTCATGGTTCTGCCTAAGGTCATAGAATCAGCATTGCTGACAGATGGCCATCTAGCCTCTGCTTAAAAACCTCTAGGGAAGGAGAGCTCGCCACCTCCCGAGGAGCTCCTGCCGCCTGCAGTCGCCTGGCTGCCAGGTCACCTCAGAGCACTAGCCAACAAATGTGCTGACTGGTCACTGGCAACCAATAGCTGAGCCCAATGAACCACTAGTTGAATGGCATCAAAGGGGTCCAGTCTGAATGCACTTGCGCCGGTTGGTGGTGGAGGAAAGGGGGCCATCGAGTCGCAGCCGACTTTCAGCAGCTCCTTATGGGGATTTCAAGACAAGAACTGAAGAGAGGTGGTTTGCCTTTGCCTGCCTCGGCATAGCAGCCCTGGACTGACTTGGTGGTCTCCCATCCAAGTACCAAGCAGGGCTGACCTAGCTTGTGTGTGTGTTAAGTCGCTCCTGACTCAAGGCGACCCTATGACTCAGTGTCCTCCAAAATGTCCTATCTTTTACAGCCTTGCTCAGGTCTTGCAAATTGAGGGCCATGGCTTCCTTTCTAGAGTCAATCCATCTCTTGTTGGGTCTTCCTCTTTTCCTGCTGCCTTCAACTTTTCCTAGCATGATTGTCTTTTCCAGTGACTCTTGTCTTCTCATAATGTGACCAAAGTATGATAGCCTCAGTTTAGACATTTTAGCTTCTAGGGTCAGTTCAGGCTTGATTTGATTAGGGGAAGGACTGTAGCAGAGCATCAGAAGAGGAGGAAGAAGAAGAGTTGGCTTTTATATGCTGACTTTCTCCACCACTTAAGGGAGAATCAAACCGGCTTACAATCACCGTCCCTCCTCCTCCCCACAACAGACACCCTGTGAGGTAGGTGGGGCTGAGAGACTGTGACTAGCCCAAGGCCACCCAGCTGGCTTCATGTGTGTAGGAGTGGGGAAACCAACCCTGTTCACCAGATTAGCCTCTGCCGCTAATGTGGAGGAGTGGGGAATCAAACCCGGTTCTCCAGATCAGAGTCCACTGCTCCAAACCACTGCTCTTAACCACTACGCCACGCTGGCTCCCAAAGAAGGCTGCTAGTACTCAGCTTCCAGCAGTATTGTTTTCTGGACATGTGCTGTAACTGTGCATTTCCACACTGGGCTCTGGGTATTAGTGTATCTTGTGGGAGATCCTCTGCAACTTCAGGACTCCGGTCTGTTTGGAGCCCATGCCAAAGAAAAGAGGCAGGCTGCATGTTGTCTCTAGCAAACCTGCATCTCAAATGACTCCCTGGCTGATATCTCCACACCAGCCAAGTTTTTCGTGCCAGGGAAGGCTCTTCTCTTCTCTTTGTTGACTATATTTGGAAATTGAGAATTACAGGGGTGGGGGCAGGCAGTAGTCTGTCTTGCTCCAGACCTGTCTTATAAGAAGGAACCAGCTAGAAGTTTGCGAGGGAGGCGTGATCTTGAAATCCATTCCCTTGTGCTTATACTTTCCCAGTGTTCCTGTAGTCAGAGGTAGATTGGTTTCCTTTTTTTTAAAAATAATTTTTTATTTTTATAACAACATAACACATACATACAAATATAAAACATTCACTCCCTGTACATAATCATTGCTCCATATCTATAACAAGATCCACATCAACTTCCGCACTGGAGTGGAGATAAGTCATTCTATAATACATACTCTTAAACAATAGATCTTGAAAATAATTAAGACTTTAACATAACTGAAATACACACATTTATACTCAAACCTGCATATAATCTAGCTACCTGCATATAATCTAGCTACCTGCATATAATCTAGCCAATATATTATATTGTATTATATTAATATATTAACACTGTTTATCAAGCCTATTAGCCAATATATCTAAACAATACATATTTATACCCCTCTACTAAGTTAATACCTAACATGTATTGTTTATCTACTAAGAGGAAAGGAACTATTAATATTTGAGTTTATAGCAATTTATTCATCTGCATATTCTCTCCACTATCTTATAAATCCAATTCAGCTTCTCAGCACAGGGGTAGATTGGTTTCCGAATGTAGACATGGCACCGTTTCATGTTTGGAGCTGTTTCCCGCCGCTACTCTTGGCCTGTACCTAAACCATCAGAGAAGAATCTTTGGTAGCGTATTCCATTATACATTATGTGAGCAGTAGTTCCCTTTGTAAACCTTCATGAAGGGATAGCTCTCTCCGGCTGTTAGTCTAATGCACGGGTCGTCAAAGTGCGGCTCCCGAGCCGCATGCGGCTCTTTGAGCCCTTGAGTGCGGCTCTTTCCAGTCCCACCCAGCTGGTGGAATGTCCTCCAAAACATTCTTTAACAGCCTTGCTCAGGTCTTGCAAACTGAGGGCCGTGGCTTCCTTATAGTGTCAATCCATCTCTTGTTGGGTCTTCCTCTTTTCCTGCTGCCTTCAACTTTTCCCAGCATGATTGTCTTTTCCAGTGACTCTTGTCTACTCATACAGTACATCATAATATATAATACTATAATTAAAATCTATTGTATAATCCTAAAAAATTAACAGACTAAGACCAGGAAAGTCCAGATGATGCCCTTTATGCTAGTAATGGTAGCAAAACAACCAGGTGAGAAAGGTGGAATAGGCGGGACCAGGACCAGGAGGCCAGCTAAGATGAAACCTTCACTGCCCTCAACCATAGGCCTGGGAGAACATCTCTGCCTTGCAGACCCTGCAGAACTGAACTAAATTCCGCAGGTCTTGGGTCTCATTTGACATGGCCTCTGTGCAGCTGTGATCTCAGGAAACCTGTGGACTTGGTTCCTCTGTGTTGCCCCTTGGTCTCTTAGAGCCCCGCGTCCAGCTGTGGGCCGGCAGATGTGCTCTTTCGGCATCTGGGGCCACCGCCTGTCTTGCTGAGTTGTACCCCAGAGGGCTCCAAGGAAGCCACAAAGTTCCGGTCTCTGGCTGGAGAACAGAGACACCTGCTGCAGGATCACTTGGGAGCCCTGCTCTCTGCCGAGTTGCCTTGTCCAGGGCAGATTATTTTAACGACCCTTTCTTTGTATGGCCCCGCAGGTTACCCCGATCACATGGTCTTTGCAGAGTTTCGACGGCGCTTCGACGTCCTGGCCCCTCACCTGACAAAGAAACACGGGCGCAACTACATCGTCATGGACGAGAAGCGGGTGCGACACGGGGAGGGGGATAGCCAGATGCCGCGCCTCCCCATCAGTAGCCAGGGAGGAGTGTGTGGGTAGACTGGGAAATAGCAACTGGGCCTCCTGGGGCCAAGAGAAATAAAAGGGCCGCGCCGGTAACAGGAGATAAAGATAAGGCCAAGGCTAATGGTGCAAAATAGGTAAAAACTTGTTTTTTATTACTCAGAATATAAATTCCCTACTCATTTCGCCCAAGGGGCTTCTTCAGGGGAATGTGTAATATATAATATATAAATACAGTACTGAGTTTATACAAGTAAATATTTGGTTAAAATTATATGAACAAATAAAACACTATATTAAAAGTCAGAATACAAGCTATATCATATACAAGTAAATATTTGGTTAAAATTATACAAAGAAATAAAACACTATATTAAAAGTCGGAATACAAGCTATATCATATACAAAAAAATTGCAATCTCAAGGACGAATAAGCTCTGGCAATTCAGGGCATTTCTATTCTGAGTAATAAAAAATCCTTTAACCAATTTGCACCATTAAGAACATAAGAAAAGCCATGCTAGATCAGACCAAGGCCCATCAAGCCCAGCAGTCTGTTCACACAGTGGCCAACCGGGTGCCTCTAGGAAGCCCCCAAACAAAACAACTGCAGCAGCATCCTGCCTGTGTTCCACAGCACCTAACATAATAGGCATGCTCCTCTGATACTAGAGAGAATAGGTATGCAGCATGACTAGTAGCCATTTTGATTAGTAGCCATGGATAGCCCTCTCCTCCATGAACACGTCCACTCCCCTCTTAAAGCCTTACATAAGAACATAAGAAAAGCCCTGCTGGATCAGACCGAGGCCCATCAAGTCCTGCAGTCTGTTCACACCGTGACCATCCAGGTGCCTCTAGGAAGCCCCCAAACAAGACGGCTGCAGCAGCATTGTCCTGCCTGGGTTCCACAGCACCTAATATAGGCATGCTCCTCTAATCCTGGAGAGAATAGGTATGCAGCATGACTAGTATCCATTTTAACTAATAGCCATGAATACCCCTTTCCTCCATGAATATGTCCACTCCCCTCTTAAAGCCCTCCAAGTTGGCCTTGGCCTTATTTTTGTCTCCTCCCGGGGCCAATCCACCAAGAGGGCGAGCGGGGAGGTGGTGGCTGTGGGATTCTCTGGTTCCTGTCCCGGAGGGAGCAGCGTGGGACGTGGCCGAGCGGGCTTTCTGCGGATGTGGCTGTCAGGCAGCGACTGACGTTTTCTGTTCTCCCCCCCCCCCAAGGCAGTGGAGGAGCTCTTGGAGTCCCTGGAGCAGGAGAAGAGCAGCTTCCACATGGGCTTGAGCCGGGTAAGAGCAGCCGGAGTCTCGGGGGCAAAGCTGTGCTTCCCAGCAAAGGTATCCTCGAGCCCCTGCATAGGACCAAGTCCTATGAGGAAAGGTTGAAGGAGCTGGGTATGTTTAGCCTGAAGAGGAGAAGACTGAGAGGGGATATGATAACCGTCTTCCAGTACTTGAAGGGCTGTCATATAGAGGATGGTGCCGAGTTGTTTTCTGTTGCCCCAGAAGGTCAGACCAGAACCAGCGGGTTGAAATTAAATCAAAAGAGCTTCCGTCTAGACATTAGGAAGAACTTTCTAACAGTTAGAGCGGTTCCTCAGTGGAACAGGCTTCCTCAGGAGGTGGTGAGCTCTCCTTTCCTATGGGTTTTTAAGAAGAGGCTAGGTGGCCACCTGTCAGGAATGCTGATTCTATGACCTTAGGCAGATCATGAGAGGGAGGGCATCTTGGCCATCTTCTGGGAATGTAGTTGGGGTCACTGGGTGTGTGTGTGGGGAGGTAGTGGTAAATTTCCTTCATTGGCCAGGGGGTTGGACTAGATGACCCTGGTTGTCCCAACTCTAGGATTCTATGATTCTATGCTGGAGGCGGTGCCCCATCCAGGCAGAGGAGGGGAAGGGAAGGGAGAGCACAGATTTGGGGTGAAAGAGCCTGGGGATTGGATGCCTGTCATTGCACTCACAGCTTCTGTGTGGGTGTGGGTGGTTTTTTTAATTTTAAAATCAAAATTCTTTGACAGCCAGAACTGAATTCTAAAACTGGTATCCATCATGCAAAGGGGCATGATTCCCCCCCCTTTCTTGTGCGTCCTTTCTTCTGCTTCCCCCAGTCATGGGGAGTGGGAAGGAGCTCTACAGCCTGCTGATGTCTGGTCCCTTCTGACCACTGGGAATCCTCCCTGGTGACTTCTAACTTTCAACGTTTCTGTAGGCGTTGCCCTCTTTGCTTAACCGTGTAATTTTGCAGCTTTGTGGGCCAGAAACTTTTGTCTTTTTTAAGCGAAAGCTGTGATTTTTAGCAAGGCGGTTTCTACCTTCTACAGGCTTTTGGCATGATGTCAGAAATGCATCAGCCACTTGGTGTTGGAGCGGTGGAGTCTGATCTGGAGAACCGGGTTTGATTCCCCACTCCTCCACATGAGTGGCAGATGCTAATTTGGTGAACTGGATTTGTTTCCCCACTCCTCCACATGAAGCCAGCTGGGTGACCTTGGGCTAGTCACACTCTCTCAACCCCATCTACCCCGCAGGGTGTCTGTTGTGGGGAGGGGAAGGCGATTGTAAGCTGGTTTGATTCTTCCTTAAGTGGTAGAGAAAGTCGGCATATAAAAACCAACTCTTCTTCTTGGTTCAGGTGTGAGCTGTCTTTGGGGCTGGGTGCGGGTGTCTCATTTGGGGCTCTCTAACTCTTTAAAACAGAGCCCTGTGGCGCAGAGTGGTAAGCTACAGTACTGCAGTCCAAGCTCTGCTCACGATCTGAGTTCAGTCCCAACAGAAGTTGGTTTCAGGTAGCTGGCTCCAGGTTGACTCAGCCTTCCATCCTTCTGAGGTCAGTGAAATGAGTACCCAGCTTGCTGGGGGTAAAGGGAAGATGACTGGGGAAGGCACTGGCAAACCATCCCGTAAACAAAGTCTGCCTAGTAAACGTTGGGATGTGACGTCACCCCATGGGCCAGGAATGACCCGGTGCTTCCACAGGGGACCTTTACTTTACTGTAACTCTTTAATATCACTTGTGAAGATCTTTTCCCAAGGTTCTGCCGTGTGTGTGCCCCCATCAGAGGTCAGGGGGATGACCCCGCCAGCCAGGGCCTTTCCTGTGCTGTCGCCCTGGAAGCCCCTCCCCACAGAGGCTTGTCTGGTGACAGGTTTGCAGACCTTTCGGTGATCGGCAGAAACTCTTGTCGTCCAAACCACTTTTTGAATTGCTCTTTTGGAGGGGTGTTTCTTATTCCCTCCCATTAGAGGATTCTACTGGTTTTAGGCAGCTTCGCAATCGTTTTTGTTTTCACCTGCTGAGTATTTTCAGCTGCGGATTCTGTGCGCGATTCTTTTATGCGCTGCTAGATAATTGTGGTGGTTTATTGTCTTAATTGACTTTTGCGAGCCACTTTAGAGGTGTTCTGTAGACAGGCAGGGTGTAAACATTTAACAAAACGAGGGGTGGGCTGCTGCTTGGCTGTTCTGGCTCAGCGGGGAGCGCCCCCCCATTTTGTCTGTCTCGGCCAGAGCTGCGTCGCCAGCAGTTAATGTGCAGGGACGCCGTGGCTCAGGCTGACGGGGGTGGGGGGGGGGTCACAAGGAAGGCTTGTCACAACGATTCTGCATATTCCAGGAGCCTGTAAATTCAAAGCGAAGAGAGGAGAGGAGAGGCTGAATCGTGCACACTTCCTTCTGCCCCGCTGCTTTGTAGAACATCAGCGTGAAGTGGGCACCCTGGCACTCAGGGAAGCTGGGGACAGAGCGATTGCAGGGCATTCCCTGGGGTTCCCGTTACTCTATTGTCTTACGGATTCCTTGCCACCGAAGCAATCGGTCCCAAATGGATGGCCGGGGGATGGCAGACTCGCAGCTGACCGGGCCCCAGAGTTGGCTCTGGGCCTGGAAACGCAGGGGCCCCACTGGTCTGTGCCAGCTGCTGGAGCTGTCGGTGGCGGAGAGGGTCCTGTTCCCCACCTCTTGCCCAGGGTGTTGTCCTTGGGATGAGTGTGGTGGTGAGGGTGGGCCACCTGGAATGCCTTGGTTTGATTCCCCGCTCCTCCACATGAAGCCAGCTGGGTGACCTTGGGCTAGTCACAGTTCTCTCAGAGCTCTCTCAGCCTCACCTACCTCACAAGGTATCTGTTGTGGGGAGAGAAAGGGAAGGAGATTTGTAAGCCAGTTTGATTCTCCTTAAAAGGCAGAGAAAATTGGCATATAAAAAACAACTCTTCCTCTTCAAATAGGATCCCAATGGAAGTGAACATCAAGATGTTAACACGTTTCGGCATTAAAAAATATTCAAAATAAATTATACGTACAATAATTCAATAAAAACACCTTGCCACTTCTCCTGCCTCAAGCTCCCTTTGCCCACCTGTTCGCAGTGGCCGACTCTCTCAAAGGGCATGCAGGGAATACTCTTGAATCTTCTCTCAGTGCGGTGCTTCTCTTCCGTGCCGGAAGAAAGCGCCGCTCCTGACCCGGGTATGTTTGCACTTGCCGAGATGTGAAATACTGATTCTGTTGAGGCTGGGGTGGGCCTGGGGTTCCAGCATCTCCCCCACCTCCAAATGGGGGGCAGGCTGCCATTGACGGCCTGCTTGGCCCTCTTCGTGGTGAACTTTGCAGTGAAAGGTGGGGAGCCAGTGTGGTGTAGTGGTTACGAGTTGCGGTTTGGAGCAGTGGACTCTGATCTGGAGAACCGGGTTTGATTCCCCCACTCCTCCACATGAGTGGCGGAGGCTAATCTGGTGAACCAGGTTCAATTCCCCACTCCTTCACATGAACGGTGGATGCTAATCTGGTGAACTGGGTTGGTTTCCCCACTCCTCCGCATGAAGCCAGCTGGGTGACCTTGGGCCTAGTCACAGTTCTCTTAGAGCTCTTTCAGCCCCACCTACCTCACAGGGTGTTTGTTGGGAGGGGAAGGGAAGGTGATTGTAAGCCCGTTTGATTCTGCCTTAAGTGGTAGAGAAAGTCGGCATATAAAAACTAACTCTTCTTCTTTTTCTGAAAATTTTCTGGCTGTTGTATCAATGTCTTTTCATACCTGCTGACTTGTTGGGAACTCGCTTCATGCTGTGTCTGCCCCGGAGCTGGGAATTGACCCTCCCTTCTTTTTTCCTGCCCTCCTTCTCTCCCCTCCTCACAGGTGTTTTTCCGGGCAGGAACGCTGGCCAAGTTGGAGGAGCAGCGTGACAAACAGATGAGTCGAAACATCTCGCTTTTCCAGGCCGCCTGCCGGGGCTTCCTCGCCCGCCAGCAGTTCAAGAAGAGAAAGGTACGCCGCGGAGGCCTCCTTTAAAGTCAGTGGGGAAAGGGAGTGAGCCAGCGTGCACGCACGAGCTCTGCCTCCCCCCCAGTCCCCTTTTGCGTTTACATATCGTGCCGCTGACTCTGGGACTTAGCCAAAAATGGGCATCTCTGCCTCCCACGCGCTGGGCAGAATCGCAGGCTCTCCCTGCCTCTGCCAGGAGAGGAACTGGGACTCCTCAATCCTGGGGAGGAGATGGCTCTCGAATCTTCTAGCAGGTATGAAAGTACTCGGTGTGTGTGTGTGTCTGTATGCGTGTGTTGTGCGCGTGCACGTCTTGTCACCCCATTAGGCAAGGCAAGAGGGCTGGAAGCGGGGTGTGAGGGTCTCTGTCTTTGTGTCTCCGCTTTCCATCACCTGCGGTATTATCAGTGAACTCGTAAAAGCAGTTCACACCTTCTGGTCTCAGGCGCCAGGCCTGATGGCCCATGTATCTTCCCCCCCGCTGTTTTCCTGCCAGTACTCCCTCAGGCCGGTGCGGCCTTGGAAGTGTGATAGCCGCACCAGACTTCCTGGGATCCGTCTGATGTTTTGTATTATGCCAAGCTTGTAACTTCCCATAACAATAAGTGTGAACCCCAGTGCCCCAGTGCCCTGGAGTCAATATATTCTGTAAACCCGTATAGCCCCTCACTTGCAACTTTCTACCTGTGCCTGTCTCATCTCCTGAAGGCTTCAATAAATCTATTGTTTCTGTATCAACGTCTGAGCAACTGATTTGGAGAAGCAAACTCAGAGAGGGGGATCTCTCACATTAAGTTGCAAGTCCTTGCCTCTCGGACTGCAGCTGTACCGCTTTGGACAGAATGTCAGCCGACGAGGACACCACCCCTATCCCCGATGCCCCCAAGGCTCCGGACGAGCCGGAGAAGCCGGACCCGAAGGAGGAGGGAGCCAAGCCAAAGAAACCGAAGGGTCGCGCCCCCGACCAAGATCGGGACGAACGTCCCCGGGGGCTTACTTATTGGCTGGACTCTCCCAAGGGCTGGTCGCTCTCGCGGACTGCGGCGAAGGATCGCCGGTTGGCCTTCCCCAGCACGGGACTCGAAGGGGACCCGGCCCGCAAAGAGGCCCTCATGGAGGAAGAACGAAAGCAGTGGCAGGAAGACCGCCGGGCTATGCAGGAGCAGATGGAGACCATGCAACGCGTAATGGGTGAGATGGCCACGGCCCTAGATGCGCTGAAGTTGCAACCTCCAGCCGGTGCTCCCCCAGACGGGGCGCCGGTAGTTCCGCCCGCAACCCCTGCCCCCCCGGCCCGTCGGGACCTGAAAGTCACGTATGACGGGTCGGGAGACCATTTGACCTTTTTTATGGTCCAAGTGGACATTTTTATGCGGGAACAAGGCCGAACCTTTGTTTCTGAGGAGTCCCGGGTGCAGTACGTGGCTTCCTTACTGCAAGGGGAGGCGGCTGCCTGGATGGTGTTGCAGTATGAACTCCGCTCGCCGGTACTGCGAACCCTGGACGAGTTCATGGTAGCACTCCGAAACCGTTTTGAGGACCCGACTCTGGGTGAGCGGGCTAAAGCCTCCCTGATGCAACTGCGCCAAGGGACTAAGTCGGTGGCGCAGTATGCAAGTGAGTTCCAGTCACTGGCTAGCCGAATTCTGGACTGGAGTGAAGCTACCTTGGTACAATGTTTCAGGGAGGGTCTCAACCCAGACCTCCAACATTGGGCCTTCATGCAAGGGAACCCCCCGGATGTGGAAGGTTGGGTTCGCCATGCTGCTGACATCGAGAATCGCAAGCAACTTCTGAACTTGTCCAAGCAACGGCTTGGGCGAGACCCCAGGCCCCGAGGTGACCGTGGCCGGGAACTCCGGCAAGGGGGTGGCGGGGGTCTCTCGGCCGCGGAACGCCGCAAGCGGTTCGAGGCCGGCGTCTGCCTGGTCTGCGGGGGAAAGGGTCACTTTGCATCGCAATGCCCCTCTCGCTCAGGCCGTCCGACCCCCCCCCGTCAAACCCAGGCCGAGCCGACGAAACCGGCCGCCGACAGCCAGCCTCGCCGTAGAAGTGGACCACTGAGCCGGCGCTCCGGCGCACCCTCCGCTCTCCACGCGCGCCCCCAGGATGGGGCATCCGACTCTACGGTCCCATCGGGGTCCCGGATTACAAATACCGTCTTTGATTCGGACGGCTCCCCGGAGGCCACCACCCCGTCCCCCTCTTCCAGCGAGGAGGAAGAGTGGGAACAGCCGGCAAAAAACGCCGTCGGTCTGCTGTAGAGGGGGCTCCGCAGCAGACCGTCCCTATCGTTGTGCAAGGAGCTCCACCGATGGTAAGCGCCCAAGAGGACAATGTATTTGTGCGTGTTCATCTGTCCCTACCCAAAGGGGGTCCCCCGTTAGAGGTCCCCGCGTTGGTCGACTCGGGGTGTGCCCGCACCATGATAAATGAGGAAACTGCCAAGAAGTTGGGGGTCCGGCGCAAGCGGCTTCCGGGACCCCTCCGTTTTTCCCAAATGGACGGGAGTGACTTTAAACGGGGCCCTGTGACCCACAGAACTGCAGCCGTGATTATGTCCGTGGGGGAACATTGGGAACGGTTGTATTTCACCATCGCCCCTATTGTAACCCCTGTGGTGTTGGGGATGAACTGGTTAAGGGGACACAATCCCTCCATTGATTGGGTTAAACGGGTGCTTTCTTTCCCCGAAAACCCCTGTGGGTTGCATGACAAGGAACGGGTACTCAGAACTCCAGCCGCCGCACTGGTAGGGTCCCCCGCCCCAGTCTCTCCACAGTTACCCTCTGAGTACTCGCAGTTTACTGATGTTTTCGATGTTAGAGAGTGCGACGAACTGCCTCCCCACAGAGAAACGGACTGTGCCATCGAGATCGTAGGGGAAGGCAAACTGTCTAAGGGAAAGGTTTACCCCATGAGCCCCAGTGAAAAGACTGTATTGCGGGACTATCTGGATGTCAATCTGGCGAGGGGTTTCATACGCCCCTCCAAGGCTCCTTATTCAGCCCCAGCTTTCTTTGTAAAGAAAAAGACGGGAGATTTAAGACTGTGTATTGACTTTCGCAGACTGAACGCAGTCACCCAGTCTAATGCTTACCCCCTCCCTCTTATTCCTGACCTTCTAGCACAATTAAAGGAGGGCCGAATCTTCACCAAACTGGACTTGGTAGAAGCCTACCACCGCATTCGCATCAAAGAAGGAGACGAACCCAAAACGGCCTTTTCCAGTTGTTTTGGGATGTTTGAGTACCTGGTCATGCCGTTCGGACTTTCGGGGGCTCCGAGTGTCTTTATGCAATTAATTAATGAAGTTTTGCATGATTTACTGTTTCGGGGGGTGGTGGTATTTCTCGATGACATTCTTATTTACTCTGAGACCATGGAAGAACATGTGCGCCTAGTGCGAGAAGTGCTCCAGCGGCTGCGGGAGCACAAACTGTATGCTAAGGTGTCCAAGTGTGAATTCCACCAACCTTCTATTACATTTTTGGGGTATGTGATTTCCCACCAAGGGTTGGAAATGGACCCCGCCAAGGTCCAGGCGGTGCGGGACTGGGAAACCCCCACTACCCGCCGCCAACTTCAACAGTTTTTGGGGTTTGCCAACTTTTACCGGAATTTCATTCCCAACTTTGCCCAAGTTGCGCTTCCCCTCACTGCCCTGCTGCGTACCAAGGACAGGGGGGCTAGCGCCGCACTCCCCTCAGCCCGTCTGCAATGGTCTCCCCAGTGCCAGCAAGCTTTTGAACGTTTAAAGCTACTTTTTTCATCCGAACCCGTTTTGGCTCACCCGGATTGCACCAAGCCCTTCGTGGTGCAGGTGGATGCCTCGGATGTAGCAATGGGCGGGGCCCTATTGCAGAGGGATGAGGGGGGACGGTTAAGGCCGTGCGCCTACTTCTCCAAGAAGTTTTCCCAGTCCGAAATCAACTGGGCCATTTGGGAGAAGGAGGCAGCAGCGGTCAAACATGCCCTTACCATATGGAGACACTTCTTGGAGGGGGCCGAACTGCCGTTCGAAGTGTGCACAGATCACAAGAATCTTGAGGCTCTCAAGGGAGCTAGAAAACTCAATGCCAAACAAATTCGGTGGGCCCAATTTTTTGCAAAATTCCGGTTCACCCTCAAACATGTCCCTGGCAAAGAAAATGCCCTAGCTGATGCTTTGTCACGACTTCCCCAGTATCGCAACGATTTCGATCGCCCCGTCGACTCCCTGTTCACTCCCGAACAGCGAGGGGAAGTCCCTGGCTTAGCCGTCACCACCCGATCCCAAGCCCGCCAACCGGAGACCCCCCCTACGCTCAAAGGTATCCCGGAAGTGTTCCAACAGCGACTCCGGGACGCCTCCTTGCAGGAGGAGGAGCACAATCTCCTCCCTCCTGGCTTGGAACGAACCAACACTTGGTGGGTGCAGGGGGGGAAACTATATGTCCCATCTTCCCTTCGCAAAGAAGTATTGGGACTTGTACATGGGGCCAGGCTGGCAGGTCATTTTGGTTTCGTAAAAACGCTTCACCTGGTTCGAAGGCAGTTTTGGTGGCCCGGTATGAGATCTGATGTGGAGTTGTATGTGCGCAGCTGCCCCACCTGCGCCACAGCCAAGAAACGGATGGGAAAACCCCCGGGGCTTCTCAAACCGCTTGAGAACCCCTCCCGTCCCTGGGAAGTCATCGCCATGGATTTTATCACCGACCTACCTCCAAGTCGGGGGAAAACGGTTCTCTGGGTTATCACAGACCTCTTTTCCAAACAGGTTCATTTCGTTCCATGTGCAGGTCTTCCTTCAGCCCAGGGCTTAGCTAAACTGTTCATCACGCACGTCCTCAGGCTACACTCGATCCCGAGGAAGGTCCTCTCCGACCGGGGGGTCCAGTTTGTTGCCAAATTCTGGCGGGCTTTCCTAAAGTTAATGGGAGTGGAGGAACAGGGCCTTTCTTCCGCCTATCACCCCCAAACGGATGGTCAAACAGAACGAGTAAATGCGGTAGTAGAATGTTATTTGCGCTGCTATGTAAATTTCCACCAGGATGACTGGGTTGACCTGCTGCCATTTGCCGAATATGCGTACAACAATGCGCCTCATTCCTCTACCGGCTTTAGTCCCTTCCAAGTTATATACGGGACGGATTTTGGCCCTTTCGGTTCTGCCCCCGTCTCGCCAGAGCTCCAGTCTACCCCTGATCTTCAGGAGTGGATTCAGGTGGTTAAATCCACCTGGCCATGGTTGCTCAAAAATCTGGAAAGGGCAAAAAGCAAGTACAAGGAACAAGCGGACAAACACCGGTCTCCGGGATGGGAACTCAAGGTGGGGGAGCAAGTTTATCTGTCCACCAAAAACCTCCGCTCTCTTCGCCCCTGCAAAAAACTGAGCGACCGTTATGTAGGACCTTTCCCCATTACCAGAGTAATCAACGAGGTTACCGTGGAACTGAGTCTCCCTAAGACACTCAAGGGGGTTCATCCAGTCTTCCATATAAGCCTCCTCAAACCTTATGTAGCAGCTCCCCAGTTCCACCCCCCTCCCGCTCATGAGATTCCTACCGTAGTAGGAGGGGACACCCATTTGGAAATATCCAAGGTTTTAGATTCCAAATGGAAGAAAGGGAAACTGTTTTACTTTGTTCGCTGGAAAAACCTTGGCTCCGCTCATGACGAATGGGTGGCCGCACCCCACATGGCAGCTCCTCGCTTGGTCCGAGAATTCCACCTTGCTTATCCCGATAAGCCTCATCCTCCCGGAGGGGGGCCTTAAGGGGGGCAGAATGTGAGGGTCTCTGTCTTTGTGTCTCCGCTTTCCATCACCTGCGGTATTATCAGTGAACTCGTAAAAGCAGTTCACACCTTCTGGTCTCAGGCGCCAGGCCTGATGGCCCATGTATCTTCCCCCCCGCTGTTTTCCTGCCAGTACTCCCTCAGGCCGGTGCGGCCTTGGAAGTGTGATAGCCGCACCAGACTTCCTGGGATCCGTCTGATGTTTTGTATTATGCCAAGCTTGTAACTTCCCATAACAATAAGTGTGAACCCCAGTGCCCCAGTGCCCTGGAGTCAATATATTCTGTAAACCCGTATAGCCCCTCACTTGCAACTTTCTACCTGTGCCTGTCTCATCTCCTGAAGGCTTCAATAAATCTATTGTTTCTGTATCAACGTCTGAGCAACTGATTTGGAGAAGCAAACTCAGAGAGGGGGATCTCTCACACGGGGTCTCCATCCCCCTTCCCCCGAGGAAGCCCCGTCAAGCTTGTGGAAGCAAGATATGGTGGAATTGTGTTACTATGGGGAGGTGGGTTTGTTTTGTAGGGCCCTGATGCAGCGTGAGAGCTTTTTTTCATTTTCAACTGTGTGGCTGGGTAGGGAGGGCATAGCTTTCTAGGAACTTCTTCATTTGGAGGGAGGTTCTTTTGGGGTTGGGGTGATTTGAAGCACAAGGCACTCTTTGGTTGTGGTTTCCGACTCCGTTTTTTTGATCTCCCAACACTACCTTTCACTGCCCCCCCACTTTCCTTCTCCCCCTTTTTCCTAGTCTTCAGCATCCCTCTGAGTAGCCCTTCCGCAGTTGACTCTCCTTCTCAGTAGCCAGCTTCTTTCAGAGGGGGGTTGCTTTTATATGCTGCCTCTGTGCATCAATAGTCAGGCTGGTACCATGAGACAGACGTGATGGCAGGCCTTTCCTCTGGGTAGCGGGATGGGGAAGCTCTTGTCCTTCCAGGGCAGGATCAGGAAGTACCTGGGGAAAGGCAGGTTCCATTCCCCACTGGGAATAGCCAGTGTGGTGTAGTGGTTAAGAGTGGTGTAGAAGTGGACTCTGATTTGGAGAACTGTGTTCGATTCCCCACTCCTCCACATGAGCGGTGGAGGCTAATCTGGTGAACTGGATTTGTTTCCCCACTCCTACACATGAAGCCAGCTGGGTGATCTTGGGCTAGTCACAGCTCTTTCAGCCCCACCGACTTCACAGGGTGTCTGTTGTAGGGAGGGGAATAGAAGGTGATTGTAAACCAGTTTGAGTCTTCCTTAAGTGGGAGAGAAAGTCTGCATATAAAAACAAACTCTCCTCCTCCTCCTCCAGTCCAGGGGTGTCAAACATCCATCCTGCGGCCTAGATCCAGCCCCTTGAGAGCTCTTATCTGACCCACGAGCCAGCCGAGGCAGACACACACACCCACTCCTGATCTGGGCTGGCAAGCTTGCTGCAGGCTCGCCAGCCGAGGCCAACCACCCCTCCAGTCCTGAGCTGTCAATGACAAAAGTCTGTAAAACAAAAGAAAATACTGTAAGAGTGTTATTGTCTTAAGCATGTTTGTATTTTAAGTAAAACACAAAGTAAAAAATAATATAATTAATTGGCTTTTTCTTTTATAAAGTTTGTATCTCCGGTACCTGGCATTAAATTTTACGGTACATACGGACCGGCCCGACCAAGTGACATTTATGTCATATCCGGCCCGCGTAACAGATGAGTTTGACACCCTTGCTCTAGCCTTTCTGGGGGGAGCCAGTCAGAGATGCCTCTCCACCCTCGTTGGCTGCTTTGACCTGGATCTTTGGCTCCCGCTTGGCATTCAGACTGGAGTGGGTTTCTTTGTGCAGTTCCCACGACATAATCCCCTAATTTTCCACTTCCCGGTTTGATAACCGGGTTTTTGGAACGATGACAGTCAGAGTTCCATTCGTTGCCATGTGGGCAGGAAGGGGTGCATTTTTGAAGGTCTCCCACGTACACGGGCTCCGTTTTCCTTGCCTCTGCCCTGGCAGCCGCCATTCTCTCCTCCCTCCCTACATGCCATGGGGAGGGGGCTCTTTGAGAGCGTTGTTTCTTTTTGGTACTTCCTCGATTGCTACAGGGCAACAAAACTGCAGCGATCTGTTGCCACAGTCGGCTAGTCCCTCTGAATTCCTATCTCTTACTTTAAATTAGCCCTTTCCTTCGCGGAGCAGCAACGAAAGAGACTTTTTAATGAAAGCCGGGGAATTCAGAGGAACTAGTAGATTGCAGCAATAGATCATTATGATGTTACTGCGCTGTAGCAATCTAGCAATTACTGATTTTCAAAAAGCCCTTTGGTGGGATGAGGAGAAAAGTGGGGGTGAGGGCAGAGGCAAGGAAAGTATGGGGGAAACTGCCCTACAGACACTTGGTTGTCTCCGGGAACGCCTCTGGATTTGTAGCAGCAATGAAGCTCCAAGGAGACCTGTCACTGTGTGGAAGCAGCTTTGCCACCTCGGGGCGAAAGCTCCTGCGGCATCTGCACTGATCAGAACAACACTTGAATGTTCTGGATTTTCTCACCCTTTTCTGC
The DNA here is from genome assembly GCF_029931775.1 of Euleptes europaea. Lineage (NCBI taxonomy): Eukaryota > Metazoa > Chordata > Lepidosauria > Squamata > Sphaerodactylidae > Euleptes > Euleptes europaea. The sequence continues at coordinate 25,833,801 of NC_079330.1, read as the reverse complement.
AAACTTGAGTGGCTCAGGTGTGACTCTTAGGACCAGGTCTGCAGGGAGCTTCAGATCAGCGCAGGACACCCCTGGGTTTGATTCCCCGCCATTCCTCCACGTGAGCAGCAGAGGCTAATCTGGTGAACTGGATTTGTTTCCCCACTCCTCCACACGAAGCCAGCTGGGTGACCTTGGGCCAGTCACACTCTCTCAGCCCCACCCACCTCACAGGGTGTCTGTTGTGGGGAGGGGAAGGAAAGATGACTGTAAGCCAGTTCTTCTTCATCTTCTTCCTCTTCTTCCTCCACTGCCGCTCTGGGGCTCGAGGGTGGAGAGCTCTGTGCCACAGGGCAGCCAAGGACCTTGGCTGCTCTGTTTATTATTGAGCGCAGACTTGCAAGTGGGTCGTGTGTTTTTGGCGAGACCAGGCTTGATGGTTGGATTAGGGAGAAGGCTAGCAGCAAGCAGTAAAAATGGGAACAGATAGGACAGGGTGAGGGAGAGAATATGGGCTGCCTGCGCACACACCTACGCCTTGAATGCAGGCTTTCTGCTGCCCCGCCTGAGCCCCTGTGAACTGCAGTAGCAGAACTTTAGGCCTTGAGAGGCCGTAAAGCCTGAAAAGCAGACTTGGGGTTTGGCTGCTGCTTTCTTGAGAAGGCCAGGAGGGTTCTGTTGACTGGATGCTCAGTCCCCACCCCCACTTCCCACCTCTCCAGCGTGGCGTAGTGGTTAAGAGCGGCGGACTCTTATCTGGAGAACCGGGTTTGATTCCCCACTCCTCCACATGAAGCCTGCTGGGTGACCTTGGGCTAGTCACCTGGTTGGCCACTGTATGAACAGACTGCTGGACTTGATGGACCTGGGTCTGATCCAGCATGGCCATTCTTATGTTCTTAGTCACAGTTCTCTCTGAACTCTCTCAGCCCCACCTACCTCACAAGGTGTATGTTGTGGGGAGAGGAAGGGAAAGTGATTGTAAGCTGCTTTGAGACTCGTTAAAAGTAGAGAAAAGCAGGGTATAAAAACCAACTCTTCTTCTTCCAATCCAGATCCAAGACCTGGCGATCCGCTGCGTTCAGAAGAACATCAAGAAGAACAAAGGAGTGAAAGATTGGCCTTGGTGGAAACTTTTCACCACCGTCCGGCCTCTCATTGAAGTTCAGCTCACTGAGGACCAGATCCGGGGCAAAGATGTGCGTAGGAGCCCTGTGCGAAAGGGGAAGGGGAGTTGCTGCTCCGGAGCGTTGTGTGCTCCAAGGGACCTGAATCCGCCTGCTGCCTGGCTAGACCCACGACCTGTATTGCCCAACTTGGACTACTACCTGGCTTGGCTGGGCTTGTCACATTCTCGTTCAGTTGGCAGAGCCAGACCGGCTTGGTTTCAGCAGTGGAACTGCAAAGTAATCAGCTCAGGAAGCCCCTGCTGGGTGCATGATGCTTCAGCAAGGCCCCCTCGCCTCACGATGATTTTACGTGAGAACGAGCCGTATAACAGGTGCCGTTATTCGTAAACATCAAGTAAAGAAGGCAGGTAACTAGCTTGCTGGGGAGGCCGAATCCCACTGGCCTTACGATGATCTGTGAGAACAAGCCATATAACGGGTGCCGTTATTCATAAACATCAAGTAAAGAAGGCGGGTAACTGGCTTTCTAGGGAGGCCAAATCCCACTTTTTCATAACTTGTTGATCATTGTGTCTTCTGTGGAGGCAGACATGGGAACTGGGCCTGTGCAGGCCGGCCTGCGCATGCTCAGTTCCTACGTGTGCCTGCACAGAACGACACTCAACGAACTACAGTTACAGATAAGAGCTATCGTGTTTTCCAAGTCTGCTTTAGGTAAGAGCTCCACTTCGTCTCACAAGTGAGCGGAGAGCCTTTTCCCTAAAGTCCCAGCCGTATCCAAGAAGGGCAGGGAGCAGCTCTTGTATAAGAAGTTTCAGTTCCCAATCTCGAGACCGAGCAATGTGAAGCTCCTCAGTTCTTCTCGGACACTTGACCCTTGCCCTTTGTCTGCAACAGGAGGAGATCCAGCAGCTGAAAAACCGGCTGGAGAAGGTGGAGAAGGAGCGCAACGAACTGCGGCTGACCGGCGACCGCTTGGAGAGCAAGGTACGGTCTTGGAATCTTCCAGGGCCCTCACGGGAGCGTTTGTTGCTTCCAGATGTGTGCTAGGAGTGGCACGGTGCTTGAATGCAATGCAACGACCCCAGATTTCTAGGGGGCTTCTTGGTCGCAGATGGAGCCAGGATTGTCAGAAGGGATGGGACGAGAGCATGCAGGTGACAACAGAGGTGCAGCAGCTAGGGTGAAACTTTACTGAGGGTTTGAAAGGAGGGAAGCAGTCTAGCCAAAACTGTGCTGGGTAGGGGAAGGGTAGAGCCAGATTCGAGTCCAGTAGCACCTAGAAGACCAACGTGATTTCCAGTTGAAAAGTTATTCGAGAGTAAAAGCTCCCTTTGTGTTCAGGGGTAGGGGTTGGTGAGGCCAAGAGGTCAGGATGTGAGCATATCTGGAGCAGCAAGGGAGAAAGATATGTAAGGAGAGATAGTCAGAAGCTGAGAACCAGCGTGGTGTAGTGGTTAACAGTGGTGGACTCTAATCTGGAGACCCAGGTTTGTTTCCCCACTGCTCCACATGAAGCCTGCTGGGTGACCTTGGGCCAGTAACAGTTCTCTCCAAACTCTCTCAGTCCTCCCTACCTCACAAGGTGCCTGTTGTGGGGAGAGGAAGGTGATTGTGAGGTTCTCCAGCCAACCTCGGCAATCCCAAAAAGTCACTCGCTGAGACAGGCCGGTCTCAAGCAGGTAAACGTTTATTCAGGAGCCGCAGGTACAGCATAAGCAATCCACAAGTTCAAAGCTGCTAGTGACAATCCAAACTACAAAGCATAACTTTAAGCACAAAGCACTCCCAGGTGCAAAACCAAGCAGGCCTGGGAATTAGGAGATAACGGTGCATGGTAGGAAGTAGGGAGTGAGCAAGCCATAATACTGAAGTTGCCTGCTTGAGGCTCAAGGTCACAGCAGGGGGGAGGAAAGGAGCGGGGGCAGCTTGAACAGCTCAGAGAAACAAAATCAAAAGATGCACTTGAACAGAAATGGGCCTAACTCATGTCCTGAGCCTGCCTGGACACCATGACTCCTGACATTCTGCCCCCCTTAAGACACCCCTCCCAGGTCCGAGATAGGCTGAGGCTTTTTGGGGTAGGCGTCATGAAATTGTTGTACCAGACGGGGCGCTGCTACATGCGGGGCTGCCACCCATTCGTCATGTGCAGGTCCCAGATGTTTCCAACATACCAAATAAAACAACTTCCCTTTTTAAAGTTTGGAATCAAGGATTTTAGAGACTTCCAGATGTACCTCCCCTCCCACCACAGTTGGTATCTTGGGCTTAGGTTCTGGGTGGAATTGGGGAGCCGCTACATAGGGCTTGAGAAGACTGATATGAAACACCGGGTGGATTCCCCTGAGGGCTTTGGGAAGCGCTAGCTCTACAGCCACTTCGTTGATCACCCTCGTGATGGGATAGGGACCCACATACTTGTCACTGAGCTTTCTACATGGTCGTAGGGTCCGAAGGTTCTTGGTGGACAAGTAGACTTGATCCTCCACCTTAAAGTCCCACCCTGGGGAACGATGTTTGTCTGCATGCTCTTTGTATTTGCGTTTAGCTCGCTCCATATTGTTCTGAAGCCAAGGCCATGTGTTCTGAATCACCTGCACCCAATCTCCCACTTCACCTTTTATCCCCTCCTCCTGGAGTAGTTCTACGTTCCCAAAGGGTCCAAAACCTTTGCCGTACACCACCCGGAAGGGACTGTACCCCGTAGACGAATGAGGAGCATTATTATAAGCATATTCAGCAAAAGGCAGTAAATCCACCCAATCATCCTGGTGATAGTTCACATAACAGCGCAAATAGCACTCCAACACAGAATTAACTCGTTCCGTCTTTCCATCCGTCTGAGGATGGTGTGCCGAAGACAAACCTTGTTCCACCCCCATTAGTTTTAAAAAGGCTTTCCAGAACTTAGCCACGAGTTGAGCCCCCCTGTCGAAGATTATCTTGCGTGGAAACGAGTGGTGTTTCATCACGTGTGTAATGAACGTACGTGCCAGCTTCTGGGCTGCCGGTAAACCCGTACAAGGAACAAAATCCACTTGTTTGGAAAATAAATCCGTCACCACCCACAACACCGTCTTCCCTTGGCTGGGGGGAAGATCCGTAATAAAGTCCATGGTCATGATCTCCCAGGGAATGGACGGGACTTCCAAGGGTTTGAGGAGTCCCGGGGGTTCCCCATAAGTCTTTTAGAGGTTGCGCAGGTGGGGCAACTGCGCACGAAAAGATCCACATCAGCTCTCATGCCCTGCCAGCAAAATTGACGCCACAATAAATGCAAATACTTGACAAACCCGAAATGTCCTGCGTTTTTTGCTCACCCCATGAAACCACAACTCCCCCCGGCGAGTGAGTGCTTGAGGGAGCATTTGGCCCCCCTCTTCCTGGCGCGCGGCTTCGGCCACCCTCACGCAGAAGGCTTCCGGGAGTCTGCTTGCCGGGTCAGAATCCACCGCTCGACTCTGAGCATGAGTGACTACGGCCAACCCTGGCACCTCCCCCCATTGTTCCGGGGTGAACAAGGAATCCACTGGGCAGTCGATTTGACTGCGGTACTGGGGAAGTCGGGATAACGCATCAGCCAGACAATTTTCTTTCCCTGGAACATGTTTCAGCACGAATCGGAACTTGGCAAAGAACTCTGCCCAGCGAATCTGTTTGGCTGACAATTTTCTAGACCCTTTTAGCGCCTCCAAATTTTTGTGATAGGTCCAAACCTCAAAAGGAACGTCAACCCCTTCCAAAAAATGTCTCCAGACCGTGAGGGCATGTTTCACGGCTGCGGCCTCCTTTTCCCAAATGGCCCAATTTAGTTCAGCTTGAGAGAATTTATTAGAGAAGTACGCACATGGTTGCAACTGTCCACCCTCTCCCATTTGCAAAAGGGCCCCTCCCATGGCTACATCTGAAGCGTCCACCTGCACAGCAAAAGGTTTTTCACAATCAGGGTGTTTCAACACTGGTTCGGATGCGAACAACTGTTTTAATGTGTCAAACGCCTGTTGACACTCAGGAGTCCAAAGTAACCTGGCGGATGGCAACGTGGCTGCAGACCCCTTCCTTTTTGTTCGCAGGAGAGAGGTGAGAGGCAAGGCTACTTGCGCAAAGTCATTAATAAAATTGCAGTAGAAATTAGCGAAACCGAGAAATTGCTGTAGTTGCTTGCGAGTAGTGGGGACTTCCCACTCCACAACTGCTCAAACCTTTTCTGGGTCCATAGCGAGTTCCTGCTGTGACACTATATATCCCAGAAACGTTATTGAGGACTGGTGAAAGTCGTACTTGGAAACCTTGGCGTACAACCTGTGGGCACATAGTCGACTTAACACCTCCTTCACCAGAGCCACATGCTCGTCCAGGGTTTGGGTGTATATTAAAACGTCGTCCAAATAAACAATCACTCCTTTAAATAACAAATCATGCAACACCTCATTAATCATTTGCATGAAGACACTCGGAGCCCCGTCAATCCAAACGGCATTACTAAATATTCAAACATTCCAAAGCAACTAGAGAAGGCAGTCTTGTGTTCATCTCCTTCCCTGATCTTAATGCGGTACGCTTCCACTAAATCAAGTTTAGTAAAAATCCGACCTTCCTTCAACTGAGCGAGCAGATCTGGAATGAGAGGAAGGGGGTAGGCATTAGTTTGTGTGACCGCATTGAGTCTGCGGAAATCTACGCAGAGTCACAAATCACCAGTCTTTTTCTTCACAAAGAACGCCGGTGCCGAAAACGGCACCGAGGACGGCCGTATGAAACCCCTTGCCAAGTTCGTGTCCAGGTTGTCTCTTAACACAGCCTTTTCTTTGGGACTCATGAGATAGATCTTCCCTTTCGAGAGTTTGCCATCCCCCACCACTTCAATTGCACAGTCAGTTACTCGGTGGGGGGGTAATTCATCACATTTGCGCACATCAAACACGTCTGCAAACTGCATATTCCTCGGGGAGGCGAGGTGGTGAAGCCTCCCCCGGTGGAAGCTCCTGTAACGCGGCTGCTTGTTCTTTGAACGCCACCTCCCTCCTGTGCCGGTCACACTGGGCCTGCGAGAATGTAATAGTCCGTTCCTTCCAGTCTATGGTTGGACTATGGCCACGTAACCAATTCATCCCCAACACTATGGAGTATTTAATAGTGGGGGCAATGGTAAAATGGAGCTGTTCCCAATGCTCTGCAACTCCCAAAGCGACCCGGGCTGTTCTATGCGTGACCGCCCCCCCCCTAAAGTCACTACCGTCCATCTGAGCAAACTGGATGGGTTCGGGCAACTCCACCCTCTTCACCCGTAATTCACGTGCAGTCTCTTCATTTATCAAAGTCCGAGCACAGCCTGAATCAACTACCGCTGACACTTGTAACACGGGTCCCCCCCGGGTAACGCAGGAACACATTGTCTTCATGATCGCTTACCATCACCGGAGCTCCCTGCTCAAGGTCCGGGGCGGCCTGCTGTGGAGCTCCCTTTACAGCAGACCGGCGGCGTTTTTTGCCGGCGGGCTCCACTCATCCCCCTCACTGGAGGAAGAGGAGTCTTGGTTTGTAATCCGCGGCTCCGATGTGCCGGTAGCTTTCGGCGGTTCTTTGGTGGGTTGAAGCTGAAGAACCGTGGGCATCCCCCGTCGTCCTGGCGGGGCGCTTCTGTGGTGCCTGTCCCTCGGTGTGCGCCTTCTCTGATTCCACAGCTGCTGGCTGGACTGGGGCCATTTTTTCTGACCGGGATGGGCAACGAGCGGCAAAATGTCCCAAGCCTCCGCAAATGAGACAGGCACCACTCTGGAAACGTTTAGTCAATTCCGCCGCTGACAGACCCCCTCCTTGCAAGGACCGAAAGTCTTTAGGGGCGCCTGGCCTGTCTCCACGGGGCTTGGCCTCCCGTGTGGTACGCTGCTTCGAGAGTTGCAAAAGTTGCCTACGGTTTTTGATGTCGGCTGCATGCCGCACCCATCCCTCCATTCCGGAGGATTCCCTTGCATGAAAGCCCAGTGCTGCAATTCAGGATTGAGCCCCTCCCGAAAGTACTGTACCTGGGTGGCCTCGCTCCAGTCCAGGATTTTACTCCAGAGCAACTGGACCACTGACTTAGTCCCTTGACACAGCTGCAAAATAGCCATCTTGGCCCGTTCCCCCCGGTGCGGGTCTTCAAACCGGTTACGAAGGGCTATCATGAAGTCATCCAAACTTCTAAAAACTCGGGAGCGCAGTTCGTACTGTTGCACCATCCATGCTGCCGCTTCCCCCTGAAGCAGCGATGCAACGTATTGAACCCGGCTTTCGTCCGAAGTGAAGGTTGCACCCTGCTCACGCATGAATACATCCACTTGGATCAGGAAATAAGACAAAAGGTCGCTTGACCCGTCAAACGTCACCTTCAAATCACGTCGGGTCGGAGGCTCTGGGCCCAGCTGCCCCGGAGGCGGCGGCGGTGGTAGGACCGGTTGGTTACCAGGAGCCGCCGGTTGGTTGCCGGGAGGCTGCTGAGGCTGCTGTTGCCGCCAGTCGTTCAACTCGTGCCACATTTCCTGCTTCAAGGTTTGCATGGCATCCATCCTTTCCGCCATCTCCTGCTTCTCGAAGCGGAGTTGCTGGCATTCCTCCTCCCACTCGTGCCGCCAGACCGATTCCATACGGGTCGGGTCTTCCTCAAACCCCTCAGGCATCCCAGAAATCGCTGGCCTCCGGCGCCTACTTTCCGCCCCCGACCCCATCCAAGGTCGGGGGAGAATCCAGCCAGGACCGAATACGAGAAATCTTTGGTACCGCACCCTCCCCGGTGCCACTTGGTTTCTCGTCCACTGGCTTGTCCCCCTTCGAGCCAAGATCGGGCTCGGCCGGAGGCACCGTTTTGTCCTCCTCCTTCTTGTTGTCTCCATTCCCCACCATAACCACCCTCGAGTTGGGTTGGGAGCAGATAACGGAGCAAAGAAGATTAGCACCTTAATGTGAGGTTCTCCAGCCAACCTCGGCAATCCCAAAAAGTCACTCGCTCAGACAGGCAGGTCTAAAGCAGGTAAACATTTATTCAGGAGCCGCAGGTACAGCATAAGCAATCCACAAGTTCAAAGCTGCTAGTGACAATCCAAACTACAAAGCATAACTTTAAGCACAAAGCACTCCCAGGTGCAAAACCAAGCAGGCCTGGGAATTAGAAGATAACGGTGCATGGTAGGAAGTAGGGAGTGAGCAAGCCATAATGCTGAAGTTGCCTGCTTGAGACTCAAGGTCACAGCAGGGGGGAGGAAAGGAGCGGGGGCAGCTTGAACAGCTCAGAGAAACAAAATCAAAAGATGCACTTGAACAGAAATGGGCCTAACTCATGTCCTGAGCCTGCCTGGACACCATGACTCCTGACAATTGTGTCCCTTTGGTAGAGAGAAACAGGGTATAAAAACCAACTCTTCTTCAGTCCGCGGATCTGGTCTGCATGTTTTCCCTCTTTTTCTTCAAAAAAAGAACAGAAAAAAAACACAAAGAAAAAAAACTTAGGAAGAATATACAAAAGGCAAAAATATAATAACAGGGGTAGCTGATATAGACATACATTTCTATAAATGGTTTTCAAATATCTAAACACAAGTCCATGCGCAATTGCCCCCTCTATGACCTTAGGTAGATCATGAGAGGGAGGGCAGGAAGGTTTGCATCAGTGTTCGACTCTCGTGGTCCTTTCTTGCATACCCAGGATAGTGCTGATTGCCGCTTTGGGGTCAGGAAGTAATTTTTCCTCCAGGGCAGATTGGCCAGGGATCCCGGAGGGTTTCCCCCCTCCCCCTTTTTTGCCATCTTCTGGGCTTGGAGTAGGGATCACTGGTGTGTGTGTGTGTGGGGAGGTAGGTGTGAATTTTCTGCATTGCGCAGGGGGTTGGTCTAGATGACCCTGGAGGACCCAGCTCTATGATTCTTTTAGCTGTAATAAGGGCACAGAGGGTCCATTTTCATTGACCATCAGTTAGCCTCCAAGAGAGAGGCAAATAGTTTAGAAGTAGTCAAAAGTCTATTCTGGGCGCTGGTATCCCTGTCCCTTTCCTGTCTCACTCCGCTGTTTGGCCTCTCCCAGATCACAGAGCTGACCTCGGAGCTGACTGATGAGAGGAACACGGGAGAGTCCGCCTCCCAGCTCCTGGATGCCGAGACTGCGGAGCGGCTGCGAGCGGAAAAAGATATGAAGGAGCTACAGGTGAGCCAGGCGGGCCAGAAGTGGCGATGCTTTGGGCTGGGAAGCATCACCTGTGGCAACGGTAGAATGGTCTCCAAGTGGCCAAGCAGGAAAACTTTTTTTTTAAAAAAAAATCCTACAGTGATAGCATTGAGATGTAACTGTGGGCAGGCTAGCGTGTTTTGTGACTTTCCGTGCATTCCTAAGGAGAGTTACACCAGTCTAAGCCTATGGAAATGAATGGGTGTAGACTGGAGTAACCCTTCTTAGGAATGCACTGTCAACATGCTGTGTGCACATTTCCTTTCAAAGAATGGCAGGGTGGCGGTGAAGCTGGTTACATGCAAACATACATGCCACATGTTACACTGTATACATAGTGGAAATACACACTGGGAGTGCAAGGGAGAGCTTTGGACAAATGTCAATGGTGCCAGTCTGTCCCCACCGTTCTCATGGCACCCTTTGGTCCCTGCGTCGCAGCTCCGGTCTTCCCCATGCATTGTTGACTGAACCACAGTCAGTTGAGTTGATTAAGGACACTGGAGTACCAGCTGGTCTCTCTCCCTCTTTGTGAATGTTTTTTTTTCCAGTAAACGTTCTGTAAGCAGTATCCTGTAAGCATTTTTACAAACGCAGACGATTGGTTGTCAGTTGGCTTCTTTTGCCAGCAAGCTTGAGAGCCGGCGTGGCATAGTGGTTAAAGTGTCAGGCTAGGATCCAGGAGGCCCAGGTTTGAATCCCCTCTCTGCCGTGGAAGCTCACTGGGCGACCTTGGGCCAGTTACGCACGCTTAGCCTAACTTTCCTCACAGGGTTGTTGTGAGGCTAAAACGGAGGAGAGGAGAATGATGTAAGTCGCTTTGGGTCCCCATTGGGGAGAAAGGTGGGGTATAAACAAAGTTCTGGCACTGCCCATGTTCCTTGTGCCATATTCAGCCAGGGCCTCCCTCTTGGGCTGGGGTGTGTGTGTGCAGAGGGGGAGGCAGCTCTCCCGCCAGCTCCCCCTCCTGCGTGTTGAAGCGGCACGTGTCTCCCTTCAGGCCAAGTATGACGCCCTCAAAAAGCAGATGGACTCCATGGAGATGGAAGTGATGGAGGCCCGCCTCATCCGCGCCGCGGAGCTCAACGGGGAGATGGACGACGACGACTCCAGTGAGTCTCTTTCCGGACTCAGGGTGCCCGGCCTGTGCCCGTCGAGAGGCCTGCTCCAGCACCCAAAATCTGTTCCTCTGGGGGAGGTCTGGACACCGCACCCCTGCTGAGAGGACAGCGGAGAGGCATGTCGTTCTGAAGCCCACCTGCTGGGGAAGCTGTGCGGCATCCCATAGCAGGAGTTGAAAAGGGTTTGGACATCAGAACAGCAGAGAGAGGGGCAGCATTCTTATCCCACCCCCCCACCCCCCGCCCTGGAAATTTCTCCATTGCTGTGGCTCAGTGGTAGAGCCTCTGCTTGGCATGCAGAAGGTCCCAGGTTCAATCCCCGGCATCTCCAGTTAAAGGGACTAGGCAGGTAGGTGATGTGAGAGACCCCTGCCTGAGACCCTGAAGAGCCGCTGCCGGTCTGAGTAGACAGTACTGACTTTGATGGACCAAGGGGCTGATTCGGTAGAAGGCAGCTTCATGTGTTCATGTGTTCAGACCTCCTGTGATGTCACAGATGAAATTTCCTGTGTGACCGATGTCAGAACACCTCCTCCAGGCAGAAAGTAGCTGAGGACCGTGTTCCCTCTTCCCCAGAAACAGTTCCATAGGTCTGAAGGGGGCCGGGTGATGCTCCAGGCAAGATTCCTCATAAAATCGTAGAGTTGGAAGGGACCACCAGGGTCATTTAGTCAAATCCCCTGTACAATGCAGGAAATTCACAACTACCTCCCCCTCCATGCCCCCAGTGACCCCTACTTCCATGCCCAGAAGATGGCCCACCTAAAGGTTTACGTAATCTGGAGAACCGGGTTCGATTCCCCACTCCTCCACATGAAGCCTGCTGGGTGACGCATGTGCCTTGTATGCAGATGCTGTGGAAAAAAGGGACAGGGAGTGGCGAGGAGTGGAGTGGGGGGCAAGTTGGAGCCCTCTGGCTTTTGGGGTGATCCACAGCTACTCCGAGCATTATTTAAGCTCTCCCTTCTTCAAAGACAGTTGAGTTTCTGGGTCTCATGGCTCCCAGAGACAACCTTGGGTTTTTGCATCTCGATGAAGCCGCCGCCCCATAAGAACATAAGAAAGGCCCTGCTGGATCAGACCAAGGCCCATCAGTCCAGCAGTCTGTTCACACAGTGGCCAACCAGATGTCTCTAGGAAGCCCACAAACAAGACGACTGCAGCAGCACCATCCTGCCTGTGTTCCACAGCACCTAATATAATAGGCATGCTCCTCTGATACTAGAGAGAATAGGTGTGCAGCATGAATAGTATCCATTCTAACTAATAGCCATGAATACCCCTTTCCTCCATGAATATGTCCATCCCCCTCTTAAAGCCCTCCAAGCTGGCAGCCATCACCACATCCTGGGGCAGGGAGTTCCACAATTTAACTATGCGTTGTGTGAAAAAATACTTCCTTTTATCAGTTTTGAATCTGTCAGTTGCATGGCCTTTGTCTTTGGCTCGGGGCAAGGGTTAGGTCTCGCTGGGATTGTCCTCAGTGGTACAGGCTCTCTGCTACCACCCCCTGTGTCTCTGCTCCCCCCTTACAGGTGGCGAGTGGCGCCTGAAATACGAGCGCGCCATCCGGGAGATCGATTTCACCAAGAAGCGCTTGCAGCAGGAGCTGGAGGACAAGCTGGAGGTGGAGCAGCAGGGCAAGAGGCAGCTGGAGAGACGGGTGAGTGTCTACTCTTGCCCGCCCACGTGGGCATTCCCAGGCCACACTCCGGAGCAACAAGCAGCCGGTCGCCACTTTCCAGGTGGCGCTCTGCCCTTCCAGCGTTCTGTTGCCAAAGCATGTCCTGCTGGGCCTCTCGACATCCCAGCATGCTTTCCTTCTCCACAATGGCATGCCAGCCTGCCCCGGACCAGTGCCCGTTCCTTGAAGCAGAACATCTGCTTTTATTGCCTGGGATTGCAGGCCCTGGCCTCATCCTGGAGGGTTGCAAACACTGATAGTTTTTTTTTTGGCTGCCTGTAAAGCTAGGAGCTCCATGGCGCAGAGTGGTAAGCTGCAGTACTGCAGTCAAAAGCTCTCCTCACGACCTGAGTTCGATCCTGACGGAAGTCGGTTTCAGGTAGCCGGCTCAAGGTTGAATCAGCCTTCCGACCTTCTGAGGTCGGTAAAATGAGTACCCAGCTTGCTGGGGATAAAGCGTAGATGACTGGGGAAGGCACTGGCAAACCACCCTGTAAACAAAGTCTGCCTAGTAAACATTGGGATGTGGCGTCACCCCATGGGTCAGTAATGACCCTGTGCTTGCACAGGGGACTACTTTTACCTTTTAAAGCTCCTGTTTATCACACGCATGCACACACATAAATAGATATTTCAATTTCTACTCTGTTTAACTGCTTATTGGGTTTGTTTGTTGCCGTTTTGCATAGGTTTCTGGCACAGTGTAGGCAAAATGCCACTTCTGTGAAATCGTGGCTCCTCCGTGCACCCCTGCCTTATTGGTTGGTTGGTTGGTTTATTCAGAGCGTTTCTGTGCCGCCTCTTTCGTAGTCCTGCTCGAGGCGGCTGACGCTTAAAAACCACAGTATTAAAACACCGGCCATTAAAGCACATTAAAACCCAGCACTTGGGGCGCTTTCACACAGACTGAATGATGCACTTTCAGTCCATTTTCAGGGTACTTCAGGGATGGTTTGCAGGCGGATCTTGCTGTTCCACCCAGTAAAATCCAGCTGCAAGGTTTGATTGAAAGTGGATAGAAACTGCACTGTTCGACATGTGTGAAAGCGCCTTTGGTGTCTGGCTGGACAAACTGGATGCTGCGTGGGTGGCCCTGTGCTGGGGAAGGAATGTCCCACACTGACCATCGGGCACCTAGCCTTGCTGTGCCAGCCATCAGTGGCACGCATTCATCTCAACAGAGAGGGCCTGGAGTGGAGGGAAGGGGCATGGGCTGAGCTTTGGGGAGGGTCCAGCAGTGCCTTCCCTTCCGGCTCTGAGGTCCCACAGTCCCCTCCCTCTGAGCCAGCGTGGTGTAGTGGTTAAGAGTGGTGGTTTGGAGCGGCGGACTCTGGAGAACCGGGTTTGGTTCCCCCACTCCTCCACATGAAGCCAGCTGGGTGACCTTGGGCTAGTCGCAGCTCTCTTAGAGCTCTCTCAGCCCCGCCTGCCTCACAGGGTGTCTGTTGCGGGGGGGGGAAGGGAAGGTGATTGTAAGCCGGTTTGAATCTCCCTTAAGCGGTCGAGAAAGTCAGCATATAAACACCAACTCTTCTTCTTTTCTGCAGGTGGCTGATCTGCAGGCCGACAGTGAGGAGAGCCAGCGCGCCCTGCAGACACTGAAGAAGAAGTGCCAGCGTCTAACATCAGAGCTGCAGGACACCAAGCTGCACCTGGAAGGCCAGCAGGGCCGGAATCACGAGCTGGAGAAGAAGCAGCGCAGGTGCGTGGGCGTGGAGGGAGCGGGGTTCCCCTGGGACTTGACCACCTCTGTGAGGGTTTCTGTGGCATCCGAAGCTCATCATTGCATCCCATGAAATCTGGGTTCAGTCATCAATTTTGAAGACCAGGGCTGTAGCAGGGTTTGAGATCCTGGAGAGCTTTTGCTAGTCAGAGGCAGCAGTGGTGGACTCTAACTGGACAAGCGGGTTCGATTCCCTGCTCCTCCGCATGCAGCCTGCTGGGTGACCTTGGGCTAGTTACACGGTTTTCTCCTTGGGCTGGTCACAGCTCTCTTAGAGCTCTCTCAGCCCCACCTGCCTCACAAGGTGTCTGTTGTGGTGAGGGGAAGGGAAGGTGACTGTAAGCCGCTTTGAGACTCCTTAAAGGTGGAGAAAAGTGGGGTTTAAAAACCAAGTCTCCTTCTCTTCTTCCTGGTTTCCGATGCGTGTAAGAAAAGGACATCACAGCTGGTACACTGGACCAGTTCCCCTGTCCTTCCCCACTGGGGTGTGGCAGAGAGAAATGCAAGAGACCCCTCTGATGGAGTCTGATCTGGAGAACCGGGTTTGATTCCCCACTCCCCCACACGGGCGGTGGAAGCTAATCTGGTGAACTGGATTTGTTTCCCCGCTCCTCCACATGAAGCCAGCTGGGTGACCTTGGGCTAGTCACAGCTCTTAGAGCTCTCTCAGCCCCACCTACCTCATAGGGTGTCTGTTGTGGGGAGGGGAAGGGAAGGTGACTGTAAGCCGGTTTGAGTCTCCCTTAAATGGTAGAGAAAGTCGGCATGTAAAAACCAACTCTTCTTCTCCTTCTCCTCTGTCCTGCTCCTTCCGAGCAAGCATTTCTCTCTCTTTCCCGTGGTAGTGTGGGAAAGTGCTGTCAATTCGCCGCCAACTTACGGCCACACCTGGTAGGGTTTTTAAGGCAAGAGGTGAACAGAGGTGGTTTGCCCTTGCCTGCCTCTGTGTCGCAACCCTGGACTTCCCTGGTGGTCTGCCATCTAAGTACTATCCAGGCCCTGCTTAGCTTCCGAGATCTGAAGAGATTGGGCTAGCCTAGGCAATCTGGGTCAAAGCCTCTTTCTCATAGCAAATTTTATTTTATTAGGAGATTTTTACCTCAACATAAACATATCAAAAGATTAATACAAAAGCCCCCCAAAGACCAAAAATGGCCCTGGAACATCTGTAAGATGGGTACTCAAGGTTGGGTGGAGAAGATAAAATTATATAACAGAAAAATATTTTTATTTTAAGGCGCTTATATCAGGTTAAAAACATTCAAAATGATAAAACAAGGCACATTGGCAACTCATAAGGATTCAAAACGCATATGGTCTATGTGGTTTAAGTCTTATGATAGACTTAAACCACACAGACCATACGTGTTTCGAAACCTTATTTATTAACGTTTTTAAGTTGATATAAGCTCCTTAAAATAAAAATATTTTTCTATTATATAATTTTACCTTCTCCGCCCAACCTTGGGCACCCAGCTGTCGTTTTTTTAAGGTTGGGTTTCTTCCCCTTTTTTTTTTGTTCCGTGCCTGAAACATCTCTGCCACACATGCTCAGTTGCCCTGACTTTGTTAGGCTTTGCAGTGCCTTGGAGGTTGGACTCCAGTGGGCAATGGCCCCGCCACTCCTGGCTTCCACCCAAGTCCTGCCCGTTGGCGAGAGTCGCTTTTGCCTAATCTCTTCCTCCCCTGCCTCCTAGGGCCAATCTGGCCACTGGTCTTTATCCACACACCAACACCGCGAAGTGGGCTCGGGCTGAGATGCAGGGACGTACTCTGCTCCAGCCCGCCTCTTGGCAGCTGAGGGGGATGTGAACCACCTCCAATCCCAGCACGCTCTTCACCGAGCCAGGATGCTGCCTTCTGTCATGCATAAAAATGCCCTCCTCTTTTCTACTAGAGGACCCTTCGGCCTCCACCATGCGCCCTGCTGTCTCTTCCAGCGTTGCACAGCGGCAGATGCTGTAGGAGCATGCCCTCCCACAGCACCAAGAGTGCCCAGTCCCTGCTGGAAAGGGGCACTCCCCAGCCTCCGTTGCCCATTTTGTGCCTCCCTTCATCCTCCTGAGAGCCAGCATGGTGTAGTGGTTAAGAGCGGTGGTTTGGAGCGGTGGACTCTGATCTGGAGAACCGGGTTTGATTCCTCCACATGAGCGGCGGAGGCTAATCTGGTGAACTGGGTTTGTTTCCCCACTCCTACACATGAAGCCAGCTGGGTGACCTTGGGCTAGTCACACTCTCCCAGCCCCACCTACCTCACAGGGTGACTGTTGTGGGGAGGGGAAGGTGATTGTAAGCCGTTTTGATTCTCCCTTAAGTGGTAGAGAAAGTCTGCATATAAAAACAAATTCTTATTCTTCTCCTACATCGCCTTCACTTGCTAAGTCTGGGGGAGGGAGGGAAGGGCTTGGCATCCAAAGCTGAGCGGCAGACCGAGTCCAGGTAATACCATCTTAATGAAGAGCAATTAAAGAATCGAGAAATTGTCCGGAGGGCCGTTAGTGTCGGATCCGGCCCCAGGCTGTGCCCGCCGCCTCGCCCAGCCTTTGCTTGGCTCGTCATCTCCTCCTCCATTATGAGACTCTCCTCGCTTTTTAAAAAATGTTATTAAGCAGCCGAGAGGACGCTTTCATCTCATTATGGTAATGATCACACGAGCAGGGGAAGGGGGGGAGGGAGAAAGACCCAGCGAGGGAGAGAGAATCAACCTAATTAATTTCAATTTCCGGAGAGCAGAGCCCGCGTTAATGCCGCTATTTATTACCCTGTGCCAAGGAGAATGGGGATTAGTTGACTGGACGTTTAACGCGGGTCACTAAATAAAGTGGCCGAGGGACACCCAAGCTGGGGCGGAGACTCTAGAGCGCAGAAGGGACTCGGGTGTGGCTTTGCGTGAGTTTGGTCACGTGCATGCCAGGTCTCTCCTGTCCTGTGGACGTTCTTGAGGTCGCCGATCAGGACCCCTCGGCCGTGGCCAGATAGCTGTAATGATGCGGCTCACGTGTGCATTTTAAACTCCCCCAATTGCCAGAAAGGAGCCCCGTGGCGCAGAGTGGTAAGCTGCAGTACTGCAGTCCAAGTTCTGCTCACGACCTGAGTTCGATTCCGACGGAAGTCGGTTTCAGGTAGCCGGCTCAAGGTTGACTCGGCCTTACATCCTTCCGAGGTTGGCAAAATGAGTACCCAGCTTGCTGGGGGTAAAGTGTAGACGACAGGGGAAGGCAATGGCAAACCACCCCATTAACATAGTCTGCCTAGGAAACGTCGTGATGTGACATCACCCCATGGGTCAGTAATGACCCGGTGCTTGCTCAGGGGACTACCTTTACCATTACCAACTGCCGGATACCCATCAGAGCTCAGGTAATTTCGTGCTCGTCCACTTGCCAATAGGAGAAGAGCCGTATGAGGGGTAGACCAAACAGCCTCTTGCCCAGCATGATGTCTCCAGGCTTCATGTGGAGGGGTGGGGAAACCAACCCGGTTCACCAGATTAGCGTCTGCCGCTCCTGTGGAGGTGTGGGGAATCAAACCCGGGTCTCCAGATTGGAGTCCTCCGTTCTTAATCACCTCCCTGTCAGACTACAGCACCTCGTTGCATTTCAGTAATAGAAAACTTCACTCCAGACGCTTGCAGAGAGTTTTTAGTTTTATTAAGAAAGCAAAACGAGTTCAGATGGTCTATACAACTTAAGGTTAGAATAACGATGGGGACTTTACAGATCAGCTTTATAGGATGCACACACTAGAATTGTTTACACGTAATGGCTTTGAAATGCAAAACATCAGATTTCTCTCAAACTTCAAGAGAGAGAGGGTTCCGGCAAAATCACACCTTGAGATCAGAGCAGATTTACAGTAGGAAGGCTACTTTGAAATGGAGGCATTGGAGCCTCTGGCCATAGCACCTTTCTCCCAAACTGAAGAGACTTTCCCACGGGACCAGGAGGTGGGGGGCAGGGGAGAAGGACACGGAGCTTGCTATCCGGGGCTCAATTGCGTGCCCTCGCTGACACTCCCCAGTTAATTTGTTAAAATATTTATACCCTGCATATACTCGTGGTTCAAGGTAGCTTACGGTAGCAGTTCTTTAAAATTCCAGTTAAAATCATAACATACCAAACCCCAAAACTCTGCCTTCTCCCCCCTTAAGAGATACCTGCCATTCGAACCCCCCCACCCCCGGCAAGCAAGCAAGCTTTGTGGCGCCTCCTGAAGTTCTCCCAAGGTGGGGCCTGTTCCACAGAGCTGATGGAGAAGACCCAGGCTCTGGTCAAAGCCAGCGCTTTTGTGTCTTGCCCAGCCTCTGAAGGGCTCAAGCCTCTTTGTGCTTGTCCCACTTGATCCTTGGCTAGAGAGTAACTGCAGAGGACTCACCTAGTGAAGGAGAAGAAGAGTTGGTTTTTATATGCCGACTTTCTCTACCGCTTAAGGAAGAATCAAACCGGCTTAGAGTCACCTTTCCCTTCCCCTCCCTACAATAGACACCCTGTGAAATAGGTGGGGCTGAGAGAGCTCTAAGTGAACTGTGACTAGGCCCAAGGTCACCCAGCTGGCTTCATGTGTAGGAGTGGGGAATCGAACCCGATTCTCCAGATCAGAGTCCACTGCTCCAAACCACAGCTCTTAACCACTAAACCATGCTGGCTCCCCACCTTTCACTCCCCACCTTTCACTAGCTGTGACTAGCCCAAGCTCACCCAGCTGGCTTCATGTGGAGGAGCAGAGAAACCTACCCGGTTCACCAGATTAGAGTCCGCCACTCATGCGGAGGAGCGGGGAATCAAGAAGAAGAGTTGGTTTTTATATGCCGACTTTCTCTACCACTTAAGGAAGAATCAAACTTACTTACAGTCACCTTCCCTTCCCCTCCCCACAACAGACACCCTGGGAGGTAGGTAAGGCTGAGAAAGTGTGACTAGCCCAAGGTGACCCTGCTGGCTTCATGTGTAGGAGTGGCTGCCTCCCCCCCCCAACACCCACCCCTTGTGTCCTTCATGCGTCTCTTATTCTGCCCCCACCCCTCCACATGCTACTGACAGGCAGAATCTCTCTATTAGCAATTCAGGAAAAGCACCGGGAGGATTCTGTGCAATTTGCTCCCTGCCTTGTGCTCTTCTGCTGGAAATTAAAGGCTTGTAAACAGTGGAGTTAAGAGAGGCCCCCAGCTGAGAGTGGGTTTAAGGCGGGGGGGGGGAGTGGTTCTTGGCAGGGGACCAAGCCAGTGGGTGGCATTGTGGAAATTGAAGAAACAAACTGGGGGAGAGGAGCTACTTGCTGGTTCATCCCGACTCTGTGTTCGTCTTTCAAGACTGTGTGAAGGTTTTATTTTCCTTTCTTTGCGCTTGTAGTTTAATTAAAACAGAGGGGGAATAACCTTACATGCCGAGCCGTCATAAGCGCAAATGCAGTTATGATTTACCAAGAAAGCCTTACTGGAAAAAAGCAGGCTTCTAGCCCTCGCCACTGCTGGGATGGACTCAGACACATTTGAGCTCTGGCGAAGCTACAGGAGCAGGAGAGGGATGAGGAGAGGCCAAATAAAATGCCCTTATTTTCGTTGGATCTGGCTCAGAGTAACTTTGGTTCCTATTTGGGTTTGGGCCAGATGACCTGGTTTCAAATTGGGCCCTTGGTGAGCAAAAGTCATAAGAACATAAGAAAAGCCCTGCTGGATCAGACCAGGGCCCATCAAGTCCAGCAGTCTGTTCACACAGTGGCCAACCAGGTGCCTCTAGGAAGCCCACAAACAAGACGACTGCAGCAGCACCATCCTGCCTGTGTTCCACAGCACCTAATAGAATAGGCATGCTCCTCTGATCCTGGAGAGAATAGGTATGCATCATGACTGGTATCCATTTTTACTAGTAGCCATGAATACCCCTCTCCTCCATGAACATGTCCACTCCCCTCTTAAAGCCTTACATAAGATCATAAGAAAAGCCCTGCTGGATCAGACCAGGGCCCATCAAGTCCTGCTGTCTGTTCACACAGTGGCCAACCAGGTGGCTCTAGGAAGCCCACAAACAAGACGACTGCAGCAGCATTCTCCTGCCTGCGTTCCACGGCACCTAATATAATAGGCATTCTCCTCTTATTCTGGAGAGAATAGATACGCATCATGACCAGTATCCATTTTTACTTGTAGCCATGGATAGCCCTCTCCTCCATGAACATGTCCACTCCCCTCTTAAAGCCTTCCAAGTTGGCAGCCATCACCACATCCTGGGTCAGGGAGTCCCAAAATTCAGCTGTGCGTTGTGCGAAGAAATACTTCCTGTGGCACTTTGGCTGATGTCTTTGGGGGCAGAAAAGGGCCCCAAGGCCTCCTGTCCCCCACCTGTCGAGGCAGCTGAGATCATGTGTCTCAGGCAGCACCCAGAGCATTTTGCTGGGGGGGGGGGGTTTGAAGTCCTTCCCCCCTCCCAACTCGCCAAGCTCAGAAGGGGTCTGGGTCCACCAGGGGTGGCTAACCTGGGGGCCCTCCAGTCCCCGCGATGAGGTTCAGCACCATTGCTGTCTTTCTCCAGCCTGCTGCTGGAATAGCAGATGATGTCAGCCCCGAGCCCAAGGGGGGGCGGGGAGGAGAGTGTCTCCATGTGCAGAAAGAAACACACGTCTTTCTCCTCCATGTGCAGGTTCGATAGCGAGCTCTCGCAAGCTCACGAGGAGGCCCAGCGGGAGAAGCTCCAGCGGGAGAAGCTGGCGCGAGAGAAGGACATGCTCATCGCCGAGGTTTTCAGCCTCAAGCAGCAACTGGAGGTGGGTGGGCCAGAGAATCAGAGAGTTGGAAGGGGGCCATACAGGCCATCTAGTCCAACCCCCTGCTTGATGCAGGATCAGCCTAGGCAAACACAAAACTATTAAAGCTATTGTATAAAATTACCTTCAGGCTAGGTGTGTAAAGTGCATATAAAACATAAATGAATTTTGTGTTTAGACTTGGGGCCCCATCCCCAAGATATCTTATTATGTGTATGCAAATATTCGAAAATGCGAAGAAATCCGAAACACTTCTGGTCCCAAGCATTTCGGATAAGGGATGCCCAACCTGTACCTACCTGGAGCAGCCACATGGCACACCTAACCTGACTCCTGTGCCACGCGTGTGGCCGCTTGAGCTCAGGTTCAGCTGCCCAAGGGGCGAGCCCCACAAAAAGGCAGTTTTGCTTCCACCCACGGCACACTTTAACCCCGCTTAGGCTACATGGCCTGAAAGGGCGAAGCTTTCCTCTTTGCCCCCCACCCACAGAAGGGAAATGCCTTTGGGCCGAGGAGCCAGCAGCATGTGCTTCTGTCCACCGTGGGGCCACCGTCACCCTCTTGCTCTCCCTCTCACCCATCCAGAGAGCCAGCGTGGTGTAGCGGTTAAGAGTGGCGGTTTGGAGCGGCTGACCCTAATCTGATGAACCAGGCTGGTTTCCCCACTCCTCCACACGAAGCCAGCTGGGTGACCTTGGGCTAGTCACAGCTCTCTCAGCCTCACCTACCTCACAGGGTGTCTGTTGTGGGGAGGGGAAGGGAAGGAGATTGTAAGCTGGTTTGATTCTGCCTTATGGAGAAGAGTTGGTTTTTATATGCCGACTTTCTCTACCACTTCAGGGAGACTCAAACCGGCTTACAATCCCCTTCCCCTCCCCAAAACAGGCACCCTGTGAGGTAGGTGAGGCTGAGAGAGCTCTAAGAGCTGTGACTAGCCCAAGGTCACTCAGCTGGCTTCTTGTGGAGGAGCGGGGAAACAAATCCAGTTCACCAGATTACCCTCCGCCGCTCATGTGGAGAAGTGGGGAATCAAACCCGGTTCTCCAGATCAGAGTCCAATGCTCCAAACCCCCGCTCTTAACCACTACACCATGCTGGTAGGGAAAGTCAGCATATAAAAACCAACTCTTCTTCTTCTTCTTCCCAGGAGAGAGACTCCAACATCGCCCACTACACGCAGAAAGTGGAATCTCTGGAGGCCGAGCTGCAGGACCTCTCCTCGCAGGAGTCCAAAGATGAGGCTTCCCTGGCCAAAGTCAGGAAGCAGCTCCGGGACCTGGAGGCCAAGGCCAAAGACCAGGAGGAGGAGCTGGATGAGCAGGCGGGCACCATCCAGATGCTGGAGCAGGTAGGCGGGGGCGGGGCCCCGGCACCTGTCCTTCCCTTCCCAGGGCAGGCCCTGGCTCTGCCGGTTTTCTAGGCGTGCCGGCTTCACGGGGGCGTGTGCCAGGCATCTGCGTTCCGTCTGGGTTGCTGCTGCTGTGATTCCTCTCCGAAGGCTCGGGGAGAAGCCAGCTCGAGTGCATCAGTAAAGCCCAGGCTGCCGGCCCGAGGAAGGGGCGAGGTGGCCGCTGCGCCTCGGGGAACGCAGGCTGACAGACCCAGCCATGCAGGCCGCAGAAGCGGCAGTGGCCAGGCAAGTAAGTAATTGCCTTTCCGAGCCCGTCGATCCGGAGGCCACATTGCTAGCGCTCAAGCCCCCAGATGGCCCCACACCGGGCCTTTGTTGATGGCCATGTTTCCCTCTCAGTGGCTGGCTGCTCTGAATCTTACGCAGCCCAGCGTGAACCGGTGGGATCGAAGTGGGCAGCGGCCGTTGAAAGGGAACCAATCGATGCGACAGCCGGGATTGCGGCTCGCCAGAGGCGGGGTGCTGGGGGCCTGCGAGCAGGAAGGCGTGTGCGCGTACTCGTGTGTGGGGGGCTGCCAGCCCTGTCTGGGCCCGGCTGAAACAGAGGCAGGAGCTGGAGGTGTGTGCTTCTGGCAGAATTGTACCCCTCCAAGCTCTGGCTTCCTCTGAGAGGGGAGGAGCTTGTTCACGAAGGCAAACCCCGTTAAGCAAACAAAAAAATAGAAGCTTCCTTTACAAAGCCCACACAAGCTGACTAATGGTGCTCCTGTTAAAAGCACAAAAGGCCCCACCTGGAGGCTTTTCAGCCTTGATCCGTAGCTGGTTTTTCTGGAGAGCAAGTTGAGGGTGGGAGCACGGGGGAAAAGGCAGCCTCCTCTTACCGGCACCCCCTTTTAAAGTGGCTTCACGGTATGGTCTGCTGCCCCCTTTTCCAGGCTGGGCTCAGCTCTGGGCTCGCGGTGTGGCGCCAGGCAGTGCTTGATTGGGCGCCAGGCTCACCGCCCTCGGGCTTTGAGAGATCGGAAGCAGAGGCCTGAGCAGTGGGAGAAGGGCAGCCCGCCGGAGTGAGAAAGAGAGAAGTTTCCTCAGCCAGCCAGGGCCCACTGCCTGGGTGACAGGTGGATCGCTCCCGAGGAGTGAGGGGGCACGGAGCTGCGGAATCCAACTGAGAGAGCTGCAGGGACAGGGAGGCAGTGGGGGTGTGTGTGGAAGCCAGGAGCCCAGAGTCTGAAGGGCCAGGTAGCAAGAGGGACCTCTACCTCTGCCTCTTTAGAGGTGGCCAGTGGAGTGCTTAGAGAGTGGGCAAAACGTTGAGCTGGAGCCCACATCCATGGCGAGGCTGGGCGGGAAGAGGTGTTTGTAGTTGTTGACTTGCAACCCAGGGCAGGGCCTGGGGACAGATTCTTGGTTGCTGCTCAGATGCCCGTCAGCCTAGAGCGTTGTCCCTCGCCGGTCCGCGGGGACAATTGGGAGGCCCTTTGCCTTGGTTCTTAGCTGTTCTCCTCGGCAGGCCAAGCTCCGGCTGGAAATGGAGATGGAGCGGCTCCGGCAGACGCATGCCAAGGAGGTGGAGAGCCGGGACGAGGAGGTGGAGGAGATCAGGCAGTCGTGCCAGAAGAAGGTGAGGAGGGTCCCGTGGCATAGGGGTACTCCGTGGGCTGTATGCCCTTGCAAGACCCGGAGAATTTAGGACTGGTCCTCTCTGGTGTGGGGAGAGATGGCAGCAAGCCCTCCACGTTTGCTTCCAAGAAGCCCTTTCATAGAGTCTGGTGGTGCTTTTTCCTGGCTCACTGACCTCTTCAGAGAGCCAGCATGGTGTAGCGTAGTGGTTAAGAGCGGTGGTTTGGAGCAGTGGACTCTAATCTGGAGAACTGGGTTTGATTCCCCGCTCCTCCACACGAGCGACAGTGGCTAATCTGGTGAACTGGATTTGTTTCCCCACTCCTACACACAAAGCCAGCTGGGCAAACTTGGGTAAGTTACAGCTCTGTTAGAGCTCTCTCAGCCTCACCTACCTCACAGGGTGTCTGTTGTGGGGAGAGGAAGGGAAAGTGATAGTAAGCCGGTTTGAGTCTCCCTTAAGTGGTAGACAAAGTCGGCATATAAAAACCAACGCTTCTTCTTCTCCTTTTTCTTCTTCTCCTTCCTTCCTTCCTTCCTTCCTTCCTTCCTTCCTTCCTTCCTTCCTTCCTTCCTTCCTTCCTTCCTTCCTTCCTTCCTTCCTTCCTTCCTTCCTTCCTTCCTTCCTTCCTTCCTCCTCCCTCCCTCCCTCCCTCCCTCCCTTCCTCCCTCCCTCCCTTCCTTCCTTCCTTCCTTCCTTCCTTCCTTCCTTCCTTCCTTCCTTCCTTCCTTCCTTCCTTCCTTCCTTCCTTCCTTCCTTCCTTCCTTCCTTCCTTCCTTCCTTCCTTCCTGGGAAAGTCGGCATGTAAAAACCAACTCTTCTTCTTCCTCTTCCTCTTCTTCCTCCTCCTGTGAAACCCACACAGCCGAGGCCTCAGAGAGCTTGCGTATTTCAACCTCTTTTCCCAATTAGCATGAGGAACAGGAGCAAAGCCCCAAGCTGCCACTGGCAGGAAGAGTCAAGTGGGTGGGTGGGACATTGGCCTATTTGATTGGGTCAGGCTTTTCCTGGTTTTGCTTGTTTGCTTTGTTAATTTATTTGAGTGATTTACGTCCCCACCCTCCATCTTCAGACATAAAAAGAAAGAACAGTACCTTCTTGCTACCTTCTGACTCCGTGTTGTGATCCTTAACAACAATCCTGTAAAGTCGGTCACTTTAACTATTCCCTATTGCAGAAGGGAACAGGAGGCTGAGAGCATAATTGCTGGCCTGAGGCTAGGAGGGGAATTCTTTACAAAAGTGAGGTTTCAGTTTGGGACTCCCTTGTTTGCTGCTCGGTCTCCAAATCACAATGTGTGACGCTCTGTCAAAATACAGTACTCTACACTAAAATGGCTGCGAAGCTGGGCCAGGCGCAGACTCAGTCTTCCCCAGGTATCCAGAAAAACATGCCCTGGTAAATTAACCCAAAGGAGGAAAAAACCGGATGGAGAATGAGCAGGCTCCAGTAGGCATGAAGTGCAAAGGGCAGCTGAGAGAGTTAATGTTTTTTTTCCCCCCAGATTCAACAGGCAGGAGAGTCAACTATAGCCAGCCTGGTGTAGTGGTTAAGAATGGGGGACTCCAATCTGAAGAACTGGGTTTGATTCCCCACTCCTCCACAGGAGCGGCAGACTCTAATCTGGAGAACTGGGTTTGATTCCCCACTCCTCCACACGAACGGCGGACTCTCATCTGGTGAACCGGGTCGGTTTCTCCACTCCTCCACCTGAAGCCTGCTGGGTGACCTTGGGCCAGTCACAGTTCTCTCTGAGCTCTCTCAGCCACACCTACCTCCCAAGGTGTCTGTTGTGGAGGGAGGGAAGGCGATTGTAAACAGCTTTGAGACTCCTTAAAGGTAGAGAAAAGTGGGGTATAAAAACCAACTCTTCTTCTTCTAGCTAATCAGGGTCCAGTTTCAAATGGTAAGGACAGTAAGCAAAGCTTCACCCCCCCAGGTGTATTTTTTCAGTCCCTGCATTGTACTGATCTTATGGAATGGTAAAAAGAAGCATTCCAGGTATAGCTTTTCTTCCATCAGCAAGTGGCTGCTTTTGTTTGCTCTGTCAGTCTCCCCCCTGCCCTTCTCCTCTCTTGTCCTTCCACCCTTCTGAAAGGCAAATTTGTTTCATTTTAATGGATTAATTTAATTGGTTGAAAGGCACATGATTGGTTAACTAAAAATGTCTGTAATCAGTTGAGAACTCTAGTATGTCCTTTTTTTAAAAAGGACCTATTAACCATCCTTTTTCATTCAGTTCCCTGTTTGAGAAGCATCCTTCTGCTTGCCAAGCAGACATGGCAGGGGTTGGTTCTGTGGGTTGGGGGCAAAGTTTCTGAATAGGAGGGCAGGCTCAGGCCCAGAATCTGCTTTTGGTGCCTTGCTTCAGGCCTGAAGCCGGGATTGGCTTGGACCAGATGCCGAAACCCTCAAAAACCGTGCCCTGTCAAAGCGTCTCTGGGAGGAGAAGGCCGAGATGCCGGGGCCAGAAAACTTGAGCTTCGGGCTCAGCGATGGCGTCGAAGGCAAAGCCTGCCTGGGGGAAGCCAGAGAGGCCTTTTTGTTTACCTGGCTGTTGTCCCGCTGAACCCTTCCTGGCCCCGACCAGCATAACCAGCCACCGTTTCCTCTCTCTACCCACACGGATGCCGTAAGCCGCATGACACATCTCAGCTTGGCCTTAACCTGCAATTATCTAAATGAATACTTCCCGGGCTGACTCCTCCCGCAGCTATTAGTATTGGCTGCAGGCAGCGCTGAGTCACGGCCCCGTCGGCCGGGAATGCGGGGAGGTTTCTCATCCTCCGTTCCTCCGTGACCAGCGCCAGGGGTTGGCAGTGGGGTCCAACAGTTTTCAGGGGCCAGACCTGCTTAAAGAAGAAGACGAAGAAGAGTTGGTTTTATATGCCGACTTCCTCTACCACTTAAGGAAGAATCAAACTGGCTCACAATCACCTTCCCTTCCCCACAACTGATATTCAGCTTCCCTTCCCTTCCCCACAACAGGTAGGTGGGGCTGAGAGAGCTGTGACTAACCCAAGGTCACCCAGCTGGCATTATGCATAGGAGCGGGGAAACCAACCTGAAGCCAGTGGGAGACCTTGCCAGGAAAGCTCCAACACAAGACCTCCACTGCATCGGGCCCCAATATACTTCCCCCGATGGCACCCATCCGCTGCCAAAACCTGCCCACGTGAATGATGACAAACCTTTGCCAGACGAAAAAGAAGAAGAGCTGGTTTTTATATGCCGACTTTCTCTACCACTTAAGGAAGAATCAAACCGGCTTAAAATCACCTTTCCCTCCCCACAACAGACACCCTGTGAGGAAGGTGGGGCTGTGAGAGTGTGACTAGCCCAAGGTCAGCTGGCTTCATGTGGAGGAGTGGGGAAACCAACCAGGTTCACCAGATTAGCCTCCGCCGCTCATGAGGAGGAGTGGGGAATCAAACCCGGTTCTCCAGATCAGAGTCCACCGCTCCAAACCACCGCTCTTAACCACTACACCACGCTGGCTCTGGTGTAAAGCCCATCCCCCCCACCTTTGGGTTCTCTGTTGATGGAGGGCCAGGCTGGGTCAAAGGCAGCTTACCCTGCCCTCCAAGTTGGTTTGGTCTTGCCCACTATGTTTGTGCTCCTAGGCTCCTTTGAATGGCAGAAGGAACATTGTGATGCTCTGTTCACACACCTGACTCTTTGGGTTTTGCTCTCTCCTTCCAGTTGAGGGCACTGACCTGGATGGCCCAGGCTAGCCTGATCTCTTCTGATCTCAGAAGCATAGCCCTGGATAGTACTTGGATGGGAGACGACCAAGGAAGCCCAGGGTGGCTATGCAGAGGCAGGCAGTGGCAAACCACCCCTGTTTGTCTCTTGCCTTGAAAACCCTACTGGGTTGCCGTAAGGGGGCTGCGACTTGACTGCACTTTACACACAAGGATGGCACAGGCCAACCCGATCTTGTCAGCTCTTGGAAGCAAAGAGGGTTAGCCCTGGTTAGTACTTGGATGGGAGACCACCAAGGTAGAGGCAGGCAATGGCAAACCACCTCTGAACATCTCTTGCCTTGAAAGCCTTACGGGCTCTCCATAAGTCAGCTGTGACTTGATGGCACTTTCCACCACCGCTGGTTGAGGCTCTCCTAGGCCAAGTTGCCCAAAGGCATCCCTGCACTGTCCCATTATAGAGTGAGTTGCTTCAGCTGATCCTTAGGGCTGGAACTCCAGACGCCTCTTTTGCCTGCCCTGGAGCCTGTGGCTGACCTGGAAAAGGGCCAAGGCTGTGCCCAACCATAGACTCCTAGAATCATAGAGTTGGAAGGGACCACCAGTGTCATCTAGTCAAACCCCCTGCACAATGCAGGAAATTTACAACTGCCTCCTCCCCGACACCCCCAGTGACCCCTACTCCATGCCCAGAAGATGGCCAAGATGCCCTCCCTCTCATCATCTGCCTAAGGTCATAGAATCAGCGTTGCTGACAGAGGGCCATCTAGCCTCTTCTTAAAAACCTCCCAGGAAGGAGAACTCACCACCTCCCGAGGAAGCCTGTTCCGCTGAGGAACCACTCTAATGGTTAGAAAATTCAAGCAGTTGCTGAACACCGTTGTCTTCTTTTGCCTCCTTGTCGCAGCAGCTGGCTACTGCAGTCGTTCATATTCAAAGCTAGAAACGACTTTGATAGTATTTATTTTTAATTTGAAATTCTGTTTATTTTGAGAGAGCCAGCTTGGGGTAGCTGGTGGAGTGTCAGACTAAGATTCTGGGAGAACCAGGTTCGAAGCCCTGCTCTTCCAGGGCAGCTCTCTGGGGGGCTTTGGGCCTGTCACACACTCTTGTTGCCTGTCACACAGTGTAGTTGTGAGGATAAAAGAGAGGAGAGGAGAACGATTGTAGCTGATTTGGGTCTCCACTGGGGGAAAAAGGTGGGGCATAAAGGAAGTAAATAAATGAAAATTATTTCATTTTGATTTTATTTTATAAAAGTTTATATCCCACCTTTCTGTCCTTCCAAGTGCCACCAAGGCAGCTAACAAATTAAAACATACACAATAAGAGCACATTTTAAAACCATTAACTCCCCCAAAAGCACAGATCATTAATACAATTAAAACCAGAGTTTTAAAAAAAACATACAAATAATATAATAACTAATATAACAAATAGTATAACAACAAGAAGAAGAACTGGTTTTTATATGCCGACTTTCTCTACCACTTAAGGGAGACTCAAACCGGCTGACAATCACCTTCCCTTCCCCTCCCCACAACAGACACCCTGTGAGGTAGGTGGGGCTGAGAGAGCTCTAAGAGAGCTGTGACTAGCCCAAGGTCATCCAGCTGGCTTCTTGTGGAGGAGTGGGGAAACAAATCCAGTTCACCAGATTAGCCTCCGCCGCTCATGTAGAGGAGTGGCGAATCAAACCCGGTTCTCCAGATCAGACACCACTGCTCCAAACCCTGCTTTTAACCACTACGCAATGCTGGCACAATCTAACGAATAATATAAACAACAATTAAAACTTGAAATGCTGTTAGGTCATTTTGTTTCTTCTGTAATGTATATGGAAACTCCCTGTTTGGAGGTGGAAGCCACGTTCCCCTGAGTGGCAGATGCAGAGGGGTAGGGGTTAGCCGCTGGGGATACCGGTTTCCATCACATCCTGCTTGTGAGCTTCACTGAGATGCCTGGCTGGCTGCTCTTGGAAACAAGCAGGATGCTGGATGAAGCGGACCTTGGTCTGACCCAGCAGGGCAGCTGAGAGCCAGCGTGGTGTAGTGACTAAGAGCAGCGGACTCTATTCTGGAGAACTGGGTTTGATCCCCTGCTCCTCCACATGAGCGGCAGACTCTAATCTGGAGAAGCGGGTTCGATTCCCCGCTCCTCCACATGAAGCCTGCTGGGGCGACCTTGGGCACAGTCACCGTTCTCTCAGGACTCGCTCAGCCCTGCCTACCTCACAAGGTGCCTGTTGTGGGGAGAGGAGGGAAGGCGATTGTAAGCTGCTTTGGGACTCCTTATGGTAGAGAATAGCGGGGTAAAAAAACCAACTCTTCTTCTTCAATTCTTGGAGTTGCCTGTGACAGAGGGCACCTCACAGAGGGGAATGTTTTGGGTTTTTTTTGCCGTCAAATCACAGTTGACTTATGGCAGCCTCGTGGGGCTTTCAAGGCAAGAGATGTTGAGAGGTGGTTTGCCATTGCCTGCCTCTGGTATTCCTTGGAGGTCTCCCATCCAAATTCTTGCCAGGGTCATGGCTGAGAGTGTGTGACTGGCCCAAGGACACCCAGCAAGCTTCCATGGCACGAGTGGGGATTTGAACCTGGGTTTCCCAAGGTCCTAGTCTGGCAATTTAACCACTACACCATGCTGGCTCTCACAGAGGGGTTTGCAGCCTGTGTATTCTTGGAAGTTTCCCCTATTCCCTCAAGCATAGTGGGTGGGGGGGGGGGCGGGGGTTAGCTTGCACTCCAAAGCTGCTAATTTATGCCAGGAGGGAGTGACGGTTGCCCATGACCTTAGGTGTGCGTGAGAGTGTGCATGCATTCTGTGAGCCGCACATGCCTCCATGGCTGTGCTGACCAGAAGTCCCCACTTTGTGCCCGGCAGCTGAAGCAGATGGAGATGCAGTTGGAAGAGGAGTACGAGGAGAAGCAGAAGGTGCTACGAGAGAAAAGGGACCTGGAAAGTAAACTGGCCACCGTCAGCGACCAGGTACACCCGTGCAGGAGCAGGCAAGACCGTATGCTGGGAGGGGGCAATGGGGTCTGGGTGGAGGGGCTGTTGCAAAAGAAGGAGGGCAGGAGCATGCCAGTGGTCCCAAGACCCCCTCACTTTCTTCCCCACCCCCCAGGTTAACCAGCGGGACTTTGAGACAGAGAAGCGGCTGCGGAAGGACCTGAAGCGCACCAAGGCACTCTTGACCGACGCTCAAGTCATGCTGGACCACCTGAAAAACAACGCGCCCAGCAAGCGGGAGATTGCACAGCTCAAAAACCAGGTAGGTGACATTAGAAGGGCAAGAGCCAGCGGGATGTAGTGGTTAAGAGGTGTGGTTTGAAGTGGTGGACTCTGATCTGGAGAACCGGGTTTGATTCCCCACTCCTCCGCATGAGCGGCGGAGGCTAATCTGGTGAACCTGGTTGGTTTCCCCACTCCTCCACATGAAGACAGCTGACCTTGGGCTAGTCACACTCTCACAGCCCCACCTTCCTCACAGGGTGTCTGTTGTGGGGAGGGAAAGGTGATTTTAAGCCGGTTTGATTCTTCCTTAAGTGGTAGAGAAAGTCGGCATATAAAAACCAGCTCTTCTTCTTTTTCGTCTGGCAAAGGTTTGTCCTCATCCACGTGGGCAGGTTTTGGCAGCGGATGGGTGCCATCGGGGGAAGTATATTGGGGCCCGATGCAGTGGAGGTCTTGTGTTGGAGCTTTCCTGGCAAGGTCTCCCACTGGCTTCCCTCAAGGGGCGGATCAGAAGGAAACCAGGCTTGGGCATCCTCTGCAAGCGGTAGTGGGTTGGTCATATTGGAGTTTGGGAGGGAAGGCGTGGCCTGCTGCAGTCTGTGGCAGTCGTTCTAAGGGCTGTTCCCCCTTGGGGGTGGGGGGTCTTTCCCTGCAGCTGGAAGAGTCGGAGTTTACGTGCGCCGCTGCGGTGAAAGCTCGCAAATCCATGGAGGTGGAGATCGAGGACCTGCACCTGCAGATAGACGATCTTTCCAAGGCCAAAGGAGCGGTAAGCACTTCCCTCCGACCGGCTGTC
The DNA here is from genome assembly GCF_029931775.1 of Euleptes europaea. Classification (NCBI taxonomy): domain Eukaryota; kingdom Metazoa; phylum Chordata; class Lepidosauria; order Squamata; family Sphaerodactylidae; genus Euleptes; species Euleptes europaea. The sequence goes on along the minus strand of NC_079330.1, from coordinate 25,802,496 downwards.
TTCCCACAAAAGATGGAGGGTGGCGTTCCGCTCAGTGCCCGGAGGGCAGCCCAGGCAAGCCAAGCAACCCTCCTGCCCCGTGAGAGCGGGCATCTCAGTGCCCTCCAGTTTTCTCCTGGTTTGCCATGTGTTCGGTCGCTGAGATCTTAAATCCTGGGGCTATTAAGGGACACGGAATTTAAAAAGAGGCTGTGCCATGAATGTGCCAGTCAGGGTGTGAGGTCCTGCCCGGCTTTGCAGTTGGATCCATAGATGTGTACACCAATGTGTCGTACTCATTCTGCGAGCTGGGTGTGTCCCCCCCCGCACACAGCTAGGCTGGCCAGTTTTTTAAAATGCACAGTGCACACGTGAGCCCGCTCACTTGTCATGTTAATTTTAAAAAGAGAAAAATCATGATGCTCTCGGCGTTGAGAGAGGTTTCTTGAGGATGTCACAAGCGCTGGCCAATCAGGACCATGCCTGGCTAGCTTTTGCCTTTAACTGCAGGCTTAGTTTTTAGAATTAAGCCCCAGAGAGGAAAAGGGAGATTTGGATTTTGGCAAGGGGCTTTCAAATCAGTCCCCGTCTTTCCTCCTTTTAGTCTTGTCTGCCGTGTGCTGGGCAAGTCTCAGCAAAAGCAGTATTTCTGCTTCCTGCACAAGCAAGATGGCACATTTGAGCCCCTGCAAGTATTTTCCAGCCGTCCCCAACTAGGGAAGCCCCTTTCTGACGGTGCTGGTTGCAAGCCGTTTCATTGGCAGCTCTGCCTCTCCTTTGGTCTGGGGCTAAGGAGCCCTCTCGCTTCGGGCTGGACTGGGTGTCCGGAGGACATGGGCAGTCTGGCAGCTGGCTGCCAGTAGAGCCGCCTGCTGCCTGCACCTCTTCGTGTGCCTGGAGCGTAGGCTTTCCTCCTGCCTGCTGCCTGAGCCGCTTCGGACTCAGGGGCCTCGGGCAGCACCCCGTTTCCACTCCTCCTCTCCTTTGCCAGCTGGAAGAGCAACTGAGCCGTTTGCAGCGGGAGAAGAACGAGGTGCAGAGCCGCCTGGAGGAGGACCAGGAGGACATGAACGAGCTGATGAAGAAACACAAGGCAGCCGTGGCCCAGGCGAGTCTTTTTCCCCGCCCTTCTGCGTTGGCGGCATGGCAGCTCCCTCCCATCACCCGTGTAGCCTTTGCTACTCCCAGTCTCACTCCCTCTGCCAGGCACCCCAGGGGTGGGGTGGGGTGGGAGGGTGGAGCCAAGAGTTCATCTCCATGTGTGCTCTCATAGAAATCAGGCAAAGTTATGAATTCACTCAGATGAGGGCATACAGCTCTTCCTGGATGGACTGCAGACGTGGTTTGCATACTTGAATGACCTGCAGTATTCTCTTTTTAAAAGCTAGTATGTCAGGGACATACTGAGAGCTGGCGTGGTGTCGTGGTTAAGGTGTCAGACTAGGATCTGGGAAACCCAGGTTCGAATCTCCACTCTGACATGGAAGCTTGCTGGGTGACCTTGGGCCAGTCACACACCCTCAGCCCTGACCCTGGCTAATAATTGGATGGGAGACCCCCAAGGAATGCCTGGGTCGTGACGCAGGGGCAGGCAATGGCAAACCATCTCTGAACATCTTTTGCTTTGAAAACCCTATGGGATCGCCATAAGTCAGCTGTGACTTGATAGCCAAAAGAAAGTCAGGGACAAGAATCCTAGCCTAACCTTCCACTGGATTTGCTAGTTTTCTAGGCTTGGGGCTCCCCTCCCCCCTGTAACGGAAGCATTCTGTCCAGGGGCACAAGGGCTAAAGCTCTTGTTGCTCCCAGCACCTGTTGTTCAGAGGTATACTGCCTCTGAACATGGAGGCCCAAAGCAGATCGGCTTCTTTCTAGTTTGCTTGCATGGATTAGGCCTAAGAGGAAAAGAAGGGAGCGTCTTTGAAAAAAGGAACGTCAGAGCAAGGCATGGCAGTCAGTCGCTTTACCTCTTTGAGGATTGTTCTGCTGCCTGGAATCAGCTGGGCTTTTGCAGCAGGGCAAAGCTCATGGCTGAAGAGAGGCGGCTGCAGCAAGGTAGAGTGTCCAGGTGCAGGGCTTAAACAGTCGGGTTAGCCCGATCCCCTCTGAGAGAAGAGCAGGCCTAGGAGAGAAAGAGCAGAAAGAGCTTTTTTGGACTTCAGGAGCTGCCACCTGGCAGCTGGGGGTGAACCCTGCGGCCAGAAGCCGTTCTTCGATCGATCAAGCCTCCGGTGAGATACAGGGTCCTTAGGGATGCCTTGGGCAGGAGGCAGACTTGGAGACTTGGCTCAGTGGTAGAGCATCTACTTGGCATGCAGAAGGTCCCAGGTTCAATCCCCAGCATCTCCAGTTAGAGGGTCTAGGCAAGTAGGTGATGTGAAAGTCCCCTGCGTGAAACCCTGGAGAGCTGCTGCCGGTCTGAGCAGACAATACTGACTTTGATTTGCCAAGGGTCCGATTCAGTAGAAGGCAGCTTCATGTGTTCATGTGACTTCTGGCTCTTGGGGCCTCGGCCAGCCCTTGGGCAACCAGACCTCAACTCCTGTGTGCTCCGCAGGCTTCCCGGGACCTGGCTCAGATCAACGACCTCCAGTCGCAGCTGGAAGATGCCAATAAGGAGAAGCAGGAGCTGCAGGAGAAGGTACATCCGGGGCAGGAAGGGAGGCGAGCCCCTGCTCCTGGTCTGTTGCCCTGGGCTGTGATTTGAAGGCCCCGTCCTTTCTTTTCTTCGCCAGCTGCAAGGTCTTCAGAGCCAGCTGGAATTCCTAGAGCAGTCCATGGTGGACAAGTCTTTGGTCAGCAGGCAGGAGGCCAAGATCCGCGAGCTGGAGACGCGCCTGGAGTTCGAGAGGACACAAGTGAAGCGCCTCGAGGTAGGGGAGCTTGAGCCGTTGGAGGGATGCGGAAGGGCGGGCGGCTGAACCTCGGAGGCGAAGGGCGCCGGTTGGGCTTGGCTTCCAAAGACACAGTGCTGTCCCCTGGGGAGGCCGGGGGCTCCTGGGTAGTCTTGGCTTGTGGTGCAAGGTGATGCTGGCCTCGCCGAGTTTGTGGCCAGCCCCGCGCATGCCCTGCCGCTGTCTTCTCACTCCCCCTCTCGGCGCCTGGGCAAGGCTGAGTGGTGCTGGCTCAGCCCCCAAGTTGACGGCTGGGCATGGAGCATCACGGTGGAAGAATCTGAGCTTGTGGAGTCCTTGTGGCTGCAGAACAAAACTTGGACAGCAGCAAACAGAAGGAAAGAGCGAGAGTCCAGTAGCACCTTAAAGACTAACAAAATTTCTGGCAGGTTAGGAGCTTTCGTGAGTCACACAGCTCACTTCTTCAGATATCTGAAGTACCTGAAGAAGTGAGCTGTGACTCATGAAAGCCCGTACCCTGTCAGAAATTTTGTTAGTCTTTAAGGTGCTACTGGACTCTCACTCTTTCTGCTAATACAGGCAGACGAACACAGCTATCCATTGTGATCTAGTAGCAAACAGAGAGCCAGTGTGGTGTAGTGGTTTGGAGCGGTGGTTTGGAGCGGTGGACTCTGATCTAGAGAACCGGGTTTGATTCCCCACTCCTCCACGTGAGCGGCAGAGGCTAATCTGGCGAACCGGGATGGTTTCCTCACTCCTACACATGAAGCTAGCTGGGTGACCTTGAGCTAGTCACAGCTCTCTCGGCCCTACCTCCCTCACAGGGTGTCTGTTGTGGGGAGGGAAAGGTGATTGTAAGCTGGTTTGATTCTCCCTTAAGTGGTAGAGAAAGTCGGCATATAAAAACCTCCTCCTTCTCTTCCTCTTCTTCTTCCTCCTCCTCCCCCCTTGATGCCAGTGGGTCAGAGGTGACTCTTTTAAGTGTGCCCCACACACGTTTTTTTCCTCTTGCTGTCCCCAGAAGGGCCACTGTCTTCCCCACTGTCCCCAGACTCCTGGTAGCCTCCAGAGCAGGCATTTGGGCAGCAGGGGATAGCCAGGTACCAAACAGATGTGGACCTCAGCCAGCTAGGAAGGCCCCATCCAGTGTTCAACTCATAAGAATATCAGAAGGGACATGTTGGGCCCACAGCAGGGACACAGAGACCATGACAGGGACACAGAGACCAAAGCCTCCCCCTCTTATTGCCCTTGGTGCCTATTGTTCAGAGGTAGACTGTCTCTGAACATGGAGGTTCTGATTAGCCACCACGCCTGGTAGCCATAGATCAGTGATGGCGAACCTTTTAGAGACCGAGTGCCCAAACTGCAACCCAAAACCCACTTATTTATCGCCAAGTGCCAATGCAGCAATTTAACCTGAATGCTGAGGTTTTAGTTTAGAAAAAACAACTCCTACGCCCAGCAAGAACGTGCCCCCCATGCACGCTTTCCAGGAGCAGAGGGCACCAGCACTGCCACCCCGGTGGCAGTTTCCCGGCAGGGCAGTTTCGCTGCCTTTGCCCATTCCCAGGCGCTGAGTGTGACCAGGTGAGCCCTCTGCACGTGATGCCAGGCAAGGCAGGATGGGAGGCTGCGGGATGCAGCGAAGGGGAGGCGGGCAGAGAGTCCCTTCCGGGCCAAGTGACCCCCCCTCAAGCCTGGAAACCGCTGACTGAAGCTCCAGGGTGGGGGTGGGGGGGCAAGGCTGGTGAATTCGGGGACTCGAGGACAGGCTCGATGGATGAAATGGTAAAACGGCACAGACAGAAAGGTGCCGCTTGTTGATTTGCCTTTTCTTGGCGCATGTGGATAAGAACATAAGAACATAAGAAAGGCCCTGCTGGATCAGACCAAAGCCCATCAAGTCCAGCAGTCTGTTCACACAGTGGCCAACCAGGTGCCTCCAGGAAGCCACAAACAAGACCACCGAGCAGCAGCATCCTGCCTGTTTTCCACAGCACCCAATATAATAGGCATGCTCTTCTGATACTGGAGAGAATAGGTATGCAGCATGACTAGTATCCATTCTAACTAATAGCCACGAATTGCTATTATTTTTTGCCTGGCCAGACCCCATGGCCCTCGGAGACCCCTTCCAGTTTGTTGCGGGGGCCACACGCCTGTCCGCTCGCAGAGGGGCTCCTGGCTGCTGACTTTGCAAAGGCAGACCCCCCCCCCCCCGCGCCTCCGGAAGGCTCCTTGGGGCGCCACCCACAGGCCACAGCTCTGGGCTCAGAAGCGGGCCTAAGCAGTGGGGGCTGGCCAGGCACAAAAGCCCGGCCATGGGAGACGCAGCTGGGGCCCCCCTCCCCGCAGGCAGCTGCTCCTCTCGCCCCTTCTCTCCTTCCCAGGGCCGTGGGGGGGGGAGCGTGGGGGCCACCCACAGCAGGTGGGGGCCTGCAGAAGGGCAGTGCCCATTCTTGCTCCTTGCTTGGGGCGGGCTCCCTGCTGCTGCCCTCGGAAGGCCCTCGCCCGCTCCGGAGGGGAGCCGGCCTGCACTGCAGCCTCCTCCCCACCAGCTGCCCCGCGAGGGGCGCAGCACAGCATTCCCACGGGCAGGGGCGGGGAAGGAAGCGAAAGGGCGGTGGGGAAGTGGCCGCCGCCGCGGGTTGGTCTGTCCGGCGGGAGCAGGGCAGCGGAAGGGGGGGAGGGGAGGACAACTTGCCCGGCGCCCAACTCCTTCGCAGCGAGACAAGCAAGTTGGTCCTCCCCTCTCCCACCCGTCCTCTTCTTTTCTCCACCCCCACTTCTCTTCCTCGTTGTCGGCGCTAGGCTACAGCCTCCCACATCCGAGGTGGAGATGGGTGGGGCTGAGCCGGAGAGGGGAGCGGTGCAGCCGAAGCTCAGCTGAGAGAGGGAGGGGCCCAGACACTGACCCGGGAGGCCTTTTGGAGCCTGGGAAGTGCAGGAAGGGAGGCTTGGGAGGGGGCGGATGTTGCTGCCGTGCGCCCGGCCCTCTCACGCAACGGCAGCGAGCCACTTACCCCCGTGTGCTGGCAGAGAGGGCTCGGCGTGCCAAGTCGGGCACACGTGCCATAGGTTCGCCAACACAACCATAGATGGATCCTCTCCTCATTAGTGCACGCGTCTGATTTCCTTTTTAAAGCCACCCAAACTTAATTGCCGAGGGAATTACACATTGTGTGAAGAAGTTCTTTTCTTTTTCTGTGGTCTGAATGTGACGCTCAATTATGTGCCAGCAGGTCTACTTTGGGGCATTTTTAAAAGGGGGGAGGGGGTTCAGTTGACGTACACATGGCACCTGTCGCAGTTGTCTCACTCGGTATATGCTTTACTTTTTTGGAGCGGTGCAGGAAACACAGTGTGAGATGCCCCCCCCCCCCAAGCTTGTGCCTCTTTCTTCTGTCTTGGGCCAAAAAAGTCTGTCGCCATTCGCTGTGCCCCCTCCCAGCCCTCTGGTTTGGCTTCTCCACTGAATGTCCTAGAACACCATCAGGGGTTGGGCCGTTAGTCTAGCCCAGTGGTTCCCAAACTTTTCGGGCCACCGCCCCCTCAGTTCCACAAACTCAACCCCTGTGCCATCCTATAAAAAACATTGTTCGAAATAGGGGTTTGCATGACACACTAAAGAAGATAATAACAATAAAATTTCAAAACAGCAACAATTAATTACACATCTATTCAAAATCAAATTAACACTTTTTAGTTGAAATTTATTCAACAAAACTGATGAACTTGATCCAGCAATACCACCTCTTCAAAATCTGGAAAAAAAAATCTGGTAGTTTCCACCAAATTTGCCAGCATAGTGTCATAGCTTGATCTATGGTAAATTAGTGAACAACACAGTCAAAGGGACCCACCTCTAGCGCCCCTGCTGCCCCCTTGCCTCTTAGTGCCCCCCTAGGTAATCCCATTGCCCCCCAGGGGATGGTACTGCCCACTTTGGGAACCAGTGGTCTAGCCAGAGTGCAAGGGGAGGAGAAGGTCAGATGGAGCAGAGGGGAGCCCCTTGCAGGGCCAGAGAGGACAAGGGGTTATTGAGCTGTTTGGGAAAGGAAGGGGAGCACCTGGGGGTTGGAGCAGGCAAGAAGAAGAAGAGTTGGTTTATATATACCGACTTTCTCTACCACTTAAGGAAGAATCAAACCGACTTACAATCCCCTTCCCTTCCCCACAACAAACTCCCTGTGAGGTAGGTGGGGCTGAGAGCTCTAAGAGAGCTGTGACTAGCCCAAGGCCACCCAGCTGGCTTCATGAGGAGGAGTGGGGAAACAAATCCAGTTCACCAGATTAGCATCTGTTGCTCATGTGGAGGAGTGGGGAATCAAACCCGGTTCTCTAGATCAGAGCCCACCCCTCCAAACCACCGCTCTTAACCACTACACCTAAGGGGACCAAGGGCAGAGGGGGTGGCCATATGTTTTATGAGATGGACATCCCCTGCTCCCGGCCAACCCACCTCACTGCCCAGGTCTAGCCCAGCTAGGAACCCTCTCGGTCCAGCTGCCCAACTGCTGCTTGGGGAAGATCAGGCGCTCTCTTCTGCCGCACCTGCTCGAGGCCCTGCTTGATATTCTGCCGCTGCAGCTCCTTTTTCCGGCAAGGGAGCCGAGGAGCTTTAGAGCTCCCTCTTAATATTTCCGTGCCATTATTCGCTTCCCCCCCCCTTTCCTCCCTCCCCACCCCCCATAAATATGCAGGGGACAGCACTCAGCTGCCGCAAAAGGATGGAATCTATTTTTCTCCCTACATTACATGCTGTAATTACTTCACACAAAGTTAAATCTATTTTTCCAATTCACCAAAGCCCCCCTGATTATTCTGCCCACGCCTGGGGAGAAAAGTTCCTCTCTGGCTCGAAAGCAAAACTCTGCGCTCACCCTCCTGCTCTTCCCCTCCCTCCCTCCTTCGCCAGCCAGCCCACCCCCTCATGTAAATTCATAGCGCCGGGTTCGTTTGTTCCATTAGCGCTCGGCAGGGAGCGATTGGGCAACACTCGTTCCTGGGCCCCGGCCTCGGTAATTGCCGCTGTCTGCTACCATTATGCGTAGCAGATGAATATTGATGCGCCAGCCCTGGTGCGCCGCCGCCACTGCCACTGTCTCTTCTCCCGGCACCGCTGGGGGTGGGGGGTGGGGGGCGGAGCATCTCAGCCCCTTGTCGAGGACAGGAAGGTCAGGCCACGGTCAGAGTCCAGACTCCCCGATTGGCCTTCCAGCCCAGAGTTGCTGCAATCCTCTTTACCCTGGGGGTGCGGGGGGGGGGTCCTTCCTAGCAAGGCCAAGGGCTCTGAGTTAGGCTGGCCAGAGACATTCCAAGCAGGAGCAGGCTTCAGATTCCGCTCCAGAATGGAGCCCGCAACAGACCGAGAGGCCCTCGCTCAGCCGATGCATCCCGGTCTGCCCCTCGTTGCAGGTTCCTGGGTTGGGGAGGGGCTGTGGCTCAGTTTGTAGAGCCTCTGCTTGGCACGCAGAAGGTCCCAGGTTCAATCCCCTCCGCCTCCAGTTAAAGGGACTAGGCAAGTAGGTGATGTGAAAGACCTCCACCTGAGACCTCCGCCTGGAGAGCCACTGCCGATCTGAGAAGACAATACTGACTTTGATGGACCAAGGGTCTGATTCAGTAGAAGGCAGCTTCATGTGTTCATGTATGTTCATGTGTTCCGAACCTTTACTTCCCCTGCCCAAATCAGGAAGGGTTGGTTCTCAGCCATGTTGCCTGAAGGTGCTGAAGGAGCGGAGCCTTATAGCTGGAGCCAGTAAAAACAGAGCAAGAAGTCTGGAGGTTGTCTGGCGGTCTTCAAGTGGTGGTTGGACGAACACTTGTCAGGGATGCTCTAGGCCAGGGGTGTCAAACTCAGTTGTTACAAGGACCAGATATGACATAAATGTCACTTCGTTGGGCTGGGCCATGCCTCACCAGCCCAGATTGAGAGTGGGGGGGGGGGGTGCTGCCTCAGCTGGCTCATAGGCCGGATAAGAGCTTTTGAGGGGCCAGATCCGGCCCTCGGGCCTTATGTTTGACACCCCTGCTCTAGGCTGATCCTGCATTGAGCTGGGAGTTGGGCTAGATGGCCTGAGTGGCCCCTTCCAACTCTATGACTCTAGGAGGTGATATAGGGTAGCCAACTCCTGGTTGTGAAATTACTGGAGATTTTGCGGGTGGAGCCTGGAGAGGGTTTTGGGGAAAGAGACACCTCAGTGGGGTATAAAGTACTTTGGAGTCTACCCCCAATAGAGATCAGTTGACCTGGAGAAAATGGCTACTTTGGAGTCTACCTCCAAAGTAGCCATTTTCTCCAGGCCAACTGATCTCTATTGTCTGGAGATCAGTTGCAATACCAGGAAATCTATAAAATCAATACATGAGCGGCAAACACTAATCTGGTGAACTGGGTTGGTTTCCCCACTGCTACCCATGAAGCCAGCTGGGTGACCTTGGGCTAGTCACAGCTCTCTTAGAGCTCTCTCAGCCCCACAGCCCCACCTACCTCACAGGTCGTCTGTTGTGGGGAGGGGAAGGTGATTGTAAGCCGGTTTGATTCTTCCTTAAGTGGTAGAGAAAATCGGCATATAAAAACCAACTCTTCATCTTCTTCTTCTTCTTCTCCTCCTCATCCCTGTGCTTTTGAGATGGGGAGTGGCAAACCCAAAAGTGGCAAGTTGGGGGGTTCCTTTCTCCTGACCTTGCCGCCTTCTCCCACGTCCTCTGCAGAGCTTGGCCACCCGACTGAAGGAGAACATGGAGAAGCTGACGGAAGAGCGGGATCAGCGAACGGCCGCCGAGAACCGGGAGAAGGAGCAGAACAAGCGGCTACAGCGCCAGTTGCGGGACACCAAGGAGGAGATGGCCGAACTGGCCAAGAAGGAGGCCGAGGCCAGCCGCAAGAAACATGAACTGGTAAGGAGAGGGGTGAGGGGGGGCCCCCTCCGGAGGCACTTCCCAGGCTGCCGCTCCTGTTGAGACTGCTGTGCCAGTCAAGCATCTGCCTCTGGGAGATTTGACTCCGGGCCTGGTTGTTCTTCAAGGAACCCTTCTGGCCTGGCCTCTTCCATGCCCCCGCACATTCCCTGATGTTCCCCCATTCCCCACTCCCACCCCCATGGCAGGGCGCCTCGTGTTGGGCATGCAAGCTGATTAAAAAAGAGATGTGCACCCCACACACACAGCTCCAAACCTCAAGGAACTTCACTTCCATATGGACATTCTTTCCACATCCCTCTCAATCCATGTCGATGATTTGCCATTACAGGGAACCGCCCAGATTTTCTGTAGAGAGCCAGAGTGGTGTAGTGGTTAAGAGCGGTGCTTTGGAGCGGTGGACTCTGATCTGGAGAACCGGGTTTGATTCTCCACTCCTCCACATGAGCGGTGGATGCTAATCTGGTAAACTGGGTTTGTTTCCCCACTCCTCCTCATGAAGCCAGCTGGGTGACCTTGGGCTAGTCACACTCTCTCAGCCCCACCTACCTCACTAGGTGTCTGTTTTGGGGAGGGGAAGCAGAGGTGAATGTAAGCCAGTTTGAGTCTTCCTTAAGTGGTAGAGAAAGTCGGCATATAAAAACCAACTTTAGCAAAGTTTGGAGATAGCGGCCTGTTCTGTCAACACATTCTTGCCCCCAACCCTGAGAAGACTGTGTTCATCTCTTATAGGATCTTTTCTAATTTCTCCCCAGTGGTCTCATTTGAGTGAGACTGACGGAATGTCACCGCAAGTCCCAGACACAGTCTGTATGCAAATGTACCCAAATACCAAGGCTTGAGTGGTATAGTGGTTAAGAGCGGTGGTTTGGAGCGTTGGACTCTCATCTGGAGAACCGGGGTTAATTCCCCACTCCTCCACATGAGCAGCGGACACTAATCTGGTGAACTGGGTTGGTTTTCCCACTCCTACCCATGAAGCCAGCTGGTTGACCTTGGGCTAGACACAGTTCTCTTAGAGCTCTCAACCCCACCTACCTCACAAGGTGTCTGTTGTGGGGAGGGGAAGGGAAGGAGATTGTAAGCCAGTTTGATTCCTCCTTAAGTGGTAGAGAAAGTCGGTAAAAACCAGCTCCTCCTCCTCTTTTTTCTTCTCCCTGCCTTCTCAATGCAAATATGACAGGCCTCCTAAGCCTCCTTTTGGGTCCTGTTGGGGCCAGTGTTGTCTCTCTCCTCAGGCCCCCCACTCCATGTGAAGAAGGCGAGGCACATTTTACAAAATGGCCTCTTGTATGCTTACACAACTTACATTTCCTTTGTCACTTTCTCAAAAACACACACACACAGTTTTTAAAACTGCTCCAAAGTGGCGGTGGTGGTTGTGGGATGTTACAATTTCGGCTAATTGGCACCTTGCATAGCCAGCTTCCCACACAGGTTCCCTGAACCAGTTTTCCCCAAGCTTCACTTCACATAAACAAAATAGGAAGAAGAATTGGTTTTCATATCCCAATTTTCTCTACCTTTAAGGAGTCTCAAACTTACAGTAACCTTCCCTCCCCTGCCCAACAGGAAGGTTGCTTGCATGGACTACAGGAGGGGCTGTGGCTCAGTGGTAGAGCATCTGCTTGGCATGCAGAAGTTCCCAGATTCAATCCCCGACATCTCCCGTTAAAGGGACTAGGCAAGAAGGTGATGAAAGACCCCTGCCTGAGACCCTGCTGCCGGTCTGAGTAGACAATACTGACTTTGATGGACTGAGGGGCTGATTCAGTACAAGGCCACTTCAATTGTTCATGTGGTGATTGCATTCCGCGTGGCCATGTTGCCCCAGTCGTTTTTGGGCTGTACTTACCCCCAAACATCAGGTTATTTTTTTAAAAAAATCTGTTGAAAACGTTTCTCCCTTCTACAAGCTGGAATGCAGCAATCCAGGGGACTTGGCCAGCCGCTTAAGGCACCCAGGCATCAGCGAGTCAGGCTCCCCTCAGCAAAGAGCACCGCTTCCAACAGAGCGGATCATCCCAGCTGCCAAGGTTTTCCTTTTTATAGAGGATAGATGGAGGGAGTACTGTTGACATAGCATACCTGGAGCCCAAAAAGGTCTGGTTTGGTATCAAAAACCCTGGCCTAGAGGACAACCCTCGGAAAGGGGGATGCAGGTGGCCGGGGAAACCACAGAGGCTAGCGATTCAGTGGACTAGGCCAGGTGGAAGATCTGTGTCCTGGATCTGCGGCCATGGAGTATCGTCCAGGCGGAGGAGTGGACACTGAAGCATAGTTAATGCATAGTTCAATTGTGGAACTCCCTGCCCCGGGATGTGGTGATGGCTGCCAACTTGGAAGGCTTTAAGAGGGGAGTGGACATGTTCATGGAGGAGAGGGCTATCCATGGCTACTAGTCAAAATGGCTACTAGTCATGATGCATACCTGTTCTCTCCAGGATCAGAGGAGCATGCCTATGATCTTAGGTGCTGTGGAACACAGGCAGGATGGTGCTGCTGCAGTTGTTTAGTTCGTGGGCTTCCTAGAGGCACCTGGTCAGCCACTGTGTGAACATACTGCTGGACTTGATGGGCCTTGGTCTGATCCAGCATGGCTTTTCTTATGTTCTTAAGTGGGGCTCTCCAGATTAGAGCCCCCACTCTTAACCACTATACCGTGCTGGCTCTCAGATGCATGTGGCAGTAGACAAGTCAGTAGAAAGGTGGTCGGATTCATTCATGGGAGTTCAGCTGCAACTGTTGCTAAGAAGAAGAAGAGTTGGTTTTTATATGCAGACTTTGAATCATAGAATCAGAGTTGGAAGGGACCACCAGGGTCATCTAGTCCAACCCCCTGCACAATGCAGGAAATTCCAAACTACCTCCCCCCCACACACACAGTGACCCCTACTCCATGCCCATAAGATGGTCAAGGTCTGACTTTCTCTACCACTTAAGGGAGAATCAAACCGGCTTACAATCACCTTCCCTTCCCCTCCCCACAACAGACACCCGGGGAGGTAGGTGGGGCTGAGAGAGCTCTGAGAGAGCTGTAACTAGCTCAAGGTCACCCAGCTGGCTTCATGTGGAGGTTAGCATCCGCCGCTCGTGTGGAGGAGTGGGGAATCAAGCCCGGATCTCCAGGTCAGAGTCCACCACTCCAAACCACCGCTCTTAACCACTACACCAAGCTTCTAAGGAACCTCCCCCACCCACCCCCAGCCTGGCTTCCCACAACCCAGTTTGAAAATCACCCTGGGGGAGTAGAGCCTCTGAGCGCAGAGGGCTCTGGAGTGGCCAGCGAAACAGAGCCCCCCCCCCCCCGGTGTGCACGGAGGCTAGCAACCGAGGTTCAGCCTGCGTGGCGGTCCCTGGTCCCCAACCAAAGGCTTCCTCACCTAGGAGATGGACCTGGAAAGCTTAGAAGCGGCTAACCAGAGCCTGCAGTCAGACCTGAAGCTGGCCTTCAAGCGGATTGGGGATCTGCAGGCTGCGATCGAGGACGAGATGGAAAGCGACGACAACGAGGATATGATCAACAGGTGAGCGTGAGCAGGGGGTGGGTGTACGGCCCCAAGAAAGGAATGTGCAGTGCCAGATTGGTTCTCTGCCCAGGTGCTGCTGCTATAAGCTGCTGGGTTGGACTGGCCTTCCTTGGCCGGCATTCTGTTTATGGCTGCAGACAGCGGTCCACAAAGGGCGGTCATCCTTATCTGGCACTTGGAGGTGGACTGGCTCTGGACATGGAGGTTCCGTGTCATCTCCCGGCTAATAGCTGTGGACAGGCTTGTCCTCTTTGCAGAGGTGTCTTGGTGAGCAGCGGTTGTCATCTTCTCGCCCCGTCCTACACCTTGCTGGAGCTGGAAATGGGTATGGGGGAGGGGCCATGGCTCAGTGGTAGGGCATCTGTTTGGCGAGGAGGAAGGGTTGGCTTTTATATGCTGACTTTCTCTACCTTTTAAACCGGCTTGCAATCTCCTTCCCTTCCTCTCCCCACAACAGACACTTTGTGAGGTAGGTGGGACGGAGAGAGTTCAGAGAGAGCTGTGATTAGCCCAAGGTCACCCAACAGGCTTAATGTGGAGGAGTGGGGAAACCAACCCGGTTCACCAGATTAGAGTCTGCCGCTCATGTGGAGGAGTGGGGAATCAAACCCGGTTCTCCAGATTAACCACTACACCATGCTGGCTCTCAGAAGGTCCCAGGTTCGATTTCCAGTTTCTCCAGTTAATGGATCTGGGAGTAGATAATACAAAAGACCTCTGCCTGAGACCCTGGAGAGCTGCTGCCAGTCTGAGTGGACCTTGATGGACCAAGGGTCTGATTCAGTATAAGGCACCTTCTTGTGTTCCCGCGTACCTCGCCCCACCCCCAGTCCATCTGGCCCTTACCTTAACTATGAGGGGGCGATCCCTAAAAGAGTTGCTGCAGAAAGTTTCTTTCCACTCCACCTGCACTTCTGGTTTCCATAATGCTTTCGTTCCCCCTGGTTGGGTTTTTTCTTCCCTTTTTCCGTTGGTTCATTTTGCTTGTTTTCTTCCCCTCCTTCCCCATTTCCCAGTTTGCAGGACATGGTGACAAAGTACCAGAAACGCAGGAATAAGCTGTGAGGATGTGTTGTTTCCCCCCGGGTTTTCAGAAACTTTTTACTTGCCCCCCCCCAATCTCAAGCATGCCACGGCGGGGGCTTGGGCTGTGGTGCCCCCCCCCCCCGCTGTAGTCGCACGTGCCCTCTGCATGAGCATCAGCCTCACACTCTAACTGCTTGCTGTGTCCCAGCACAGCTCCTGGGGGATGGGGGGAGAGAGAATGTGTGCATGAGAAATCAGCCTTGCTTGGTCTTTGATGAAGAGCACAATTAAGGGGGATTGCAGGGATGGAAGTGGTGGGGGGGAGCTGAAGGGACCCAATGACTTCCTCGGAAGGTGGTAAGCTCTCCTTCCCTGGAGGTTTGTAAGCAGAGGCTAGATGGCCATCTGTCAGCAATGCTGATTCTATGACCTTAGCCAGATGATAAGAGGGAGGGCAGCTGGCCATCTTCTGGGCATGGAGTATGGGTCACTGGGGCTGTGGTGGGGGGAGGTAGTTGTGAATCTCCTGCATTGTGCAGGGGGTTGGACTAGATGACCCTGGTGGTCCCTTCCAACTCTATGATTCTATATCTTTGTCCTTCCTGGTGAGTAGACCCAGGGGAGCAACTGCTGCCCTCGTGGTGGGCATGCCGCTGGCATTGGATTCAGACATGCTCCTTTCCTGAGGGCATCTTCATCTGCCTTTGCTGGGGCGAAGAGGAAAGCAGTACCTAAAAGGGGGCGGGGAGGATTTTGCCTTGTTGCTTTGCGGCACCTTGGCGGTATGTCAAGGCCGGGGGCTAAACTGCGGCTGTTTGTTGGGGGAGGCCGTGGCCAGCGTGGCAGATGTGCACCTAATCGTGCAATGTATATGTGTGTGAATGCAGCAAAGTGTTTGCAAACCCGTGAGTTGCGAAAGCACACAGATCTGGGAACCGGTGTCGGCCGCAGATGCCTTCGGGTGGAAAGCCCGGTTTTGCAGCTGAAGAATGTATGAACTGTGATAGGTTTTTTGCGGGGTGTCATCATTTCTTGGGTGCTAAATGGGGGGATCACTTTTGAATCTCCAGCACTAGACGTCCCTTTATTCTGAGGGCTCTTGTGGCGGGGAGCGTCTTGGGCTGCCCTCTGGGATGAATTGGGCAAAGCCTCTTTTTCTTGAGCCAGAGATGGGCCCGGCTGGGCCGTGGCAGGATCTGTGTCGGCTAATGATAAATGTAATTGTGTGTAGCAGTGATAGAGGGCCGCTAGAGTCTTGTTGTCACACACAATTAATGTCCCCCACAGTTCAGTCTGCGTTTGTTGGTTCCCTGGTGATTTGGATCCCAGTTAACTAATGGCACGCTAGCCTGGACATAAATTGCCTTTGACGTGAGGTTTAATTCCGACAATTTAAAATCTCAGCTGCCCCCAGAGTTTGTTTACGGGGCGTCTTGGCTTTTTTTCCAAGGCGAAAAAATAACAAACTGCCTCCCAGCATTTATTCCTGGAGAGGGAGATGTTCGGCTGATCAAGAGGAGCTTGTTGTTTTGAATTTAGCAAGAGGGGGTTCGGATTCGGAGGAGGCGCTCGTCGGTTGCGCCCTCCTCAAATAGAGAATAAGCCCTCGGAGAGCGCGTTTGTTTAAGATCGCATTAGGCACTTCCTGCAAAGTTTCCGCGGGGTCTATGGAGGCGATTCCACTTAGCACTGCGGGAAGCCGCGAAGAGAGTTATAGAGCCCGGTAACGTGGGAAAGAGAAACAACGCTCCGATTTACTTATAGATACAGTTGTTATTGCCATAATCCTAATGAAAGTGGTAAACAGCACCGTTATTAGAGGGGAGATTTATGCGAGCACGGTTTCCCACATGCAGGAATAGATCTCCCCCCTTCCCCCCCCCAACTAATACGGCACCTTCACGCTCAAGGCAATCAATACAGTTATGAACGCCACTTATAAATTAGAGGATTTAAGCCGGACGGGGCTGCGCTGGCGCCCGCATATAAATCAGGCAGCGCTCCCTGCTTGCACAGGGAGGCTCGTTTGCTCAGGGCTGTAAATTCTCCCCCAGCCAAGTTGCTGCCGCGCTGCCTGCTAAACTCCAGTTTACTCGGGGACGGCAGCATCCCTCTTCTCCGCCTGTGCCTTAATTTGACACTCGGCGAGAGGAGGGCCGTAAAAACGGAGCCGCCGTGCTCCCTTCCTTCCCCTCGCAGCCAAGCAGCGCTGAAATATCCCCTCCTCTCCTGCAGCTGCAATGCCCTCTCTTGCTTTTATTATCTATTCCGGGCCATAATTCTGGGTTTCTCTCCTGGCAGTACAGAGGAAAAAGAGATTTATGCCAGGAACTGAGGGGAGTGGGGCCTTTTTTTTTTAAACACGCCATGAGCCTGTCAAATTGGCAGTGAGGAGAGTCGTTTAATTCCAGAGGGGGAGAGACAAACCCCAAGGGAGCGGGGGAAGGGGTAGCGGGGCTGGTTTCTAACCATTATCTTCAGATGCCCCTCGTGTTGAGGCGAGCTCTTTTTTCCCCCCTACCCACTACCTTTTTTTAAAAAATCTTTCCGTCATTTCCATTGCAAGGTCCCCCATACCTTCCCCCTCATTTTCCTGCTCAGCTGCTTCTCTGGGTTACTTACTACCTGCGCTAGCTGCACATAAAGGTGTTATACCAGATAAAGGGACGTAGCTGCCTCCTACCCTGCGAATTGTACTTTTGATGTGGACACCGTAGGAGATCTTCATCCACACACACACCATTTCAGATCTGACAGGATCCTCGGCCCCTCCCAAGCAACAATCGCCTGCATTTTGGCGGGGGTTAGGGAAGCCATGACAGGGACCCTGTAGTGTCGATCTGCTCTTAAAAAGCTGTTTCTGGTGCAAGAGCGGACAGCGAGACGTGTTGGGGTAGTGAAGGTGACTTAGAATAGGTTGTGTTTGAGGCCGTCCCTGATGGCTGGAGATCCTTGTGAGGCGGTCGCTTGGCCACTGCTTGGGAGGCTCTAGGTCAGGGGTGTTGAACTCCATTGTTATGAGGGCTGGATATGACATAAATCCCACTAGGTCAGTCGGGCCTTTCCTCGCCAGCCCAGATCGAGAGTGGGGCGGGTGGCTGTCTTGACTGGCTTGGAGGCTGGATAAGAACTCTCAAGGGGCCAGATGTTTGACACCCCTGCTCTAGGGTTTCTTCTGCCCTTGGAAGGGGAATGGAGTGGAGGATTCTCTTTCCTTCCTGGGACTTGGGGCCCCGCAGAGTATTTCCTGTAAAGCACATGGCGGGGGGGGGGGGCTCTGTAACACCGATTAACTCTTTCTTGGCTAGATGTTTTCATGCATGTCAAGCTGTGGCCATTGGTTGCCTCAGAGGGTGGGTACCAATCCTTCCCTTTCTTTTTCCCACCACCATTTCAGCGAGGGTGACTCGGACGCAGATTCAGAGCTAGAAGACCGTGTGGACGGCGTGAAATCCTGGCTCTCCAAGAATAAAGGCTCTTCCAAGACGGTCTCCGAGGATGGCAGCTTGAAGAGCAGCAGGTTGGCATGGTGGGCTTGGGGTTCCTCTCCCGCAGGGTGGGTTACCCTCGTGCCCCCTCCTCCCCCCTAGGGGGTACGAACATGAGAGGCTGGAGAGTTCCATCATTACCAGGGTGTTTCTACCTACACTGGATAATACTTTAGCAGAGGGGTCTCCAGCCTTGCTGAGTCTGTGGGCACTTTGGAGATTTTGAGGATGGGAGGTAGTTGCTACCTCAGCATGGCTGCCATGGGGTGCTGGGAGCAATCACAAAACTCTGGGAGATGGGGAAGGGCTGTGACTCAGTGGTAGAGCATCTGCTTGACATGCAGAAGGTCCCAGGTTCAGCACTCGGCATCTCCAGTTAAAGGAACTATGCAGGTAGTTGATGTGAAAGTCCTCTGCCTGAGACCCTGGAGAGCCTCTGCCGGTCTGGGTAGAGAATACTGACTTTGATGGACCAAGGGTCTGATTCAGTAGAAGGCAGCTTCATGTGTTCATGTGTTCAATAGGACACTTTGAAGGGCCATAGCTCAGTGATAGAGCCTCTGCTTGGCATGCAGAAGGTCCCATGTTCAATCCCTGGCATCTTCAGCTAAAGAGAGTAGGCAAGTAGGGGTTGTGAAAGACCCCTGCCTGAGACCCTGGAGAGCCGCTGCCCAAATCTCAGAATTGCACGATTGTAGCCAATTACATTGTTTGTTGTTTAAATCAGTGGTTCTCAACCTTTTTCCAACCGTGGCCCCCCCTTCTGACCTTGTTTCCTTCCTGTGGCCCCCTACCGGTAGAAAGGTAGCTATTTAAATGGTAGCTATTCAGTTTAAATGTTTGTAAATAGCCAAGGAACAAAGAAGCATAAACAGCCACACAAAATGCACACATGCAGTTCTTATTGGGAAACTGAAATTTACAAAAAAAAATACCCCACAAAAAGGGAATACAATGCACTGATAAACAACAATGTTCACATACAAGGGAGAACAAAGCCTCTACCACCATCGCACAAGATTACAGCGATACAAAAATCCACAGTTGCAAACGATGCATAGAAGTGCAATGAAGAAAGTCATGTGTTAGGTTCTCGTGTTTCTATTTTCTTCACTTCTCACTTCCCTCTGTGGCCCCCTAGTCTCGTGCCGT
Organism: Euleptes europaea; assembly: GCF_029931775.1. Taxonomy (NCBI): domain Eukaryota; kingdom Metazoa; phylum Chordata; class Lepidosauria; order Squamata; family Sphaerodactylidae; genus Euleptes; species Euleptes europaea. The sequence goes on along the minus strand of NC_079330.1, from coordinate 25,783,539 downwards.
GGCCCCCCATTTACGCAATTTTCACCTGTAGCCCCATTGGAATATCCTAGGGGCCCCTGGGGGGCCATATGGCCCCAGGTTGAGAACCACTGGTTTAAATCGATGGAGAGGGATGACGTGCGCAATTCCAAAAGTCATCCTGCAGAGCCGGGCCCTGAGATCGAGGCATTAGCATTGTGGGATTTCCTGTAAGATGGTGGTCAAGGGCTTGAACCGGGAAGTCCCAGGTTCAGATCCCACTTCTGCTGTGAACTTGCCCGGGGGTGCCTAGGGAAGCAGCTTTTCTTGCAGTCCCTCTGTGGCATACGCCCTCCAATAATATGGGCCAAGCTAGATGCGGCCACAGTCACTGTGTGCATTGATTCCCTTCTGCCATGTCCGTATGAGGGCTGCCTAATTTTTACTTCTATAAGACAATCACTTGTTGAGTGAAGAAGTACTTCTGTTTATCTTGAATCCTCTGCCGGTCAGTTTCATCAGGTGGTTAAGGCATTATGGAAGAGGGAGAAAAGAGGCTCTCTGGCCGTCTGCTCAGCTCATAATCTTGTAGGCCGTGATCATGTCTGTGCCTGAACCCTCTCGGGACCTGCTCATACCTGGGCCTTTTCTCCTAGATCCTGGGATTTATCTGTTTGGTTTTAGCTCCCATTTTTATACCCCACCACCACCACCAAAGTGGTTTCCAGGGGCAGCTAACATAAGGAAAGGGGGATGGGCCGTGGTTCAGTGGCAGAGCATCTGCTTGGCATGCAGGAGGTCCAGGTTCAATCCCTGGCATCTCCAGATAAAAGGACTAGGCAAGTAGGTGATGTGAAAGACCTCAGCCTGAGACCCTGGAGAGCCGCTGCCGGTCTGAGCAGACGATACTGACTGCGATGAACCAAGGATCTGGTTCAGTAGAAGGCAGCTTCATGTGTTCATGTGAAAGCCAGTTTACGTCAACATTTCAAAAGCAAACAAACGAGTGAAGCCGTAAAGCAAATAATAAATGCTCAGGAGCCCCAGAATAGTGTCAATAAGTACTTCCTCCCTCAAAAGAAATGACAATAGATGATGCAGAGGGAATTGAGACACTGCGGCAAACTGTCTGACAGAAAGGACTGGGCATCCACTCCATATGGGGTGGGGTGCCTTGGGCAAGTGAAGTATCCCTGGGCGGTATGGGTGAATGAGAAAGAACATCACCCCCCCACCAATGTCAGGCCCTCGGATGGCTCAGTTCTGCATCTAGGGTGCCACCGCTGAGAAGGCCCCGCTCCTGAGACCACCCCTCCTGACCTCGAGGCGTGGCCAGAAGGCTGAGTGGGGCTACGCAAGGGAGAGTCTTGATTGGCAGGCGAGTATGTGTTGTGGTCTCACAGATGGGCTGGGAGAAGAGCCCCTGGCGCTAACCGAGTGTGGCGGGCTCAGGGGGGAGGATTCAGCCTCCCCCCCTACTTCCAAAGTAAAACAGGGCCCTGGCCCCAGAAGGTGCAGATGCGTCCACAGATGAACCAGGGCGTTGATGCACCTTGCTGGCGCTCATGTAGATCTGAAGCTTTCCTGTGAGGAAAGGTTGGAGGAGCTGGGTATGTTTAGCCTGAAGAGGAGAAGACTGAGAGGGGATATGATAACCATCTTCCAGTACTTGAAGGGCTGTCATATAGAGAAGGGTGCCGAATTGTTTTCTGTTGACCCAGAAGGTCGGACCAGAACCAACGGGTTGAAATTAAATCAAAAGAGTTTCCATCTAGACATTAGGAAGAACTCTCTAACAGTGAGAGCGGTTCCTTGGTGGAACGGGCTTCCTCAGGAGGTGGTGAGCTCTCCTTCCCTGGAGGTTTTTAAGCAGAGGCTAGATGGCCACCTGTCAGCAATGCTGATTCTATGACCTTAGGCAGATGATTAGAGGGAGGGCATCTTGACCATCTTCTGGGCATGTAGGGGTCATTGGGGGTGTGGGGGGGAGGTAGTTGTGAATTTCCTGCATTGGGCAAGGAGTTGGACTAGATGACCCTGGTGGTCCCTTCCAACGCTATGATTCTAGGATTCTCTCTAAACGTCAAGGATCCTTATTTCATCTTGCAGAAGCACTGCTTTCTGGCCTGATGTGGGGGGGGGGGGAGTTTATTATCTTTGTCTCTTGTGTGATGGCCCCCAGTCCTTCCTCTGGTCAAGCAGAAGGGCACCACCCCCATGCCCGCTTGCATCTTCCCTGTTGTCTCCAGTTTCTGCTCCCTCCCTGGTGGGGAGAACTTTCCATCCGCTGAAGCCTGACCTGTTCTGCAATGCTCCTTTTCTCTGGGATGCCCAGGGGAGACCGTTGGCTCTCAGCCCCACCTACCTCACAGTGTCTGCTGTAGGGAGAGGAAGGGAAGGTGATTGTAAGTCAGTTTGATTCTTCCTTAAGCGGTAGAGAAAGTTGGCATATAAAAACCAACTCTTCTTCTTCTGGCAGGAGTGGGGCAGGCGGGACTTGGCAAAAGCCGGAAACAAAATCTGACAGGCGCTTTTCCCGGATGGCTGGAGGTGCAGGATAGGACCCCCAGGGTGCCTTGTGGCAGGCCACTCCCCCTTCCCTCGATACAGGCCCCGCCCTTCCGCACGATCACCAGCCTTCTGCTCCGCTCCAGGGGTGGCCGTCGCAAATAACAGAAGCAGCTCCAAAGGGGATTTGGAGACCGATGGCCCCGCTGGGGACGGCCCCGCTGAAGTTACCCTCCCTCTTCCCCCCCTTCCCCATCCTTTGGAAGTGACCAGGAACCAGACCGGGCTATTTATAGGACACCTGTTGTCATGGCAACCAGCGGCACGGAGCGTGGAAGCCTGACGCTGATGGCGCGGGCTGAGGCGAAAGCCGAGCCTGCCTGCCGGGTGTTGCCAAGTACCTTTTGTGTTGCTCAGGAGTGGCAGGAGGTGCCAGGCGCCCTCTTCAGTGTATGCCAGAAAGATGCGCCCCCCCCAAACACACGCTCACAACACCCCCCAAGCCTGCAGGCCCCCCATCCCTGGCAGCTCCAGCTTCTGCAGCTAATGTGACACTTGTTCAACTGGGGATGGGGATGGATTGATCTCCACGGCATTCCCTGCGTGTTGGGGTTTGGGTGGTTTCCCTCTTCCTTGCCCTGCCCTGTGCCAAAGAGGGGAAGAGAAGAAGAAGAGCTGGTTTTTATATGCTGACTTTCTCTACCACTTAAGGGAGAATCAAAGCGGCTTACAATGCCCTTCCCCTCCCCACAATAGACACCCTGTGAGGTTGGTGGGGCTGAGAGAGCTCTAAGAGAGCTGTGACTTGCCCTAGGTCACCCAGCAGGCTTCGTGTGGAGTGGGGAAACCAACCCGGTTCACCAGATGAGCATCTGCCACTCATGTGGAGGAGTGGGGAAATCAAACCTGGTTCTGATCAGAGTCCAGAGTCCCGGTTCTCCACTGCTCCAAATCACCAGTCTTAACTTAAACCACCCACGCTGGAGGAGGGCACTCTCCTCGCTGGGGTAGTCTCCGAATTGGTTTAATTGTTTGGTTGGTGTGACCGGAAAATGTTTTGCTACAGAAGGTAATGCCTTCTTTTCCCCCAGTGCTGGGAATCTGTTCTTGTGTGCTCCCAGCCTTTTCCAACTAGTTGACACACAGAATGAATTGAGGTCGGTTTTGTGAGGCGGGGGGGGGGGGGCTGGAGCCATAGGGCGAGGCCTTAATTCCCTCCATGCACAGCTCTGGGCCCTCTTTCTGGCCTCCCTGCGTGGCTTGAATGGGCGTTTTGTTCACTTTCTCCCTGACGGTACCTCTTCCCTCCCCCCCCCCATCAGATCAGCCGTGCCCTCAGTTGCCAGAGAGGGCAAAGAGGGCCAGGAGATGGAGGAGAGGCCCGTGTCAGTTATGAGCTCCCTTAGCTACAGGAAGCGGACCAACCTCAAGGACTCCATCGGCGGCAAAGGGGATGAGGAGACCCTCTTCTCCACCCTGAGCGAACGCTCCGCCTCTCCCGACCGCTCGTTCCGCAAAGCCAAGCGCCACTCGGTTGCCAGCGCTTCGGAGGAGGGCGCTCTTCTCACCCCGTGGAAGAAGCCGGCTGGGGCTGGCGACCTGGAGGAGAGGGGCTCGGTCCTCTCCGAGGCCAGCAGCCAGGCCCGCCGGGGGCTGGAGAAGCGCTCCTCTCTCTCGGCAGCCGAGCTGGACAAGGCTTCAGTCCTGTCTGCCCCGCTCAGTCGCAGCGGCGCCTCTTGGTGCAGCCGGGAGTCCCGCGAGGACGACGCCAGGTCGTCCCTCAGCTTCGCCCTGTCCAGCCCGGGCAGCTTGAGGCGGAGCGCCTCCCGCCTGGACGACCTCAGCCCTCCCCACAGCCGCCCGGCCTCTCGCCTCTCCTTGGGCCGCTCCGAACTGGACGAGGCGTGCAGCGTGGCCCTGAGCGATTCCCGGTCCTTGTACAGCCAGCACTCGCTCACCCGCAGCCTGTCTGTGCCCCCGCGGCCTCGCGCCTCGGCCTCGGACGAGCTGCGGGGGGAAGACCCCGACATCCGGCCTGTCAGCCATCGCAGCTACCTTGACCCCGACCTGGAGGCTGCCATCAGCGAGGTGCTGAGCTACAAGCCCGTCAAGTTCAAGCGCTCCGGCCTGGATCCGGACTCCGAGGACGAGGACGACCGGAGGAGCGTGCGGAGCTGCAAGAGCGCCCTGGTGGAGACGGGCGAGCGCCCCGCCAGCAGCCTGCGCAGGTCCGCCTCGGCCATGGATTTCTCCAGGCCTCACAGCGCAAAGGGCAAGAGCCGGAAGAGGAGCAGCAGCTCCTCCAGCAGTTCTTCCTCCTCCTCGTCTTCGGAGAGGCAAAGGAAGAGCTCCAAGAAGCACTCCAAGAAGTCCAAGAAGAAGAAGAAGAAGAAGCATCAGCGGTCCTCCTCAGAGTCCTCCTCCGGCTCGTCATCCGGCTCCACCGTGTCCTACCGCAGCAACTCCAGCATCAAGAAAGGCCCCAAGCAGGGAGGCCCAGCCTCGGAAGAGCAGGATGCTGACGGTGCCAGGGAGGGGCAGGAGGCTGGGAAGTCCGGCAAGCAGCGCAAAAAGGAGGAGAAGCAACGCAAGAAGCAGGTGGACAGCCTGATGATGAAGTACCTCTATCGGCCGGAGAGCGACTAAGGCAGGTGGCATGGAGTGCCAGGTGCAAGCAGAGTGTGCCAGACTAACCCTCTTAACTGGGGAGGAGAGGGCCTCAGGTCCTCCCCTGGATTGGCGGCACTTCCATTTAACCAAGCTGGAAGAACATCCAGGCGCCCTCCTGCATGCTGGGGGCAGATGGCCCCGTTTGAGTTGTCCAAAGTTCACGGACTTAACTGAAGCATGGGTGTGTCTCTGATAACTAACTCAGCCTGCCTTGATTCCTAACTGCTGGTTGGTGGATGTTATTCCTGTGTTGCTAGGCAGGACCCTTCGGTTGACCCTGAATCAGGACTGATTGCACCTGACCTGTGTGGTGGTAGATAGGATTTGAATGCTAGGCCTTGTGGTGTGATCATTTTTCTTCCCTCCCTTGCCCCACCAGCATCGTCCTCCCCCAAGGATTATCTGCTGCAGGGAATAGGACACTGAGATGCCTTAATCCCCTCCGCGGCCTTTCAGGAATTGGCAGTATTTGTTTCTTGTGCAATTAATGGGCCGCTGTGTGCTCCAGACTCTCTTCTTCCTTCCCCACCCCAGTCATGCCATGGGGATTAACTGCTGTGAGGCAGGGGGAGAGCTCTCCGCAATTTTTTTTTTAATAGGGGGGGGGGGTGAGGCCTGCAGAGAGTAGCCTGCCCTCCTGATTCCCCAAAGGGAAGAACTTGGGAGCAGCTTTCAGGACTGGCAGTGGTTTCTCAGGGGACCAATGGGTAGGGGCTGTGGCTCGGCGGTAGAGCATCTGCTTGGCATGCAGAAGGTCCCAGGTTCAATCCCCGGCATCTCCAGTTAAAGGGACTAGGCAGGTAGGCGATGTGAAAAACCCTCTGCCTGAGACCCTGGAGAGCCGCTGCCAGCCTGAGTAGACAATACTGACTTTGATGGACCAAGGGTCTGATTCAGTATAAGGCAGCTTCATGTGTTCATGTGTTCATCTTTTGCCCTGGCAAGCAGGAAAAGGAAGCCGGCCTGGCAGGGTCCCTGCTGGGGAGCTTTACTTATTTATTTACATTTATTTTCATAGCCCTCCTTTCTCCCCGGGACTCAAGGTGGGTTACGTGGCACAAGTCAAATTGCACAGGATTTTGAATACTGTCAAGTGCACGGGACGTGCAATAAAACAGTGCGCTAGAGTTCGGATTATATGAGCCCGGTGGCGCAGAGCGGTAAGCTGCAGTACTGCAGTCCAAAGCTCTGCTCACGACCTGAGTTCGATCCCAACGGAAGTTGGTTTCAGGTAGCTGGCTCAAGGTTGACTCAGCCTTCCATCCTTCCAAGGTCGGTGAAATGAGTACCCAACTTGCTGGGGGTAAGGGGAAGATGACTGGGGAGGGCACTGGCAAACCACCCCGTAATTGAAGTCTGCCTCGTAAATGTTGGGATGTGACGTCACCCCATGGGTCAGGAATGACCCGGTGCTTGCACAGGGGACCTTTACCTTTACCTTAGAGTTCGGATAGCAGAAAACCTGAAAGCAAGCAGAAATCTGAAACGGAGCCGAAACAACCTGAAACAAATCATAAGCTTTTAAACATGACACATTAAACAGTGCAGCGTCTTGACTCTGAGAGGCTGGTGAGCAAAGAATCAGAGTTGCGGGCTTGTTCCTGTTCAGCAGGAGCACCGCAGAGTATATGTGGTTGGTGGTAGAATTCAGGTTTCCTCAAAAGTTCAGTTTTCGTTGGTGGGGGGGAAGCCTGTGTCTAGACCAGGGGTGTCAAACTCACTTATTACGAGGGGCGATATGACATAAACGTTACTTGGCTGGGCCTCGCCAGCCCAGATCAGGACTGTGTGTGTGTGTGGCTGCCTCAGCTGGCTTGCGGGCCGGGTAAGAGCCCCAATCTGTGGGAAGGCTTGGCCAGGGAAAAGAGGTCCCAGATAGGTGCCTGCCTGGGAAGAGATATCGAGCTCTGGAGCCTGGAACGTAGAAAAGGATTGTCCAGGAGGAATCAGGGTTCGTGAGCTCTGCCCACTTGGCTCCCGCTCTGGCTTGGAATCTAGGCTTGCCAACTCCCGGTTGGGCAATACCTGGAGGTTTTTGCGGTGGAGTCTGAGGAAGGCGGGGTTCGGGGTTCCCCTGAATTATATTGGCAGTAGTCTGACTTGGTACAGCACCTGCCCCTACCCTCAACTCCAAACAATGTACAGGAACCAAAGTGTGATGTCTCCACTATCTTGAAGATTGGCATCTGGTCAACATACCTTTTGAGTTTTCATAGATATTCTGGAGTTGTGCTGGACATAAGAACAGCCATACTGGATCAGACCAAGGCCTGTCAAGTCCAGCAGTCTGTTCACACAGTGGCCAACCAGGTGCCTCTAGGAAGCCCACAAACAACACAGCTGCAGCAGCATTATCCTGCCTGTGTTCCACGGCACCTAATATAATAGGTATGCTCCTCTGATCCTGGAAAGAATAGCTATGCAGCATGACTAGTACCCATTTTGACTAGTAGCCATGAATAGCCCTCTCCTCCATGAGCATGTCCACTCCCCTCTTAAAGCCCTCCACATTGGCAGCCATCACCACATCCTGGGGCAGGGAGTCCCACAATTTAACATGATGCTAAAGGTTAAAGCTGTGGGTCCAACTCCTGGCTGGACAATAGCTAGAGATTTTGGAGGTGGAGCCTGAAGAGGACAGGGTTTGGAGCGGGGAGGGCCTTCGATGGGTATGATGCCATAAAGTCCACCCTCCAGAGCAGCCATTTTCTCCAGGTGAACTGATCTCTGTCACCTGGAGATCAGTTGTAATAGCGGGAGATCTCCAGCCACCACTTGGAGCCTTGGTTGTTATTACCACTTGGAGGCTGGCAACCCTATTGGAATCCAAGGAAGGCCAGCCAGAGCTTTGGAGCCCACAGGAGAAGGGGGCTAAATTTGGGTCCTGTGAGGTCCTCCCTGCATTGTGCAGGGGGTTGGACTAGATGACCCTGGTGGTCCCTTCCAACTCTATGATTCCTCCACTTCTGGGTGTCACTGGGGTGTGTGTGAGGTTTTTGGGCTTTGGCTTCCTGCAGAATGTTTGGCATCAGCTTCTGGAACACTTCCAGGCCAGAGATGCCCAAGGCTTGAACTCTCCCCACTGAGTTGAAATCCACCCAGCCCTTTCCCAGGAGGAAGGCTGGCTCCTCCCCTCTTGTCTGTCCAGACCGTTTCGGGCCCAATAAGCGAAGCCACGCAACTCCCATGTTAGCTGAAGCAGCCCCGGCTCAGCGGATAGAGTTGCCAACCTCCAGGTACTAGCTGGAGATCCGCTATTACAACTGATCTCCAGCCGATAGAGATCAGTTCACCTGGACAAAATGGCAGCTTTGGCTATTGGACTCTATGGCATTGAAGTCCTTCCCCTCCCCAACCCCCGCCTTCCTCAAGCTCTACCCCAAAAACCACCCACCGGTGGCAAAGAGGGACCTGGCATCCCCATCAGCAGATGACCCATCAAGTCCATCGGCCTGCCTGGAGCTGAGGACGTCCGTGTCTCCCCACTCTGTGCTCCCTGGCAGGCAGTGGAAACAGGAGGCTGTTTAGGAGATTGGGGGGCCACCCTCAGCTGGGGGGGGTCATGCAGGAGCGCGGGGGGGGGGGGGGGAAAGAGGCCTCTGCCTTCCTTCCCCAGCCTCCCAGGTGGAGTTTGGGTCTCCTCCTCTGCGAAATGCACCCTTCTCCCTCCCCCTCTCTCTTTTTGTCTATGGATGCTTTTGCTTGTGGGGCACCAGCTAGGCTGGAGGCAGAGACCCAGAAAGAACGGGAGCCAGCAAAAGATGGAGTGGAGCCCTCTCGCCTCCCCGCCCACCCCCCTTGGCAAGCCGTTCACGCCCGCAGTCAGGAGCCCTTTGTTTGCCCACGTCGAAGATGTGACGAGGGAGAGGGAGGGGGGCGCCTCTGCAGCAAGCAGACAGGCTCTTTCCCTCCCTCCCTCCCAAACAGAAATTTATTTGTGTATTAAATTGTTTCCGACAGCTTTGAATGGGAGAATTATCCGAGGAGAGAGAGAGAGAGAGAGAGAGAGAGAGAGAGAGAGGCTGCTTTGCTTTGCTTTCTTTTTTCTGTTTCCTTTTTTTTTTTTAACAATTTCTTTTTAAAATGTTCAATTGCTATAGCAGCCTCCTGCAGCTGGGGGAATGTTATGCTTTGGGTTTCCTAATGCACTTAACGCTCCAGCTGCCATAACAGAAATGGAGAAGGGAGGTGGGACGGAAGATAAAAGGACGTCTATTCTCCGGGCCCCTGTGCAGTGGGGTGTCCAACGGCCAAGGGGGAAGGAGCCGCGCAAGAGGTCATTTTTATATGCCCGCTCGCGCGCACTCTTCTCTTCCCCCGACCCACAAATGGCATGCCCGTCATCCCTCGCCTATGCTAGCTTCACAAATGGGGTTCATTGTGTGACAAAAGACAATAATGCTGGGAAAAGTCGAAGGCAGCGGGAAAAGAGGAAGTCACAATGTGAGCTGGATCGACTGTATGAAAGACAGATCACGACGGGTAGCCGTGTTAGTCTGTCAATAGCAGTAGAAAAGAGCAAGAGTCCAGTAGCCCCTTAAAGACTGACAGAATTTCTGGCAGGGTATGAGTTGTCATGATCCGCAGCTCACTTCTTCAAAGAAGCCGCGGCCCTCAGGAGCAAGGCTGTTAACAACGGGACATTTTGGAGGACGTTGATTCATAGGGCCACCATGAGTCGGAAGCAACTTGACAGCTTTTAACACACACACACACACACCAAGTCTGTCTAGTCCAGATTTTAGTCCTGGAAAGTAGACAGGACCCTTGCTTCCTAAGCCCAGTTCTGGCTGGGGAACGCCAGAAGCATAGGCAGCATCTACTGTTGGATTGGATGACAGGCCTGGCAGGTCAGAAGCCTTCTTCCTATGTGCCAGTTGCAGACTGGGCATTGGGCACGGAAGAAGGCTCCGTGTGTCCATAATCCATGTTCGCTTGCTAGGCGAGTTGGCCAGAGATGCCCAGGTCAGCAGGTCCTCCTGTGTGCCAGTTGCAGGCTGGGCATTGTGTGCGGAAGAGGGCTCCGAGTGCCCATAATCCATGTTCGCTTACTAGGCGAGTTGCAGAGAGATGCCCAGGTCAGCAAGTCCTCCTGGGTGCCAGTTGCGGGTTGGGCATTGCACGCAAAGAGGGCTCCGAGTGTCCATAGTCCATGTTCGCTTGCTAGGCGAGTTGCCCAGAGATGCCCAGGTCAGCAGGTCCTCTGAGGGCCAGCATAGTAGACAAGGTGCTTCTGTTTTCTCCAAATTTATTTTATTAATCTTATTGCCCACCCTCCCCAGCAAATGGGAAGACGTCAGTTGTGAGGTTCGTGTTGTGGCTCAGTGGTAGAGCATCTGCTTGGTGTGCAGATGGTCCCAGGTTCAATCCCTGGCATCTCCAGTTAAAGGGACTAGGCAAGTAGGTGATATGAAAGACCCCCTGCCTGAGACCCCAGAGAGCCGCTGCCAGTCTGAATAGACAATGCTGACTTTGACAGACGAAGGGTCTGATTCAGTATAAGGCAGCTTCATGTGCAAGCCTCCAGAACTGTAGGTTTACCTCCCCTCCCCCCCCCCGGTTTTACCTGACTGCCTTGGAGGTGCCCACCATCCAGGTGCGTGTTGGTCCTTCTACCAGTGCTGGTGGGTCAGCACCATCTATCACGGGAAGTGGGGCTTCTGTGCGTCAGCAGGCGGAAGGAAGGAGGCATGAGGGCAGGCCTTTGTTTTCCAGGCAGGTATGTCTCTCTCATCCCAGGCCTTGCTGTGGTCTTGGGTCAGACAGGGTTTGCAGGGGATGAGGATACCTGGGACAGTTTCCCCTTTCATTCTCTGGTGGGAGATGGTCTTCAGCTTACATGTGTTTCTGGAGGCGCACAGCTATTTAATCACAGACCAGACATGGTTAGAGGCTTCTATCTGAGCAAGCTCTGACCTGGATGGTCCAGGCTGGCCCAGTCTTCAGACCTTGGAAGCTAAGCAGGGTCGGCCCTGGTTCGTATTTGGATGGGAGATCTCCAAGGAATACCAGGGTCACAGTGCAGAGGAAGGCAATGGCAAACCACCTCTGGACGTCTCTTGCCTTCTGGGTTGCCATAAATTGGCTGCGACTTGATGGCACTTCACACACATGCACATCTTGAGCAAGGCTCCAGTCCAGCATAGAACTCCCTGACCCAGGATGTGGTGATGGCTGCCAACTTGGAAGGCTTTAAGAGGGGAGTGGAATTGTTTATGGAGGAGAGGACTATCCATGGCTACTAGTCAAAATGGATGCTAGACATGATGCATACCTATTCTCTCCAGGATCAGAGGAGCATGCCTATTAAATTAGGTGCTTTGGAACACAGGTAGGATAATGCTGCTGCAGTCACCTTGTTTGTGGGCTGCCTAGAGGCACCTGGTTGGCCACTGTGTGAACAGACTACTGGACTTGATGGGCCTTGGTCTGATCCAGCAGGGTTCTTCTTATGTTCTTATGTAAGGCTTTAAGAGGGGAGTGGACATGTTCATGGAGGAGAGGGCTATCCATGGCTACTAGTCAAAATGGATACTAGTCATGCTGCATACCTATTCTCTCTAGTATCAGAGGAGCATGCCTGCTATATTAGGCGCTGTGGAACACAGGCAGGATGGTGCTGCTGCAGTAGTCTTGTTTGTGGGCTTCCTAGAGGCCCCTGGTTGGCCCCTGTGTGAACAGACTGCTTGACTTGATGGGCCCTGGTCTGATCTAACATGCCTTTTTTATGTTAGGCTTTAAGAGGGAAGTAGACATGTTCATGGAGAAGAGGGTTATCCATGGCTACTAGTCAAAATGAATACTAGTCATGATGCATACCTATTCTCTTGGAGCACAGTTCGGGAACCTCTGCTGTACAGTATCAGAGGAGCATGCTGTGGAAGACAGGCACGATGCTGCTGCAGTCGTCTTGTTTGTGGGCTTCCTAGAGGCATCTGGTTGGCCACGGTGTGAACAGACTGCTGGACTTGATGGGCCTTGGTCTGATCCAGTATGGTTTGTCTTACGTTCTTACGGTCTGAAAATGGCTGGGTCTGCTCTGATCCCAAGCAGTTCCCTTCCAACCTTTGCAACAACTGGAGTGCTGGATCCTGAGTCCTACATTTTGGTCTGCAGAGGTCTAAATTCCCACGATAAGTGGAAGAAGCTTGACTAATGGGAGAGGGAGGGGTGCCAATTGCCAAGTCCCAGTTGCGAATCCTCCCTCCAGCAAATTCTTCGTGCCAGAGAGGGAATTTGCAAATGTCTTTGCGTAATGAGTGAGTTTGTGAGGGTTTTTTTTCCCCCTCCGAGCGTGGCTTGCTACAGATAGGGGTGAAATTTTCAACAAATGCCTGATTTGCTACAGATTATTTGCTTAGCTCTGCTAACTACAGGGGAGAGTAAATCACCGCTGCAAGCCCTGGAAGTGTCTGAGGAAAAAAATAATAAAAATGAATAATGAGCTCTTGTGGATGTGAGCTGCCACCTTAACGGTTTGCCGAGGCAAGCCGGAACCCAAAGGAGATGCTTGGGGGAGAACCCCCTTCTTTAAGAAACGGAGTCTCCTTCCGGCGAGCAATGGCTCTGGGGGTGGGTGTTCTGCTTTTCATTGTGAGATTCCCAGGAGTAGGCAGGACTTTGTCAGTTTCCATGACTGCACTACCCCAGAGCAGAAGCTGGGAGGGGCTGTGGCTCAGTGGTAGAGCATCTGCTTGGCGTGCAGAGGGTCCCAGGTTCAATCCCCGGCATCACCAATTAAAGTGACTAGGCAAGTAGGTGATATGAAAGACCCCCTGCCTGAGACCCTGGAGAGCCGCTGCCGGTCTGAGTAGACAATACTGACTCTGATGGACCAAGGGTCTGATTCAGTATAAGGCAGCTATATGTGTTCATGTGTTGGTACTGAGCAGCAGCCTCCATTTTTTTAAAAAGCAAGTGACTAGTCCTTATGCCTGCTAAGACAGGCTTGCCATATGTGGGCAGTTCTTGGTGCAATTCCAAGACAGGGGGGCGCTGCACTGGATTTCCAGTAACAAGGGGTGCAGCCTTTCTCTGTAACTCGCAGGAGTGGAATAAATCATGCCACATAAAGACAGTTAATGTGAAGTTTGCATCATGCATGCAGATAACCTGATCCTGGCGTTCTTGTTGCAGAACGGTTTTCTTTCTTCAAATGCCGCAGAAACAGAGCCCCGGGAGCTGGGAATGTAGACTGCCAGGCATCTGTGAATTGGCCCCCCAAAGCTATTCTGTCTTACCATTTCCACCACCCAGGGCCTCATCCCCAAGCACGAAAGTCAGAATGGTCAGAGAAGGGGTGTGTGTTTCTGTCTGATGCGTCAGGTTCCTGCCTGGGCTTTGCAAACCTCTTTGTCCTTCCAACCATGTGGGAATTGACCTTGAAGCATCCACATCCAGCTAATGGATCTAAGGGGGCTGGCATTATCTGTCACTGTTGCCTGTGTGAATTTGCAAAGACCGGGAAGCAGGAAAGGGGCGACGGGGGTTCTGTGTTCTGGGCCACACATTTTTTGCATGTGACTGACCGACGCGGGAAATGCCGGCGAACCCCGCTCAGCCTCCCTTGCGAAAACTCGCTTGGCCTGTGCCCAGACCTGCTTTGTAACTTCTCTTGTTTCCCTTCCACAGCCCCCCAGGCTATCGGAAATCGTTTACCTACGACAAGTCAGACGAGGAGCGAGACATCTTTGACAGCGCTCTCAGGTCCAAGCGCTCCTCGCGGAGCTTCCTGAGCGACAGCGACTCTGAGAGCAAGCCGGCGGAATCCACTGCATAGCCCCAGGCATGAGCACGCACTGACAGGCGGCAGGCCGCTCCCCGACATCTCGGTCGCCGCCTCCCCTCTCACTCAGCGGATGGCCTTTCCCAGCAGCCGGGCGCCCCTCTGAGTCCTCTCTTCGGCCAACGCACTGCCCGGCAGCCTCGCCCTTCCCGCCAGTAGTGCAGGGTGACAGCTGTCCTGTTCTGTGTCGGGGGAAAGATGAAGAGTCTCCAAGACCCCGTTATGGTGTCAGGCCTGCTCTGGACTGCGGGGCGAGCTGTCCCGTGCACTCACCTCTCCCGGCTCCTCTCCATAGCTGAGGGGAAGCTGCCAGCCTCCCCTTGGGGGAGGGCACGTGCACGCGGAGGTTTCCCCTCCCCAGTGCCCGCCCGCCCCTCTTTTCATTGTAATTAAAACCCAGTCTGACCCTTTTGCGGTGTCCAACGAGATGGATCCCTCCTGTCCTCCTTTTAAAGACTTTTTTAAGTTCAGCCAAAGACTCATGCGCCTGTGTGCGGGCTCCCCTCTCTTCCCCTCCCCCCTTTTCCCTTCCCCCCCCCCAAAGAGAGAGAGAAAGCGGAAAAACAAAGCTGGCTTGCCCTCCGAGCACCTGGGTGCTGTCTGCCTCGTCTCCAGACTCAGACGGCCCATGTCTGCGCGTTGCACATTGGAGCACAGTGCCGCGTGGCTTTCCCTCCCGCTCTTTCTTGCACTTGGTTTCCGGGGCTGTGTATGTAGCTCTCCCACGAGCCCCGTTCCCGTCACCCCCTCTCGCTCTAAGCACAGTATCCAAAACCAGACCAGGCCCCCTTTTGCTTGCAAGATGTCCAGGAAACCAAAACTGCTGGGGTGGTCGCTCCCTCTTTCTCAATGGCGCAAGCCTCGGCTATTGCTGCTTGGTTCTCTGCCAGCCCTCAAAGCGTCTCCCCCTCTCTTCCAATAACACTTTCTTAAGGCCAGGAGCCCCTCTTGCCCCCCACCCCGCGCTTGCAGAAACCCTTGCTAAGTTATCTGAGAGTGGAATGAGCCGGCTTTGGGGCGAGGCGCACCAGGAAGGCAGAGAGCGGACGCTTGAGCAGCCGGGCATCTGCCTTTGGCCGGGCTCGTTTAGGACTTTTTTTGCACTACTCAAGTTGTGCATTTGACTCTTTTGTTTTTCTTTTTTTGCCCCTCCCCCTGTCTGTCAACTTTAAATAAGAAAATAAATGTCATTTATGGCTGGTGAGAACGAGTTTTCTCTTTGAATGGGAATGGGTTTCTTGGAGAAGGGGGAAGAGATGCTTGTTTCTCTCCATTGTTTTTTCCCAAGCAACTGGAAGGAAATAAGTTTTTTGAATTATACTTGCAAGCACACTTCACTCATACCCCCCCCCAAATTGGAGAAAAACAAGAGGAACCTGCAGTTAAGAGAAGCCTCCCCCCCCATCCCATGCTTCTGCATGAGTCATTGTTCTTGATTGGAAGGAGGTAAGCCCAGCATGGAGGGTCTTTGAGAGACTCAGCAGGAAGCCACCTGCTAATTCTGTACATGTCTGCCTTGGGATAGATTGAATGATCCCCATCTCACCCCATGCAGAGATGCAGTGGGAGTTAAGAAGAGACTGGTTGGGGAATCACGCAGAGACACAGCGAGCAGCATCCTTTGTAAGCGGCTAACTTTCATTCCCTCCTACCACCCTTTAACAAATTTGAGCCCCAGGGAGCCTCTGCCCCCCTCTCCTTCCACCTCCTTTTACGGCCCAGATTGCAGAGGGCCCCTGAGAGTCAGGAGGGGTGTTGCCTTTCCAGCTCCCCTCCCCTCCTGCAACACTGAGCCCACCTTCAGGATCATTTTTAATCTTTATTCTACCTTTTACTCACTCCTGCTTCCCCCACCCCCAGCCAGCGTGGTGTAATGGTTAAGAGCGGTGCTTTGGAGCGGTGGAGTCTGATCTGGAGAACCGGGCTCGATTCCCCACTCCTCCACATGAGCAGCGGAGGCTAATCTGGTGAACTGGATTTGTTTCCCCACTCCTACACACGAAGCCAGCTGGGTGACCTTGGGCTAGTCACAGCTCTCTCAGCCCCACCTACCTCACAGGGTGTCTGCTGTGGGGAAGGGAAGGTGATTGTGAGCCGGTTTGCTTCTTCTTTAAGTGGTAGAGAAAGTCGGCATATAAAAACCAACTCTTCTTCTCCTCCTCTGTTTTTCAAATTGTGATCTGGCGTGGTTCCAAAGCTTGTTGCAGGCTGTCAGTGACAAGACCAGTCTGATAAGGCCCTGCAGGCTTGGCTGGTACCCCATGCAGAGACCCCCCCCATCCCCCCTCTCAATCTGCTGCAGTGTTCCAGGATTCCACAGCAGATGAGCAGGGGCCCGTGGGCAGACAAATCTGTAGGGAGCCGCTTCTTGGCTAGATCGGTCTCTAGCAACCTGGGTGTTGGGTTGTTTCTCCCTCCCTCTCAAGGGTGAGACCAACTGGGTGGCAGCCGCAGTTTCCAACCTAGCTGGTCTCCCTTCCTGTTCCCCCTGCTATTTCATCAGATCTTCTAACAGGGGACCCTGACTGCTTCCCTGGGCTGGCTGTGGCCCTGTGTGCCCGTAAACGAGCACCATTTGACCTTAATTTAGAGACTGGTCGTTTATGCATGGGAGTTTTACCTGAGGTTCGTTGCTCACTGGACCCGCACTTTCCTGTTGGGAATCTCTGCCCCGGCTGTCTCCCCAAGCTCAAATCAAGTCCCTGCCCCTTTAAATGCTGCTTTGTAATTGACTTACTTTGTAGAGCTGACTGTGAGAGAAAATCCCCCCCCCCCAAAACCAATTGCTTCATAAAAAGGCATTTTAAGAACAAAAAACAGAGCAATCTGAAGGGGGTGAGAAATCCAAGCCTCAGTTTTAAAAAGCCTTTCTTCTGCTCAGAGGAAACAGGAAGCATTTGAATCCCCTCCTCTGTACATGCTGCTTTGTAATTGGCAGTGAGAAAAACCAAGCTTCTGTGTCCCATGCTTTGCCTTATGCATGGGGATTTCACCCGGGCTGAGCTCAAGAGAGAGGGAAGAATTGGGTTAACAGGAATGGGAAGACCTGGACACTGTGAGGGCTGGCAGCAAGGTAATCTCTAACAGACGACAAACTTATGCATAACTCCAAAGAACAATCGAGACAGACCGGGAGCAAAGGTGAGTGAAAGTACCCATGCATAAATGACCATTGTTTGGTTTTTAGCTGGGGGTAATTTTTGTATATTTTAATTGTGTTTTATGACGTTTTGATCTGATGTTAGCCGCCCTGAGCCCACCCTCGGCTGGGAGAAAGGGCAGGATAGAAGTCTAAAAATAAATAGATAATAAAATAATACCAGTGCAGCCCACCTTTGGGGAGTTAGGAGGAATGGAGCAGAATGTAATGCAAGGGAAGTGTTACTGGGAGAAGGTATTGCAAAGCAGAGGAAGGGAGAAGAAGAGTTGGTTTTTATAGTCCAACTTTCTCTACCACTTAAGGAAGAATCAAACCGGCTTACAATCTCCTTCCCTTCCCCTCCCAACAACAGACACCCTGTGAGGCAGGTGGGGCTGAGAGAGCGTGACTAGCCCAAGGTCACCCAGCTGGTTTCATGTGTAGGGGTGGGGAAACCAACCCGGTTCACCAGATTAGCCTCCGCCGCTCATGTGGAGGAGTGGGGAATCAAACCCGGTTCTCCAGATCAGAGTCTCCCGCTCCAAAGCACTGCTCTTAACCACTACACCACCCTGGAGAAGGCTGCCTTCTGTGCCTCCTCCCCTGCTAGCAGGAGCCAAACAGGCTAGGAGGGTTAGCAGGATTCCAAGGGTCCCATGCTTGGCTGGTGGAGGGAAGGGGACTGCAGGTGTGGCGAGCAAACCATGCTCAACTGCAGCAGCAGGTACCTTCCCTTTGGCAACCTCCCTTTCCATTGCAGACTGCTGGCCGTTCTGGTTGCATAA
Organism: Euleptes europaea; assembly: GCF_029931775.1. NCBI lineage: Eukaryota > Metazoa > Chordata > Lepidosauria > Squamata > Sphaerodactylidae > Euleptes > Euleptes europaea. The sequence continues at coordinate 25,765,694 of NC_079330.1, read as the reverse complement.
CCCAGGCCATGCCTTCTTTTGGGGGGCAGTTTTCAGGTTAAAAAGGTAAAGGTCCCCTGTGCAAGCACCGGGTCATTCCTGACCCATGGGGTGACATCACATCCTGACATTTCCAAGGCAGACTTTGTTTGCGGGGTGGTTTGCCAGTGCCTTCCCCAGTCATCTTCCCTTTACCCCCAGCAAGCTGGGTCCTCATTTCACCGACCTCGGAAGGATGGAAGGCTGAGTCAACCTTGAGCCGGCTACCTGAAACCAACCTCCATTGGGATCGAACTCAGGTCGTGAACAGAGCTTTTGACTGCAGTACTGCAGCTTAACACTCTGCGCCACGGGGCTCCTTAGTTTTCAGGTTAGAGTCTTTGAATTTAATCAAAGCCCTTTTGGCCAGGAGATGGAAGGCGTAGGCTATGTGTCCGCACCAGGACCCTTGAGTTCTATCCTTCCTGCTGGTCGGGGGCCTGAGATGTTTTCCTCTCACCGCAAGCGACGGTCTGGAGCCGAATTCGGTCTCAAGGCCTGGATGGGAGGCCCTTCGACCTGGAGAAGGAGAGGCTGCTTCGAATTTGGGACACGGGGCCTTTTTGTGGAAAGCGCGGGGAGCCGATCTAGGTCACAAATCTAGGCTTGTTTGGAACAGCTGGTACAGCCGGAGCGCTCTTGCCCCGGGCTCTCCCACCTGCGCTATTGTGCAACTGTGCAACATAATCCGCTCAAGAGTGAGTATAAATAGAATGGGGGCAGAGATGTGATTTCTGTAGAGTCTTCCTGGCGTGGGGCTTCCCAGTGAACAAATGCCAGGCGGTGGGCAGCAATATACCATTGTTTCCCCATCAAGAAACGGTGGGGGGAGAAAGAGACACACACAAAGCAAGGAGTATGTGCGATTTTGAACATGCACAGGGGGCTGTCCTTGCTTCTATTGTGCAGCCTTTGACAGACCTGGAAAAGGTGCTTCGACTTGGCAAGAAGACTCCACCCTTTGCCACTAGAAAATAGGGGTTCACCTGAGATGCCGGGTCTGATTCTTGCCCTCATGTTCTATGGAATGTGATCCCTTGAATCCACAGCAAATTTGAAAAGCCCAGCACATTTAAATGGGGAGGGGGTTCTTTCAGTTACATAAAAAAAAAAACCCACAGCCAATTAACAGGCTGCATGGTGAGAAATCCAGCTTGGCCACTGAATGCACATGCAATTGTATGCGCTGGTGTGGTGGGGGATGAAGCCCAGGTTGAAATCCTCACTCTGGGTGACCTTCAGCGGTCTCTCGCAGCCTAACCTACCTTGCAGGGTGGTTGTGAATGGGGAAGAGCTGAGAATGATGTCTATTATCCTGGGCTTCTTCGAGGAAGGGCAGGATAAAAGTCTAGAGAGAGGTGAGTGGACATGTTTATGGAGGAGAGGGCTATCCATGGCTACTAGTCAAAATGAATACTAGTCATGTTGCATACCTATTCTGTCTAGTATCAGAGGAGCATGCCTATTATTTTGGGTGCGGTGGAACACAGGCAGGACAATGCTGCTGCAGTGGTCTTGTTTGTGGGCTTCCTAGAGGCACCTGGTTGGCCACGGTGTGAACAGACTGCTGGACTTGATGGACCTTGGTCTGATCCTGCAGGGCTTTTCTAATGTCCCAATAAAGGAACAAAGACAAATCCCGGCCTTTATGCAAATCCAGGCCTGGCTGTCCAAAAAGACCCCGCTTGAGGCGCATCTTCCCCAACACCGGTCTGTTATGTTTGCCGTTCGCATTTTTGACTGCAAGCTTTTAAAACAAAATCCTAGGATGTATCAATGCAGCGAGATAGCCTTCAAAGTGGAACGTATCTCCAAATTAACCCAATTTCTTCCTTTAGTCGTGGGCAAAAATAGCAGCCCATCTTGAAACCTTGGCATCACTGGTGACTAATTTATTTTAAGATGCCGGTTTTGAGAGGAGGCTAAAAACCTCTTTCCACCTGTTCCTCGAAGAGGTGAAAGGGGGGGACGGGGACAAAGCAACCTCCTTACATCCGGGCCAGCCCCACCGGCAGCATAAAGCAGCCGGGTTAGGTACCAGATTTGGAATGGCTTTGCGGGGGGGTGGGGGTGGCGGCCAATTGGCAGCCCTTTGATCCATAATTGTACATTTCATGATGCCTGCAAACAGCTTGACATGACCGAATTTTTTTTGGGGGGGGGGGTTATAAGAAAGCCAGTCCCAGTGGGGCTGTTTGAAAGAGGATGCATTCCACCGAGCTGCCCCATCTCACTTTGGAAGGGGCAGAGGCTTATGAAACGTGCATTTGGGTGTGGGGGGGCGTCATTGTTCCAACCTTTTCCCGCAAGGTTGCCAAGATGCCGGGTTGGGCTTTATGCAAATGAGCAGGCTCCTCCACATTACCATAAACTTTAAATAATTAATGAGAACTGCTCGAGGGCTCCAATTCTCGGCTCCTCATTTGCATATTTATTAAGATTTATAAATGATTCAAAGTCCTCCCCCACCTTTGACACGTCAGCCTACCTCCTACCTGCTTCCCCTCTTCCCCGAACCCCTTAAAGGTCTTTCTCTGGGCAGCATCTGACTTTCTTGGGCTTAAAATGAGAGATTGGGGCCGGGGAGAAAGGAATCGGTTTTCATAGATGGTCGTGGGGACCCGTAGGAGCCAGGCCTGTGCAAAATGAAGTCCCTCTGCTGAGAAATCTTGTTCCTCTTACTCCAGTGGTTTTGCCTGAAAGGACCTTCCTCATTCACTGTGAATTAGGTTTCAAATTAAATCTCACGGAACTTGAGACTGGGGAGAATGAGGCAGGGAGCCCTGCAAAGATTCCCAACTTTGGGTGAATCTGAGCCAGCTGCTATTTAACCTTGGCTGCAAAGCATGGGGAGAAAGTTGCTTTTCAGTGGCTCCCTCTGACCTGGTTAGCCCAGGCTAGCCTGATCTTGTCAAATCTCGGAAGCTAAGCAAGGTTGGCCCAGGACAGTATTTAGATGGGTCTTGACGCGGAGGCAAGCAATGGCAAAACGCCTCTGAATGTCTCCTGCCTTGAAAACCCTCTGGGTCGCCATGAAAGCTAGCGGGGTGTAGTGGTTAAGAGCGGTGGTTTGGAGCGATGGACTCTGATCTGGAGAACCGGGTTTGATTCTCCACTCCTCCACAAGTGGCGGACGCTAATCAGGTGAACCGGGTGCGCTTCCCCACTCTTCCACATGACGCCAGGTGGATGACCTTGGGCTAGTCACACTCTCTCAGCCCCACCCTCCTCACAGGGTGTCTGTTGTGGGGAGAGGGAGGGAAGGTCATCGGAAGCCGGTTTGATTCTCTCTTAAGTGGTAGAGAAAGTCGGCCTATAAAAACTTCTTCTTCATGAGTCAGCTGTGACTTGACATCCCTTTCTACCAATGTAGATGATGGGCAAGATCTGAAAAATATACTCTTCCATACATCACCTAATTTACGCTCTGAACTCTGCACCATGGTACGCGGAGATGACAGTTACCTTAGACAGCTTTAAAAGGGGGTTAGATTATGAATGGAGAAGAGGCTTGTCCATAGCTATTTAGCCATGATAGCTATATGGAGTCTCCATGTGCAGAGGCAGACTGCCTCAGAATGGCTGTGGTTGGGGGAAGCCCTTGGTCTCTGTTCCCTTGTTTGTGGGCATCCAGACTGTGGCCACTGTGCGAAACAGGATGTTGGTCTACATGTCTGGCTGATCCAGCAGGACTCTAATCTGGAGAACTGGGTTTGATTCCCCACTCCTCCACATGCAGCCTGCTGCTTGGGCAAGTCACAGTTCTCTCCGAACTCTCTCAGCCCCACCTACCTCACAAGGTGTCTGTGGTGGGGAGAGGAAGGGAAGGAGACTGTAAACTGGTTTGAGTCTTCCTTAAGTGGTAGAGAAAATCAGCGCATAAAAACCAACTCTTCTTCTGGCAAGAGGGGGGTAGGCGGGACTTGGCAATACAGAGAAGCCGGAAACAAAATCCGACAGGTGCTCTATCCGGATGGCTGGAGGTGCAGGATAAACCCCCAGGGTGTAGGCAGTCGGAGGGTGGGGCCTTGTGGCAGATCACTCCCCCTTCCCTCTGTACAGGCCTCGCCCTTCTGCACGATCACCAGCTGTCTGGTCCTCTCCAGGGGTTTGATTCTCCTTAAAATGTAGAGAAAGTCGGCATATAAAACCCAGCTCTTTTTCTGATTCAAGGAGGCAGCCTCTCTCTCTCTCTCTCTCTCTCTCTCTCTCTCTGTGTGTGTGTGTGTGTGTACCAGTAGCATCCTTGCGCGTTGCACACACCCATTAGGAGGATCCCCATGCCTTTGCACACAAAGCCTGACTTTCTCCGAAGCAGTCTGCAAACTCCTCACCCCAACAGGCTCCTTTGGCAAAGCACAAACGGAGACACATCCGCGCTCCGGCCCGGAGCCATAAAGTCGGCATGTCGGTAATGCGCCCCTATTAAGCTAAGCTATCTAATGATAATAAAATGGCACATTTAACTTTAAAACATTTCGCTTGACTCGGAAGTGCGCATCAGTGTGTGCGTGGGGGGGGATGGTTCAGCCCATGGGGGTTGGTGTGTGTGTTTAATGAATCTGAATGTTAAATGACTTTTCCTGAGTTTTATTACACTACTTTGAGCGGCAGTCAAGAGGTAGAGGTGGAGGGGGGGGACTTAGTGGGGGGAAGCTTTCATTTCCCAGCGTGAGGGAGCCAGCTTGGTGTCGTGGTTTGGAGTGGTGGACTCTAATCTGGTGAACCAGGTTGGTTTCCCCACTCCTGCACATGAAGCCAGCTGGGTGACCTTGGGCTAGTCACAGTTCTCTCCAAACTCTCATATCCCCACCTACCTCACAAGGTGTCTGCTGGGGGGAGAGGAAGGAGGTTGTAAGCCAGTTTGATTCTTCCATAAGTGTTAGAGAAAGTCATCATATAAAAATCCCAACTCTTCTTCTTCAGTGGATGTGTTATTGGAGAAAGAACAGTGATGCTTCCCCAGGGCTGGATTGCACCCCCTCTCCATGAAAGGGGAACACGTGAACTGGGAGAATGGTCTGCTTCCTCTTCCCAAATATTACTAGGGCAATGTGGGGCCATTGCATGGAAAGCAGACAAAACTCAAGCATTTTCAGATCCAACACTGAATGCATTGTGTGCATTTTTTGTCTTTGGGAGGGAGGATTAATTTAAAAATTGCCCCTTAGCAACACCAAAAGAGCCCAACTGGGCCGAACCTGTGGTTCATCTAAGGCCAGCATCCCGTTTCCTAGAGTGGCCAGCCAGAAAGTCTTATCAGCTGGACATGAAGGAAAAAAAACCTGGAGTATCTGGCCAGCCACTGTGGGAAATGGGATGCCAGCCCAGATTAACTTTAGTCTCATCGAGTCGGAGGCTTGCATGCTTGTGCAAATTCCCCAAATGCAGATAGCCTGCCCGTGGGACAGCCCGTTTTGGTGGGCGGGGGCGGGGGGGGGGGAGAAAAACGCCTAATGACCTCTGAGGGTAATTTTCAGTCTCTTGGTTGTGGGGGGGTGCAGATTAAACTGCAGGGAGCCTTCTGCGGCTCCAAGCATATCCAATGCAGGGGCCCTGTAGGAGCAGCGTGTTTTGTTTTTTTGCTGTCAAGTCACAGCTGACTTATGATGACCCCTGGTGGGGTTTTCAAGGTAACAGACATTCAGAGGTGGTTTGCCATTGCCTGCCTCCGTGTAGCGACCATGGATTCCCTTGGAGGTCTCCCATCCAAATATTAGCCAGGGCCGAGGCTGAGAGTGTGTGGCCGGCCCAAGGTCACCCAGCAAGTTTCCTTGGCAGAGTGGGGATTCGAACCTGGGTTTCCCAGATCCTAGACCGACACCTTAACCACTATACCATGCTGGCTCTCTTATATGAGCAGTACAAGGGAACATGTTCAAACAGTATTTTTCAAAGCAGCCTCCTGGCTCGTTGTCCCGTTGGAGGCAGCGGCCTTCACAGAGTGGATTTGGGGGAGGCGGGGAAGCGGCGTATCCGGAAGGGCGCCAGATCGTAAGGGGGCTCTTCCCCCAGGCTCAGCTTGCAAAGGATCTCTCCGATGACAGGGGCAAACTTGAACCCATGGCCTGGGAGAGAGAAAGGAAGGAAGAGAGACAACCAAATGCACACTCCTTACCCTTCTCTGCTCCACTCTCCTCCTAGGGTGACGCTGAAGATACAGAGCGTGCCGGCTGATGTTTGCTGGGTGGGGTAGACAGTGAACTGGTCCCCCCCTTCAGTACGAATCATGTCCTTTCTCACTCTCTGTTTTCATGAGCCTTTCCCCCCATCCACCCCTTTCCCCCATTTTTATTGCTGACATCCCTGATTCGCTTGTTTCTTTTATGGCATTGATATGCCGTCGATGCAAAAACGACATTTAAGAATGGCTTAATTTTAGCATGGAAAAAAATTCAGCACGACGAGGGAAAAGAGGATGTAAAGCTATAGGCTCAGGGAGAGAAGCAAAACCCAAATGAGGATTGTCAAGTTGAAATGGCAGGGCCATGAAATTCAGCAGAATCCCTACTCGCAAGGAGGCTGTAGCTAAGCCACTCACTGCAACACACCCTATAAGGATAATACCTTCCCTACAGGAAGCCTATGGTATGGACTGTCTTGCTATAAATACTCATAGAATCGTAGAGTTGGAAGGGGCCATACAGGCCATCTAGTCCAACCCCCTGCTCAATGCAGGATCAGCCTAGATCATCCCTGACAAGTGTTTGTCCAGCCTCTGCTTAAAGACTGCCAGTGAAGGGGAGCTCACCACCTCCCTGGGTAGCTGATTCCACTGTCAAACAACTCTTTACTGTAAAAAATGTTTTCCTAGTATCCAGCCGGTACCTTTTCACCCGCAATTTAAACCCATTATTGCGTATCCTATCTTCTGCTGCCAACAGGAACAGCTCCCTGCCCTCCTCTAAGTGACAGCCCTTCAAATACCTAAAGAGAGCAATCACGTCCCCCCTCAACCTCCTCTTCTCCAGACTGATCATTCCCAGTTCCCTCAGCCTTTCCTCATAGGGCTTGTTCTCCAGACCCCTGATCATCCTATAGGAATGCTCTACAATATTACTATTCATCCCCTGGCCTGCTTCCTGCATCACCCACAGGTGCTCCCTCCTCTCCCCCAGCCTGTCCACGGCAGCCTTGCTTACCTGAGAATCCTGCCCCGATAACAATGTTGCTAAATTGTGGGTGCCGATCTAGGATGAAGTCCTCATCGGGAGTATTCTGAGAAGATGAATGGGGGACAATGCTGATTGAGCCATTCTTGAATGAACTGGTGGGCGACTTTCCCAGGAGCCAAGCCCCCAGGAGCGGTAATCTGTCCCAGCTAAGGCGACCATATCCAAAACGGGGAGCACTGGGTCGGGGGTCTGCCTGGCTCCTGGCCCATTTCAAGAGCAGAAGAGCCGAGGGAGCTTGGCAGATGTTGGCTTCCTGCCGATGGGTTTCCTTGTGTGAGGGGAAGACAGGCAGACCAGTTCTGGCACAATGAGAGAAAACTATTTGCCCATGAATAGAGTTGCTAGATCCAGGCTTCTTCTGACTTGGGGAGATAACAGAATGAAAGATTCTGAGCTGAGTTTGAGTTCTCTTATTGTGGTAAGAAGCTTTGTATTTCTAGATTTCTTTGGGAGGGGCTGTGGCTCAGTTTGTAGAGCATCTGGTTGGCATGCAGAAGGTCCCAGGTTCAATCCCTGGCATCTCCAGTTAAAGGGACTAGGCAAGTAGGGGAATGTGGAAGACCTCAGCCTGAGACCCTGGAGTGCCGCTGCCGGTCTGAGCAGACCATACTGACGTGTATGGACCAAGAGTCTGATTCAGTAGAAGGCAGCTTCATGCGTTCATGTGTTCAGGCTGGGAAACTCCTGGAGATTTAGGGGTGGAGCCTGAGTTGGACAGGGATCTCACTGGGATACAATGCAATAGACTCCACCCTCTGAAGCTGCCGTTTTCTCCAGGGGAATCGATCTCTGTAGACTGGAGATGAGCTCTAATTCCAGGGGAATCCCCAGGTCCCACCTGTAGGCTGGTGTCCCTGCCCATAGATGCATAGCAGGGTGAGATTCCAAAGGGGAGCCGTTTTCCCTCCCCCCATTGAAGGTCTGCCTAGGGAGGCAGCTGCTGCATGCCTGCACACAGCCCAGGAGGGAAGGTCCAGAGGCCCCACCCCACCCCACCCCACCCCACTTCTGGAGCCAGGTGTGGGAGGAAACTTAAACATGCTCAGCTTCACCAAAGCCCCAGGGACTGATTCCCGGCAGCTTCTTACCGTATACAAGCAGCTCTCCTGCACAGCTGGTTCAGGATCGAGCCCCGGCAGATAGTTCCTGATAAAATCCTGGAGGATCTGGAGGTCGGGCACGGCAGAAGCCCGGTCCAGTTGATCTGGCTGATCGGGGTCCACGGGGCTTCCATAATGATAGCATATCTGGAGGCGGGCAGAGGAGAGTCTGGCTAAGGCCAGGGTCCCTCCCTAGGTGGGAAACAAGGTAGCTCTGCCTACCTGGGGGGGGAGGGGGGGCTGTGGCGGTCCCTGCACAAGGTTGCCACTTTTGTTACTGACCTTGTTCCTACATCTGTAATAGCTAGACTGCAGGAAGACATTTAGCAGGAGAGCCCATCTCATCAGGAGATCCCTGCAGGATTAGATATTCTAATCCAGAATCCTGTTTCCCAGCAGGGCCAGCCAACCACCCCAGAAGGCCCATGAGCAGGAGCACGGAGAATTAAGCCTCCCTTGATGTTTCCTCCAGCAACTAGCTTTAGCCCCTGACATGGTGGCTCCAGTTTAAAAACATGGGTAATAAATGTTCATGGGCCTCCCCTATATGCATTTGTCCAATTGCCTTTTTAGGCCACCTCAACTAGCGACACAGAGAGCCAGCGTGGTGTAGTGGTTAAGAGCGGTAGACTCTAATCTGGAGAACCGGGTTCGATTCCTCACTCCTCCCCATGAAGCCTACTGGGTGACCTTGGGCCAGTCACAGTTCTCTCAGAACTCTCTCAGCCCTCGCGGAGGCAGCCAATGGCAAAGGACCTCCGAACGTCTCTTGTCTTGAAAACCTCATGGGGTCGCCATAAGTCAGCTGTGACTTGACGGCACACAAACTAGCGACCGTCTTGCAGCAGTAAGTTCTATCAATTAGTCTGCTTTGAACGAAGGCGGTCTTTCTTCTGTCCTCCTGAAATCTACTGCACATCACCTACACTGGGTGGCCCCAAGTTCTAGTTTCACTGAAGGAAAACCCCCAAAGTCTTCAGCCTGTCCTCACAGGGAAAGTGCTAGTTGGGGTTGCCCTTCTCTGCACTTTTGTCTGGCTCGGCAAGATCCCTTTTTGGAGGTGGGATAACAAGAACTGGAACCAAGCCCCGCAGCGCAGAGTGGTAAGCTGCAGTACTGCAGTCGAAAGCTCCGTTCACGACCTGAGTTCGATCCCGACAGAAGTCGGTTTCAGGTAGCCGGCTCAAGGTTGTCTCAGCCTTCCATCCTTCTGAGGTCGGTAAAATGAGGACCCCATTGCTGGGGGTAAAGGGGAGATGACTGGGGAAGGCACTGGCAACCACCCCGTAAACATAGTCTGCCAAGGAAACGTCGGAATGTGATGTCACCCCATGGGTCAGGAATGACCCGGTGCTTGCACAGGGGACTACCTTTAACAAGAACTGGTCCCCAGAGACAGCCCCACCAGAGATGGATACTTCCCCTCCCTGTTCATCTGACCCCCACCCTCCTCTCACCTTGACAAGGCCTGGGTATTCGTCAGCTGGCAACCCATAGATGTGGCGCACGTTCTGGTTGAGGTTTATGCTCAGAAAACAAGGTAGCTGCTCCACGTGAGTGCCAGGACCTTTTGCCCGCCAGTAGTAGACATGGATGCGCAGCGGCTGGGGGGGGGGGGGGGAAGGAAGAAGGTCAGGCTCCTTTTGCCCCCAGTCTGAAGATGGATGGAGTCAGTAATTAGGGTTGCCAACCTCCAGGCCAGAGATGCCCAAGGCTTGAACTCTCCCCACTGAGTTGAAATCTACCCAGCCCTTTCCCAGGAGGAAGGCTGGCTCCTCCCCTGTTGTCTGTCCGAACCGTTTCAGGTCCAATAAGCAGAGCCACACAATTCCCAGGTCAGCTAAAGCAGCCCTGGCTCAGCGGATAGGGTTACCAACCTCCAGATACTAGCTGGAGATCTCCCGCTATTACAACTGATCTCCAGCCGATAGAGATCAGTTCACCTGGAGAAAATGGCTGCTTTGGCAATTGGACTCTATGACACTGAAGTTACTCCCCCTCCCCAAACCCCGCCCTCCTCAGGCTCCACCCCCAGAATCTCCAGGTATTTCCCAACCTGGAGCTGGCAACCCTACTTGTAAACATTCAAGAATGCCCAGGGTGGTATGGCCTAAGGGAACAGCTGCCAACCTCCAGGTGGGGCCCAGAGATCTCCCACTTGCTCTCCAGATTACAGAGACCAATTCCCCTGGAGAAAATGGCTGCTTTGGAGGGTGGACTCTATGGCATTGTACCCTGCTGAGGTGGCGAAGAGGGACCTGGCAACCCTAACTTCAGCAGTTAGTAGTCAGTTTCTCCAGGGGAGCTGATCTCTGTCATCGGGAGATCAGCTGTAATTCTGGGAGATCACCAGACCCCATCTGGAGGTTTGGCAACCCTATAACCTTGCCTGTTTTGCAGCACATCAGATATTATATTTCCCAGGGCACCATGAGGCAATGTCAGGCCCAGGGCAGGAAGTAGAGTGGAAAGAGAATTTGATACAGTTTGAATGTTGTTGTTTTTAAATTTTGGAGGGGAAATATTGCTTTTGAAATCAGTTTTCACATCAGTTGGTGGGAAAGATCTAAATGTTAGGTCTTGTTGCTTTTTAAGATGCCCGTGCTAAAGTTTTAAACCCTGGCCCCCATCCAGCTAACAGTGGGATGTGATTACTTCCTGCTGCAACCAAAGGAACAAGTTAATTGCAACTAATTTAACTGATTTAAGATTACCTGGATTGTGGCCTTTGGGAGGATTTGAGTAGGGAGTGCAACATCATAGTTAAGAAAACATAAGTAAAGAGCAAGATTCGGGTCCAGGAGCATCTTAAAAACCAACAAGATTTCCAGGGTTATAAGCTCTCAAGCGTCAAAGCTCACTTCGTCAGATGCAAGTAGGAATGGATATGCCTGAGTGCTTATATTCTAGTCAGAAGGTGGGAGGGGCGTTGCAAAGAAGGGAGTCAGGATGCAAAGGTACATTGCAAAATGCAATCGGCTTGACTAGAGCAGGGGAGAAATGCTTAGGGGCAGAAAATTAGCACCTGTGGTGAGATAAGAACAATAAGGTAGTATTTTTGCAAGTCACTTTGCTTCACTCCCCCCCCCGCCCCCGCATTCATTTTGGTTCCAGCAAAAGCAGAAACAATAAATCTCTCTGCACAGCCATGCGGAAGTATAATCAGATGACTCCACTGAAGCCCTGGGGGGAGACCTCTACTTGCACAATACTGGCTCCTCCCTACATCACCTGAGGATCATTAAGAGGTGGTCGGACTGGCTATGTTACTTCAGACTCCAGGTGAGAGGAGTGCCACTTCTGAATGCTCGCCATGTAAATACAAAGGCATCCCACAAGCAGAGAGCTAATACGTCAAGGAAAGAACATTTCGCCTGGCCTTTTCCATGCTTTTTGCAGGGGATTTTTAATACACGCAAAAATTCAAAGAAGTGGTTGTTCCTCTGCCTATAATCTGAAGCGATACATCCAGCCAGTGTAGTAGGGTTACCAACCTCCAGGTACTGGATGGAGATCTCCCGCTATTACAACTGATCTCTAGCCAATAGAGATCAGTTCCCCTGGAGAAAATGGCCACTTTGGCAAGTGGACTCTATGGCATTGAAGTCCCTCGCCCCTCCAAACCACCCCCCCTCATGCTCTGCCCCAAAAACCTCCTGCCGGTGGCGAAGAGGGACCTGGCAACCCTACAGTGTAGTGTAGTGGTTAAGAGCGGCAGACTCTAATCCGGAGAACCAGGTTTGATTCCTCACTCCACATGACTGGCGGACTCTAATCTGGAGAATCGGGTTTGATTCCTCACTCCTCCACATGAGCGGCAGACTTTAATGCGGAGAACTGGGTTCGATACCCCACTCCTCCAGGTGAAGCCTGCTGGTGACCTTGGGCTAGTCACAGTTCTCTCTGAACTCTCTCAGCCTGACCTACCTCACAAGGTGCCTATTATAGGGAGGGGAAGGGAAGGTGATTGTAAGCCGCTTTGAGACTCCTTAAAGGTAGAGAAAAACAGGGTATAAATAGCAGCTCTTCTTCATCATCTTATTCTGTTCGGCTTGCAGCGCAGGCCTCTGCGCCTGACTGTGGTTCCTCGGGTCTTGCCCCTGGCCCCAGCTTCTTGATCCTCCTACTGGCGTGCAGCAAGGCCCGGCCCTTACCTGGAGAGGCAGCTCCAGTCCCAGTGGAGACAGGAGGCGGCTGGTCCATGGGCCTGCCGTGACCGCAAGGCGTTTTGCCTGGTACTCCCCTCGGTTGGTTGTTATAGTGATCGGATTCCCAGGAAGGATGCTGAGGACTTTGGCACCATCCTGCACGGTTCCTCCACTGCGCAGGAACTGCTCCTGATGGGGAAAGGGGGCTGGAGTCATCTCTTTTGCTTCTCCCTTGGCTAGGGTTGCCAACCTCCAGGTACTAGCTGGAGATCTCCTGCTATTACAACTGATGTCCAGCCGATAGAGATCAATTCCCCTGGAGAAAATAGCTGCTTTGGCAATTGGACTCTATGGCATTGAAGTCCCTCCCCTCTCCAAACCCTGCCCTCCTCAGGCTCCGCCCCAAAAGCCTCTTGCTGGTGGCAAAGAGGGACCTGGCAACCTAATCATTAGAACAGGAATTTCAACCAGAATTTGGAGGACTTCCTTCCTTTCCGCTGGTTTTTCCCTGCAGAAAAGTTTTCCTTCATTCTGCTTCGTCTCTCCTCCCTCCTTGTTACCTGGACAGCTCGCAGTGCCTTGTCAGGGTACAGCACACCTGCCGTCAGGTCAACCACAGCCATCTCCCCAGCGTGAGGACGGATCGCCGGGTACTTTTGGGCCAGGGCGTGGGAAGTGAAAACTTCACTGGAGACACGAAGGCGTCGCATGGCTTGCCAGTAGCTCTGGAACTCTGGGTTCTGCTCCTGCCCCAGAACCAGCATCGGGGTTGGTCTGTAGAAACAGGGCCGACGTTGGAGGAGCTCAGCTTTTGGGGGCTTGGGGGAGGGATTGCTGGGGGTTGGGTAGGAAACAAACAGGTGTGCCAGCTCCAGCTGGGACAGGGATCCGGTATTCTCCTGTTTCGACATGGACTGCACTGTAGCAAGTTCACATGCTGAGTGGAATGCGAGTGGAGAACCGCCAGTATTGCTGTTCTTTTGGGTAATACCTGGAGGCTGGCAACCCTATTTGTACTCCACTGAGGTCCTTGTCCTCCCCGGGTTCCACCCCCAGCTCTCCAGGGGTTCCCCGACCTGGATCTGGTGACTCTACTCCCCCATCCCCTGCCAGTGGCCGGGAGGACCTGGCAACCCTAGAAACAAAGCACCTGTCTGTCGTGTCATGTGCTTTTGGGACAAAAATCTCTGGCCGCAGAGTGGCAAAGAGAACCGAAGGGAAGAATGTGTAAATGTAACAGGCAAATGTGAGGATTAGAAGCAGAGATGCAGATGTGAGAGATGAAGGCGGCAGAGTTCAGTTTGCACAAGGGATTGAAGCAAAGTGGTTTTGCAAATCAAAGCCACCCCCTGCGGTATCCCTGATCAGGGCAGGCCTGGGCTTCATCTAGGGCCAGAGCAGTCCCTACAGAGCCTCAGCAAGCAGGCCAAGGGACTGTGCCTTTGGGAAGTGGGGCCTTCCGATCCCGAGGATGGAGCAGCCAGGCTTTTTCTTGGCTCCTGGCTAATAAGACGGATGGGTCTATTACGGCTGACCCTGGCGAGATGAAAAATCATTTAGATGCGTATTTCCTTAATGGCTCTTCTTTTAGAGAGTCAAATAAATTATGTGGAGAATCTGTCTCATCTTGCTATGGGGCAGGGAGCAGACCTGCGTGTTAGCAGCGGCGGTGGCGGATTTCAGATTTGAAATCAGCAGTTCTAACCAGGTTAGGAGGAGAATACCTGGTTGGGGGAGCCACACAGCTGGGGCCAAAGCAAGAAGAGGGCTCTGAGGACTTCCTTCCCGGAGCCTCAGCAAAGACCCTTTATGACTTTGAGGGCCAGTGGTGGAAGGGAGCAAAGATAGGTTTGCCAAATCCAGGTAGTCACTGTCACAATTTGCATAGTACAGCCACAAAATTCATATAAAAATCTTTAATGCCAATTTAACATGATATCAAATACAAAATTATCTAACAAACACACCCAAGTGTGATATATCCCAGTGTCTGACTTGACATTACCTATCTAAACAACAAACAAACAAGTATACATATATTTCAAGACAGTTTTTACTGACAAATACACACAATAGGCCTAAGGCCAAACTTAAAAACTGATGTTATAGCTGCAATAGTAACTTGTTAAAATTTGTAAAAACTGTCTTGAAATATATGTATTCTTGATTGTTTGTTGTTTAGATAGGTAATGTTAAATTAGACACTGAAATATCACACTTGGGTGTGTTTGTTAGATAATTTTGTATTTGATATGTTAAATTGGCATTAAAGGTTTTTATATGAATTTTGTGGCTGTACTATGCGAATTATGACAGTGATATATAGGGCATAGTAGGTGTATAGTTCAGATTGTATTAACTTCCAGGTAGTGGCTGGAGATCTCCTGAGTTTACGACTGATCTCCAGGCGACGGAGATCAGTTCACCTGGAGAAAATGGCTGCTTTGGAAGGTAGATTCTATGTCATTACACCCCATTGAAGTCCCTCCCCTCCCCAACCCCACCCTTCTCAGGCTCCACCCCCCTCCCCAAATCTCCAGGTATTTCCCAACCCTAAGCAAAGATCTGGGCTGCCTGGATTCTACCATCTGTTCGTTGAAACCATGTCCTGTATTATACTCACCAGGACTAGCAGCTTCCAGGTGGGTTCTTCATTGCCTGGTGGGGGGCTTTGGGACTTAATAATTTTACTGTTAGATATTGGATTGAATTTATATTTTAGATGTTCATGTATTGGGTTTTAACTGATGTTAGCCACTCTGAGCACAGCTTCGGCCAGGATAGAGATTGGAATACAAGTGCAATTAGACAGACAGACAGACACAGAAAAAATGGTTGCTGGGGAAATGGGGAGTTGAGAGGGGATGGGGGGTAGGGGGAGCAATATCTAAATTTTACATCTTTTATTTATTATTTATTTAAGTCATTTATCCTCCCCTCTTTCTCCTCAACAGGGACCCAAGGTGACCCACACATTTCTCCTCTCCTCCATTTTATCCTCACAACAACAACCTTGTGAAGTAGGTTAGGCTGAGAGTGTGTGACTGGTCCAAGGTCACCTGGCAAGCTCCCATGGCAGATTCAAACCTGGCTCTCCCAGACCCTAGTCTGTCACTCAAACCATTACACCACACTGGCTCACTGATTTTTGTGGACAGGAATGGGCTTCTGAGCATATTGGTTCCTCGAACACGGCCCCAGTCAGCAACACCTTTGGGTTGGGTGATCTGCTCATTAAAGGCTGGAATCCTCTAATAAAGGAGAGCATCTCTGGGCATGGGCAGAGTGCCGATCTCTAGCTGTAGCGTAACACTGCCTGGGGGATGTGGTTTCCCAACAGACCTGACCTCCCTTTCCCTTCTGAAACGGGCCCCAGCACTCCGGTGCATCTCAGGGTGCCTTGCTCCATGCCCGAGCCAGTGTGGTGCAGTGGTTAAGAGCTGTGGACTCTAATCTGGAGAACCAGGTTCGATTCCCCGCTCCTCCACATGAGCGGCAGTGTCATGCCCCCCCACCCCCCGTGGCTGAGTCCGAGGCCTGGGATGCAGAACGGGAGCAGTTGGCTGTCCTGGGAATGCAGCTGAGCCTTCTGAACCAGATGCTGAATTAAAGGGGCCACCGGATGCCTCCAGGCCCAGCCAGGCCAAGGAATTGCAGTCCCCCTTCGAGGCCCGACTGCCAGAGCCAGCCAGAGATGCAGAAAAAGAATCCTCCCCCATGTTTCACTGAAGACAGAAACTCCGAACTCCGTTGAATGAAAAAAGGCGTTCGGCTCGGCTACAAATCCAGAGAGGCATCCCAGTTGGAGAGGATGACAGTGGCCCTTTTTGCAGGATAATTAGCAGCGTGTCCCAGGCTGAATTGGCCAGCAGATTTTTTTGAATTTTGCACGCTGAACTGTCCTTCCGGAAGTGACAGCGAAGCCAGCGCAGACCTGCTTCGCATTACAAAAGAGCCCACTTAACGCGACCTTTTGTCTTTGCTCCGTTGCTGCTGCGAAGCTATGCACATGCTAATGGCTATGCAAACAGGAACGAAGGAGCAGGCGAGTGGGGGGTGGCTGGGATTTCTCCTTTTGCATCGGGACCGTGAATCAGCATTTTTAAAGTCGCATTTTTAAAAAGAGCTTTGAACGAGCCTCAAAATTGACCCGGCATAAATGGCCCGTGAGTGACGACAGGACCAACCTCACTCTGACAGCTGGCCAGATTTAAGGAGCAGCGAAAAGCAGCCTAGGTGTGGAAGCAACGTACTGAATTCCGGTTTCAGCCCAGCACCACTCTGTTTGCTATCTTGCCCGAGAAAGACGTTGGACTGTTTAAAGACGACGCATACCGCCTTGCCCGCGACCCAGACCTTGGACTGATGAACGACGACCCTTGCTGCCTAGCCTGTGAGGCGTAAGAGGCCCCGGCCTGATATCTGGACTGCTGCTTAGACTTTGCCTTACCCCTGCTGACCCCACTGCTTCTGTGCAGCCTCGGCTTCTGTACCCTCCACCGCTCCCTGCCATGCCCGCTCTCAGCTCCCTCTGCACCGTGCTGCAGTAGCAGCCCTGCCAGCCTGCCCGGCCAGTACAGGCTGATCCGGAGAACCGGGTTTGATTCCCCACTCCTCCACATGAGCGGTGGACTCTAATCTGGAGAACCGGGTTTGATTCCCCACTCCTCCACACGAGTGGCAGAGGCTAATCTGGAAACCCGGGTTTGATTCCCCACTCCTCCACACAAGCGGTGGACGCTAATCTGGTGAACTGGGTTGATTTCCCCACTCCTACACTTAAAACCAGCTGTGTGACCTTGGGCTAGTCACAGTTCTCTTTGAGGTCTCTCAGCCCCACCTACCTCACAAGGTATCTTTTGTGGGGCGAGGAAGGGAAGGAGACTGTAAGCCGGTTTGATTCTTGTTAAAAGGTAGAGAAAATCAGCATTTAAAAACAAACTCTTCTTCTTTGTCTCACCTGTGGAGTGGGGTGTCAGCCTTGGCCTCCAGCTCTGCCCACTGCCGATAAGCCCCTTTCACCATGGCCACGTAGTGATCCTGGGGGTAGGCACTGCGGATGATGCGGCTTTGCCCATGGGAGCTCCCTCGCGTGTGGGGCAGAGGGAACTGGAAGGGAATTGGGAAGAGAGAATGAGGCATGGCGCTGAATGTTGTGGCCAACCTGTTTATATTGGGAAACCCCAGGTTGTCACGTGGGTCCTCCCTGCTTGGCATGGAACTGCTGTCACCCCCCTGCCGCCCAACTCAGGAAACTCGATAGAGATATTGGGGTTAAAACCGAAGCCCATGTGCTGCATCGATAAAAGTGGCATAAGTTAAACCAGAAGGGCTGGAAGGAACATGGGTAAAGCAAACATCCCACGCCAAAAAGAAATGAAAAACAGTGAGACAGTGTGGCGTAGTGGTTAAGAGCGGTGGTTTGGAGCGGTGGACTCGGACCTGAACAACCGGGTTTGATTCCCCACTCCTCCACATGAGCGGCGGAGGCTAATCTGGTGAACTGGATTTGTTGCCCCACTCCTACACACAAAGCCAGCTGGGTGACCTTGGGCTAGTCACAGCTCTCTCTGAACTCTCTCAATCCCACCTACCTCCCACGGTTTCTGTTGTGGGGAGGGGAAGGTAAGGTTTGATTCTTCCTTAAGAGGAAGAATCAAAAGCCAATTCCTCCTCTTCTTCTTCTGTTTACATCCTGAGATCTAATGAAGGTTGCCAAGTCATGAGGTTAAAGGAGGGGGAAATCTGATACAGGGATGGGTCTAATGGCAGGCAACCCAACCCAGTATTTGGGGGGACCCCAGAAAGGCCTCTCGTAATGTGGGAGTCCATAAGAGCATTTAATTGCTGCCTCATTTGTAAGCACACATAGAAAGGGGCTGGCAGCATGCCTGGGGCTTTCGACCCATTTAACCATGCTAGAGGGGGCACACGACCCAGAATAGGCACCACAGAAAGCTGAAGGACACCAGAAGATGTGGGGAGGGGGGGAATGAAGGCATGGGTGGCATGGGGTGGACTTTCTCCTTCCCTTTGGGAGCTGCATTGCACGGAGGGAGGGGGGGTGAGTCTACCTGCTCCAGCAGGAGGGTCCTCTGCCCGCGTTTGGCGAGGTGATACGCGGCGAAGCAGCCCTGGATCCCTGCTCCCACCACGACGGCATCGTACAGGCAGCTCAGGCCGGAGCTCTCTTGGATGGCCATGGTGGCTCCTTGTCCGCTGCAGCAGCCCCTGCCCTGAGCTGAGCCAAGGGGAGGAGCGCAGAACAAAGTTCAGGTTTCAGAGGCCCAGCTTGTCTTCTGGCAGCGAGCACCTGGCCCTCTGCCAGGCAGGGCTTTTGCCACATGTGGGAAGGAGTCGGAGCAGATGCCAGCCTGGGCCTGCCAGGGGATCCCACCCTTCGCTTGCTGATAGCCCTCCACACACACACGCACACACACACGCACGCACACATGCACACATGCTTCTTTGGCTTCCGTTGCATTTATTTTTCATACTGATTCAGTTGCCAAGCAGTTCTTATCCAGAAGAAGGAAGTGTCTCAAATGCTTCTACAGCAACAAGTGTCTCAAATGCTTCTGCAGCAACAGAAGGAAGTCTATTGCTATTGGAGGCAAGAAGGAAACGCTGGAAATTCCAAGCAAAGAAACTAATATAAAAGAGTTGGGTCTCTCTTGGTGATATGATTAAAGGGAATGGGTTAAAGGGACTGGTTTAAATGGAAAGCGAATCATATTTGATATTGATTTATTAGAATATTAATGCTTAAAATAAAGAATGGGCGAATCTTGTTGGAAATTATATACTTCTTTTAATGAATGGAAAGAGATGTTGGGTAATTCTTTTTATTATTATAAAAATACCTAGTGATAATCTATAAATTTGGGGGGGGGGTAAGGAGGTGTGGAGAACTGATTGTGAAAATTATTTTCTGGTGGATCAACTTAAAGGATAAATTTTGATTTAATCCCATGTATATATTTTGTATAATGGCTAACTAGGATACCAGGAAAAGGATGATTTTTTTATATAGATGGGGATTATGTTGTTAGCAAAAGTATTTACAATTTATTTTCAGACGGAAGAAAGTGAAGGGGGAGTCATTTTTATTTGTATTATGAATTTTATTAGACTTTAATTTACATTTATTAATTTTTATAACTGAGTAGTGATATATTTATGAGGTATTAAATGAGAAAATAATAATATAATAAAAAACAAGGAAGTGTCTCAAATGCTTTTGCAGCAACAAGGAAGTGTCTCAAACGCTTCTGCAGCAACAGAAGGAAGTCTTGACAGAGACATCAGATTTCCCCACCATGTCTGTCCAAAGCTGGTCTGCAAATAATCTTCCTGGGGGGGCCCTTTGGAAAGTCCATGCAGAATGATAAGTCAACCCTCCAACCCCCATGGACAAATGGGGGGTACCACGTTGGGGACCCGTGGTCTAGTTCATACCAACAGGTATGGAACATGTCAGGGTCCAGGTGCGAAGGGTGTCTCAGAATGTCCATCCAAGGACAGAACTGAAGATACCGTTCAAAGAGGGGGGTGCATCAGATTTACCATCAGATGTACCAGAAAGTTAACGTCATGATTTTTGATTTTCTTTCCTATGATTATAAGTAGCAAGAATGCACTAAGACAGCATTCCTATAATTTTAGAGGACATATGTATGTCCTGATAACTTTGTATGGTGTTTGAAGTTATAAGATAATGACTCGAGAACGTGTCCCTTATCAAGCAGGACAATTAGCTATAGTTGGAGATTTCCTATGATTATAAGTATAAGTATTTTCTTTCCTATGATTATAAGTAGCAAGAATGCACTAAGACAGCAGTCCTATAATTTTAGAGGACATATGTATGTCCTGATAACTTTGTATGGTGTTTGAAGTTATAAGATAATGACTCGAGAATGTGTCCCTTATCAAGCAGGACAATTAGCTATAGTTAGAGAAGATTTTTTTTTTAAGCCTGTAAGTATGAGACTAGAGTCTAAATTGGTTACCAGCTCCTTCTCTGAGGAAGCCCCATGCCTGTGATCCTGCTTACTTTGAAGTAAGACTTTTAAGGGCTCATTGGGATTGCTCTGTATGAATGGTGTTTTCATACTATGGTAATGCAGTTGGAGATGTAAACAATTAAGTTTTAAGAAAAGATAAAATAGAGGTCAGATTCTCTATTGTATTCTGTGCTCACAACAGACCAAACACGTTGCTGGGTGAACCTCTTGCCAGGAGATTCATGATCTGATATAGGAATGCGATATAGTCTGATATAGGAAAGCTAAGCAGAATTTCACAGGAATATTCTTGTCTCAGGAGTAATCAGGCCTGCCAAGAGTCATTTGGAACACAGAAGAACTAATTTCACCCTCTCCTTTTCCTTCCTTCCTTGCTTCCTACCCCATTTAGCATGCTTCCCCCCCCTCCCGCCCAGCCAGCGTGGTGTAGAGGTTAAGAGCGGTGGTTTGGAGCGGTGGACTCTAATCTGGAGAACCTGGTTGGATTCCCTGCTCCTCCACATGAGCAGTGGACGCTAATCTGGTGAACCGGGTTGGTTTCCCCACATCTACACATGAAGCCAGCTGGGTGACTTTGGGCTAGTCACAGTTCTCTCTGAACTCTCTCAGCCTCACCTACCTCACAGGGTGTCTGTTGTGGGGAAGGGAAGGTGATTGTAAACCAGTTTGATTCTTAAGTGGTAGAGAAAGTCAGCATATAAAAACCAACTTTTCTTCTCCTCCTCCTCCTCTAAAGGGGTGAAATTAAATCAAAAGAGTTTCCAGCTAAACGTTAGGAAGAACTTTCTACAGAGCAGTTCCTCAGTGGAACAGGCTTCCTCGGGAGGTGGTGAACGTTCCTTCCCTGGAGGTTTTTAAGCTGAAGCTTACATGGCCATCTGTCAGCAATGCTGATTCTATGACCTTAGGAAGATCATGAGAGGGAGGGAAGGAAGGTTTTCATCAGAGTTTGGCTCTCGTGGCCCTTTCTTGCACGCCTAGGGTAGTGGCGATCGCCATTTTGGGGTCAGGAAGCAATTTTCCTCCAGGCCAGATTAGCCAAGGATCCTGGAGGGGCTTAAAAAATTTTTTTTGCCATCTTCTGGGCGTGGAGTTGGGGTCACTGGGGGTGTGTGAGGGAGGTAGTTGTGAATTTCCTGCATTGTGCAGGGGGTTGGACTAGATGACCCTGGTGGTCCCTTCCAACTCTATGATTCTATGCCAAAAAGTTCACCTTCCAAAGCAGCCATTTTCTCCAGGGGAACTGATCTTGGTTGTCTGGAGGTCAACTGTAATAGCGGGAGATCTTCAGTTGCCACCTGGAGGCTGGCAACCCTAGATAATGGCTGCTTGGACAAGGCAATGCAGCAAGGGAGGGGGCATGGCTCAGGGGTAGAACATCTGCTTAGCATGCAGAAGGCCCCAGGTTCAATCCCCAGCATCTCCAGTTAAAGGGACTAGGCAGGTAGGTGACGTGAAAGACCCCTGCCTGAAACCCTGGAGAGCCGCTGCCGGTCTGAGTAGACAATACTGACTTTGATGGACCAAGGGTCTGATTCAGTAGAAGGCAGCTTCATGTGTGTTCATGTGTCCCTCGAGCTTCGGGGCTGGCTTTGTGGTCCAGAGAAGGCAGCTGAGGCTGGTTGGTTGTGGGCCATCTTTGGAGGAGCTGCCCAGATGAGCTGAGGGAGGGAGAGCTTGTCTCCCCCCCCCCATCTTGTGGCATCGTGTCAGCTCCCCGTAGCTCCATCTGTTCATGGACGGCAGCTTTGCTGAGTCCCTGCTGGTCAAGCTGCCAAGCAGAGACGCCAGGCTTGGAGCCAAGGCTGTTGGTGCTGAGAAGTGCTGCCAGTGCAGAACAGGCAGAGCAAAGCAGCTCGCTGGCTCGAAGGGAAGCTGAAGCAGAGGGGCAAAACTCCTGCTGGAGTTGGCCCAGGCTGAGGATTAGGGGAGGGGCCGTGGCTCAGTGGTAGAGCATCTGCTTGCCAGCAGAAGGTCCCAAGTTCAATCCCCGGCATCTCCAGTTAAAGGGACTCAGCAGGTAGACGATGTGAAAGACCCCTGCCTGAGACTCTGGAGTAGGGTTGCCAATCTCCAGGTAGTAGCTGGAGACCTCCCGCTATTACAACTGATCTCCAGCCGATAGAGATCAGTTCACCTGGAGAAAATGGCTGCTTTGGCAATTGAACTCTATGGCATTGAAGTCCCTGTCCCTCCCCTCCCCAAACCCCTCCCTCCTCAGGCTCTGCCCCAAAAACCTCCCACCGGTGGTGAAGAGGGACCTGGCAACCCTACCCTGGAGAGCCGCTACCTGTCTGAGTAGACAATACTGACTTTGATGGACCAAGGGTCTGATTCAATATAAGGCAGCTTCATGTGTTCATGTGATCAGGAAATAAGGGCACGTTTCTCTTTTCTTCACACTGATGGGGCATGGAAGAAGGTGTTGTGATTGTTTTTTTTTTTTAAGTGGTAAGATTAATCACAGAGAGAATCCCGCACAAGATGACATGGTAAAGGTAGAGGTAGTCCCCTGTGCAAGCACCGGGTCATTACTGACCCATGAGGTGACATCACATCACAACATTTACTAGGCAGACTGTGTTTACGGGGTCATTTGCCATTGCCTTCCCCAGCCATCTACATTTTACCCCAAGCAAGCTGGGTACTCATTTTACCGACCTCGAAAGGATGGAAGGCTGAGTCAACCTTGAGCCGGCTACCTGAAACCGACTTCCGTCGGGATCGAACTCAGGTCGTGAGCAGAGCTTTTGAGTGCAGTACTGCAGCTTACCGCTCTGTGCCACGGGGCTCTATAAGATGACAAGGGGTAGCTTTAAAAAGGGTTAGGTGAAAGGGCTGCAGATTTTTTAGAAACATTCTTGATGGGCAGCATATTGAAGTTGAAGCAACTGCACAAGAATTGCGTATCCAGGAAGTTACAAATAACCAACGGCGAGACAGAAGAGAGAATCCAGAGCCATGACTCATACAAGGAACGTAGGCTTTGTGACCTTATTGTGTCTTTTAAGGAACAATGGATAAAATAAATGGGAAATGATGATCTTGGAATGAAAGAACATGCCGTTGTATCATAACTGACTCATGGCAACCCCATCTGCTGGGTATTCCAGGCAAGAGATGAGCAGAGGGGGTCTGCCGTTGACTTCCATAGCATAGAATCCCTAGTCTTCCTTGGTGGTTTGTTTGTTTGTTTGTTTGTTTGTTTTCTTCACCGTCCGCCTTTCTCGCAGGGCCTCAAGGCAGTGTACGCATAGTTCGATGAACAAAATGGGACACTCAATAACCAATGTGTTAGGATTAGAACCACCAGAAAGAACTAAAACATAGTGTAAATATTAACACGACACATTAAGCAGTTCAAAAATGACATACCGTATATACTCGGGTATAAGCCGACCCGAGTATAAGCCGAGGTGCCTAATTTCACCCCCAAAATGGGGAAAAATCAGGCACCCGCGTATAAGCCGAGGGTGGGAAAGGAGGCTCTGCACCCCCCCCCCCGCAGGCTTACCTTACCCGGCCACCGCCGCCTGCCTGCACGCCTTCCCCGCGAGCGGCCCGCGGGGCCACCTGAAGGCGCGTGGGGGGGAACAGATCTGCGCCTGCCAGCTGGCAGGCACAGATCTGTTTAAAGAGCCCGCCCGCCCCGCGCTCCTTCACGGAAGCCCCCTGAAGGCGCCCGGGGTGGGGGAACAGAGAAGGCGCGCGGGCAGGTGGCGATGGCGGCCCCGGCGGCAGTGGTAAGTCCCCCCCCTCCCTCCACCTACCGACCTGCGTATAAGCCGAGTTCGGTCTTCTAAGTCCTTTTTTTGGGCTGAAAAACTTGGCTTATACGCGAGTATATACGGTAATAGGATCCTACTTACAGTAAACTAGACACAGCCAGTATAGACTACAGTCCCTAATAATTTATCCAAGTAACTTTGTGAACTATTTTGTACAGTGCCAGTATGGTGCAGTGGTTAGGAGCGGCGGACTCTAATCTGGTAAACTGCGTTGGTTTCCCCACTCCTCCCCATGAATCCTACTGGGTGACCTTGGGCTAGTCACAGTTCTCTCCGAACTCTCTCAGCCCCACCTACCTCACAAGGTGTCTGTTGTGGGGAGGGGAAGGGAAGGTGAATGTATGATTGTAAGCCAGTTTGAGACTCTTTAAAGATAGAGAAAATCAGGGTATAACCCCCCCTCCTCCTCCTCCTCCTCCTCCTCCTCCTCCTCCTCCTCCTCCTCTTCTTCTTCTTCTTCTTCTTCTTCTTCTTCTTCTTCTTCTTCTTCTTCTTCTTCTTCTTCTTCTTCTTCTTCTTCTTCTTCTTCTGTTTTGTTTAACTTATACCCTGCCCTCTCCAGGCCAGGCTCAGGACAACTTCCAACAATAACAACTCACAACGTATTACAATATAAATGTAAGATTAAAACATACAATTTTAAACCAATTGTCCAGCTTAGATTAACAAGATGGCTTCCTAACTCCATAACTCCAATGGTGAGGATGGTCTAGGGTGATACTCAGGAAACCAACATCGACCCAGAACGTCCCAGGTCCTCCAAGGAATAGGGAAAAAGGGGAAAGGACGCAGAAGGGAAGGGGAAAAAAGGAAAAGGAAGGGAAAGGAGGTCAGCTGATAGAATGGTAGAAAAAAATGGTAGAAAAATTAGCCGCTCCAATCTGAGCCAAGATCCCAGACGTCACGCACGTACTTTTGGTGCCTAACTCTTGAAGCATGAGGAACGGGAAATATGGCTCCTCAAATAGTTCCTGAAACTATTCCTTTCCTCAAAGGTTAGGGTTGCCAGCTCCTGGTTGGAAAATACCTGGAGATTTTGGGGGTGGAGCCTAAGAAGGCTGGGGTTTGGGGAAGGGAGGGACTTTAATGTGGCATAATGCCACAGAGTTCACTTTTCAAAGTGGCCATTTTCTCCAGGGGAGCTGATCTCTATCGCCTGGAGATCAGATGTAATAGCAGGAGATCTCCAGCCGCCACCTGGAGGTTGGCAACCCTATCAAAGGCTGACACTTTAAAAACTGAATTCCAGAACTGTGTTAGTGGTAGACTCTGGTGTTTTCCACATGGGGCGGGCTTGTGCGGTTTCCCCATTCCTGCTGCAGCTGCTGACACAGGGCAGGTTTCCCTGAATGTTCCCTACCCCATTCCCCACCCCCCACAGTGGGCTCTCTCCCACCCCCACTCCACTGGGGCCTTTCTCAGGTTCCTCTTTTTAAATGACAATTGAATACCATTATAGCATTATAACATTATAACCATCTAGCTATCGGGCTCTTTTTATCCTTTTTGTGGGGGAAAGCAAGTCTCGTAAAGCAAATAAAGCAAAAAATGGGAATCAGGCTCGACGCGTTATTGGCACATTAAACAGCAAAAGAATGTGAGGAGTCTCTGGTAGACTCTGCGGAGTTGCAAAGGTCAGTTCATGCCAATAAACAGGGTTGTTTTTTTTTAACGGAGTTGGTAACTGGAAGCGGAGAAATAGCTATTAAATGCAGCAGCGACTGTGGAAAAGATCCATCACGTAACATCAGAATTAAAGCGGGTAACAAAGGGGGCCCGATGGGACTTTTTTTTTCTGTTTAAAACATTTCTATCCTGCCTTATCTCTATAGACTCAAGGCAGCTCACAATGCAGCGACGGGTTTCAAGGACAAAGAAGAACACAAGAGGCTCTCGGCGAACGTCCCTGGGATCTGTGCTGAGGCTGGCTTTTCTGAGGCTGCCTCTCCTACCTGGTCTGTGTTCTCACAGGCAACGGCTTCACGCCCAAAGGCTGTTTTCTTGACTGCTGCCTTCTCTGGGGGTCAGCTCTGGATGGCACCTTCTTTTTTGCCGTCAAGTCGCAGCTGACCGATGGCAACCCTCGCGGAGTTTTCAAGGCGAGAGATGTTCAGAGGCGGTTTGCCCTGCCCTGCCTCTGCCTAGCAACCGGGGCTGGATTAAGACCCTTAGAGGCCCTAAGCACTTAAAAGATTTTGGTGCCCCCCATATATATGTAAAATATAACTCATTTATTTTGGGGGCCCCTATTTGTGGACCCTGATTCAGCTGCCCCATTTGCAGTTTTGCACCATATGGTACATGGTAAATCCAGCAATGGAAAATTTCTGTGGTGCCCCCCTTCCCGTGATGCCCTAAGCACGTGCTTATTTTGCTTAATAGTTAATCCAGCCCTGCTAGCTAGCAGCCCTGGAATTCCTTGGTGGTCTCCCATCCAAGTACTAACCAGGGCCAACCCTGCTTAGCTCCCAAAATGTGATGAGATCAGGCTAGCCTGGTACCCAATGCATATTAAACTATGTGTGGAAATTAGCACACGTCAAAGAAGAGCCCTCTGAAAAGGTCACATTGGACAAGCCTTCCTGAAAGACAGCAGAGAGGAAAGGCCTTGAGATTTCAGTAAAGCGTTTGATAAAGTCCCCCATGATCTTCTTTAAGCAAAGCTAGTAAAATGTGGGCTGGACACTGCTACTGTTAGGTGGATTGGTAATTGGTTGACCAACCGAACCCACAGGGTGCTCATTAACGGCACAACTTCATCCTGGAGAGGAGTGACCCGTGGGGTGCCACAGGGGTCTGTCCTGGGACCGGTAATATTTAATATTTTTATAAATGACTTGGATGATGGAATAGAGGACTTGATAATCAAATCTGCAGATGAAACCAAGTTGGTTGGGGTAGTTAATACCCCACAGGACAGGGTCAGAGTTCAGAATGACCTTGATAGACTGGAGAGCTAGGCCATAAGCAATAAAATGGATTTCAATAGGGAGAAGTGTAAGGTACTTCACCTAGGCAGAAACAACATAAGGCACAGGTACAGGTTGGGAGATAGTTGGCTTGACAACAGTGCATGTGAAAGAGATCTGGGAGTCTTAGTGGACCACAAACTGAACATGAGTCAACAGTGTGATATGGCGGCTAAGTAGGCCAATGCAATTCTGGGCTGCATCAATAGGAATATTGTGTCTAGATCAAGAGAAGTAATACTGCCACTGTATTCTGCATTGGTCAGACCTCACTTGGAATACTGTGTCCAGTTTTGGGCTCCACAATTTAAGAAGGATGTTGACAAGTTGGAGCGTGTCCAGAGGAGGGCGACCAGAATGGTCAAAGGTCTGGAATCCATGCCCTATGAGGAGAGACTTAAGGAGCTGGGTTTGTTTAGTCTGGAGAAGAGAAGATTAAGGGGTAATGATAGCCATGTTTAAATATTTGAAGGGATGGCATGTTAATGAGGGAACAAGCTTGTTCTCTGTTGCTTCAGAGACTAGGACACTGAGTAATGGATTTAAACTAAGAGAAAAGCGATTCTACCTAAACATTAGGAAGAACGTTTTGACAGTAAGGGCGGTTCGACGGTGGAATGTGCTGCCTTGGGGGATGGGGGGTGGAGTCCCCGTCTTTGGAAGTCTTTAAGCAGAGGTTGGATGGCCATCTGTCAGGAGAGCTTTGATTGTGGGATCCTGCATGGCGAGGGGTTGGGCTGGATGGCCCGTGTGGTGTCTTCCAACCTTGTGTGATTTTGTGATTTTGAGAACAACATTCCACAATGCAGCCATGATGAAGGGAAAGGGTCACTTTTGGGGGGAGGCCATGCAAGCCAAAAAGATGGCCAGCAAGGGGATGACGGAACCCAGCGAGAAGATGACTGAATTCACTCAACTAAGACATCTGTCTTGAACAGAATAGCTGTAGTCCATTAGACATGGTGCAAGATGCACCATGTCTAATGGACTAAGCTATTCTGTTCAAGACAGATGTCTTAGTTGAGTCAGGTATATTTTAATCCATTCATCTCTTTGGTTTTACAAGTACAATTATAAATGTAGGAAAGGGGTTTTTTGTTTTTAGTTTTGAAACATCTTCCTTTATCTTGTATCCATGCGTAAAAATAGCAGCTTAGCTCTCGCTCCCTATCAGTGAAACATGAGAGTCAAAGTAGCATTTTTTAGGAGGGTCTAAATTATTAGTTGCTCCGGAAATGAAGGAGAGGAGACAAGACCTAATTTTTGCCAGTTATTTTCAGCTTGGAGATGGTTTTAGGAATGTAGAAATGGTTTTATGACTCTGAAAATGTAGAAGGGTGTTACTGAAGGTTTACTCTCAAAATTTATTTATTACCTGTCTGGAAATAACTTCAAGAATGTGACAAGATTGTGGGGAAGTCTACTGGAGAATCCAGGGAGCACAGGATTTTTATTCAACATTCAGCACATTCTGTGGGCATTACCATGAAAGAGAACCATTATAAAATACTTCATTTATTGAACATGACATAAGAAAGGCCATGCTGGATCAGACCAAGGTCCATCAAGTTCAGCAGTCTGTTCACACAGTGACCAACCACATGCCTCTAGGAAGCCCACAAACAAGGTGACTGCAGCAGCATTGTCCTGCCTGTGTCCCACAGCACGTAATATATTTGGCATGCTCCTCTGATCCTGGAGAGAACAGGCATGCATCATGTCTAGTACCCATTTTTACTAGTAGCCATGAATATCACTCTCCTCTGTGAACATGTCTACTCTCCTCTTAAAGTCTTCCAAGTTGGCGGCCATCACCACATCCTGGGGCAGGGAGTTCCACAATTTAACTATGCAGGTGTGTCAGGTATTGGTATCTGAGCTGTCAAAAGTTGGATAAAATATACAGATAAGTTGCTGATAACGTTGGAGATGCAGCCAAATATATGGTGGCTTTTTAAAAAAACATGAGTGGTGGTTGTGCGTAATTGACTACTTGTACGTAATTGGGTGTAATTGACTACTAGGTTGGGTGTAATTGACTACTAGAGGACGATGTTCATTCTGAATATACCATACCCAAACAGGACCTGTCCTTGCTCTTCTGGCTCTATTGATTCATTGGCACCATGCCCTCTTGGAATGCCGCTTTTATGAGGAACTCAGATCAAGTTATATCTCTCCCCTTTTAACATATAAATCTAATGCCTCTGTGTCTGACATAATGCTTTTTTTATTAAGTGACAGGGATCCCAAGGCTACATTGTCAGTGGCAAGATTTATTTCAGCTGGGCGGTCCTCTGTAAAGGTGGTCCCAAAGTTACTTCTAACCAAAACACTGAGCACAGGAAGCCTTCCTGAGCTCAGCAGGTAAGCTGCCACCAGCCCTTATTCAATCAGTTAGCCTCAGGCAGAGGTTAAGGGCAACCTCTGCCTGCTGATATCAAATTAGTGCGTAAAACTCACCCTGCAGGGTAGGAGGCCCGGCAGGGGGAGAATTTACACAGACAAAAGTTTGGGTGTTGGTAGGTGGACCCACAAAACAATACGGCACTAAGATTTAGACTTGAAGCCTGCGAAGTCAATGAACACAACCAAAATATAGGTTAAATATTTATTCCAAAGATTTGTGCTTGTTACAGAAAGACAAAAGACTCATGAAGTGGTTTAAGCAGAAAATAACAACAAGAAAATACCAAGACCACGGTCACACAGCCCGGATAACCTACAAGAACCAATAAACTCTGACCAAGAAAGCCTTCGACAATATTTTAATAACAACAAGTTTAACACAGCTAACTACACAGTAATATTTCTTAGGTTCAAAAGTTAGGCAAAGCTTTAGGCAAGTTTCAAATAAGGTTTACCGGTTCCACAAAAGTCATAGCATCTTGGTACAGCATCCAGAGTTGTTTCCATAGTCAGTCCGAGAGCAAGTCCCCCTAAAAGGGCAAATCAAAATGGGTTTTTGATGAAGCTGCCATGCCGTAGCATATCCCAAGCATTCATAGATTATGACTATCAACTGGCCATTTTTATCCTAGCAGTCCCAAAAGAGTGAGCCCACATTGTCCAATGAGACTGCGAGGAAATCCATAAACCAGTAATTAACCGACGTGTCAAACATTGCCCCACTCTCGCATCAGGGTATGTCAAAAGGTGAGCTTGGGCCTGCAGAACCCAATTCACCTGGTACTTGTCAGCAAGAGGTAAGACCTTGTCCGACAGATCGGTTTCCCTAAGCAAGTTGTAAACGGCGTCACAGTTCACAGCTGCATCTTATCTCTTCCCCCCACAGGAGTGAATCTCTCAAAAGTGAAACCATTCCCACGGCAATAAATTACAGGCTGGAATGTTTGTATGTCAACCGCTCAGAGTTTAATATCAATCTAGAGTAGGCCACAAGCCTGAACCAAAGAAATTATAACACAAGGAATTATGGGGACCCCTTTCCTTGACAACCCTCAAACAGTAGATTTACGCTGCTCAAGATCAATGGATCAAGGAGCTTCTAAGGGATAAAGGAAAGAGCACGATGTTCAGAAAGTAAAATGATGACAGTGTAGGACTGGATACCCTTGATGAGTATCATTAGGTTATCCCAGCAGAAGCTTTTGTGGATGAGAGCCCACTTCTTCAGACATGAATGGTGGATTCTCACTAGGCAGGTCTATTCATTCATTCATTCATTCATTCATTCAGGAAACACATATGCTTCCTCTCCAGAGGGTTGCTCGAGGCAACTCACACTGTAAAAATAATTACAACAAAACAAAGTATAAGTATGAATGTATCAGTATGAAGCAACCAAAAAAACCCACCAGTGCTGTAACATAGTCACTTAACAACCAGCACAGAGGCCTAGAAAAGACCCAAAGAAGTAAACTACATGGAACAACAAAAATATAATGAAGTCTCACAAGACTAATGACAACCACAGAGTAGGCACCATGATACAGTCTCATCTGTGTTTGGACGTATTAATTTTGCATTTTCCACCACTTGCTCTCTAGTGAGAGCCAGCGTGATGTAGTGGTTAAGAGTAGTGGCCTCTAATGTGGAGAACTGGGCTTGATTCCCCACTCCTCCACATGAAGCCTGCTGGGTGACCTTGGGCTAGTCATGGTTCTCTCAGAACTCTCTCAGCCCCGCCTACTTTACAAGGTGTCAGTTGTGGGGAGGGGAAGGGAAGGCCGGTTTGATTCTTCCTTAAGTAGTAGAGAAAGTCAACATACAAATCCAACTCTCCTCCTCCTCCTCCTTCCCATCTGTCCAATCATTTCATTGCCCCAAGCTCCTTGGTGATCCTAGGGGCATTCTGGACTCCACAGGAGAAGAGAGGGTGCTCCAGAACAATCGTGTCCACCACTCAAGTCATCTCTGCATTCCACAGGTCAACCAGGGCTTCTACAGGATTGCTACCTGTGTAGACTGGAAAACCCCCTGGAGATGCCAGGAAGCCCTGTAGCTCCATCAGCTTCCTGGAGTTGACCATCTCCTTTCCCTTGCAGAGGTTCCGAGTGTCCATGGGAGCTTCCATGACCAAGTAATAGTCCTTGGAGAATACCAAACCGGGCTTATGTTCTACTATATGCATATGGGCCAGAATATTTTAAGACAGGCCATGGGTGTCATGGAGGCTGTGAGCTCCTGAAGCCATTCTGTCAGGGAAGGCTTGGCATGACTTTTATGTCGGAAGTACAAAAAAACCCTGAGAAAACAGCAGGGTCAAGAGGCCTCGAAATGCAAGTAGTCCAGGGTGAAAAGGTATTATGTAAAATCCTGGTCTAATCAGGAAGGAACCCAGAGACCCTTCACGGGAAATGCTAAGCCAGCTGACCCCTGTAATGAGTTAGAAGTTCTAGGTCTGGCTAAGGATGTCAGCACCTTTCGTGAGAAAGAAATCCCAAAGTCCCTGTTCAAACACGGTGGAGGGAGAGAGAACATTAGAGGAAGTGGAGAAAGTTGATGCCTTCTTCTGGATTGCTGAGCTTCTTGGAGCAACCAAGGTCAAAACTGTAAAGAACTGCATGACCGTACAGCCTCTGCATCGACGTTGAAAAAAGCTACAAGAACAGCTAATAGTTGCCAACCTCCAGGTACTGGCTGGAGATCTCCTGCTATGACAGCTGATCTCCAGGTGATAGAGATAAGTTCATCTGGAGATAATGGCCGCTTTGGCAACTGGACTCTATGGCATTGAAGTCCCTCCCCTCCCCAAACCCCGCCCTCCTCAGGCGCTGCCCCCCAAACCTCCCGCCTGTAGCAAAGAGGGGCCTGGCAACCCTAACAGCTAACCATGGGGAGGGAAGGAAGACAAATGACAGAGGCCTGGATCTTACGGGTGGGTGCATCAGGATGTGGGATCCTGCCCTCCCCTTCCTTGAACAATCCTCTAACGCCTTCAAAGAGCT
Source organism: Euleptes europaea (assembly GCF_029931775.1). Lineage (NCBI taxonomy): Eukaryota > Metazoa > Chordata > Lepidosauria > Squamata > Sphaerodactylidae > Euleptes > Euleptes europaea. Next base: position 25,733,058 of record NC_079330.1, on the reverse strand, counting down.
GCTGTTGGGGGCTGTCATGAAATGCCCCCCCCAAATAAAAGAGTGTCTGGTGTGCCAGAATTTGGTTTACATGGGTCGTAAGTGTGCAATGTCCTCTCTCCTGAGGAGGACACTGATCCTGTAAAAGGATATCCCCTGCAAAAAACATAAAATCCCTTCTAGGTATTAAAGGACATAGAACAATGAAATCAGGGAGGGGCCATGGCTCAGTGGTAGAGCATCTGCTTGGCATGCAGAAGGTCCCAAGTTCAATCCCCGGCATCTCCAGTTAAAGGGACTAGGCAAGCAGGTGATGTGAAAGACCTCTTCCTGAGACCCTGGAGAGCCGCTGCCGGTCTGAGTAGACAATACTGACCTGGGTGGAACAATGGTGTAATTCAATATAAAACAGCTTCATGTGCGACCAATTGCAGCTCAGATTGCTGCAGGCTAATCGGGCATCATGTTGTTGCTTCTCTGCCCTTTTACTGATCCACTTGGAGGCCATATGTCTGGAAGAACAAGAAGAGTTGGTTTTTGTAACCCACTATTTATCATTAAAGAGTCTCAAAGCAGCTTACAATCTTCTTCCCTTCCTAGGGTTGCCAACTTCCAGGTACTTTTGGTAATCAAAATAAGGCAGCAAGTACAAACAGGAGAGGGAGAATTAAAAAAAAATAGTACTAGCTGAAATAAAGCCCAATAAGGCAAATATAGCACAAGTTGTAGAAATGCTAACTAGAAATATATTAGGAGGAGAAAATGGCCACTTTGGCAATTGGACTCTATGGCATTGAAGTCCCTCCCCTCCCCAAACCCGGCCCTCCTCAGGCTCTGCCCCAAAAACCTCCCACCAGGGGTGAAGAGGGACCTGGCGACCCTATCCCTTTCTCTCCCCACACCTTGTGAGGTAGGTGGGACTGAGAGAGTTCGGAGAGAACTGTGACTGGCCCAAGACAACCCAGCAAGCTTCATGTGGAGGAGTGAGGAATCGAACCCGGTTCTCCAGATTAGAGTCTGCCGCTCTTAATCACTACGCCACACTGGCTCTTTGACCTTTGAGAGCTTTTTGTGGTGGCCCCACCTCCCCTGACAACCGGGGGCTTCCCATCCTGCACGGGAGGCCTGGTCCTTCTGTTAACTCTGATAATTGCAGCAAGACGGTTCTCGTCTCATTTTTATTGGAAACATAAATGACATCGGGGAGAAAGAGACTAGCGGGCCTGCGGGTCTGTGACCGAAGTGGGCGGAGGGACTCGGAAATTACACGGCAAAGCGAATCCTCCCCCCTTCCCTTTTTGCCTCCTGGTGGGTCTCTGCCTGTCGCAGCGCCTGTCGGTGTCTAACTCCTCTTCTCTCCTTTATACCCCCAAACCTGGTCCTTGATATGAATTATAAGCATGATAATAAAAATGAAGGGGGGTGGACTTCACGTGGCTGCTGCGGTGGGCAACCTGCTGTCTGTGTCCAGAGGCAGCCGGCTGGGGAGAGGAAGAGAGAGCTGGAGAGCTGTGATTATATCTTGCTTTCTCACTGACAAACCGGGAGGACGGGGTGGGGGGAGTGGAGGAAACACTGGAGATGGGGGGGGGGCTGAGTCTGCCTGAACCAAAGGAGCTAATAAATGTATGTGTGTGTTTTGCAGTGTGGTGTAGTGGTTAAGAGTGGTGGTTTGGAGCGGCGGACTCTTATCTGGAGAACCGGGTTTGATTCCCCGAAGGAAGGCAGGCTGAGTCAACCTTGAGCCGGCTATCTGAAACCAACTCCCGTCGGGATCCTAGTTTCCATCGGAAACAAGCCATAATTAACCCAGTTCTTTGCAAATCAAATGTGAAAGAAGAGGCAATGAAAAGGGACAGACAAAATCCTCCAGTGGTATGAGCCTCCTAAAGGGTCCTGCTACTTTAAGTGACCTTTCCTGTCCTTCCCTGCTGCCTCTGTATGGCTGGAGCACCTTCTCCGACACTCGCTTGGAACCAGCCTGGTGTAGTGGTTAAGAGCGGTGGGTTGGAGCGGTGGAGTCTGATCTGGAGAACTGGGTTTGATTCCCCACTCCTCCACATGAGCGGCGGAGGCTCATCTGGAGGCCCAATCCTCCGCATGAAGCCAGCTGGGTGACCTTGGGCTAGTAGCACTCTCTCAGCCTCATCTACCTCACAGGGTGTCTGTTGTGGAGAGGGGAAGGGAAGGTGATTCTAAGCCGGTTTGATTCTTAAGTAGTAGAGAAAGTCGGCATATAAAAACCAACTCTTCTTCTTTTTCAGTTCCTCTGGAAATGGGATGGAACTCGTCTGTGATGGATCTGGTCTAACCCACAACTGGGACCCACCCCCCATCTCCACTTCTAGCAGAGTGTAAGGAAGACTCAACAGGATCTTTTCAGTTCTTGTCAGCATCTTCAGCTTTCTTTACTCTCATTGAAAATTCCTTTGTTCCTTTTGTGTTGTTTTTATCCCAGAATGATTTAAATGGGACAAAAATTGGGCATGAAAAAGAGCCTGAAAGGGAAATCAAAATTGGGGCTATTCAAATCAGCCCAGTCTTCTGGCAAAATTTGGTCTGATCCCTAGTGGATAGGGTTGCCAACTCCAGGTTGGGAAATTCCTGGAGATTTGGGGGCAGAGCCTGGGGAGAAATTGCAGTTGCGAAGAAGAAGACATTGTTTTTTATACCATGATTTTCTCTACCACTTAAGGAAGAATCAGACAGGCTTAAAATCACCTTCCCTTCCCCTCCCCACAACAGACACCCTGTGAGAGGTAGGTGGGGCTGAGAGAGCTCTAAGAGAGCTGTGACTAGCCCAAGGTTACCCAGCTGGCTTCATGTGTAGAAGTGGGAAAACCAACCCGGTTCACCAGATTAGCGTCCGCCTCTCATGTGGATAAGTGGGGAATCAAACCCGGTTCTCCAGATTAGAGTCCAGAGCTCCTAACCACCGCCCTTAACCACTGCACCAATCTGGATGGAAGGAGAGAAGTGATTTGCAAATGAGGAGAAAATGCCCATTTGCATTCTTTGGCTTGGTTACAACTGGGAGTGAGGATTAAGAAGTTAATCTAAAGGCTTCACTACAAAGGAGGGATTTGAAAGAGAGACTCCGAGGTGAAAACTTCTTTGGAGCTGAGAGGCCCCTGAATGAGAAGCTGGGGGCATTTCTGGGAGTTGTCACCCCTTTCTTCCACATCTTTCAATGCTGGGTACTAGGCAGGAATTCAACAGGTGCAGCTCCCCCTTCCCCAACCTTGCCTTGAAAAAGTGGCACTTGATGAATTCCTGCTGGTGGTGCAGTTGTTCAATGCAGGAAGCATCTGTCAGAGAGAGACGGGTGGGAGGAGAGGGACAGGGAACAAAGGAATAGCGGGTCTGTTGTGGATTTGTGTGTGCCGCCAGGACTGCTGATGGGGATTATTTTTCTGTGGAAAGGTGACCAAGAGATCTCGATGATATTACGGAACTGTGCAGTAATGATCAATACAGCTTGTATCCCTATATTAATTGGGTATGGAGGGTTTATCTTTGGGTAAATCAGTCGCCTCTTGGGACGTGCGAGTCAAAACCTTTTCATTCTGCCTTCATGCGCTGTCTTTGTGAGGCCTTCCTTTCATCCCATCCATTTGTCTTTGTTTGCCTGATGCCAATTTTGAGCCATTTATATAAGTCATTACTATGTCATTTATACCTAACGGATGCACCAATAACAAGGGAAACAAACACATTAATCCCAAATGGGATGACATTCAGCACAAGTAAGCAGAAGACGGTTCAGGGAATCTCATGGGTTTGATTCACAAAAAGGAGCAGGAAAATATTGAAGGGGAAATTTTTGAGTCAAACCAGCAGGGATGAGGGGTTTTAGCACATCTCCAGTAGCTCCCTGAAGAATAGCTGCCTGGCTGGAAATGCATTTGGCTACAACTGTGAACACAAGAACCCAAGAATCTGCCTTATACTGAATCAGACCCTTGGTCCATCAAAATCAGTATTGTCTACTCAGACCAACAGCGGCTCTCCAGGGTCTCAGGCAGAGGTCTTTCGCATCACCTACTTGCCTAGTCCCTTGAACTGGAGGTTCCAGGGATTGAACCTGGGACCTTCTGCATGCCAAGCAGATGCTCTACCACGGAGCCACAGCCCCTCCCACAGTAGAATGGAAGATTTCTCACGGCAGCATTGCTGGCCAGCCTGCACACACCTGGAATTATGGGAGGGGGCTTCAGATAACCACAAATCCTGGCACCTCCCTTTTGAGAAGCTGGAACTCACAGTCAATGGTAGTCCAGGCCTGAACATCTCCCCACCCAGCTTGCTTGCTCTTGGCTCAGCGTGTGCTCAATTTGCATAGACGACTTACCCGCCAATCCGCATCAGAATTTGGACTCTCCTCCAACACCAGTTTTTAAAAAGGCAGATTGTATGGCTCGGCTTCCTCCTTCCCTCCCCGGAGCAGTTTGCAAAGGCACCACACGAACAGGCTGCGTGATCAGCACCATGGACAGCGGCCCAATTAGTCTCGTGGACAGATGTCATCCGACTGGAGGGAGGTTGATCCCCCAGCACATGCGCTCCGCATTTTCTCTCTTTTGAGCATTAAGAAAGGAGCCCAGCTGAGTCAGCCACACACACACCCCAGTTTGTGATGGGCGCCAGGACTGCATGGGGTGGGGGTTTTGCCGCTTCCCTGTCGCAGTTTGTGATTAACTGGCTGACGCGGCTGCTTTTCTGCCCCTGGACCGGGTCTCAAATGGGCAGCGGGAGCCGGGCCGATGGAGTTTTGTCATCTTCAGCATCTCCTGTGACTTTTGTTAAAAATTTCATCAAAGGGGGCTGAGCGAAAGAGAGGACAGGATCAAAGCAACGCAGGGGGGAAGATGAAAAGGCAGATCTGCTTCACCTGGGCTGGTGGGGTTTGTCTGATGAGCTGTGAATTACAGCTCTCTCTCTCTTGCTCTCTCTCTCTCTCTCTCTGTGTGTGTGTGTGTGTCTGCACAAGATAAAATAAGAGAGGGGGGGGAATGCTGAAGTTTGATATCCAGAATAAAATGCCTTCCAAGTGCAGCTGCCAACATGGGCACCCAATACAGAAATGTACTCCTTGATGCATACCTGTTCTCTCCAGGATCAGAGGAGCAAGCCCATTATATCAGGTGCTGTGGAACACAGGCAGGACAATGCTGCTGCAGTCCTTTGGCTTGTGGGCTTCCTAGAGGCACCTGGTTGGCCGCTTAACATGGCTATCATGGGTGGTGGAGAGCCTTCACTCAAGAGTAGAGCATGCCTTTTCCATCTTGGTCCAGATCCTAGCATCTCAGGGGCTGCCTATTCAGTTTGTAATGTTTCTGGGTTCCAAAACAGAGACCGAAAGAATGAGGAGTAGTTCAAACAGTTGTAATCTAAGGAGCAACTCCAACAGGTTCATGCAACTAACTGAACTGCCTACGTGAACATGTGACCTTAGGGAAGATCTTCAAATTAACACTAGACTAATATAAGGGAATTGCCCTGACCTGGATGGCCCAGACTAGCCTGATCTCATCAGATCTCAGAAGCTAAGCAGGGTCAGCCCTGGTTAGTATTTGGATAGGAGACCAGCAAGGAAGACCAGGGTTGCTGTGCAGAGGAAGGCACTGGCAAACTACCTCTGTTAGTCTCTTGCCATGAAACCCCCCCCCCCCAAAAAAAAGGGGTCGCCATAAATTGGCTGCGACTTGACGGCACTTTACACACACACACACAGTATAAGGGAATGTCTTGAAAGTATAAGTTCTATCAACAGCAGCAGCTCTCCAGGGTCCCCCGAAAGAGGCAAGTTCTTCCCATAGGGTTGCCAGGTCCCTCTTCACCACCGGCGGGAGGTTTCTGGGGCTGAGCCTGAGGAGGGTGGGGTTTGGGGAGGGGGGGACCTCAATGCCATAGAGTCCAATGGCCAAAGCGGCCATTTTCTCCAGGGGAACTTATCTCTATCGGCTGGAGATCAGTTGTAATAGCAGGAGATCTCCAGCTAGTACCTGGAGGTTTGGTAGTCAAACAGAAATAACTAGTGCCCCAAAGGAGACTGTGAAATCGAAAAATTGAGCACTTATGGCATAAAAAAGCTGTTAAGCTCCCTTGCTAGCTGGCTACGGACTGTATTTTACAAGTGTCAAGGGCCTAGATAAAGGTTGCACTACTCTGAAGTAGGCTTAACAGCTTTTTTTATGCCGTAAGTGCTCAATTTTTCGATTTCACAGTACCTGGAGGTTGGCAACCTATCTTCCCAACTTCTGATGCCAGCCATCCTTTCAACAGTGATGCCAGGGATTGAGGGCAGCTGCTCTGCGGGTGAGCCACAACCCCTTCAACACTCAAACTGCCTTCTACCAAGTCAGAGCCTACAGCCCGCTAGTTTGGGCACCATCAGTTCTTACTGACAGTCACGCTCCAGGGTTTCCCGCAGAAACCCAAGATCTTGGAAATGCCGTGGACTAAAGCTTCTGCACACGAGGCGGTATCCCCTGCCCTTCTCCTAGTAACGGGGCCCGGGGAGACAAGTCTGGTGATACAGAGGTAGCATCTAGCCAGGCTGGAGAGGAAAGATGTGAAGCGGCTGTCTATGAGTCATTTGTCGCCCAGCTCGGCATTGTCTTGTTTTGACTGGCGGCAGCTCTCCAGGGTCTTGTGCAGAGAAAGACCTTTCCCAGCTCCTGTAACAGGACTGAGCCTCGGTCCTTCTGCATGCAAAGCGTGGCATGGTAGGCCAGGATAAGGAGAGGGCATCTGGGGGGGGAGCAAGGAGTGTAGTAGCGAGCCTGCTAGATCCCTTCCTAAGCCTCTGAACTGTGCATAAACAGGCCTGGAAGGGCCCCCGAAGAAGAATTGCTGAGCGGAGCTGCCGCCCAGCCTCGGCTCTGAAACAATTTGATTTACTTAGATCCCCCGATACTCCTCGCCACATTTATAAAAGTCAAAGCAGAAAATTAAATGGCCGGGCTACCCACTCCTGGCCGTGGAGATACCTCTGCCCGTAAGAGCTGATAAAGTGTTCCCCACCCCCATTCTTGATTTATAAGGGGCTGATAAGATCAAGCGTTAAGAAAAATATCTCGTGAAAGGAAAGGGGGAAAAGAGGAGAAATTAAACCCAACCCCTCTGGTCCCCCCACTTCAGGGCAGAAAGGGGAGGGAAATGATCTATGAAGAGGATTTGGAGACTACATTGAAACAAAATTAAAGGATGGGCAGGGGTGTCTGAGTCGGTTGTTAGTAGAAATGGATGTGGCGTTGTTGTGTGCCGGGATGCCCTGGGGTGGGGGGGAGAGGAAGAATAGTTCTCTTCTCCTCACCTGGGAAGCAGGGATGTGTTGTGGGGCAGCTGGAAGATCAAAACGGAGTGCATGGTGTCTGCAATCCTGCTATGTTCTTAGCAACCGGCGAGTACACAGAACTTCCTGTGTGAGGAAGCTTTGCATTGCAAACAATCCTGCTGCAACGTTTCCCCACACGCTGGAGAGGTGCCTCAAGACAGATGAGGACCATGTTCTGAAGAGCATGTGAAAGACCTCAGCCTGAGACCATGGAGAGCTGCTGCCAATCTGAGTTGAGAAAGAGCAGTCTCCATAGAGTGTTGCCCTCTGCAGGAATTTATTTGGATGGGATTCCTATTCGGGACTTAGTCCTTCTCTATGGAGAGTTGTCCATGTGAAGTGTTGACCAACCTCCAGGTGCAACCTGGAAATCTCCCTGATTTATAACTGATCTCCAGATGACCGGAATCAGTTCCTTGGAGACAATGTCTGCTTTGGAGGCTGGACTCTATGGCTTTATACTCCACTTGGGTCCCTCCCCTCCCCAAACCACACCCTCTCCAGACCCCACCCCAAAATCTCCAGGAATTTCCAAATCCAGAGTTGCCAGACTTATGTCCATCCATCTCCGGGGCTTGGCATGGACTCTGTGGCCTATAGAGTTGCCAGGTCCTTCTTCGCCACTGGCAGGAGGTTCTTTGGGGTGGAGCCTGAGGAGGGCGGGGTTTAGAGAAGGGAGGGACTTCAATGCCATAGAGTCCAATTGCCAAAGCGGCCATTTTCTCCAGGCGAACTGATCTCTTATCAGCTGGAGATCAGTTGCAATAGCAGGAGATCTCCAGCTAGTACCTGGAGGCTGGCAACCCTAGTTGCCTAGCTGGAACTCAGTTTAGCCAGCCAATGCGCCTACTGCCAGCCAATGCGCCTAGCCAACTAGTTGCCTTAACGCTGCCGGCAACGTAATAACTGTGATTGCCTTTATTAGGAAACTTAATGAAAAACCAAGAGCGAGCAAGCTAAGAGCTCTTCCTCCCTCCCCCTCTGGAGTCGCTGGAAAGGCAACTAATAAGATTTTGCACAAAGTGTTACAGGCCAGAAATGAGAGGAGAAGGTACATTAGCAGGAAAGCAGATAATCAGATAAATGAGAGACCTCAGGGCGAGACAATTCTGCCAAGCGTCTTGCTGTGTGGTTGTAAAATGTTAATTTCGGCGCGTTCTCATTCTCCAGCTCCAGGCGTGGCTTCTCTCTCATTATGCAGACCAGCGGTGGGATCTGGGGGGTGGCGGGAGAAAGCAGGCCAGAACTTCTCCGCTTCACTTGGTTGCGTTTTGGGCTTTGCTGGTGACCCTCTGGGGTCCAGGAACCCACCCGCCTGCTCTGCAGCTGAAAGAGGACTTGTCGCATTTTCAGATTTTGTGGGTCTGGAAGTGGATACTCAGATCCCGCTGGCTTTGTTTGAGCACAGCTAATACAAAATGTATGGTATCCTGTCGCCAACAGTGGAGGTTGATTTGTTCTGCCAAATATTGTCGCAGGTGGCCCGGTCCCTACCAGATGTTGTCTGGATGTCCAAAGCAGATGCTGAATATCGAACATTGAATGAATATCTGAGAACCAGAAAATATTTCTTATTAGAATGCATTGAGGAGAAAAGGGGGCAGATTAATTCTCGCTATAATCCTAGCCTGGCTGCCTGAACTTTTGGTTCAGGACTTTGGGTCCATGGACGCCCAGCCCAGGGGTACGATTGCCACCTCTAGGTTAAGAATTACTGGAGATTTGGGCCTGGGGCCTGGGGAGGGCAAAATTTGAGGAGGGGAGGGACCTTAGCAGGGTATAATGCAATATATTCTGCCCTCCAAAGAAGACCTTTTCTCCAGCAGAGCTGATCCCTGTAGTCTGGAGAGCCAGCGTGGTGTAGAGGTTTAGATCAGCGGACTCTAATCTGGTGAACTGGGTTTGTTTTCCCACTCCTCCACATGCAGCCTGTTGGGTGACCTTGGACTAGTCACATTTCTCTCCAAACTCATCCCCACCTACCTCATAAGATGTCTGTTGTGGGGAAAGGAAGGGAAGGCAATTGTAAGCCGCTTTGAGACTCCTTAAAGGCAGAGAAAAAAGGCAGAGAAAAAGTGGGGTATAAAAAACTACTCTTCTTCTAATCTGGAAGTCAGTAATTCCGGGAGATTGTCAGGCCCCTATTGCAGAGTAAAAGGCAGGCCCAGTTTGTTAATAAAGTCACCAGCTTCAGGTTGGGAAATACAGATTTTGGGGGTGGAGCCTGCAGTGGGAGAGTTTGGAGAGGGGAGGGACCTCAATGTGGTATAATACCATTAAGTCCACCTTCCAAAGCGGCCATTTTCTCCAGGTGAGCTGATCTCTGTTGCCTGGAGATCCGCTGTAATAGCAGGAGATCTCCAGCTACCGCCAGGAGGTTGGCAACCCTACCTGTGGAGGGTGGTGGTAAACGCCGCTCAAATTCACAACTGAGGTGAGAGTCCATCTGGAGTCTGAGCCACCGACTAAGGCGCACCCTGCGTGGACCATATGGGTCAGGATCCTGCTTCCTGCTGGGAGAGCCAGCATGGTGTAGTGGTTAAGAGCGGTGGTTTGGAACAGTGGACTCTGATCTGGAGAACCGGGTTTGATTCCCCACTCCTCCACGTGAGCGGCGGAGGCTAATCTGGTGAACTGGATTGATTTCCCCTCTCCTACACACGAAGGCAGCTGGGTGACCTTGGACTAGTCACACTCTCTCAGCCCTACCTCACAGGGTGTCTGTTGTGGGGAGGGGAAGGGAAGGTTTGATTTGGCCTTAAGTGGTAGAGAAAGTCAGCATATAAAAACCAACTCCTCTTCTTCCTTCCTGGCCTTGCCTTCTGACCAGGGCAGCTCCCAAAACAGGCTCGGTTTGCACGGCCGCCATTCCGAAGTGATGCTCGAAGAGGCCATTTCTCCTTGAGAGTTTCCCTTCTGACAACAGGATCCACGATTCCAGACCCCCGAGAGGTAGGTAGTCAATTGTGCAACTCGTCTTTTAATTGTTTGCTCTTGCTCTGCCTTTTTTATTTTTTTGATGCTGCCGTTTAATTGTGGTAAGGTGGGAGGAAGCGAAAGAACAATTGTCTCTGTGTTTACACATCAGTGTGTTAATAGCTACCAAATGTGCGGGGAAGTGTGGCTCTGAAGCCTAATTGAAGAGTGGAAGGGAGGGCCTGGTAACATGGGGGCGGGGAGGCAGGGAGTTGCAGCGAGAATCTCCTTCGCTTACTTTTTGGTAAAGGGAGAGGGAGAGAGCCGGCTTCCAGACTTGGAAATACCGAGGCGCACGGAGGGAAAGGTTCATCTCTGAGCACGGTTCCAATTTGCTTTGCTCAGCACGTAGGGTTTTACATGCCAGTGGGGAAGTAAGGAAGGGGGGGGGATATCACAATGGCAGAATAGCCCACACCTTTGCAGGATTTCTGATGGGATGAATTAGAAGGGAGGGAGAGATGGGGGGGGGGTTAAATCAGGGGAAATGTTGCAGCAGAGGATCTCGCCCCCTTCTCCCTCGGGAGATGTCGAGGCCCGCTGGGTAAAGGGCTGTAAATCTTTGATCTGTCTGGAGACAGACAGCTGTCATTTTCAGCGGGATGAAATTGAATTTTCTTCTCAGCGTCTCCAGTAGCCAAATAGCTGTTGCAGGTTATAGGAATAATTCGGATATCTGCCAAGCCTGCTTCTTTGGGGTGAAAGAGAGGTGAGGGCGCACACATGGATTCCCAGTAGGGTTGCCAGGTCCCTCTTCACCACCGAAAGGAGGTTTTGGGGGTGGAGCCTGAGGAAGGCAGGGTTTGGGGAGGGGAGGGACATCAATGCCATAGAGTCCAACTGCCAAAGCGGCCATTTTCTCCAGGGGAACTGATCTCTATTGGCTGGATATCAGTTGTAACAGCAGGAGATCTCCAGCTAGTACCTGGAGGTTGGCAACCCCAATTCCCAGCGCCCTCTCTTTCAGATCTGTTTAAGAAGTCGAGCCTTGGATTTGAGACGTGTTTCTCTTCCTCTGCCACAGGTTCTCCACGTGGCCTTAGGCAAGTCATGGACGGTGGAGCGATTTGTCTGGTTAATTCCAATAACGAACGAGACTCTGGCATGCTAACTAGTTATGCGACCCCCCGAGCATGTTTGAAGACCTCCCGGTCTAATTGGGATACGTGGTCTAATTGGGATACGTGGGATACGTGGGCAAGCTCCCGAAACGTGTCAGGATCGACCACGCCTCCTTGCCTTTGCTTCTACGAGGAGGTGCTCCTTGGCTGAGAAAGTTCTGTGATCCACTACTTGGACATTATCGAGGACCATGATTTAAATTGGACTTTTGATAATTATTGGTTTGGTTCTGAGTGAACCGTTTGCCATGGTATAGAAGTCTTAGGATTATATTCAATTGTATTGTTTTTTTTTCCTTTACCGTAGTTGTTTCTTGTATAATAGGCATGCTGTTAATGCCTGAGAGCTTGCACACTAAGTAAATACAAGATTTATACTCCTTCTGGGATTTCTATGAGTATAATTGAAGTTTCTAGAAAGAATATTAGTGAGCCTACGTGCTGTTATTTGTCTATCACATATATCTGTATATGTCAGCGTAGGTTGTTATTTTTGTGATATAAGAGAACCTGGAGGTTGGCAACCCCAATTTCCAGTGCCCTCTCTCAGATCTGTTTAAGAAGTCGAGCCTTGGATATGAGACGTGTTTCTCTTCCTCTGCCACAGATTCTCCACGTGGCCTTAGGGAAGTCATGGACGGTTCAGATCAGGAGTGAAGGGGAAATGGCCTTGGAACCCGCCTAGCTGAACAGCCTCTGCAAGCCGGCACTTCAGGGGCCGCTGAACCCAGCAGCACCAACTAGGAGCATCAGCTCGCCTTCATCCCACAAACCGGCAGCAGCGCATAAGGCTGCCAGCTCCAGGTTAGGGAATACCTGCAGATGTCTCGGGTGGAGCCTGAGGAGGGCGGGGCTGGGGGAGGGGAGGGACCAATGCCAAAGAGTCCAATTGCCAAAGTGGCCGTTTCCTCCAGGGGAACTGATCTCTATTGGCTGGAGATCAGCTGTAATTGCAGGAGATCGCCAGCTACTTCCTGGAGGTTGGCAACCCTACCGATTACCAACGTTGTGCCTGTGCCAATTGGCGCCTGGAGTTGCTGGGGCTGAGTAACCAGCAGCCTTCTAGGGCAGTGGCCCACCGGGAAATCTCGCTGTAAGTGAATTGGCCCATCCACCCCTGGATCAGACTCAGCATGGAATTCTTTGAGGAATGGAGTCCCTGGTTGTGAAAAATCCCACTGTGCATTTATGACGGGTTTTTCCTCGACTCCCTTGGTGCGCCAGTCACTCCCTTCCCCCCATAGATCTGCTAAATCGGTCTCGTGCTGGGATTCAGCCAATCCAGGTCTCGGTGGGTTGGCAGGCGCTGGCGGTGGAAGGCTCTGCCCTCCCCTCCCTTCCCCTCCCCTCCCGGGAGCTTTGCACCTTCCCTCCAGAGCTGGAGACAGACAATTTTCCAAGAGGGCGGAAGGTGGCTGAGAGAACCTTCCGCTCCTGGAGTGTTCAAACACATCTCTTGTCTCGGGTCAAATGTGCTTGTTTGGTGTTGTGTTTTGAAGCTCTACAAAACCGGATTGCCAGTGAAGAGGCAGTGATAATTGGATATGGGGGGGGGGGCATTTCTCTCTTTCTCTTTCTCTCCTTGCTGATACTAGTAAGAACCACCCAGTAGGATGGAGCAGGGGGGGAGGCGGGCAGAGTGCGAATTGACGGCTACAAGATGAGATGAGAAGGATCAGATCCGTTCTTAGAGGGAAGGTTTACAGGGAACAGTTGCAGCTTGGCTAAATGGAACCTCCATTTTCAGAGGCAGTATATCTCTCTTTTTTAGAAGAAGAAGAAGAGTTGGTTTTTCTATGCCGACTATCTCTACCACTTAAGGAAGAATCAAACCGCCTTGCAATCACCTTCCCTTCCTCTCCCCACAACAGACACCCTGTGAGGTAGGTGAGGCTGAGAGAGTGTGACTTGCCCAAGGTCACCCAGCTGGCTTTGTGTGTAGGAGTCGGAAAGCAAATCCAGTTCACCAGATTAGCCTCCGCCGCTCATGTGGAGGAGTGGCGAATCAAACCCGGTTCTCCAGGTCAGACGCCACTGCTCCAAACCACCGTTCTTAACCACTACACCATGCTGGTGTACATAGAAAGAACCACTACACCACGCTGGTACATGGAAAGAAATTATATGAACAGAAAATACAAAAACTCCCACCCAGGCCACATGGCCAGTCCCCAGGAAAGACAAAATGGACAGCAAAATATAAATAAAAAATTAATATCTACCATTAAGCGCTGCAAAGACCACCATAAAACATTTTAAAGTAATTATGTGTTTTGAACACAAAACCAAAAAAGTAGCACACGGAAGCCAAGGCAATTTTAAGGTGGGAATCACCCCCACCTCCCAAACATCCTGTAGCTCCCATAGCCCAGAACTAAAATGAGGCTCCCCAGTTCCGAGTGTAGCTAAGCACCTTCATAAGCAGCCATTAAAAACTGAAGATCCAGGGCACCGGACCGGACCCCGCAGATTGACCAACCCACCCCCCAGCATGAACCACCTTTGGAGATGGGATGCCCGACCAGGGAAGGGGGAGACCTTCCCTTCCCCCCTTCCCTTCCTGTCTCCTGTTCCTTTCAACGCTCTTAGGGGAAATCCGGAGCTGTCCGTCTCTTGCCCAGGCGTCCCGGCACCTCCCTCCTTCCCCGGGGGCAGCGGACCCTGCTCGAATCTCACAAACAATGGGTCTGCTTTGGGGCTTCTCCAATCTGCATGCTCACAGGCCAGCCTCCGTTCTCTTTTGTCTAGGGTGGCCAACCGGTGGCTGGAGATCTCCCGCTGTTACAGCTGATCTCCAACCAATAGAGATCAGTTCACCTGGAGAAAATGGCCGCTTTGGCAATTGGACTCTATGGCATTGAAGTCCCTCCCCTCCCCAAACCCCGCCCTCCTCAGGCTTCACCCCAAAAACCTCCTGCCAGTGGTGAAGAGGGACCCGGCAACCCTAACTCTAGGGTTGCCAGGTCTACCCCCAGCAGAGAATGGGGGGGGGGTAGAGTTGCCAGATCCAGGTTGGAAATTTGGGAGTGGAGGGACCTCAGTGGGGTACAAAGCCAGAGAGTCCACCCTCCAAAGCATCCATTTTTTCCCCAGGGGAACTAATCTCTGTAATCTGGAGATGAGATGTAATTCTGGGGGTATCCCCGTCCCAATCTGGAGACCGGCCTTCCTTGCCCACTGGCTTTGGAGTTCCTCTCCCCCCCCCCTGTTCGTTCAGGACTGAAAAGCTCCTTTGGTTCCTCTTCCCCCTCAACCTTTCAAGCAAAAAAGGTTTCAAGGGCCAAATGCCTCCAGGACTGTGTGCAGCCAGCTGGGCCTAGGGTTGCCAACCCCCAGGCACTGTAGTAGCAAAAGAACACCGCTGTGTACAAATTTAGCTTGTAAAAAGTCTGACACAGTAACAACTCCAATAGCTATCAGACATGAACTAAACGTATATTGTGCAAGAAATCAAGTCTAAACCACAAAGTGCCACATCACATACAACTACATATGTACGCACAAAAAGTTACGCACAAAAAGTTGCTCACCCTCTAGGAGTGTCATGCATACAAAGAAACTCTGGGACGATGCAGTTTTCCAATGCGTATAAATTGCTTTCTGTTCCTTTCCAGGTCTGAAACATCGGTAAGTGTATATCTTTTTGTATCATCTGAAGCTTTTCCAAAAAGAAGAAGGAGACGGACATTTCACATGTCTTTCCTCAGTCCTTCTCCCCAGCCTCTATCCTTGTGCTGCTATTTTCTAGTATACAACACCATGATTATTGCATCTTTCCAAGGTTCCCTCCAGGATACCTTGTCAACCACCAGGCACTAGCTGGAGATCTCCCGCTATTACAACTGATCTCGAACTGATAGAGATCGGTTCCCCTGGAGAAAATGACCGCTTTGGCAATTGGACTCTATGGCACTGAGGTCTCTCCCCTCCCCAAACCCCGCCCTCCTCAGGCTCTGCCCCCAAAACCTCCCGCCGGTGGCAAAGAGGGACCTGGCAACCCTAGCTGGGCCTCTCCCGATTCTGCTTGGCCGCAGGTCCAAGGGGTTTTTGTGGCCTCCTCCGGGTTTATTCCCCGGGCTTTCCCCTCTCCTCCATTCCTGGCTCCCAAACATTTCCCCATTACAATTGCAAATCCACAGGCCACGGCGAGAAGAAGGCTGCTTTCCCTCTTAATGGCATTCTGTCAGCTCCACTTTGCTGCCTCCCCCCGCCTCGCATCTCGCCCGCCGCACTGCTCCTGCCAGCGTTGCAGGCGGCTGTGGGTATTTTTAGCACCGCCATTCTGCGGCCCTGGCACAGTGGCAGGCAGCAGACGTCCCACAGGTGTGCCGGGTAGGGAGGGATTGCAAAAAGCCTGCTCCTGCTGCGTCGCCAGCCCTGCGAGAAACAAACGACCCTGGGAGGCCGGACAGATTGCTTGGGAGTTTATTTCTTTAAAATAATTCCGAGGCTGCGAGTTATATTTTTGGCCGTCTGTTTTCTAGCCGTCGTTGACTCCTGGATCCAAAACTTCTTACAGACTCTGTGGAAATCCGTGCAAAGTCAAGGACGGATCCAGCGCGAGCGGTGGAAGGGACTAGGGCGGTGGAAGGGACTTTGGAATGCCAACCTCCAGGTAGCGCCTGGCGATCTCTTGCTATAACGACTGATCTCCAGACGACCAACATCAGTTCCCCTGGAGAAAATGGCTGCTTTGGAGGGTGGACTTTATGGCATTATACCCTACTGAGGACCCTCCTCAGCCAAGGCTCCCCCACAAAAAAAACTCTAGGCATTTCCCAACCTAGAGCGGCAATCCTATTGGCCCTGCCTGCTATAGAGAGGAAGGAGGGCATATCCATTGGCATATCCATTGGCATGAATCTGGTAGGCCCCATTCTGTCTTTCCATCCAGCTTAGGGCTGCCAGGTCCCTTTTTGCCACCAGCGGGAGGTTTTTGGGGTGGAGCCTGAGGAGGGCGGAGTTTGGGGAGGAGAGGGACTTCAATGCCATAGAGTCTAATGGCCAAAGCGGCCATTTTCTCCAGGGGAACTGATCTCTTTCGGCTGGAGATGAGTTGTAATAGCAGGAGATCTTCTGCTATTACCTGGAGGTTGGCAGCCCTAACTTGGCGGGCACCAGAGATGGTGTTGGCGGGCACCATGGCGCCCATGGGTACCATGTTGGGGACCTCTGGGTTAGACAGATTAATGGAGGAGAGGTCTATTAATGGCTTTGAGCCATGACGCGTAAAGAGAACTTCCATATTCAGAGGCAGCAAATGTCTGAATACTAGCGCGAGGAGCATCATTACTGACTTCTATGCCGAGGGTTGCCAGGTCCCTCTTTGCCACTGCGGGGAGGTTTTTGTTGCACAGCCTGAGGAGGGTGGGGTTTGGGGAGGGGAGGGACTTCAAGTGGCCATTTTCTGCAGGTGAACTGATCTCTATCGGCTGGAGATCAGTTGTAATAGCGGGAGATCTCCAGCTAGTACCTGGAGGTTGGCAACGCTAGGTTTGCAGTCAGGTTGGGGGGGCAGAAGGAAGAGAAGCAGAACTAGTGAGAGATGAGCTGGAGGAAACAAAGATCTTTGATGCTGGGGATTTGAGGCTTGGGTGTGTGTGTATGGGAACAGGCAATTCGGCCCCATTCATTCCTCTTTCCTTCCTGGCAGGGGCTTCCTTCCTGGCAGCATCCTCGGTTTCAATCCGCCTCGTTTTTATTGCTATCCCTGAGGATTCTTTTGTTTCCGTTTATGACATTTCTATGACATTTATACACAATAATGTTTGGGGGGGGGGGATACTGGAAACAGAAAATGGAGCAGAAAAACCTCAGGGCTCAATTTCTCCCAAGGGAGAAGCCAAATCAACCTGGGGCAGCTCAAACCGAACCAGCAGCTTGGCAAAATTCGGGCTCCACCCAAACTGAGGGGGTGCGTGACTGCAGACAGTGAGATGGGATCACCTGGGAGCCTGGGGGGCACGGCAAATATACCTCCCCCTTGGTTTGCTCGTGGGGATTAAAAGGAGCCAACCTGGGGGTGGGGATAGTGTGGGGACTCCTGTGGCTGCACTGAGGTTGCCAACTCCAGTTTGGCAAGTTCATGGAGATTTGGGGAGGGGGGAGTTTCGGGGGAGGAAGCAGCTCAGGGTGGATATGAAGCCTTTCGGTCTGCTTGCCAAAGCTGCCACTCCAGCAAGAGAGCTGATCGGTGTATTCTGGAGGTAGGGTTGCCAACCTCCTGGTAATAGCTGGAGATCTCCTGCTATTACAACTGATCTCCGGCAGATAGAGATCAGCTCCCTTGGAGAAAATGGCCGCTTTGGCCATTGGACTCTATGGCATTATATGCCACTGAGGTCCCTCCCCTCCCCAAACCTCTGTCTCCCCAGGCTCCATCCTCCAAAATTTTTGGAATTTCCTAAACTGGAGCTGGCAACCCAACTGGGGAGAGAGGTGTGCTCATTCTCTTTCTCCTCAGTGCCCCACATCTTGGTTTTCACCACACTTGGTTTTCCTGCATCTGTTGGTGCAAGGAAATGTTTGTGCGTGGGAGGCGATCAGCAAATTGGTCTCTGTTGGCTTTGACTCAGCCTTTCAGCAGCAAATGAGAACCCTCTTTTTGAACCAACCAATTGTGGCTAAAATTATCAATCAAAGTGATATGGGAGGGGTATAATTATACTCCCTATGGGAATAATTATTGTAAACGATTTGTCCCTGCCCGGTGTTTGCAGGTATTCAAAGCAGCTGCCAACCTTGCACAAAACTTTGGACAGGCTGATGTGTCAAAAGTTTTTTCCAAAGCCCAATCTAGTGTTGACATAGGATCTGGAAGACCCAGGTTCGAATCCTCCCTCTGCCACTGACGTTCACATAAAAGAATTAGGTGGCAGGCAGTGGGGAAGCCCTTTCTCAGCCTGGGACCAAGAGGAACCCTGCCAGTCGGTGCACAATACCAGGCTGGATGGACAAGTGGCAACTTCATTAAGTTTAAGGCGGGGTCTTTTCAGCAGTGGCCCTTCAGCGTGGAATTCTCTGAGCAAGGGAGCCTGGCCAGCCATCACTATCTCTCCCCACACATACACACACAGAGATATTGATAGCTGGCCTGTCAGGAGTCCTTTAAGGAGGGTTGCCAGGCCCCTTTTTGCCACTGCCGGGAGGTTTTTGGGGTGGAGCCTGAAGAGGGCGGGGCTTGGAGAGGGGAGGGACTTCAATGCCGTAGAGTCCAATTGCCAAGGCGGCCATTTTCTCCAGGGTAACTGATCTCTATCAGCTGGAGATCAGTTGTAATAGCAGATCTCCAGCTAGTACCTGGAGGTTGGCTACTCTACCTTTAAGGGACTGGGGTAATTTGCTAATACTGTCTGTGCCCCTCTTACAGGCTTACTGACTGATTGGAGGTTTTAATTGCATATGTTAATTGGATGGTTTTAATTGTTCCGTTTTAATTGAATGGTTTTAATGGCTTCAAGAGTTTAATTGTATTTATGTCAGCTGCCTTGGGGATCCTCCTGGACCAAAAGGCGGGAAGTGCAGTTAAATCAATGACTAAAGAACTCTGCACAGGCTCAAGGGCTTGTTTCTTATGTCTTCCCCGCCTGTCAAGGCTCAATCCTGGCACTGCAAAGTGCTGAGCTCTGGCTCTGATTGGAGCAAGCTACTCAGGTATCCTTCCTCCTCTGCAAACTCCATCGTATTTCAGTAATTTAACAGTCCCGGGTTTCCGAAGAGCCTTTATGCTTCCTCGTCTGAACGCCGTGTCTTCAGCAGTGCCAAATGGAAGATCTGGTCACCACACCTATTCAATTCAAGACCTTTATTGGCATACAATAAATGCACCACACCTAAAAAAGGACATTGCAGAGCTTGAGAAGGTGCAGAAAAGAGCAACCAAAATGATCAGTGGGCTACAACAACTGCCCTATGAGGACTGGTTAAAACGCTTAGGGCTATTTAGCTTGGAAAGAAGGCGGTTAAGGGGAGACACGATAGAGGTCTATAAAATTATGCATGGTTTGGAGAGAGTGGACAGGGAGAAGCTTTTCTCCCTCTCTCATAATACTAGAACGCGGGGTTATCTGCTGAAGCTGGAGGGTGAGAGATTCAAAACTGATAAAAGGAAGTATTTCTTCACACAATGCATAGGTAAATTGTGGAACTCCCTGCCCTAGGATGTGGAGATGGCTGCCAACTTGGAAGGCTTTAAGAGGCGACTGGACATGTTCATGGAGGAGAGGGGTATTCATGGCTACCAGTAAAAATAAATACTAGTCATGATGCATGCCTATTCTCTCCAGGATCAGAGGAGCATGCCTATTATATTAGGTGCTTTGGAACACAGGCAGGATAATGATGCAGTCATCTTGTTTGTGGGATTCCTAGAGGCACCTGGTTGGCCACTGTGTGAACAGACTGCTGGACTTGATGGGCCTTGGTCTGATCCAGCAGGGCCTTTCTTATGTTCTTATCTGGAAAGTTACCCTACCCTGAAAGACTTAGCTCACGTAATATGAAGAAAATCGATATGCTTGCTCACCTGATGCTGGAATGTTCCCATTTCAAACGCCACGTATCACTCCTATTTTAACTAAATTACCTGCCACCGTAACAGATGATAAAATAATCCCCTTTTTGCTGGTGTATAGAGATCCAAATATAACATTGGCAGTGGCCAAGTATCTCTCCACCATATTTTCCTTAAAGAAATAGAAAAAAATAAATAAAAACCTCCCCATTAACTTCTCAGCGTGGTGTAGTGGTTAAGAGCGGTGGTTTGGAGTGGTGGACTCTGATCTGGAGAACCGGGTTTGATTCCCCACTCCTCCACGTGAGCGGCGGAGGCTAATCTGGTGAACTGGATTTGTTTCCCCACTCCTTACACATAAGGCCAGCTGGGTGACCTTGGGCTAGTTACACTCTCTCAGCCCCACCTACCTCACAGGGTGTCATGGCCCCCCTGTGACGGACTCGGAGGAATCGGCAGAAGAACTGGAACAGCCGACCACGCCTCCTGGAAACGTGGCAGAGAAGGTGTCGGCTGATTTACAAGGGCCGGTAGAGGCTTCAATAGCTAAACAGTGTGATGGATTCCAGCCTTCCTCGGAAGCCAGAAGAAGGGAGGCAGCTGATGAGTTACAGCAAGAAACTGGCCCCATAGAGCTCCGTAGAAGAAAGCAGCGGCAGCTGCTTAGTGAAAGACGGCACTCGGCGAGATTACTCAGACGTAAAGAAATTACAACGGCTGAAGATGACAGTGAGTAATGGCAGGATCAAGCTCACTCCAATAACCGGCCAGATTTAAGGTGTGGCAAAACCCAGCTAAAGAGTGGATGCAATGTGAACTCCGGCATCAGCCATACAGCCACACTCCACTCTAGCTTGCAACCTTGGACTGACTTCCTACACCGACCCGCTGACTTGCTAGTGACCCTGACCTCGGACTGCCTATTTGACACCTCTGCTGTTTAGCCTTTGATAAGTACCAGCCCCGGCCTGACTTTTGGATTGTTTATCGGACTTTACTTTC
This sequence comes from Euleptes europaea, assembly GCF_029931775.1. Classification (NCBI taxonomy): domain Eukaryota; kingdom Metazoa; phylum Chordata; class Lepidosauria; order Squamata; family Sphaerodactylidae; genus Euleptes; species Euleptes europaea. The sequence goes on along the minus strand of NC_079330.1, from coordinate 25,712,129 downwards.
CCCCGCTATCTCCACTGTTTAGTGCAGCCGTCCGGCTGTAGTAGTTTTGGCTTCTGTGCTTCCCTCGCGTCCTGCCACTCCCTCCCTCAGCTCCCTCTGCACCGTGCTGCAGTAGCAGCCTGGCCCGCCTGCCCGGCCACTACGCAGGGTGTCCATTGTGGGGAAGGGAAGGGAAGGTGATTGTAAGCCGGTTTGAGTCTCCCTTAAGTGGTAGAGAAAGTCGGCATGTAAAGACCAATTCTTCTTCTTCAAGACCTGTGGGTCATGGGAGCTTGGAAGGAAAGGAAGAAGACAGGAGCCAGCAAAGATGCTCTCAACTGAGTCAGTCCATTCGTCCAGCTGGCCCGAGGTCCCAGCGAGGGTTTTCCCTAACTGGTGATGTTGGCACGGGCACATGGCACTCCCTGCATGTGAGGCGGGTATTCTGCCACTTCCTCGGCTGAAGAGTGCCACCGCTGGTCTCCCGTTCCCCCCCCCTCGCTGTCCTTCACTGGACCTTCCTCATTTCTTCTCCTCTAGGTCTTTTATTCCAGACGACGCAGCTAGACCCGTATAAAATATTAATGGATTGGTATGCTGCCATTATAAATTCATGTATCCCTTCACTTCCCCCGAGGGCTCGTATCCTAGCAATGCATGTTTTGCGCTCGCAGGTGAGAACCGGGCAAACAGAATTTCCCCAACCCGCTTGAAAAAGTGTCTCAAAATTGGTGCCAGCTCCCGCAAACCTATGTTTGAAGACCGGGGATTGTGGGGGGGGGGGAGCACCCAATCCTGGCCTCTTTCTGTCGCTTGAATTATGCAGACTCAAATTCTTTGGGGAGGGAAAATAAAATTCCTGGAAGGGGAAGGAAGCCGTGTTGATCTTGCCTATCCAAAGGTGCCGGATTATCTGTCAGCGGACTGGCCCATCTGATGAGAGAGAGTGGGTGGCCCAAATGTAATGGGGGAATTGCTTCTAATAAATTGGTTTCCTTTCCCCAGCCTTGTCTGCTCTCATTATGGGCCTGATGAGAGGCTGTTTGTAACTCTCACATTTTTATCTCCGAAAACACATTTGTCTGTCGATCCGCGAGCCGGGCTGTCTCTTTCATGGGAAACGTTTGCTTTCCCCCTCGATGGCAATTTATTATGTCCATAAAGTATTTTTTCTGCTCTTTCTTCTCCTCCCTCCCTAATGTCAGGCGGTGAGGTGAGTTGAACGCGATTTGAAACTGACTCTGTGTGTTTATATATGACTCCCCCCCCCCTCACTGGTCCATGCCAAAAAAGAAATCCGATTTAATTTTGTAGACACTCTAATCCCCCCGAGACGCCATGTGCTTTCGGGTCTATGGTGTGTTTTTGTTCTTCTTCTTTTTTATTCCTTAAAATTTAAAAATAAAGTCCCCTAGATTACATCTTATTGCTGCAATGAATAATACATTTAAACATTTCACACGCTGTGTTTGATCCCTAGCAAGCATGAGCGGATGGCAGCGGCCCTTTCCTCTCTTCTGCTTGGAGCTGTCAACCGCTTCCTTTGGAGCAGAGTTGATTGACTAGCTTCTTCTCTCTTTCATATACAGGTACAAAAAAAAAAAAACATTTTGCAAAAGGGCTGGTTCACACATTACATAGCCTCAAACCCAAGTCTGGCACTGTGCGGACTGCAGACAGAGCCATCTAACAGACGATGGGACCGGAAACCCAGATTCCAACTTGCAAAACTTCAGCAGGGAGCTGCAGCTGGCTGGTCCTGGCTCTTTGATAGATGTTACCCATATAGGCTTGCCAGGCCCCGTAGCTCCACTGGTGGAAGCTTTCCTGGGCCATAGCTGCGGTGCATGATGCGTGCGCGTGCCTGGTGCAACGCATGCGCACACCCCGCACGACTCGCCTACGTCACTTCCGGGTTTACCTGGATGCGACGCAGATGCTCTAGCGAACTTGGCCAAAACTCTATGGTTTCCATAGAGTTTTATCTGAGATTGCCAGAGCGTCTGCGTCCGGCTGGCTGGCCGGCGGGAATTTACCCGCCACCACCGGGCACTTGGCAACCCTATACACAGATGATGAACGCACCTGTCTCATTCACATATTAGTTCTGAGCTATCTGCCTTAAACATAGAATGTGTTATTAGAACATTCTTATCACCACAAGTGTGTTGTTATAAGTATTTTGTACATGGAAAATGCCCATGCATGTATGCAATGTCGAAGCAATTGACTATAAGCAATTTGTATAACTTGTGCTTCTTTGCTTGCCACATATATGTCCCATGCAAGATAACTTATTATCTACTTTGTGGATCCTTGTGATCCTTTGTTCACTCCTGTGTTTGTGGCAGGATTTTCATTACACTGTATTCACCATATCTTGGCCACCGTGCTGTTTCTCTTTTTGTTGCTAAGCTTCTGTCAGCAGAGTATTTTTGTCATTTTTAACCTCCAGGTAGTGGCAGGAGATCTCCTGCTATTACAACTGATCTCCAACCGATAGAGATCAGCTCCCCTGGAGGAAATGGCTGCTTTGACCATTGGACTCCATGGCATTGAAGTCCCTCCCCAAACCCTGCCCTCCTCAGGCTCCGCCCCAAAAACCTCCTGCCAGTGGCGAAGAGGGTCCCGGCAACCCTATTGCCCGGTTCTCAGGCCTGCAGGCCCATGGCAGCTGGAATCACATTTTGAAATGCATTCTTCAGATGGACATGCTTCTAAAAAGGAAGATGGGATGGCCGTCTCGTTGAACCCTGGCTTGGCCTGTAGAAGGTGCCAGATGCAGTACCTCCAAGCTAAAAGGCACCTATGTAGCAGAGCTGGGAACGAGTTTGGCCTTCACCAGGGGGCATAGAGTCCAATGGCCAAAGCGGCCATTTTCTCTAGGGGAAAGGATCTCTGCGGCCCAGAGACCAGTTGTAATAGTGGGAGTTCTCCAGCCACCACCTGGTAGTTGGCAACCCTATGAGTGAGGAACCAAAGGGTTTCCAGCTCTGAGTTGGGAAACACCTGGAGATTTGGGGAGATAGAGCATGGAATGGGTGGGGTTTGAGGAGGGGAAGAACCTCAGCAGGATACAATGCCATAGAGTCCACCCTCGAAAGCAGCCATTTTCTCAAGGGGAATTGATCTCTGTAGACTGGAGATCTATAGTAATAGCAGGAGCTTTCTGGGCTCCACCTGGAGGTTGGCAGCTGTACCCTTAGGCCATACCACCCTGGGCATTCTTGAATGTTTTCCAAGTAGGGTTGCCAGCTCCAGGTTGGGAAAAACCTGGAGATTTGCGGGGTGGAGCCTGAGGAGGGCAGGGTTTGGAGAGGGAAGGGACTTCAATGCCATGGAGTGTAATGCCTGAAATCATTATTTGCTATGGGAAATGTATTAGAAATGTATTCTTTGATTTGAAATATATTCTTTGTAATCAATAAAGTATAATCTGCACTTATGAATATGCCATACTCAATATATAAGAGTTGGCATCTATGATTAAAGTTACACCAAGCACATATATGTTAAAGGCCTTGAGGATAAGAGGCCCAGCTTTGCTTGTTAGAAGTTAATTAAAGAATCCATAGAAGGCCCCAGTGTGCTTTCATGAGCTGGCTCCCTACACATAGGGGCCAGCTAGGAAAACTCCCTTAGTTAGCCTTGGCAAATGCCAGGGTCCAAGATAAGGGACCTTCAGTAGCTTAGGATCAAACATAGCAGCACCTGACACTGTAGAGTCTTCTTGCTCATTAGTGGACATGAGATCATAACTTTCTCTGTAACCGCCTTCAAGTTGGGATAGGGTATTCTAATTTAGGCTGTCTCAAGTATTGGGCAGTTGAGTCTTACGTGTGTATTACACCTCTGTAACCACCCATTATCGAAGTCTATATTCATGCTTGTAACCCTTTGATGTGGGTGTGAATTGTCCTGCGCTTCAGGCAATTTTCACCAGGCGTTTTGTGTATTGGCTAATAAAACAAACTGCTTTGAATCTTCAACTTCCTACTGTTTTATTGTGATTGAAAAGTGATACAATAAGACAGGCTTATCAAGAGTCCAATTGCCAAAGCAGCCATTTTCTCCTGGTGAACAGATCTCTATCTGCTGGAGATCAGTTGTAATAGTGGGAAATCTCCAGCTAGTACCTGGAGATTGGCAACCCTATTTCCCAGTCATCTGTCTTCATCCCACCCATGTTTTAGCTTCCCAGCTGGGCCTCCATGTAGGATTGCCAACTCCAAGTGGGGCAATTTCTGGACATTTTTGGGGGGTGGAGCCTGGGGAGTGTAGGGTTTGGGGAAGAGGAACTTCAACAGGGTATAATGGGGAGGAGCTCAGTGGTAGATCATCTGCTTGATATGCAGAAGGTCGCAGGTTCAATCCCTGGCATCTCCAGCTAAAGGGACCAGGCAAGTAGGTGATGTGAATAGACCTCTACCGGAGACCCTGGAGAGCCGCTGCCGGTCTGAGTAGACAATACTGACTTTGATGTACCAAGAGTCTGATTCAGTAGAAGGCAGCTTCATGCGTTTAATGCCATAGAGTCCATTTTCTCCAGGGAAACGGATCTCTGTAGTCTGGAGAGAAATTGTAATTCTGGGAGATTTCCAGCCCCCACAAGGAGGTTGGCAGACCTACCCTGCATCCAATGAGAAGGGCCGCCAAAGGCTCATCTCTTTCATAGACCTTAAACAAGCTCTCGGTCTTATAAGAGGCCTGATCCTCAGCTTGACACAGGTGGCCTTGCTGAGAGTTGGGAGAAAGCTGTGCAGCCTCCAAGTGCTCATTAGACTTCATGTTGGTGACCCAGAGCGAGGCATTCACAAGACATTGTGCCATAATGAAATAAATCAGGGCCGGTAAGGAAAGAAGAGGAAGCTGATAAAAGCAGAGATGGGGGGACAGAAAGAGAGATCTGGAGGCCACCCAACTCCCCAGCTTCCTCCACGGAATCATCCGGAACAAGCAACTCCACCTTTCATGGTACTTGGGCCGTGCCGACTACTCTGGCCGGTAGCTGCTTTCCGGGCTTCTTGTGTGAGAGAGAGGTCTCTACCTACAATCCGGAGAGGCAGGAATTAGACCTGGCACCTTCTGCATGCTCCGTTACTTATTTATGGTTCCTTTTGGCTCTAGGGTTGCCAACCTCCAGATACTAGCTGGACATCTCCTGCTGTTCCAACTGATCTCCAGCTGATAGAGATCAGTTCCCCTGGAGAAAATGGCCACTTTGGCAATTGGGCTCTATGGCATTGAAGTCCCTCCCCTCCCCAAACCCCGCCCTCCTCAGGCTCTGCCCCCAAACCTCCCACCGGTTTTGGGACCTGGCAACCCTATTTGGTGCCGACCAGCCTCTTGTGGGTCTTGGTTTTCTGAAGCACAGCAACGATGCCAATTCTCAAGATGCCACCAGATTCCACTACAGCCGCAATGGCTAAATAGAGCCTCCACATTCAGAGGCATTTTACCTGTGTGCACTGGCTGCTTGGGGAAAAGAATCAGAGGAGGACTGTATCATCTTCACTCCCTGCTTGGGAGATTTCCCACGGCATCTCACTGGCGGCTATTTTGAATGCCGAGTCAGGCCTGCTTTGGGGGACATGCTTCAGCAAGACAGCCTTTCCGACTTTTGGAAGGCCCCCAGACTCAGCAAGGCAAACATTGCCAGAGCCTCACGTGTAGAGGGACCCCTAACTTGCATCCCTTTGGCCATTCTCTGCTGTTTGTGGTCCCATCCACAATAGGGTTGCCAGATCCCCCTACCCACCAGCGGAAATGGGGGGGATAGGGTTGTAGGGTTGTCAGGTCCCTCTTCGCCACTGGTGGGAGGTTTTTGGGGTGGAGCCTGAGGAGGGCGGGGTTTGGGGAGGGGAGAAACTTGAATGCCACTGAGTCCAATTGCCAGAGCTGCCATTTTCTCCAGGTGAACTGATCTCTAGCAGCTGGGGCTCAGTTGTAATAGCAGATCTCCAGCTAGTACCTGGAGCTGGCAACCCTATTCACCCAGGCTGCATACACTCATTTCTTGTTTGATCTTCAGACAACAAGGCATTGCAGGATTTTGTAGGTCAGGGGTCCCCAGCCTTTTTGAGCCTGCGAGCACATTTGGAATTCTGACACATTTTTAAAAAATCTGCACAGCCATCCAAATCTCCAATAGTCAATCAGAAGCCTTGCTGGGCAAAAGCCCTACCTGGCCCCGCCCACTTCCTAAAAGCACTTGGTGGGCACCAGAAAAGGTGTCGGCAGGCACCGTGGCACTAGGGTTGCCAACCTCCAGGTGGTGTCAAAGTTAGAGCACAAGCAAAAACAAGCCAACGAGAAGGCTATTCAAACGCAATATTGCTGTTTAGAAAAATATATATTATGAGGTAAGCCTCACATACGTTGGAAAATCTGCCCTTCAAGGACGGTGTCCCTTGCCTGCACATTAAGAGGGGGAACTGACCACAAAGTCAGATAGATAGACAGGACAGGGGGAGGTCATCTCTAGTTACACCTTGCCCTCATTTCCTGCCCCTTTGATATTTGGAGGATGTATTGATTCCAACAACATACACAACTGCAGTTGAGAAAAATGAGAGAGTTTACAAATTGGTCAATTATAGACCCAATTATAGACCTATAAACATAGGCGTAAAACGCTCAATTGATATCAAGTCCATACATATAAAGTGCAACAAACAAGCAACGGAATCGAGACACTGAGCAATAGGCTTCCGGAATGATTCCTATTTCATGTAGAACTTTTTCAAGCTTCAAGTCCTTCCGTGCCAAAATTTCATTCATAAGATGAAGGAGTGTACCTTCCTTGTATGCATGGACGGCTAGATAAGACGCCATCCAAATCTCCAATGGTCAATCAGAAGCCTTGCTGGGCAAAAGCCCTACCTGGCCCCGCCCACTTCCTAAAAGCACTTGGTGGGCACCAGAAAAGGTGTCGGCAGGCACCGTGGCACTAGGGTTGCCAACCTCCAGGTGGTGGCTGGAGAACTCCCGCTATTACAACTGGTCTCCAGGTGATAGAGATGAGTTCCCCTAGACAAAATGGCCACTTTGGCCATTGGACTCTATGGCATTGAAGTCCCTCCTCTCTCCAAACCCCGCCCTCCTTAGGCTCCACCCCCAAAATCTCCCAGTAATTCCCAAGCCAGAGCTGGCAACCCTATGTGGCACCCACCGGCACCACATCAGGGACCCCTACTGTAGGGCTTAAAAAACCTGTATGACTACCGTGTCCAAAGACAGCAGTGTTACAAAATAAATGAGAGCATGTATGTAGTAGCAGCAAATAGGGTTGCCAACTCTGGGTTGGGAAATACCTGGAGATTTTGGGAGTGGAGTAGGGTTGCCAGCTTAGGGTTTCCAGGTCCCTCTTCACCACCGGCAGGAGGTTCTTGGGGCGGAGCCTGAGGAGGGCAGGGTTTGTGCAGGGGAGGGACTTCAATGCCATAGAGTCCAATTGCCAAAACGGCCATTTTCTCCAAGGGAACTGATCTCTATCGGCTGGAGATCAGTTGTAATAGCAGGAGATCTCCAGCTAGTACCTGGAGGTTGGCAACCCTATGCCAGTTCCAGGTTCGGCAATACCTGGATATTTTGATGGTGGAGCTTGAGGAGGGAGGGGTTTGGAAAGGGGAGGGACTTCAATGCCATAGAGTCCAATTGCCCAAGCGACCATTTTCTCCAGGGGAACTGATCTCTGTCGCCTGGAGATCAGCTGTAATAGCGAGATATCTCCAGCCACCACCTGGAGGTTGGCAGCCCTAGGGGGGAACCTGAGGAGGGCAGGAGAGGACTTCAATGGGGTATAATGCCATAGAGTCTGCCCTACAAAGCAGCCCTTTTCTCCTGGGGAACTGATCTCCGTAACCTGGAGATCAGTTGAAATTCCAGGCGCTCTCCAGCCACCACCTGGAGGTTGACAACCCTTGCAGCAGAGGCGCCCTCCCCATCTCGGTCGCCTGCTCCCTTCCCCCTCCCAGTCATGCCTCTTTCTCCTCCCTCTGCCCTTGAACTAACTCAGCCTCTGACTCACAGGGGATCTCTTGCCGGCTGGCAGTCGCACATTATCTCTTTTAATGCCAAGGCTCAGAGGAGCCCCTGGGGTGTGAATTAGACGTGAGGCTGAGGGGGCCTCCGAGCAGGCCCAGAATATATTTCCCTCCCCCAACCCAGCCTGCCTTCACATTAGGGTTGTCAGGTCCCTCTTCACCATCGGCGGGTGGTTTTTGGGGTGCAACTTGAGGAGGACGGGTTCAATGCCATAGAGTCCGATTGTCAAAGCGGCCATTTCCTCCCGGCGAACTGATCTCTATTGGCTGGAGATCAGTTGCAATAGCAGGAGATCTCCAGCTAGTACCTGGAGGCTGGCAACCCAACTCTGAAGAGACCCAAGCAGCTTCCTCGAAGAAGGGCCTTCTGAACCGGCCGCTCCCCCCCCCCTTAGTGTGGGTCCTGCCTCGGCTGCCCACCCCCACCTCCGTCGCTGCAGGAAGCCGGGAGGGTTTGCGGTAGCATTCCCGCGGCTGTGCCATAACTCTTCTGTGCCTTAAACGGCTGCTGGATTTAAGGCCTTTCATTACTCACCGGGGATAAGCCCCATCTGAGCTCGGCCCAGCCTGCCGGATATTTATGCCTCTCTCCTGAGCTGCTCCCATAAAAAGCAACTGCCACTCTGGAGCAAATCGAGCGCTCGGCCTTCTGCCCTCTGCTAAAGCCGGCTGGAGCCGCCAGGTTCAAATGGCAATTCTGGCAGGTCAGGGAGGGCGCCGCGGAACGTTTACAGGTTACAGTAGGTTGCTGCCAACCAGGGGTGCCGCTGCTGGTTGACCCGCTTGAAGGGTTGGGCGCCAGGCTTGGCATCCTCTGGGCGCTGAAGCAGCAAGGGGGCCACCCCATCGCTCCATCGTTGCCCGATGCAGCATGGCAGCTGCCACTTCCTGCCAATTGGGAATGACTCCCTTGCTTCCCAGTTCCACCCTACCCAAAGCCAAGCTCCCCCTGCGGTTTAAAGAGAGGCAGGTACTGGGCTCAGTGGCCATTTATTCGTGGAAGGTTTTGCTTGGAGTTGCCACTCTTTAGATACACTTTTTCCCCATTCATATTCTCAAAACTCAACAATAAGCCCCCATGCAGAGTTTTGAGAATTCGGATGGGGGAAATGTGCATCTATAGAGTGGCAAATCCAAGACAAAACCTTCCATGAATAAATGGCCAGTGTGTGTGTGTAAAGTGCCTTCAAGTCGCAGCCGACTTATGGCGACCCCTTTTTGAGGGTTTTCATGGCAAGAGACTAACAGAGGTGGTTTGCCGGTGCCTTCCTCTGCACAGCAACCCTGGTCTTCCTTGGTGGTCTCCCATCCAAATACTAACCAGGGCTGACCCTGCTTAGCTTCTGAGATCTGACGAGATCAGGCTAGCCTGGACCATCCAGGCCAGGGCTGGCCTCAGCCCCCCCCCCCAAAAGGCCTTCCCTCTCCAACCTCCGTGATCTTGCCAACTCCAGGTGGGGAAATTCTGGAGATTTAGGGTTGGAGCCTGGGGAAGGCGGGATTTGGGAAGGGGAGGGGCCTCAGCATTGTATAATGCCATAGAGCCCGCCCGCCAAAGCAGCCATTTCATCCAGGAGATGTTATCTCTGTCGCCCGGAGATCTGTTGTGATCCCGGGAGAACTCCATGCGCCATGTGGAGATTGGCAGCCCCACCCCTTGGAAATCTGCCGTTTGCTTCTTGCCTGGAGGGAAGATGGCGCGGCAGCTGGTCAAAGGCAGGCCAGCGCCCAGAAGCAAGCCTGGGCAACGCTTCACTTACTGGATCGGAAACCACTTTGGTGCCACAACGGCAGGGGTGTCCTTGAAAGCCCTTCTTGTCTGGGACCCCCATAGCTGAAGGGCCCCCTCTTTCCAGCCCATCCTCGGTTCAGCAGGCATTCTGATGAGCCCAGTTTTTGGCCAGGGAGGAAAAGGGGGAAAGCCCTTCCCTTCCAGAGGATGCTTGCAAGGCATTCTTCTTTAAGGCAGTGTTTGACTTAGTCACTGAATATGTAAGAAGCTTGGGAGGGGGGAATTATCAGTCCCCGAGAGAATCTGCGAGGAGTGTTTTCAGATTCTGGGCTCCTTCATTACCGCCTCGGTGGTGATTCTTGGTTATTCTCATTCTGTGTTTCAGTGATGCTAACAATCCTGTGATTGTTTTATGTAAACTGCTTTGGGCGACTGGGATAAAAATACGTTGAATAAATATATTTCATGCTCATCTGAACGAGGGAGCACGCGGTCTGTCCACGCTGCCTGGCTGTCCCTGGGATCCATATCCAAATGTTCATTTGATTGTATCCCGCTGGAAGCAAGCGAAGGGTGGACACAACAGGGCTCCCCTCCGGTGCTGTTTCCTGATCTCTTGCCTGGAAAGTCTTCTTCCTTCCGTGTGTGGCTCTCGTTCTTTGGATCGGGGCCAGGAGAGGTGGGGGGGGTGAAGCAAGGAGAGGGGAGGGGGAATAAAAAGAGGAACAGTTTCTTCCTCTTTGTCCTTGGTCTTATTTTCTTGCCTTCATCATGGGAACTGCAGGTGGGAGAGCACTTAGAAAACCATGCTTTTAGTGTTGCCCATTCCGGGTTGGGAAATAACGGGAGATTTGGGGTGGGGGAGCCTGTGGACGGTTGGGTTTGGGGAGGGGAGGTTTCTCAGCAGGGTATAATAGCACAGAGGCCACCCTCCAAAGCAGCCATTTTCCCCAGGGGAACAACTGATCTCTGTAGTCTGAAGATCAGGCCGCATCTGGAAGTCGGCAACCCTATTCTCATGGGATCCAGTAGCACTTTGGTACAGTAGTTCGATGTGTAGGGTTGACCTGAGAGTGTCTTCCTACACACACACCCCGCTGCTCCCCACACAAATGCCGGGACTCCTCGCACATACCCCCATAATCCCTTCCATGTACTGACCCAGCTAGGGTTGCCATCCTCCAGGTGGTGGCTGGAGGTCTCCTGGGATTAAAGCTGATCTCCAGGCGACAGAGATCAGTTCCCCTGGACAAAATGGCCACTTGGGAAGGTGGACTCTATGGCATTATGTGCACTGAAGTCCCTCGCCTCCCCAAACCCCGCCTTCCTCAGGCTCCACCCCTCCAAACTCCAGGTATTTCCCACCCTTAGATCCAACCCCAGAGGGTACTGAATATGTGACCTACACAAGCATATGAAGAAGAAGAAGAAGAAGAAGAGTTGGTTTTTATATGCCAACTTTCTCTACCACCTAAGGAAGAATCAAACCGGCCCACAATCACCTCCCCTCCCCACAACAGACACCCTGTGAGGTAGGTGGGGCTGAGAGAGGTCTAAGAGAGCTGTGACTATCCCAAGGTCACCCAGCTGGCTTCATGTGGAGGAGTGGGGAATCAAACCCGGTTCTCCAGATCAGAGTCCGCCGCTCCAAACCACCACTCTTAACCACTACACCACGCTGGCTCACCCATATGGGCACCCTTTGAAGAACATGCACCCCCGCCAGTGACAGAGAGCTGACGGCCATGTGCTTGTTGGTGAGACCAATAAAAGCTAAATTTATTGTAAGAGCGTTCTGGTTAAAGGATCCCCCTCCCTACAAACACACACACACAACCCTCAACCCTCGAAGCTTTCGGAGCTGTAATTAAAAGTGTTAGAAGAAGGTAAGGAGCGATGGCTTTGGGCTGCCAACTGGTTAATTTATGAACTGAACCTGGCAAGGGGTGAGCCAAGAGGAGCTCTTTCCAGCAGCTGGGTCTATATATTTCCTGAAAGGCAGCGCCTCTCTCTCCACCCCCCTCAACCTGTGTGTGTTGGATGCAGGCTGAGCAAAGAAAGCCAGCCTGAAGAGTGACAACTACGGTGGGGAAAGAGCAGCCACCTGAAAGGGCAAAGGCAGATGGTACATTTTGTAGGTGGGTCAGCTGGACTGACAGCCGCCGTCATTACCATGAAAAACACAGGAACGTTGTCTTGTCATAGAGCCAACTCTGGCCAAGAAAAGGATTGGTACGTTTTTCCAGCATGTTGAGCGAAGCTTTAGCATGGGGTAGGGTTGCCAGAGCCTTCTTTGCTACTGGCAGGGTTTTTGGGGGTGGAGCCTGAGAAGGGCGGAGTTTGGGGAGGGACTTCAATGCCATCGAGTCCAACTGCCAAAGCAGCAGCAGCAGCATTGGTTTTTATATGCCGACTTTCTCTACCACTGAAGGGAAACTCAAACCGGCTTACAATCACCCTCCCCACAACAGACACCCTGTGAAGTAGGTGGGGCCGAGAGAGCTCTACGAGAGCTGTGACTAGCACAAGGTCACCCAGCTGGCTTCGTGTGTAGGAGTGGGGAAACAAATCCAGTTCACCAGATTAGCCTCCGCCGCTCGTGCGGAGGAGAGGGGAATCAAACCCGGTTCTCCAGATCAGAGTCCGCCGCTCCAAACCACCGCTCTTAACCACTATACCGCACTGGCTCCCACGTATGTGTATAAGCACATGTACACGGCTTTTTAAAACCAAATGAAGTGGAGAACATGGCTTGAAACATGAGGAAAGGAGCCAGCTGAACTCCATTCCCACTTGCAAGACATGGGCCTTTTATGCATGGATGTTTCCCTTGCTGTTACCCCAATGACTCTGGGTCTTTGGTTTGATTGTGCATGCCATTTTTGACTGTCACAGCCTGGTCGCCTTGCTCTCTGCCTGCGTTTCCCAGTGTTTTGCCCATGTTTTCAGGGACCTGTTTTACCTCCCAATCTGAAAATGTGGGCAAAACGCAGGGAAACACAAGGGGAGGGCCGGGCGACCTCTGACAGCCAGAAGTGGCATGCATAATCAAACCAAAGACTCAAAGTCGTCGGAGGGGTGACCGCGAGGGAAACAACCATGCATAAAAAGGGCATGCACTTCACTCACCAGGATCATTGCAGCCCTGCCCTGGGGAGGGGACAGGAAACAACTCTGATCAACACCCAGAACCAGAGGTCCATCTCCCCTCAAAGCAACATTGCAGGGACGTTGTGTGAATTCCGGGTTGGGGACGCAACCACACTCTGACCTGAGCCACGCACCAATCTGCAAATAAAAACCTGCGGTCTCCCTCCCTTTTCTCTCTCTTGCTTTGATGCTTGACAGCTAATTAGAAGAATTAATTTACGTTTGGCTTTTGCTTTAAAAGAAGACATTATTTAGCAACTAATTGTTGTTATTACAAAATGTTAAATATCATAATTTATTTCACTGCCCCTGAACGGCTAATCTCCCGGTAATTTATTAAGTGGCACGAAGCGCCTTAATCACTTCAATTTTTATTTTTATTTTTTGGTAACCAATAGAGAAGTTCAGCACCATGAAGAGGAAAATGGCAATGGTTTTAAAACCAGCTTGGGAGAACGGCAGTAACGGCGGCAGGATTGGGCCGGGCGGGGGGAGGACTTGGCTTGGGGAAAAGGAAACTAATTTGCACAAATGCTGTGGGGGGTGAAGACGAGATGAAGATAAAATTAAAAAGCAAGCAAGATTGGAAAATGTGCAAGTCATTAGAGATGGTGTCTGACTAAAGATTAGAGCTCATGGCTGCGTGATTTCCCCTCTACTCCTTCCTCAGGCTTGGGGGTGTAACCGTTGGCTCTCTGCATGTTTCAGGATAGGCCACCCACTTGTTGTAGGTGGGAGGGGCAGATTGTCCAACGGGCCCGTCCATAGGAGTGAACAGATGTCATTCATTTCTATGGAATAAAGGGGTGGGGTAGGGTTGCCAGGTCCCGCTTTGCCACCAGCGGGAGGTTTTTGGGGCGGAGCCTGAGAAAGCAGGGTTTGGGGAGGGGAGGGACTTCAATGCCATAGAGTCCAATTGCCAAAACGGCTATTTTCTCCAGGTGAACTGATCTCTGTCATCTGGAGATCATTCGGAATTCCAGGAGATCTCCAGCCCCCACCGGGAGGTTGGCAACCCTAGCCTGGTGAGTGAGGGGCAACTCCTTCCTCTCGATGTCCCAGATGGCAGAACCTCTTTCTTTGGATCACAGATTTAAGTGGGAATCACTGAGCAAAGGTTAAGAGGAATCCAGTAGCACTAGGCTTGCCAACCTCCAGGTGGTGGCTGGAGATCTCTCGCTGTTACAACTGATCTCCAGGCGACAGATATCAGTTCCCCTGGAGAAAATGGCTGCTTTGGAAAGTGGACTCTATTGCCTTATACCCATTGAAGTCCCTCCCCTCTCCAAACCCCCCTCCTCAGACTCCACAAAGATGGAGAGTTTTAATTTGTATTTTATTTGGAGAATTTCCATGCCGCCTCTCTAGGCAACCTGCCAGCTTAGGCTGAGCATCAACATGGGTGACCGCGCCCTGAAACCAACATTTGACAAGAGGGAGGCAGGATGTAAATGGGCAGACCGGCATTCCTTCCAAAAATGTACCGCTTCATGAAACAGAGGAGACTTGGGGAGGAAGTGAGGTATGGTTTGTACACTTTTAAAAAGCAGGGAGCTGCCATGGTCAACAGAAAAATCCAAAAGCAAAAGCCATTTAGTAGAACCATCTAAAACAACACCACATCATGAAAGCTTTCAAGTTCTGCAGAACACTTCATCAGGGTGGATGTATAAAGGGGGTTCATTCCTTGATTATGAGTCTTGTTTGTCAGTGTTTGGTGTTCAAAAGTGTGTTGACTTCTGTGGGCACAGGATTTGGCTGATATCATGCTGAGAAGAAAGAAAAAGAAAGAAAGAAAGAAAGAAAGAAAGAAAGAAAGAAAGAAAGAAAGAAAGAAAGAAAGAAAGAAAGAAAGAAAGAAAGAAAGAAAGAAAGAAAGAAAGAAAGAGTGACGGTGTGCTTCTCTCTTGAGCTGAGGGGGGGGCACCTTATTTGTGTGCACATAAATAAACTTTTATTCCTTTCACCACCATGGTGTGGTTGTCTCAACAGCACCAGGGTCAAACCTTTTTTTTTGGCCTGGGTATCAGGAAGGAAGGAAGGAAGGAAGGAAGGAAGGAAGGAAGGAAGGAAGGAAGGAAGGAAGGAAGGAAGGAAGGAAGAAAGGAAGAAAGGAAGAAAGGAAGAAAGAAAGAAAGAAAGAAAGAAAGAAAGAAAGAAAGAAAGAAAGAAAGAAAGAAAGAAAGAAAGAAAAGAAAAGAAAAGAAAAGAAAAGAAAGAGGATACCCTCCAATGGAAAACACTAAGACCACCAGTTGAACCACTGTTTCTTTACGACACCAACTCCTTAAAAGTCAAAGGAAAATGCGATGGTCCATATAGTAAGTGTGTGCTACCCGCTGCCAATTCACTTCCAATTTATGGTGACCCTATAAATTAATGACCTCCCAAATGTCCTATCATTAACAACCTTGCTCAGGTCTTGCAAACTGAGGGCCATGGCTTCCTTGATGGGAGTCAATCCACCTCCTATTGGGTCTTCCTCTTTCCCTGCTGCCTTCAACTTTTCTTAGCATTATTGTCTGTTCCGGCGAGTCTTGTCTTCTCATGATGTTGCTGGAGATCAATTTGAGTAGATGCACTAAGTAAAGCTACAGTGGAAGCCACATCAGGGTATTGATCTCTAATGAAACCTTCCAGGTTCTTTGTCCTCTAGTTAAAATCTCCTTTTCTTCACTTTCTGGTGTTCTGGGGGTCAGGTCGGGGTCCCCTGGATTTGCCTTTCACCCAGACCATCATATGGTGGCAGGGAGCTCCCTGTTGGGGAAAAACCCTCAGTTTTCAAGCCATTTGGACTGGGAATGCAGCCCAAAGGAAGAGTGGGGTGAGAAAGGGTCTTCTACCCTCCTCCTGTTCTGTTTTCCTGACCCAAAAATGAAGCAGGAGGTAAGGTTGCCAGTTCCCTCTTCGCAACCGGAAGGAGGTTTTTGGGGCGGAGGCAGAGGAGGACGGTGTTTGGGGAGGGACTTCAGTGCCATAGAGTCCAATTGCCAAAGCGGCCATTTTCTCCAGGTGAACGGATCTCTATTGGATGGAGTTCAGTTGTAATAACAGGAGCTCTCCGGGTAGTACCTGGAGGTTGGCATCCCTAGCAGGAGGCCTGTTTGGTACTGCAGGCCCCCAAAATGTGCAGCCCCCAATGGGACAAATAGCAACCCTCTTGGCCATTTTTAGTCAGAAAAGCGGCACACGGGGAGATGGGAAATAAAAGACTTTCGTCCCTCCGAGCCACGGCTCCAATTCGGATCAGCCTCCCCCGCCATGCACTTGGAAATTGAGTTCCCAGAAGGGACGTCTTTGCTGCCCTTTGACTGAGTGAGTGACAGTCAGGTCAGGGAACCCAGACCCAGCCTGGGGAACTCTGTAATGTGTAGTTTGACTGATGGCTGCAATCCAGGATCCCCCAACCTAGACAAAAGAAGTCGGTAGTAGCTAAACTGCTCCAGAGCAAAAAGCAGCAACAAACCCTGTGTCATACTTTTGACCAAGACCAGCCAAAATAGCCCAACACAGTGTGTAATCTTTCATCGTTTCCAGAGGCTGGATGTTCAAAAAAGGAGGTGGGTGGAAAAGAAAAGATCCCCCCATTCCATGATGTGAAGGCCTCTTCGCCTGCATGCTTTGTGGAAGCCTTTACTCACTTTGGCGGGCACGGAGTGGGGCAACTTAAGGGGCAAGGAGTGGTAACATGAATGGCATTGATGTATGCCTCTGCTTCATTTACACCCTGCCTTTCTCCCCAACAGCAGCTCACGTTGTTCTCCTCTCCTCCGGTTTATCCTCCCCGCAACCCTGCAAGGTAGGCTAAGCTGAGGGTGTGTGACTGGCCCAAGGTCACCCAGCAAGCTTCCACAGCAGAGTGGGGATTTGAATCGGGGTCTCCCAGAGTCTAGCCTGACACTCTAACCACTTCACCACGTGTAACTTTGAAGCCCCTAGAATAAAGGTCCGGAGCACGGGCTCCACTCTAGCCCTGACTCCTGTCGACAACTTAGGACCTTCCCAACAGCATCCAGGGCAAAACCCGCATGGACCACATTTGTCCCAGATGCTGTTGGGAAGCAGGTCCCTCGCCCCTCCCCCGCTTCCCAGATCATTACTGTGTCCTTAAGCGCCCCCATAGAATCAGAGAATCATAGAGTTGGAAGGGACCACCAGGGCCATCAAGTCCAACCCCCTGCACAATGCAGGAAATTCACAACTACCTCCCCACTCCATACCCCTAGTGACCAGAAGATGGCCAAGATGCCCTCCCTCTCATCATCTGCCTAAGGTCACAGAATCAGCATTGCTGACAGATGGCCATCTAACCTCTTCTTAAAAACCTCCAGGGAAGGAGAGCTTACCACCTCCCGAGGAAGCCTGTTCCACAGAGGAACCGCTCTAACTGTTAGAAAATTCTTCCTCATGTCTAGATGAAAACTCTTTTGATTTAATTTCAACCCGTTGGTCCTGGTCCGACCTTCTTGAGCAAGCAGGGTTGCCATCTTTGGGTTGGGGAATTGGCAATTTGGGGAGTGTGGAGGTTTGGGGAGGGGGAGGGTTGCCAGCTCTGGGTTGGGAAATACTTGGATATTTCTGGGGCGGAGCCTGAGGAGGGCGGGGTTTGGGGAGGGGAGGGACTTCAATGCAATAGAGTCCAATGCCCAAAGCAGCCCTTTTCTCCAGGTGAACTGATCTCCATCGGCTGGAGATCAGTTGTAATAGCAAGAGATATCCTGCTAGCTGGAGGTTGGCAACCCTAGAAGGGGAAAACCTCAGCAGGATATAATGCTATACAGCCCACCCTGTGAAGCAGCTATTTTCTCCAGGGGATCTGATCTCTGTTGGGTGGTGATCTGTTATAATTCTGGGAGATCTCCTGGTCCCACCTGGTGGCTGGCAACCCTACCTCTGAGGGCTTCCCTGGCTTTTCTCCAATGCCTCACAAACCTGCTTTGTTTCAACATTTTGGGAAAGATCTGCATGGCTGCTATAGGTGTAGGGTTGCCAACCTCCAGGTACTAGCTGGAGATCTCCTGCTATAACAACTGATCTCCTGCTAGGGTTGCCAACCGCCAGGTAGTAGCTGGAGATCTCTCGCTATTACAACTGATCTCCAGAGGATAGAGATCAGTTCACCTGGAGAAAACGGCTGCTTTGGCAATTGGACTCTATGGCATTGAAGTGCCTCCCTCCCCAAACCCTGCCCTCCTCAGGTTCTGCCTCCCAAACCTCCTGCTGGTGGTGAAGAGGGACCTGGTAACTGTATATGGGGGGGGGGGCAGGTAGGAAAGTCTGGATTTCCCTGCTCCGCCCACACAGCTGCCAATTTTCCTGCCTCTGTCCCCGCAGTGGTGATTCTCCCCACCACCAACAACCAGTGCCCCCCTTTTTAATCAGCAGTTGAATATTATTACACGTTTACAACAATCTGTGCATCAGGCTGTCTGGATGCCCAGATTTCCTGCAAAACAAACAAATAAACAAAAAAAAACCTGCAGAGCGAAGGGAGAATTGTTTCCTCTGCTGGACCAACTTCCGGGTTTTCGTGCACAGGACCATTCAAAGCTGAGATCCACCACGTGCCGTCTGAACCGGTGCTCTCTGTTCTGCCTAGGGTTG
The DNA here is from genome assembly GCF_029931775.1 of Euleptes europaea. Lineage (NCBI taxonomy): Eukaryota > Metazoa > Chordata > Lepidosauria > Squamata > Sphaerodactylidae > Euleptes > Euleptes europaea. Next base: position 25,693,619 of record NC_079330.1, on the reverse strand, counting down.
CCAGTTTTGGGTTGGGAAATACCTGGAGGTTTTGGGGGCGGAGCTTGAGGAGGGTGGGGTTTGGAGAGGGGAGGGACACCAATGCCAGAGAGTCCAATGGCCAGAGTGGCCATTTTCTTTAGGGGAACTCATATCTATCTCCTGGAGATCAGTTGTAATAGCAGGAGATCTCCAGCCACCACCTGGAAGTTGGCAACCCTAGTTCTGCCCCTTTCCAATTCCACCAGTTGTATAAGCCAGACCTAAGGGAGAGGGCTGGGAGAGCATGTTATGGGAATCAGTGGGGCTGTATTGTTTGAAAAGGCAGCAGAGGGTGGGCAGCGGAGGGTGGTAGAGCCAGAGGTCACAGGACCAGTGTATGGCGGTATGACAGCACACAGATTAGGGGACATGAACAGAAAGAGAAGAATAGTTGGTTATTAGACCCCGATTTTCTCTACCTTTTAAAGGAATCTCAAACCGGCTTACAATCACCTTCCCTTCCTCTCCCCACAACAGACTTGTGAGGTAGGTGAGGCTGACAGAGTTCGGAGAGAAGTAGGGTTGCCAACCTCCAGGTACTAGCTGGAGATCTCCTGCTAACACAACTGATCTCCAGCCGATAGAGATCCGTTCACCTGGAGAAAATGGCCGCTTTGGCAATTGGACTCTATGGCATTGAAGTCCCTCCCCAAACTCCACCCTCCTCAGGCTCCACCCCAAAAACCTCCCACCGGTGATGAAGAGGGACCTGGCAACCCCGGTGACCGGCCCAGGGTCACCCATCAGGCTGCATGTGGATGAATGGGGAAACCGACGCAGTTCTCCAGATCAGAGTCTGCAGCTCTTAAAAACTAAATCAGGCATAGAAGGCCAGGATGAAACCGTTGTTTTGGCTCCAGCAACACTCAGGAAACCAGTCCTGGGATTTATGGATGGGCATCTCCAAATGTCTCTTCCCTTGAAAACCCTACGGGGCGCCATAAGTCAGCTATGACTTGATGGCACACCCCCATCAGAGTCAAATGTTGAGAGAGGGGAATGGTTGTGGCAGTAGAATGTGAGGAGGGCACATGAGATATGAGTGTTTGTGACACAACAGAAGGTCAGAAAAAAGTAGGTCACCAGGGCTCAAGGTGAAATATGTGTGCTTTATATGTGCATGTCAATAATGCAATGATTTCTTTAGGTGATTGCCAGACAATCAAATATTAGGTCCAAACCTTTGGTATATTTTTAGGAAGCAAACTTGTTTGCATCGAAATATTTATTTATTCATTCATGTGCTCCCCACCTTTCTCCCAATGGGAACCTGAGATGGCTTGCATTGTTCTCCTCTCCTTCACTGTATCCTCCCAACAACCCTGTGAGGTAGGTTAGGCTGAGAGTATGTGTCTGGCCCAAGGTCACCCAGCAAGCTTCCATGGCAGTGTGTGAATCAGAACCTGGGTCTCCCAGATCCTACTCTGGAAATCTAAACACAACACCACGCTGGCTATTAATTTCACACCAGCCGTCTGGTGTAATCCAACAGAGCATCGGCCATCGAGGGCAGGTAGGATTGCCTTTTCGCAACCCGCGGGAGGTTTTTGGGGTGGAGCCTGAGGAGGGTGGGGTTTGAGGAGGGGAGGGACTTCAATGTCATAGAGTGCAATGGCCGAAGCGGCCATTTTCTCCAGGTGAACTGAACTCTATCGACTGGAGATCAGTTACAATAGCAGGAGATCTCCAGCTATTACCTACAGCAGCAGCAGCAGCAGAGTGGGTTTTTATATGCCTACTTTCTCTACCACTTAAGGGAAAATCAAACCAGCTTACAAGCACTTTCCCTTCCCCTCTCCACAACAGACACCTTGTAAGGTAGGTGGGGCTGAGAGAGTTCTAAGAGAGCTGTGACTAACCCAAGGTCACCCAGATGGCTTCATGTGTAAGAGTAGGGAAACAAATCCAGTTCTCCAGATTAGCCTCCGCTGCTCGTGTGGAGGAGTGGGGAATCAAACCCGGTTCTTAGGGTTGCCAGCCTCCAGGTAATAGCTGGAGATCTCCTGCTATTACTACTGATCTCCAGCCGATAGAGATCAGTTCCCCTGGGGAAAATGACTGCTCTGGCAATTGGACTCTATGGAATTGAAGCCCCTCCCCTCCCCAAACCCCGCCCTCCTCAGGCTCCCTCCCCAAAACCTCCCGCCGGTGGCAAAGAGGGACCTGCAACCCCACCGGTTCTCCAGGTCAGAGTCCTCCGCTCCAAACCACCACTCTCAACCACTACACCACGCACCAGATGGTGTGATGGACGCTGAGGACTTCAGAAGAAGAGGATTAGGAATAGTAACTGGTTATTGGCCCCAGTAGCCTCACAGACCCTCCATGTTCAGAGACTGTCTATCTCCTTGGTGAGAACAAACAAACCAGCCAGGGAGAGCTGTTGCTGTCTTGTGACCATCGGGGCGGGGGGGGGGGGGGCGTCTGGGTGACTGCTTTTGAAACACACAATGCCAGGCTGGGAAGACTTTGGTCTGATCCAGGGAGACAAGACACCAGGCACACAGCTGGGAGCCGCACAGGAAGAAAGAATCTATTGTCTCCTTAAGTGGCAACTTAATTAAAGCTGCTGGAGGCGGCCACCCCCCCCCCCCAGGGGGCTCCTTGTCAGGGAAGAAACCCAATCACTTCTGAGCCCCGAGGAGTTAACTCTCTCTTTCCTGGTCTGGATTTCTCTCAGAGAAAAGAGGAACACCCCCCTCCAGAAATGCTACATAAGATGAAAGGGGAGTGTTACAACAGCCACACCCTTGGGTGACTCCCACTTTTGCAGGAGGATCAGCCAGATGTAATACCATAGATGTAATACCATAATACCAGATGTAATACCATAATACCAGATGTAATACCACACCTTCCAAAGTGGCCATTTTCTCCAGGTGAACTGATCTTGGTCACCTGAAGAACAGCTATAACAGCAAGAGAACTAGGGTTGCCCGGTCCCGCTTCACCACCGGCGGGAGGTTTTTGGGGCGGAGTCTGAGGAGAGCGGGTTTTGGGGAGGGGGCTTCAATGCCACCGAGTCCAATTGCCAAAGCGGCCATTTTCTCCAGGTGAACTGATCGCTGTCGGCTGGAGATCAGTTGTAATAGCAGGAGATCTCCAGCTACTACCTGGAGGCTGTTATGAAGAACCAATGCAGGTAGAATCAAATATGAATATACAAAATTTATATGAATATACAATACACAACTGTGCAAGTGTAATCACACAATGTGGATATACAAACAAACAAACAACCAACAAGAATGAAAACAAAAGGTCCCAATGGAGGGGCAGAAAAGTCCACAAGAAACAGGCTGACAAGCCTCATATGAGAAACGTACTAACAAGCCTCAAAAAATGCATAGTCACAAGCAAATTGCATGTCAAATGGTAAGGCATGAAAAAGGTGAGTGAGCGCGGCACGAAGTGCCTACACGGAACTCGGGAACGCCTTCTGGATGTATAGTGTTACTTTTGTATCTTTGGAGGCCATGGCAAACATCAAGGATTGAGCTACACTTAGCCTTATGAATTTTGCGGGTCCTAGAAAGAAAGAAAAAAAGAGATTCAATATCGGCTGAAGACGCCAATGGATATTGGTGAAAACGCTATACATCCGGAAGGCGTTCCCGAGTTCCGTCTGGGCACTTTGTGCCACGCTCACTCACCTTTTTTCACGCCTTATCATTTGACATGCAATTTGCTTGTGTATTGGGACTATGCATTTTTTTTTAGGCTTGTTAGTCCGTTTCTCATATGAGGCTTGTCAGCCCGTTTCTTGTGGAGTTTTCTGTCCCTCCATTGGGACCTTTTGTTTTCGTTCTTGTTGTTTGTTTGTTTGTTTGTATATCCACTTTGTGTGATGACACTTGCACCGTTGTGTATTGTATATTCATATAAATTTTGTATATTCATATTTGATTCTACTTGTGTTGGCCAAGTACTGGTTCTTCATAACGACTTACTTAGCAGTACTGGTGATACTTTGCAACCAGTACCTGGAGGCTGGCAACCCTAGGGAAATCTCTATCCACCACCTGGAGGCTGGAAACCCTCCAGCCATTCTCGGGAGCAGGATTGCTCCTCTCTGGCCTCGACCAGACAGGTCTTTCTTTGCTGGGGACTGGTAAGGTTGCCCGCTCTGGTATTGGAACTACATTCAGATTTACAGGTGGAGCCTGGGGAGGGCAGGGTTTGGGCAATGGAGGGACCTCAGCAGGGATTTGACGCCATAGAGTCTACCCTCCAAAGCAGCCATTTCCTCCAGGCAAAAGGATCTCTGTAGTCTGGAGATGAGTTGTAATTCTGAGAGACATCCAGGCCCCACCTGGAGGTTGGCAATCCTACTGGGCAGCCTCAGGGGTCCCTCCCCCAATCCAAAGAACTTCAGGGCACACCAGGAGATTCTGAGAGATACTCTACAGACGCAGCTTCCCACCCCAGCGTGGTGTAGTGGTTAAGAGCAGTGGTTTGGAGCGGTGGACTCTGATCTGGAGAATCGGTTTTGATTCCCCGCTCCTCCACACGAGTGGCGGAGGCTAATCTGGTGAACTGGATTTGTTTCCCCACTCCTAGACATGAAACCAGCTGGGTGACCTTGGGCTAGTCACACTCTCTCAGCCCCACCTACCTCCCAGGGTGTCTGTTGTGGGGAGAGGAAGGGAAGGTGATTGAAAGCTGGTTTGATTCTTCCTTAAGTGGGAGAGAAATTTGGTATATAAAAACCAACTCTTCTTCTTCTATACAAGTTGCAATCTATACAAGTTGCAACAAAACAATCTATGTAAGTTTACAAGGTTTCGTGAATCTTATCTTTGTTTCACTAATTGCATTAGCTTCATCAGAAGTCTGTTGCTGCCGTACAGGAAAATCTTGACTTGTATAGATTGTTTTGTTGCATAACTTGAATCATTTGTTGGAAATCACGTTTTTGAAATTACATAAACCATTATATTCAGTACTTTATGTATATGTGTATTCCAGGTACCACTCCCCTTCTGGTATTGTATAAACCTCTAGGTACTAGATGGAGATCTCCTGCTATTGCAACTGATCCCCAGCCAACAGAGATCAGATTACCTGGAGAAAATGGCCGCTTTGGCAATTGGACTCTATGGTATTGAAGTCCCTCCCCTCCCCAAACCTCGCCCTCCTCAGGCTCCACCCCAAAAACCTCCTGCTGGCGGCAAAGAGGGACCTGGCAACCCTATTGAGCCACCCTTGCTGGCCTGTCCAGGCCTTGCAAATAAATAGGCCAGCATCAGTAGGCAGTTGTTCTTGGCTCGCGTAATGCGCAGAGGTTGCAGAATTTGGCGCGTAATTCTGAAATCACCCCTGAAGCATCTGCGATGAGCAGGGGGAGGCTGGCGGCTTCCTCTCTGGCAGACTTAGACCAAAGCCAGGTATAGGGTTACCAGCTCTGGGTTGGGAACTACCTAAAGATTTTGGGGGTGGAGCCTGAAGAGGGTGGGGTTTGGAGTGGGGAGGGACTTCAGTGCCATAGAGCCCAATGGCCAAAGCGGCCATTCTCTCCAGGGGAACTGTTCTCCGTGGCCTTGAGATCAGTTGTAATAGTGGGCGGTTGTGCTGGCCAATGGCCGTAACAATAAACGTAATGTAATAGTGGGAGGTCTCCAGCCACCTATACACCACATTTTGGTATAATAATTTGGATTTAGAACTGTGGACACTATACTCTTTATTGTCATATTCCAGGGACGGATCAGTGACTGTAACTTCCGGTGGGGCAACCGGTTTTTTGATTATGTTGGTGAAGCAACCTTTGTAATACTTGTGTTCCCTAGTTGATTAAGATACTTGTGTTCCCTAGTTGATTAAGATTTCATTCTGTTGAGTTTGCAATAGTCCTAAAAATATAAAATTATACTTAATTTTCTTTGAATTTGAGCCTGTGCTGTGATTTTACTAAACAATTGTTGTTTCAGCATAAGTAGCAATATATTAGACCACCTGGAGGTGGGCAATCCTAGCCAGGCGAGAGAAGACCCCGGAGGCAGGCCAGCCCGTCCCCTTCTCATTTCCTGAGGTCCCCACTTTCCCCAGCCGGCCTCCAGGTGCCTTCCGGGAATGTTATCCCTGTCACAATTCAGCTGGTTCCTTGCAAAACCGGAGGAGGGGGGTTAGGAGGGAGAGAACTTTCAATTACCAGCAGCCGCTGTTGCTTTCACACCATCTCTCTGTCATTTACGGTCCCTTCGCATCCAGCCGCAGTGAAACCTTTTCATTCCCTTTGTGAGAGTGGGTGCGGGCACTGCTGCAGCTCGGCGCTGGGAGTGGGGGGAGGCGATGCGGGGGAGGGCAGCGAGGCATCCAACGCCGAGTACTTTCTGGAGCTTCTGCGTACGGTTGGGAGAGAGCTGCTAGGAAGCCAGGCCTGCTCTTACAGTCACGAGGCTGGGGAGCAGGGTGGCCAACCTCCAGGTGGTGGGTGGAGATCCCCTGCTGTGACAACTGATCTCCAGCCGATAGAGATCGGTCCCCCTGGAGACAATGGCCGCTTTGGCCATTGGACTCTACGGCATTGAAGTCCCTCCCCATACCACGCCCTCCTCAAACTCCGCCCCCAAAATCTCCAGGTATTTCCCAACCCAGAGCTGGCAACCCTAGGTGGCAGTGGGGCAGAAACTGTACCGTTAGGTAACCACCAGTATCTCAAACATTTCCATGCCAGGAGGGTCCCCCCCATTCCTTTTTCATGTGATAAAATCTCCCCACTTTGCATTTGCTGACTAACTTAGGGTTGACGACCTCCAGGAACTGGAGAGGCTAGTATAACCAATTTAACACAGCTAGTGTATAATTGGTTATACTAGCCTCTCCTGTACTCATTTCCTTACCGGTGGTATCAGTACAGAGGTGTTTATTTTGGTTGCTCAACCTCCAGGTACTAGCTGGAGATCTCCTGTTATGACAACTGATCTCCAGCCAATAGAGATCGGTTCACCTGGAGAAAATGGCCACTTTGGCCATTGGACTCTATGGCATCAAAGTCCCTCCCCTTTCCAAACCTCACCCTCCTCAGGCTCTGCCCCCCAAATCTCCAGGTCTTTTCCAACCTGGAGCTGGCAACCCTACTGGGGAGGGTAATTTAAGGGGGTTTCGCTAGGGTTGACAACCCTGGGTTGGAAAATGCCTGGAGATCTGGGGGTTGAGCCTGAGGACGGTGGAGTTTGGAGAGGGGAGAGACCCTAGCGGGGTATAATTCTATACAGTCACCCGTCAAAGCAGCCATTTTCTCCCAGGGAACTGATCTCTGTCATCTGGAGATCAGTTATAATTCCAAGAGGTCTCCAGACCCTACCTAGATGCTGGCAACCCTGGCCATTTTGACCCGTGCCTGAGATCCTGGAGAGCCGCTACCGGTCTGAGTAGACAATACTGACTTTCATAGAATAGAATCATAGAATCATAGAGTTGGAAGGGACCACCAGGGCCATCAAGTCCAACCCCCTGCACAATGCAGGAAATTCACAACTACCTCCCCCCTCCACGCCCCTAGTGACCAGAAGATGGCCAAGATGCCCTCCCTCTCATCATCTGCCTAAGGTCACAGAATCAGCATTGCTGACAGATGGCCATCTAACCTCTTCTTAAAAACCTCCAGGGAAGGAGAGCTTACCACCTCCCGAGGAAGCCTGTTCCACTGAGGAACCACTCTAACTGTTAGAAAATTCTTCCTAATGTCTAGACGGAAACTCTTTTGATTTAATTTCAACCCGTTGGTTCTGGTCAGACCTTCTTGAGCAACAGAAAACAACTCGGTACCCTCCTCTATATGACAGCCCTTCGGACTTTGATGGATCGAGGGTCTGATTCAGTAGAAGGCAGCTTCATATGTTCGTGTGACATTGAACACATGAAGCTGCCTTGTGACGGGTCCTGATTTGTCTCTTGACGACAGAACTTTCATGTTTTCTTCAACACAACAACCAGGACCCAGAATGCACCCCCTTGGAGGGCGCAGTCCCCCGAATGTGGGGGTGTATGATATGTGGTGGTCCAGACTTTATTCAGAGCTTTTAAATTGTCCTCAATATCATTCAGGAACTAGGATATGGGAATAAGGAACTGGGAACTGGGAACCGAAATAGCCCTCACAGTTGTAAGGCCCCTGATCTTTTCAAATTCCCTCAAACACCCAGGTTTCTGATGGAGTCAGTTCACACATCCAGCAGCCAATTTTCTTCAAGAAATTAAGCAACTTGCCTACATGTCTGAACCGATTCCTAGAGAAAAGCCAACCCCTCTCCCTTGCCTAAAGGCAGGAGCGACTTCTCACTTTGAAAACGGAGGTCTGATTTTTGTCTCAGCACAATAGCTTCTTAGCTGGCCTTTCGTTACTTAAGGTAAACTTTCCAAGACCTGAATGGTGTAGACTTTGCAAGACCGTTTCTCTGCAAGCTAATTAAAACAGGCCTTGCCAAATCCAAGCCAAGTTCCTCCGGCAGGTTCCTTCACCTGTTGATGAAGATAACTTTGTGTTTTTGAAGACTAAAAATGTATACTCTGGGAAACAGGCATGCTTTGCAAGGTGACAGGTTGGCGGTTTTGCCGACAGGTTAAACAAAAGATATGTACACTAGATTTTAAGGCCTGCTGACACCTTTCCTGGCCCTCACCAAGCATTTTTAGAAAGTGGGAGGGGTCAGGTAGGGCTTTTGCCCAGTAGGGCTTCTAATTGTCTGTGCAGATTTTTTTAAAAGTTGCTTTGGCAGCAGCTCCCACCTAGGGTTGCCAGGTCCCTCTTCACCACCAGCGGGAGGTTTTTGGAGCAGAGCCTGAAGAGGGCAGGGTTTGGAGAGGGGAGGGACTTCAATGCCATAGAGTCCAATTGCCAAAGTGGACATTTTCTTCAGGTTAACTGATCTCTGTCGCCTGGGGATCAGTTGTACTAGCAAGAGATCTCCAGCTAGTACCTGGAGGTTGGCAACCCTACTCCCACCACAACACAAAGATCTTAATTGTGCAACTGAAGGTAAACTGTGTGTATGCAAGAAACATTTTTAAAACAATATGTTCATTTTTAAAGGCTCCCTGGTAAGCAGGGCTTTTGCCTGAAATGCTGAAGAGCTACTGTTAGAGTTATACAAGTGGAGACCCATGATACTTGCGGTGGGCGGAGAATTCCTCCCCCCCATCACTGCTGATTCCCTCTTTATTATTCAGTGGGGGGCCAGGAGATTCATGGGGCAGGGTATCCCATATCCCCCCATTGCCAAGCCTGGTGTGGCTCCAGGCCCCACCCACGTTCTTCTCTGCTGCTGCTGCTGCTGAGCCCAGGGTGGCTACTGGGGTCTACCGCTGCTGGCCTACATTTAACCCCCCATATATTTTATTCTTGATTTCAGATTTCTCTGGAAATATGGGGATGTAGTGCCCAGATATAAGGGCTGGTATAAAACACTATGTACTCATATGCACACACATAGAAGCTTTAGGGAAGTTGGCATCCAAAGGCTTTGAGCCAACAAATCATACACTGTGCCTGGTACTGCCTCTCACCTGTAGAGAGAAAGCTGTCTTTGAATTACCTCTAACCTTAGGAATGTAGTTTCTGTTTCCTAGCTCACAAGATCAAGCACTTTCCTAAGTGATGCCTTTGGGAAATATCTATAGGCTATGCTAATTAACATAGGCACCTAATGTGTATTGGTGCTTTTGTGTATCAATCTGCTTGCAAGCAGCTATGGGCCTGCCCCATTCTAATGCATAAATGATGCTGACCTTCCTTTGTTCCTTTGTGAGTAACCCTGTGCCTTATCTGTGGTTCTCACCCAGCTCTGTGTTTAGCTAAATAAAGAACTGTTTGCTTTTGACCTTAGCCTGTTCCTTGCTGTCTGTTCATTGGACTCTATGAGACAGCCAGGCACTTCAGGGAGACCCCCAATTTTGAAGAAAAATTGTTGTGCATCAATGTGACCCCAATCCATGGATTTAGGTATCCGCAGATGGGGGTCACACATTGCTATCAGATATATAGGTAAGACCTAACTTCCTGACATTCTGTGGCTTGCTCCACCTCCTTTGGCAGCCATTTTGTGGTTGGCTCCACCTCCTGCTATGACTGTTTTATGGTTTTGTCCACCAGCCTGTGTCAAAAGGTGTCCACGGGCTCAGAAAGGTTGGGGCCCTTGGTTGAAGAACCAGAATCACAAAGATTTCAATTGTACTTTTCATGCATGGCAGTTTTGATATATCTTAATGTTTGGGGCCAGCAAAGAAGAAATTGCTAACAACATTTAGACAAAGAATTTTTAAAAAATCCTTAAATAAATCAGAAGCAGGAAACCAGTCAGAGAGGTGGTTGAGCCAGCGGAAGACCAAGGAGCAAAAAGGCTGCTAAAGGAAGACACGGAGATTTTAGAGAAGATACAGTATTTTTTGACATCTGTCTTCACTGTGGAATATGTTAATTTAATTTATAACTTTTATTTCCCCATTTTTCTCCCCAATGGAGATCCAAAGCTGCTTACATCACTCTCCTCCGTTTTATCCTCATAACAACACTGTGAGATTGGTTAGCCTGAGGATGTGTGACTGGCTCAAGGTCATCCAGCAAGCGCCCATGGCAGAGTGTGGATTCGAACCTGGGTCTGACACTCTAACCGCTACACCACACTAGCTCTCAGTGATGTTAGTGAGATATCCATGCCTGGAAAGTTTTGTTTTGTTAGGGAAAGCATCTGAGGAATTGACACATGATCAATTAGCGAGCCATTGGCTTTCGGGATGGCATCCATCCCAAAGATCAGAAATGCAGAGCTTCCAAAAAATATATAACTTCAGGTTACCAGAAGACTAGATATAACAGTAAATTTTAAAAAGAGAAATTAGGAGGTATTATAGAAGACAGCACATTCTACAAATGGTTATTCCAATGAAAATGACCTAACTTCTGCACGTTGAAATAATTGGAAAACATAATTAAAACTAGGAGTGTTAACATGTGTCGAAGAACAAGCTTTGTGAAAATGAATCAGCATGGCTTGTGCAAAGGGAAGCCCTGCTTCTCCGACCTCCTAAAATCCTTTGAGATGCCAACAAGCATGTGGATAACGTGAATGGGTAGAAAGACAATAGCGTTCCAAAAGGCTTATGCAAAAGTTCCCCCCCAAAGTCTTCTGAGTAAACCTTGGAGTCATGGGAAACAAAGATATATCTGTTTGTGGACTGGCCTTCAGTATATGAAGAGAAGGTAGAAATAAAAGGATTATTCTTGCAATGGAAAGAGGAGGAGGAGGAAAAAGAGTTGCATTTTATATGCCAACTTTCTCTACCACTTAAGGGATACTCAAACCGGCTTACAATCGCCTTCCCTTCCCCTCCCCACAACAGACACTCTGTGAGGTAGGTGAGGCCGAGAGAGCTCTATGAGCTGTGACTAGCCCAAGGTCACCCAGCTGGCTTCATGTGGAGGAGTGGGGAAACCAACCCAGTTCACCAGGTTAGCATTCACTGCTCCATGGAAGACATAAAGTGCTTGCAGAGGCTCCTCAGAAAAAGATCTGCGTTGGAGCCACTGTGTTTTACCTTAGTCACAAATGAACTGAAGCCAAGATTGGCAGTGAAGTGGCCGGATTTGTACCAAATTATCCAGGACAGTAAGAACCAATGCAGATTGTGAAGGGTTCCTAGAAGATCTCTCCAAATTGGGCTACATGCAAAAGATGTTCCATGCCACTAAGAGCAAAGCTACGCAATTGTAATTTCACTGATGGGTTTACCTGGAAAGAGACTTTGGGGTTATAGCAGATAGCTCAATGACAATGGCCGGTTGTTGCGCAACGCAGATGAAAAAAGGCAAGGGCTGTGCTTGAAATGATTAGGTAAGGGTCTGAGAATAAAAGTGCCAGAACTGAACGCCTGCCTATAAATCTCTAGTGCGGCCACATTTGGAACAGTGAGCATAGTTCTGGTCGTTGCACCCATCTGGAAAATGATAACAGACCTGGGAAAGGTTCAGAAAAGGGTAACCCATGCCAGAAATTGGAGTCCTTTCCCTGTGAGTAAAGGCTAAGATTTGGTGGGGGGTTTGGTTACAAAAAATGGGGTGGGGATAACAGAGCTGTATATAATTATGAATAGTGTGGGGAAATTGTCTCCCTCATAGTACTAAATCTGCAGCTCAACCAGTGAAAATGATGGGCTGTGCTTGGCAGATAAAAGAAAAGCCTTAAGCATACAACCCCACAATTACTTTCACAAGACGCGATGAGTGGCGTAGATAGCTTAACAGGGGTTTAAACAAATTCTTGGCTTGTCAGTAAATTTGTTCCATAATGGTTGCGGAGCCTCCATGTTCAAATGCAGTATACCTCTGAATACCAGGGGTGGCAGCATCCATGCTTTGCATCTGGCCTTCCAAGAAGAATCTTGATGGCCAGTTATGAAAACAGGATGCTGGACTAGGCCAATGTCGGCAACAAAGATCACGAGGGCTCTTCTGTTCCTAACCCGCCAGGAGGTTCTCTTGCCCAGGCCCCATCAAAATGACCTACAAAACACACAGCTGAGCTCTTGCAACACTCCCATACATTTTGATAGGCTGTCACCATACAACATCCCCAGGGTTGCCAACCTCCAGGTTCTAGCTGGAGATCTCCTGCTGTTAAAACTGATCTCCAGCCGATAGAGATCTGTTGCCCTGGAGAAAATGGTAGCTTTGGCAATTAGACTCTATGGCATTAAAGTCCCTCCCCTCCCAAACCCCACCCTCCTCAGGCTCCGACCCAAAAACCTCCTGCCAGTGGCGAACAGGGACCTGGCAACCCTAAACATCCCAGTAGTTTGTGCCCTTTGCGTTTGGCACAACTTTCGGCTGTGCAGATGCTAAATCATCCTGCCCTGTTTTAAATAGCTTGGTCTCCAGCACTTGACACATAATTTCAAGGGCTTAAACCCCCTCCCCTTTTGGATTTCTAGAGGCCAACTGAACAGGCTGGCTACCTCTTGGGTTTAGGTCCACCTGTGTGTGAAATGACGTCAAGTCGCAGCCGATTTATGGCAACCCGGTAGGGTTTTCAAGGCAAGAGACTAACAGAAGTGGTTTGCCATTGCCTTCCTCTGAATAGTGACTCTGGTATTCCTGGGTGATCTCCCAACGAAGAAGAAGAAGACATGGTTTTTATATGCCGACTTTCTCTCCCACATAAGGGAGAATCAAACCGGCTTACAATCACCTTCTCTTCTCCTCCCCACGACACCCTGTAAGGTAGGTGGGGCTGGGAGAGGTCTAAGAGAGCTGCGACTAGGCCAAGGTCACCCAGCTGGCTTCATGTGGAGGAGTGGGGAAACCAACCCAGTTCACCAGATTAGTGTCCGCCGCTCATGTGGAGGAGTGGGGAATCAAACCCGGTTCTCCAGGTTAGAGTCCAAACCAGGGCCGACCATGCTCAGCTTCTGAGATCTGTCGAGATCGGGCTGGCCACCCATATCAGGCTTAAGTCCACCCATCACAACATTTTTGTGCATAAAGGCTACCCTGCCTAGTTGGTTCTCCCACTTAGGCATTTGTGCTCCAAGGAAAACTGACCCTGTACAGGGAGGCTGCTTTTAATCTTAATGGGTATTTGTCGCAAAAGATGGTGCCGCTATCGACGTTGTTTTGCAAGTAGAGGAGAGGAATTTCCCTCCCCAGTATATGTACACTTCCCCTACCCCACCCTAGGGATCAGAGACTGTAGTAAACCTTCACTAGATTAACTTTGCATTTTGCTATTTGATTCCCACCAATTGGCCATTATGCAGAGCAGGATAATGCCTCCCCTGAGTCCTCTTTAATTTTCTTGTAGTATCTAACTAGTATAATGTATCGTCACATGTTGTCTGCTCGATCTTTTCAATATTAATTTCCTGGTGTTGTTCCAACAGGGCTGCACGCGGGGTCTGTGTGCCGTACCAAACTGCTGAAAGCAAAAGGCTTTGGGGTACAAACCCATCTCAAAGCCCTGCTTTCTCACTAGGAACTTCTCCCTCCTAAATCCCCTATCCGGGAAGCGTCCGGCTCTAATTCCTTGGCAGTCCAAGGATTGCACTCCTGACACCCTCCACAGTGTGTTGGAGTGGTTAAGAGCGGCGGACTCTAATCCAGTGAACCGGGTTTGTTTCCCCAGTCCTACACATGAAGCCTGCTGGGTGACCTTGGGCTAGTAGTCAGTTCTCTCCGAACTCTCTCAGCCCCACTTATAGGGTTGCCAACCTCAAGGTAGTGGCTGGAGATCTCCCGTTATTACAGCTGATCTCCAGGCGATAGAAATAAGTTCCCCTGGAGAAAATGGCCACTTTGGCAATTGGACTCTATGGCATTGAAGTCCCTCCCCTCTCCAAACCCCGCCCCCCTCAGACTCCACCCCTAAAAATCTCCAGGTAGTTCCCAACCCAGAGCTGGCAACCCTACCGACGTACCTCACAAGGTGTCTGTTGTGGGGAGAGGAAGGGAAGGCGATTGTGAGCCAGTTTGAGTCTCCTTATGATGTCCTATTAGGGAGAGCCAGCATGGTGTAGTAGAATCATAGACTCCTAGAATCATAGAGTTGGAAGGGACCACCAGGGCCATCAAGTCCAACCCCCTGCACAATGCAGGAAATTCACAACTACCTCCCCCCCCACACACCCCTAGTGCCCAGAAGATGGCCAAGATGCCCTCCCTCTCATCATCTGCCTAAGGTCACAGAATCAGCATTGCTGACAGATGGCCATCTAACCTCTTTTTAAAAACCTCCAGGGAAGGAGAGCTTACCACCTCCAAGGAACCGCTGTGTTCCACTGAGGAACCGCTCTGTTAGAAAATTCTTCCTAATGTGGATAAGTGGATAAGAGCGGTGGTTTGGAGAAGTGGACTTTGATCTGGAGAACCGGGTTTGATTCCCCACTCCTCCATGTGAGTGGCAGAGGCTAATCTGGTGAACTGGATTTGGTTGCCCACTCCTACACACGAAGCCAGCTGGGTGCCCTTGGGCTAGTCACACTCTCTCAGCCCCATCTACCTCCCAGGGTGTCTGTTGTGGGGAGGGGAAGGTGATAGTGAGCCAGTTTGATTCTTCCTTAAGTGGGAGAGAAAGTCAACATATAAAAACCAACTTTTCTTCTTCGTCGTCTTCATATCTGATCAGGGACTCTGTGAACTGGGCTAGCAACCTTGTGGCTGGAGACTGAAGTGTAGCCTAGGGAACTACATGGGACAATATGTGCTAAGGCTGCTAGCCTGTCTTGGGCATGGGGTTGACAGGATCTCCCTGGCCACCTGCAGGGCTGGGGGTGGGGTAGGGTTGCCAGCTCCAGGGAGGGAAACTTCTGATTCGGGGATAGGGAGGACAGGGACCTCAGAGGGGTACAATACCATAAACTCCAAACCATCCATTTTCTCCAGAGGTGCTGGTCTTTATAGCCAGGAGGAGTGGTAATTCTGGGGGTTATGTTTGACCTTATGTTTGACATCCCTGAGCTAGTGTTTTTTGGAGGTACCAAAATTTCCCAGAGGTATATGCCCATAGTACGAATGCTCACTCCTTTTCTTTTTTTGCAGTCCAGTGTGGCGCATTTCTCTCCTGGGCTGCTGATGCTTCCTGGACCCGTTTGCATGGCTGACCCCACCGAATCAGTGAATACAAGGATGTCACTAATGAAGGCAACTGATAGTGAAGACAAAGTAGATGCGTTTGCAAACATGTTTGCAAAGAAGTGACACAGAATCATGGAGGAGGAGGCGACGTTTTTCAGAATAGCTGGGGAAATTGAAGCTTGGCTTGGGCTCAGCTCTGGTTTCTCCTCTGCTGATATTCCCAGCTCGGGGTTTCTCAGTTGACTTGTGCACACGATTCCATTAACGAAAGCGAGCCGGCCGCCTTTGCTTTCCGCACTGTGAATATTTCACTCAGCTCCAGGTTTTTTGATCATGCTTCTTTGCTCGAGCAGAGCCTTCGAAAGGCCAGCACCTGCCTTTGCTTTTAACTCCGAGCACAGAAAGAATTAATTCATGATCCATGAAACGCTAAATGCCCGGGTGAACTGGGCTGCCATCCACAGCGCCTCTGGAAGGGAGGTCAGGAATGGCTCTGGGGAAAGTTGCTGACCAGAGCAACTCTCGGCACACACGGGAAACATTATTTCCAAGAGTGCTTGCTCAGGAGAACCTCCTGCTGGGTGGATCTTTTTGAGACACTTTGGGTTGCCAACTCTCCCCTGGTAACTTCCTGGAGATTTGCAGGCAGTATCTGGGGAGGGACTTCAGTTTCTCCTAGACTCCGTGGTATACCATAAAGTATACCTTGGTAGACTGTAGAGTGTGCCCTTGGATGCTGCCATTTTCTCCTGGGGAACTGTTCTCTGTAGTCTGGAGATCAGTTGCAATTCCAGGAGAACTCTAGCCCTCAACTGGAGGTTGGCAACCCTAGTTACTTACCAGATCTCCCGCCTCACTTTATATATTTCTAGGGCCATTCCAGAGGTTGGGGCCACTGAACTTACACAACCAAACACTTAACACACTTGGCAATCCTGTCCAGTCCCATCAGTACTCATCTCTGCCCCATGGAACTCACTGCCACAAGACATGCTGATAGCCACCTGCTCTGACACTTTAAAGGTGTAGTGTAGTGGTTCAGAACGGTGGATTCTAATCTGTAGAACCGGGTTTGATTTCCCACTCCTCGTGAGCGGCGAACTCTAATCTGGCAAACCAGATTGGTTTCTCCACTCCTACACATGAAGCCTGCTGGGTGACCTTGGGCCAGTCACAGCTCTCTCTGAACTCTCTCAGCCCCACCTACCTCACAAGGTGTCTGTTTGGGGAGATGAAAAGAAGGTGATTGTAAGCTGGTTTGAGACTCCTTAAAGGTCATTGTATTCCCTATTACTATGTATGGGTGTGAAAGCTGGTCAGTGAAGAAAGATGATAGGAAGAAAGTAGATTCCTTTGAAATGTGGCATGGGAGGAGAGTGTTACGGATACCGTCGACTGCCCAAAAAAACAAATCAGTGGGTTCTA
The DNA here is from genome assembly GCF_029931775.1 of Euleptes europaea. Lineage (NCBI taxonomy): Eukaryota > Metazoa > Chordata > Lepidosauria > Squamata > Sphaerodactylidae > Euleptes > Euleptes europaea. The sequence goes on along the minus strand of NC_079330.1, from coordinate 25,676,608 downwards.
GATCAAATCAAGCCTGAACTGACCCTAGAAGCTAAAATGACTAAACTGAGGCTATCGTACTTTGGTCACATTATGAGAAGACAAGAGTCACTGGAAAAGACAATCATGCTAGGAAAAGTTGAGGGAAGCAGGATAAGAGGAAGACCCAACAAGAGATGGATTGACTCTATAAAAGAAGCCACAGCCCTCAATTTGCAAGATCTGAGCAAGGCTGTTAAAGATAGAACATTTTGGAGGACATTGATTCATAGGGTCGCTGTGTGTCGGAAGCGACTTGACAACACTTAACACACAAATGTAGAGAAAACCAGACTATAAAAAACCAACTCCTCTTCTTCTTAGAAGAACAGATGGAATGTAGGTCTTTCACGATGGCTACAAAGAACCTCCATGGTCAGAGGCAGTATACCTCCAGCAGATGACAGATACAAACAACAGGGGAAGGGCCGTTTGCCTCCATTCTCTCCCTGGGAACTTTTCAGAAGCATCTGCCCATTGCTGGCAACGGAATACTGGCCTATCTCGGTTTGAGCCAGCAAGGCAAGAAAAAGGTTCTTGACCTGTGCCATTTGGGGGCCCGATATAGATGGATCCTGCCGTGTCCTTCCTCAGCTGGCGAAGACGGAGCCTCCAGGAGTAAGTAAAGCAGGAGCAGACGGGAAGCAGCTGCCTCTGTGAGCCCGGCTCATTTGTTACTGTCAGCCTCCGGCACAGAAAAGCTGCTTCGCAGGCAGAGTTTCCTTTGGAGGAGCGTGGCTTGCGTGAGGATGTCAAACTCAGCTCCAGGACTCTTTGCTGACTCAAGTTGGCCAGCGGCAGCTCTCCCCAGCCCCCTCCCTGCGCACACCCTACTGAGCCCGGGCTGCTGCAAGATGCAAGGCGCCCCCCACCCCAAACACCCCGCCCTTTGCAGCCTCAAAATTGCAGGAGTCCAGCCGGGTTTCTCCTCATTACGCAGCGCCTGAGAATCAAAGCCTATTGTTTTAATTTCTACTCAGTGTTCATTAGGGAAACTACCGAATTTGGCAGCCCCACTGTTTCGAAGTAAACATCCCTGTTTTGGCTTTGCTGGTGTGACTCAAACTCGGGGTTGTTGTTGTTCTATTCTTTGCGCACGACACTATTTTCTGTTGCCTTGTGCTGATCCCCCCCCCTTCTTAAACTTTTAAGCAGCTTTTTGACTCGGTTGTGTATAAATGGCACCCTCACGCACCCCCTTCCCAAAGAAACACGGATCAGGACTGTCAGGGACCAGAGGGCGAAAGGCAAACGTCCCAAGTGCAGACAAGTTGTGAAGCTAACTGGGGCAGCAGCAACTTCTGGGCACTAGCCATGATATGCTGTCATGGGTGTTTCCAGAGGGAAGCAAGGCCAGGACTTTGCTGGGATCCAGTGACTGGCCCTGTACCCAAGAAAGTACTGTAGGGAGGGCTGTGGCTCAGTGGTAGAGCATCTGCTTGGCATGCAGGAGGTCCCAGGTTCAATCCCTGGCATCTCCAGTTAAAACATCAGGTAGTGGGTGATGAAGAAGAGTTGGTTTTTATATGCCAACTTTCTCTACCACTTAAGGGAGAATCAAACCGGCTTACGATCACCTTCCCTTCCCCTCTCCACAAAAGACACCCTGTGAGGTAGGTGGGGATGAGAGAGCTGTGATTAGCCCAAGGTCACCCAGCTGGCCTTATGTGTAGGAATGGGGAAACCAACACGGTTCACCAGATTAGCCCCTGCCGCTCATGTGGAAGAGTGGAGAATCAGACCCGGTTCTCCAGATTAGAGTCCACCGCTCCAAACCATGCTGGCTCCATGCTGATGTGAAAAACCTCTGCCTGAGAGCCTGGAGAGCTGCTGCCAGTCTGAGTAGACAATACTGACCTTGATGGACTGATAGTCTAATTCAGTATAAGGCAGCTATGTGGCTACAAATATAAAGGCAGAGAAGGATTGGCTTGTGGGCCCCACTGCTTCCAGGCTAAGGTGTCTTACCCCCAAACCACAGAGCTGGTGTTGCCATCCACACCTTGTAAATCTGGATTGTGTGTTTCCCCACCCTGGGGACCCCAGGGTTGCTGGAGCCACAACACACATTCTCTGGTCTTTGCCAAGCTAATTTGCATTCTGTTGAAAATCCCATGCAGAGCCATTGGAAGACACGATGGAAACAAAGTTTAATGTAGAAGAAGAAGAGTTGGTTTTTATACACCAACTTTCTCTACCCCTTAAGGAAGAATCAAACCACCTTGCAATCATTTTCCCTTCCCCTCCCCACAACAGACACCCTGTGGGGTAGGTGAGGCTGAGAGAGTGTGATTAGCCCAAGGTCACCCAGCTAGCTTCATGTGTAGGAGTGGGAAAACAAACCCAGTTCACCAGATTAGCATCCTCCGCTCATGTGGAGGAGTGGGGAATCAAACCCGGTTCTCCTGATCAGACTCCTCCGCTCCAAACCACCACTCTTAACCACTACACCATGCTGGCCAATGAGCCTCAGTTGCTCTCAGCTGGTCGGTCTGTGCACTGACTGCTGTGGATATTCCTGGCTATGAGAAAGCGCTCTCGAAGTCGCCATCCAAGGCCTTGGAAAGCGTCTTGGTTTCTCCCTCTGGCTGGAATTCTCTCATCTGCCTCATTTTGACTGTGGACGCTGAGTGCCCAGGAGTGATGGCCGAGCCAAGCCATGTGCCTTCGACTGAGCCGTCCCACATGGAAGATGTTTCTGAGGGTAGCCATGTTAGTCTGCAATAGAACAATTCGATTTGAGTCCAATAGCACCTTAGAGACCATCAAGATAAGAACATAAGAACATAAGGAAAGCCCTGCTGGATCACACCAAAGCCCATCAAGCCCAGCAGTCTGTTCACACAGGGGCCAACCAGGTGCCTCTAGGAAGCCCCCAAACAAGATGACTGCAGCAGTATTATCCTGCCTGTGTTCCAAAGCACCTGATATCATAGACATGCTCCTCTGCTCCTGGAGAGAATAGGGATGCATCATGACTAGTATTTATAAGAATATAAGCCATGCTGGATCAGACGAAGGCCCATCGAGTCCAGCAGTCTGTTCACACAGTGGCCAACCAGGTGTTTCTAGGAAGCCCCCAAACAAGACCACTGCAGCAGCATTATCCTGCCTGTTCCACGGCACCTAATATAATAGGCATGCTCCTCTGATCTTGGAGAAAATAGGTATGCATCATGACTAGTATCCATTTTTACTAGTAGCCATGCCTCTCTTCTCCTCCATGAACATGTCCACTCCCCTCTTCAAGCCTTTCAAGGTGGCAGCCATCACCACATCCTGGGGCAGGGAGGAGTTCCACAATTTAACTATGCATTGCGTAAAGAAATATTTCCTTTTATCCGTTTTGAATCTCTCCCCCTCCAGCTTCAGCAGATGACCCCACGTACTGGTATTATGAGAGAGGAAGAAAAGCTTCTCGCGGTCCACTCTCTCCATACCATGCATAATTTTATAGACCTCGATCACATTTCCCCCTAACCACCTTCTTTCCAGGCTACACAGCCCTAAGCGTTTTAACCACCCCCTGTTCGTGGTATAAGCTTTTGAGCATCAAAACTCTCTTCCTCAGATACGAATCAGAATGGAGATCTCAGAGTCCTTTTAGCCCAGTCTAAAGGTGGGAGGGGAGTTGTAAAGAATGCTTGTAAACAATGCAGAGGGGAAATGCTTGGGGGCAGGAAATTAGCATCTGTAGCGAGATAACAATCCTATGTCCCCATTCAGCCTGGGGGAGGGGGAGTCCGTTGTTCTGAACTTCTGAATGGACTCAAGTCCAGCAATGAAAGCTGTAAGCTTCTCTCCAAAACTAAATTGGCCAATTATGCACGGGAAGTTTTGCCTGGGATTTGCCACTCTTTAGATGCACATTTCCCCCATCCAAATTCTCCAAAGTCAACAATAAGCCCCCATGCAGAGTTTTGAGAATTCGGAGTGGGGGGGAAATGTTCACTGGTTCCCAACCGGGGGTCCGTGGACCCCCAGGGGTCCATGAGAACTAAATTAAGGTCCGCGAAACAAAGTTATAAACCCATAATAAATTAATATTTTCAATTAAAAGTTCTCTATTATAAAAATATATATTCAAATATTATTCTAAGTTTAATGTTTAACTAACAGTTATGATTCAAGTTTATTTTCAAATTCTCGGAATTTTTATTTTGAACCTTGGGGTCCCTGCACTGAAGAAAAAAGTCCTAGTGGTCCCTGGTCAAAAAAAGGTTGGGAACCACAGTGTGGCAAATTCAAGGCAAAACCTCCCATGCCTAAATGGCCACAATGAGAAGACTTGGGGGGGGGGGAAGAGGGTGCTTGCGGGTCACCAGCCTAGCTGGAGTCGCGCAACCGAGAAGTCACGGGCAGCTCCGCTCGTCCGTTTTCCCAAGTCGCGACACTTGTCCAAAGCGTCCAAAAACACACACACACACACCCCAAAACAAAATCCGGTGCGCGTATACTCTCAAGTATACGGCGCTCTAGCAGGTCCTCGGTTCCAGCTCGCATCGTGCCCCGGGGAAAGCCGCTCTATAAGGCAACCTTAGGCTGGCCAGGCTGGCTGGGCCCCAGCCCCCCACCTGCAGCCTGGGGGAAGGAGGGGAGGGGAGGGGGAGAGGAGTGGGGAGCTGCTCCCCCAGAACTGTTGGAAGGATCCCGGAGTTCACGTACGAGGAGAAAGGCAACGCTTGAAAGGCAATGTTCAAAACGGAGTCTGCCAGGAGGGCTGGGCAGGGGGAGGGAGGGGGCTGCTTGCAGACTGGCAGCCGCTTCGCGGGGATGGGGGGGGGGGGGCTCGTTTCCCGCCGCCAGCCTTTGAAACTGCCTTCCAAAGCGAAACCCCGGGGCCAAGATGGCTTCGCAAAAAAAGAAAAAAACAGCCCCCCTTGCTGAGCGCTGCAAACAGAGAGATCCCGGCGCAGCCAGCCGTGCGAGCCCCACCGCCCCCCCCCCTGCACCGGAGGGAAGCAGCCGTCAATCTGGGCAGGCCTGTAGTTGTGGAAACCGCTCTCTCCCCCCCTCCCCAGATCTCTCCCACCCCCTACCCCTTGTGCCCAATCTGCCTGCTTTTTGAAGATCAAGGAGTCTGCAAACAGCCGTCTGCCAGCAAAGGAGCCGGGAAACCAACAAGCCGTGGGGCCAGCCGAGTCCCTGTTCAGCGGGAAGGCAGGCGGAGGAGAAACCCACACGCGGCGTGTGGGTTTAAGGAGAGCGGCTCGGTTGCCGCCGCTTGCCGGAGGCCCGCAGTTCTCCTTCGCGGTTTCGGATCGGGCGAGGGTTGCCAACCTCCAGGTGCCGCAAAAAACAAAACAACTTATGGTCTAATAAATGATAATACTCTACCAGTTATGTGAATGCAAAGAAGAACTCTTTATCTAACTGGTTTCCACAACATGTATTAATTCCAATTTATGATTGCATAAGTGCAAAAAAGTACAATAGCATCTCCCTCTTGCATAATACTAGAACGCGGGGTCATCTGTTGGAGCTGGAGAGTGACAGATTCAAAACAGATAAGAGGAAGTATTTTTTCACACAACGCATAGTTAAACTGTGGAACTCCCTGCCCCAGGATGTGGTGATGGCTGCCAACTTGGAAGGCTTTAAGAGGGGAGGGGACATGTTCATGGAGGAGAGGGGTATTCATGGCTATTAGTAAAAATGGATACTTGTCATGCTGCATGCCTATTCTCTCTAGTATCACAGGAGCATGCCTATTATATTAGGTGCTGTGGAACACAGGCAGGATGGTGCTGCTGCAGCCATCTTGTTTATGGCTTCCCAGAGGCACCTGGTTGGCCACGGTGTGAACAGACTGCTGGACTTGATGGGCCTTGGTCTGATCCAGCAGGGCCTTTCTTATGTTCTTACGTTCTTACAATATTGACAGTGGAATTTCAATTGCAATAAATTGCACAATTTTAATATAAGTCAAATGTACACTTTCAATATTTGGATAAAGCTCCTTGTCCTGCAGCCACCCAAGGATATCTTGGGTTGATGAAGCCTGAATAGGCGAAATGGGTAGAAAATACCGGAAACCCATCTTTTTGGGAATCCAGTGGAATCTTTGGTGCAATGAGCAACTATATGTACATTTGACTTATATTCAAAATTGTGCAATTTATTGCAATTGAAATTCCACTATCAATATTGTATCCTGCTATTGTACTTTTGTACTTATGCAATCATAAATTGGAATTAATATATGTTGTTTAAACTAGTTAGATACATAATTCTTATTTGAATTCACATAACTGGTAGATTATTATCATTTATTAGACCATAAGTGCTTTTTTTTTGTTGCAGTACTCCCAATTTTCAACACAAAGCGTATTTTGAATACCAACCTCCAGGCGCTGGCTGGAGATCTCCTGCTATTGCAACTGATCTCCAGCCGATAGAGAGCAGTTCCCCTGGAGAAAACGGCCACTTTGGCCATTGGACTCTATGGCATTGAAGTCCCTCCCCTCCCCAAACCCCGCCATCCTCAGCCTCCCCAAAATCTCCAGGTAGTTCCTAACCCGGAGCTGGCAACCCTAGGAGTAGCCTAGGCCTAGGGTTGCCAACTTCCAGGTACTTTAAAGGATAACAGCAAGCACTGATGGCACACAACTTATATTTATATAAGCACAATCCTATCTAAGCATAAAACGATATACAGAAAATCCCGAAATCTGTAGATGTAAACACAGTACAAATCATACCAAGAGGCAAAGCGGCTCCAATGGACTCGGAGAGAAAGCGAGCTCCAAAAAAACAAATGGAAAACCCAGACTGGATTTTCTGTTTCTTTTTTTGGAGCTCGCTTTCTCTCCGAGTCCATTGGAGCCACTTCGCCTCTTGGTGTGATTTGTACTGTGTTTACATCTACAGATTTCGGGATTTTCTGTATATCGTTATATGCTTAGATAGGATTGTGCTTATATAAATATAAATTGTGTGCCATCAGTGCTTGCTGTTATCCTTTAAACTTCCTACTTAAGCACGAGGTTTGTGTTTAACTTCCAGGTACTAGCTGGAGATCTGCTATTGCAACAGATCTCCAGCTGATAGAGATCAGTTCCCCTGTCGAAAACGGCCGCTTTGGCCATCAGACTCTATGGCACTGAAGTCCCTCCCCTCCCCAAAGCCTGCCCTCTTCAGGCTCCGCCCCCAAACCTCCCACTGGTGGCGAAGAGGGACCTGGCAACCCTCGATCAGGCACCAGGAGCAGCACCTTTTCAACTGGGAGGGCGCAGCTGGATTGGACCAGGGCAAGACCACGCAGGCCGGGACAGCAGCCACGTGACACAACTACTGCTGGGAAGTTGCCCAGCAGGGAGGGAAGGCAGCAGCTCTCCCCAGCAGCCCGGGCAGAGGTAGACTGCTGCTGCGCATGGAGGTTTCGGTGAACCGAAAGCCTCTGGTAGACCTTTCCTCCTTTCTCAAAACTTTTGGGACACAACCATCTTCTGGCCCCTGCCCGTTAGTGGGAGCAGAATGCATCGTTGCAGTTCGGGGGCTGAATCTAGCAGGGGAGGGGAGCAAAAGGAAAATGCAGGTTAGCTGTGGACCTTTGTGCCCATCAGAAGTTTTTTTTAAAGACATAAAGCTTCAAATAAAAACTTAACCAGATGAAAATGCAAAGCAGGGGTGGGGATGGAGCCAGCCCACCTGAAGCAAGGGGTGCAAAGAGGACATCAGGGCTGGATTGGGAGCGAGTGAGGGTTTGAGGGGTGAAAACAGAGAGAAGCTGAGCTAACTTAAAAAATTTTTTTTGCCGTCAAGTCACAGCTGATTTATGGCGACCCCATAAGGTTTTCAAGGCAAGGGACATTCGGAAGTTGTTTGCCATTGCCTGCCTCTGTGTCACGCCCCTGGCATTCCTTGGAGGTCTCCCATCCAAATACTAGCCATGGTCAGGACTGAGAGTGTGTGACTGGCCCAGGCCATCCAGCAACTACACATCTTCGCCACCGGTGGGAGGTTTTTGGGGTGGAGCCTGAGGAGGGCGGGGTTTGGGGAGGGGAGGGACTTCAATGCCATAGAGTCCAATTGCCAAAGCAGCCATTTTCTCCAGGTTAACTGATCAGTTGGAATAGCAGGAGATCTCCAGCTAGTACCTGGAGGTTGGCAACCCTATTCCCCATAGTGCAGGGGGTAGGGTTGACAGGGAGACCTCTCACCAGCAGCCCCCACCTCCCACTGCCACTCAGTAGCATAGCAGGGAGAAAATGCAGGGGAAACCGGCATTGCTCCAATCAACCCAGAAGTGACATCATCCTGTTGAGATGACGCTCTAGGATTCCACTGAAATGAAGCATCACGCTCACAATGATGTCATTTCCAGCTTTGCGCAGGAAATGGCATCATTCTGTCTGAGTGAGGTCAGCTTGCACTTCCACACCCACCTGAGCCTCCTGCCGGTGACTGGCACACATCTATCTTAGCAGAGGGGCAGGAAGGTCCCTGCAGTGTGGGAGAGGAGGTGTCTATGGCTTCTATGCAGTGCAGGGTGAGAGGAGGGCAGGCAGCGGCTTCCCCTTGGTGCAGAGAGGAGGGAAGAATCATTTGCCTGAGTGTGTGTAAAGTGCCCTCAAGTCGCAGCCGACTTATAGAGACCCCATGAATACATGAAGCTGCCTTCTACTGACTCAGAACCTCGGTCCATCAAAGTCAGTATTGTCTACTCAGACCGGCAGCAGCTCTCCAGGGTCTCAGGCTGGGGTCTTTCACATCACCTATTTGCCTAGTCCCTTTAACTGGAGATGCCAGGGATTGAACCTGGGACCTTCTGCATGCTGAGCAGATGCTCTGCCACAGACCTCAGCAAGGGGCTTTCAAGGCAAGTGATTGAGAAGAGGCGGTTTGCCGTTGCCTTCCTCTGCAGAGAGTTCCTTGGAGGTTGCCCTTCCAAGTACCGACCCTGCTTAGCTTCCAAGATCTGAAGGCTGGGCTATACCACGCTGCCTTCCCTTCAATCAGTTGCCTAAGGTAAAGGTAAAGGTCCCCTGTGCAAGCACCAGGTCATTCCTGATCCATGGGGTGACGTCACATCCCGACGTTTTCTAGGCAGACTTTGTTTACGAGGTGGTTTGCCAGTGCCTTCCCCAGTCATCTTCCCTTTACCCCCAGCAAGCTGGGTACTCATTTTACCGACCTCAGAAGGATGGAAGGCTGAGTCGACCTTGAGCCGGCTACCTGAAACCGACTTCCGTCGGGATCGAACTCAGGTCGTGAGCAGAGCTTTTGACTGCAGTACTGCAGCTTAACACTCTGCGCCACGGGGCTCCTACATTAAGAGTTTGAAAACGTTATAAAAAATAATCAGTTGCCTAGGGTGCCCAAAATCCTTGGTCTCTGCTTGCACTTCCAGTGCTGAAAGGCAGAGGGGATGCTGCCTCTCCTCCCACCCCGGCAAGGGGCCTGTGGGCTGTCTCCCTTGCGCTCCCCCGTCTGCCCATAAATCTAGAGAAAGATGGAATGAGTCGACGGAGGCAGCGGACGGATCCCCAGCCTGCGGTGCCCCTTACCGTGTTATCCCCGACCCTTTAAATTAACGCCAGGCAGCTTCAGAGGCAGCCAGAAATCAGTTTCCTAAGGACGCCGGCAAGGGTCAGGAGATCCTGCCACGGCACCCGGTAAAAATGAAATACAGCCCGTCTTGGCGCTGGCGAGATTGATGAGGCTACAGCTGGGCAGGCAAGCACAGAGATGTGCCTGGCGAGAAATCTGAGGCGGGGATGGCACACAGCACACCGGGAAAGCAGGCGGAGAAATGCTCGTGGCTGTGGGGTGAGGGTCCTGGGGCCGCCCCCCACCAAGCATCTGGTGGTCCAACCAGCCGGCGCCCTTTGCCAAGGGAGAGTCCAATTGAAAGGGGCGCATTTTAATAATTGCTTCGGTCCAGAGGGTCTTGGACCCCGGTGTGTTATCAGAACAAATAACGGTGCTGGAAATAATTAGTCACAGAAGGGTCTTCTCGCAAGTCAGGTGCTCTGCCTTCCCCTCAGCACTCCTAGAGGGTAGATATAAAAAAATTTCCCCATTTCAGAGAGATTATGCCAGTGTAGTATATGGCAAAGCTTCTTAAACTGTGGGTCGCGACCCCACATGGGGTCACATAACTGAATGTGGGGGTCGCGAAAAACCTGGCAACAGTAAATGGTAAAATTATATGTATACCAAAGAATTGTTTTAAAATGAATTTCTTTATGATTTATTATCAGTAAATGTTAGAAGAAGAAGAAGAAGAAGAAGAAGCAGCTGTTTTTTATATGCCAACTTTCTCTACCACTTAAGGGAAACTCAAACGGGCTTACAATTGAAATGCCTAGTTGTCTTATAGAGTCCAATGAAGACAACTAGGAGGAGGTTAACGGAACAGTTCTTTATTTAGCTAAGTAAAGACTCTGGGGTGAAATAACCCACAAAATAAGATGCAGAGTTACTCACCAGAGAAACAAAGGAAAGTCAGTATCATTTATGCATTCACATGGGGCAGGCCAATGGCTGCTGACAAGCAGATTGATACACAAAAGCACCAATGCACATTAAGTGTCCACCCCACTCCAACCAGCACAACCTATAGACATTGGCTGGAGGCGTCACTTAGTGAGTGCCTGATCTTGTGAGCTTGGTAAGCAGAAACCACATTCCTGAAGATGAACATAACCCAGAGCTCTCTGCTGGCGCGAGGCGGTGCCAGACACAGAACCATGACCCGTTGGTTCATGGCTCCCGGATGCCAACTTCCCAAAGCTTCCATGTGTGTGCGTATGAATACACAGTATTCCAAACCAGCTCCTATACTTTAGGCCTAGCATTTCCATAAGAGCAATTATGCAAACTGAACACAAAAGCATACATTCGAATAATAATGATGATCACAGGCACTACACAATCCCCTTCCCTTCCCCTCCCCACAACAGACACCCTGTGAGTCAGGTGGGGCTGAGAGAGCTCTAACAGAGCTGTAACTTGCCCAAGGTCACCCAGCTGGCCTCGTGTGTAGGAGTGGGGAAACAAATCCAGTTCACCAGAGTAGCCTCTGCTGCTCATATGGAAGAGTGGGGAATCAAACCCGGTTCTCCAGACCAGAGTCCACCGCTCCAAACCACCGCTCTTAACCACTACACCATGCTGGCACTTGTTGTATACCTATTTTATTTACCTATATACCTGGGGTCACGTAAAAATTTCTCAGGTGAAAAGGGGTCACAAGTGGGAAAAATTTAAGAAGCCCTGGGATAGGGGATGTAGAAACCATGGAGCATATTCTCATCCGCTGCCCTTACTATGAAGAGATTCGTGGCAAATATATTCGGCCTTGGACTAACAGGCTCCCAGATGATTCGGAGTCGGAGAGGGCCAGGAAGCTGCTCTCGGATGAAAATCTAAGGATTTCTGTTGACACCGGTTCACCAGATTAGCGTTACCACTCATGTGGAGGAGTGGGGAGTCAAACCCGGTTCTCCAGATCAGAGTCCACCGCTCCGAACCACCGCTCTTAACCACGACACCACGTCGGTATGCCGAAGCAGATTTTGGCTTATCTTTTCTCCCCTTCCTGCTAACAGTCAGGCTGATGCTGAATCCAGAGCCGTGGACTTGGCCAGCTTCTCAGAAGGGTTAGAGGAGGCTACGAGGTTTAGCAGTGACTTGTTGTTAGCCATGACAGCTGATCAGCCAAGACAGGGTGGTGAGCAGATGCCAAAGAGCGTCAGTGCCCTTTTCCCCTCAGGGAACTCTGCCATCCTGATTTTTCTCTCCCGAGACATCCCCCGGGTGTGGAAATGGCCTCGCCACTGTGTTACACAAGCCCTCGAGAAAACCCAAAGCATACCGCATGTTTAGGGTTGCCAACCTCCAGGTAATCAAACAAAAAGGCACCCCTGTGCCTATACCTTGTAGGTTAGGAGATCAGCACAGGAAATAGGACACAAATTTGCAAAAATCTATTTGTGATTATAACATAGATGACATATTACAATACAGTGTACATATCACCAAACACAATTCAGTGTGCTATCCTACTATATACATATTTACAAAACATGTATGATGCAAATACTATGCAGTGCACAAAAATTGTGTTATTCTGGGTATGAAGAGTATAATTCTTGCTGGATATCCAAATAATGGTATAGTCCGTATATAGTAGGATAGCACACTGAATTGTGTTTGGTGATATGTACACTGTTTTGTAATGTGTCATGTATGTTATAATCACAAATAGATTTTTGCAAATTTGTATCCTATTTCCTGTACTGATTTCCTAACCTCCAGGTTAGGAACCTCCTGCTATTACAACTGATCTCGGTTGTAGAGATCAGTTCCCCTGGAGAAAACGGCCGCTTTGGCCATTGGGCTCTATGGCATTGAAGTCCCTCCCCTCCCCAAACCCTGCCCTCTTCAGGCTCCGCCCCAAAAACCTCCCACCGGTGGTGAAGACGGACCTGGCAACCCCATGCATGTTGCGAGGGACGACTGGCAGAGGCAAGCAAGTCCTCTCGCAGAGACGCATCTCCGCGTTTTCTCCAAGTGCATTTTTTGAAACTGGCTGCTCCATTCTGATCCTCTTCTGCCAGGGGAGACTGGGTGGGCACAGCTTTTCACATGGCATGTGTATGTGTGTGAAAGCTTCCACAAGCTGCCAGGCCCTCTGCTTATCTTTACACCAGTGTGGTGTAGTGGTTAAGATCGGCGATGTGGAGTGGTGGGCTTTAATCTGGAGAACTCCTCCACGTGAGCATCAGAGGCTAATCTGGTGAACCGGGTTGGTTTCCCTGCTCCTCCACATGAAGCCAGCTGGGTGACCTTGGGCTAGTTACAGCTCTGTTAGAGCTCTCTCAGCCCCACCTACCTCTCACAGGGTGTCTGTGTGGGGAGGGGAAGGGAAGGCGGTTGTAAGCCGGTTTGAGTCTCCCTTAAGTGGTAGAGAAAATCGGCATATAAAAACCAACTCTTCTTCTTCTTTGCAAAAGGGGGCAGGAGCTCTGACACCCTCTAATTGCAGCTGCATCTCCAGCGAGCACTTCTGACTCCAAGGAAAGAGCCTTGATAGCAGATGGCAGGGCGGCAGCCATGGAAAAGCAGGCGCGATTCGTGCAGAAGGAGAGGCCCCTTTTATGTCCTTGTTCTGCAGGCATTGTGGCGGTGGGGGGGGGGGAGAATCTGCCCCATTTGTAAGTGGGTGCAAGCCCTCTCCTTGCTATCAGGCAGAAGCAGCTTCTTCCTCCGTCCAGAAAGACGGCAAAGTACAATTTCAAAGCAGAGAGGACGGTGCTCTTTGACAGAGCGTCTAATTGCCCACTGGCCCAGCTCCCAAGGGACGGCCTGGGTTCTTTCCATCGCTCAGAACGGAGACTGTCTGTCTCCAGGCAAAGATCTTTGCAGGCACAATTTATTGAGGATCTGGAGGAGGAAACCCTGTGTAAGCATGCCTGCGCTCTCCGGGATTGTGGTAGAAAGCGTTTACTTTTCAAAGTTCTTTTTTCCAGCAGTCTCTGGGAAATTAAGTCTGCAAACAAGGCTACCGACCTTAAAGTGGGGCCTGAAGTTCTCCCGTAATTACAATTGATCTCTGGACGTCAGAGACCAGTTCTCTTGGAAGAAACGGCAGCTTTGGAAGGCGAACTCTATAGTGTGCCAGAGAATCTAAGAGAAACATTAGCCGTAGAGTGGCCATGTAAGAAGAGCCTTGCTGGATCAGACGAGTGGTCTGTCTAGTCCAGCAAGCTTTTTCAGAGTGGCCAACTGGTTTCCCTGCAGGGCCAACAGACAGCACAGATAGGGTTGCCAACCTCCAGGTACTAGCTGGAGATCTCCTGCTATTACAACTGATCTCCAGCCGATAGTGATCAGTTCACCTGGAGAAAATGGCCGCTTGAAGTCCCTCCCCTCCCCCAAACCCCACCCTCCTCAGGCTGTGCAACAAAAACCTCCCCCCAGTGGCAAAGAGGGACCTGGCAACCCTCGGCATAGAAGTCAGTAATGATGCTCCTCGCACTAGTATTCAGACATTGGCTGCCTCTGAATATGGAAGTTCTCTTTACGCTTCATGGCTCAAAGCCATTAATAGACCTCTCCTCCATTAATCTGTCTAACCCAGAGGTCCCCAACATGGTACCCATGGGAGCCATGGTGCCCCCCAACACCATTTCTGGTGCCCACCAAGTTAGGGTTGCCAACCTCCAGGTAATAGTCAAAGAACACAGTTGTAGGCCAATATTAACACAGTCAATCTCTGTATTATAACATCAGTTAGTATTTGTATTATAACATACTATATATAGTAACCCAATTATTATATATATAGTACAGTGTGTGTATATATATATATAATACAAATACTAACTGATGTTATAATATAGAGATTGTCTGTGTTAATATTGGCCTACAACTGTGTTCTTTGACTACTACTCATAATTACAGTTGAGTTTACTATATTGAATACAACCTCCAGGTAATAGCAGAAGATCTCCTGCTATGACAACTCATCTCCAGCCGATAGAGATCAGTTCCCCTGCAGAAAATGGCCGCTTTGGCCATTAGACTCTATGGCATTGAAGTCCCTTCCCTCCCCAAACTCCGCCCTCCTCAGGTTCCGCCCCAAAAACCTCCCGCCGGTGGCAAAGAGGGACCTGGCAACCCTACGCCAAGTGTTTTTAGGAAGTAGGCGGGGTCAGGTAGGGCTTTTGCCCAGCAAGCCTTCCGATCAGCTACTGGAGATTTGCTTTGCTGTGCAGATTTTTTTTTAAATGTCGCTTTGGCAGCGGCTGACACATCAGCGCAAGGATTTGAACTCTATTACTGAAGTTACGCTGCGGCAATCATTTGGTGGCTGGCTCCGCCTCCTGTGGCAGCCATTCTGTTGTTGTGCCAACCGTGCTATGTCAGACTTCCAAATGTGCCCGCAGGCTCAGAAAGGTTAGGGACCCCTGGTCTCACCCGCTTCTAAAGCCAAACATGCTCATGGCTATCACTACATCCGCTGGCAGTGAATCCCCCAATTAGTAAAGTAGTGAGCCAGCATGGCATAGTGGTTAAGAGCAGCACACTCTGATCTGGTGAACTGGGATGGTTTCCCCACTCCTCTACACGAAGCCTGCCGAGTGACCTTGGGCCAGTCACAGTTCTCTCTGAACTCTCTCAGCCCCACCTACCTCACAAGGTGTTTGTTGTGGGGAGGGGAAGGGAAGGTGATCTTAAGCCCCTTAAAGGTAGAGAAAAGAGGGGTATAAGAAACAACTCTTATTATTCAAACTCTTCTTCCTCTTCTGTTTTGTCTGTTCTGAATCTATTTCCCAACAATTTCATAGGGTGCTACCCGAGTTCTAGTATTATGGGAGAAGGAGAAGAAGAGTAGGTTTTTCTATGCTGACTTTCTCTAACACTTAAGGGAGAATCAAACCGGCTTACAATCGCCTTCCCTTTCCCTCCCCTCCCCACAACAGACACCCTGTGAGGTAGGTGGGGCTGAGAAAGTGTGACTAGCCCAAGGTCACCCAGCAGGCTGCCTGTGGAGGTGTGGGGAAACCAACCCGGTTCATCAGATTAGCGTCCACCACTCACGTGGAGGAGTGGGGAATCAAACCCAGTTCTCCAGTTCAGAGTCCACCGCTCCAAACCACCGCTCTTAACCACTACACCCTGCTGGCTCTCAGATAGTGAAACCAAGTAGGGTTGTGAAAAGTTCCAGGAGAATCTCAAAATTCTCCTGGAGCTTTTCACAACCCTACTTGGTTTTCACTATCCTGAATAATTTTGTGTAATCTGCAAACATGGCCACTACGCTCCCCACCCCCATTTCTACATCAATTATGAACAAATTAAATAGCACCAGCCAAAATCCCAATCCTTGTGGGATCCTGCTGCTCGTTTCCATCTATTACACGAACGGTCCATTTATTCCTACTCTGATTCCTGCCATTTAATTGATTTTTAATCCACGAGAGGTCCTCTCTTCTGATCCCACAACTGCTAAGCTTACTCCCACAACTGCTAAGCTTACTTTGGTGAGGTATTTTGTTAAAAGCCTTTTGAAAGTCCACATGTATAATGTCTACTGGGTCACCATTATCTACGTACCTGTTGACCACCTCAAAGAACTACAAAAGTTTGGTGAGGCAGGACTTCCCTTTGTAGAAGCCATGTTGAGCTTAATAATTGTATTTAATAAATAACGGTTTCTATTAATGTACCTGGAACACAGGTTAGGCTAACTGGCCTGTAATTTCCTGGATGCCCTCTGGGCTTCTTTATAAAAACTGGTACGGAGGCCAATCTCAGCAACGAGTTACATATACTGGTGAGCAGAGCAACAATTTCACGTTTGAGGGGCTGTGGCTCAGTGGTAGAGCATCTGCTTAACATGCAGAAGGTCCCAGGTTCAATCCCCGGCATCTCCAGTTAAAGGGACGAGGCAAGTAGGTGATGTGAAAGACCTCCGCCTGAGACCCTGGAGAACCATGAAGAGGGGCCATGGCTTAATAGTAGAGCATCTGTTTGGCATGCGGAAGGTCCCAGGTTCAACGCCCGGCATCTCCAGTTAAAGGGACTAGGCAAGTAGGTGATGTGAAAGACCTCCGCCTGAGACCCTGGAGAGTCGCTGCCGGTCTGAGTAGACAATACTGACTTTGATGGGCCGAGGGTCTGATTCAGGCAGCTTCATGTGTTCGCGTGTTCATTTGCGCTCCATTCAGAATCCTTGGTGTATGCCTTCTGGAATTGGGAGCTTATTCACGTTCAGTTGGCCTAGTAGCCCTAGAACTTAGTCATAGCAATTCATCTCAGTTCTTTAGTCTCCCCTCTCAAAAACAGCTGCTCTGCTTTGGGAATGTGCCCCCTCTCCCCATATTCCTTACGCAACCATTTTATTTGTTTGTCGCCCAAAGGCCGAACTAGCTCCCTGGCCAGTTTCCTGTTCTTCATATAGCAGAAGAAATTATTCTTGTTCGAATTAACATTTTTAGCAATCCGCACTTCAAATTTTCTTTTTGCTTGCCTAATTCTCAGGAGCCCCATAGCGCAGAGTGGTAAGCGGCAGTTCTGCAGTCAAAAAGCTCTGCTCTCGACCTGAGTTCGATCCCGATTGAAGTCAGAGCCAGGCACCCGGCTCAAGGTTGACTCTGCCTTCCATCCTTCTGAGGTCGGTAAAATGAGTACCCAGCTTGCTGGGGGTAAAGGAAGATTCCCTGTTGTAGTTTTAAAAGAAGCAGTGGGGAGAGGGAGGCTTGTTTAGATCAGGAAAATGGAGCTGTGACTGTTTCCTGCTATGCCCTGCCTGTCTTCCTCCCCTTCCAAGGCCCAGGACAGGAAGGAACAGCTTTGGTCAAGGAACCAGTGTAAGCAGTGTAAGCAGTGAGAGCCAGTGTGGTGTAATGGTTAAGAGTGGTGGTTTGGAGTGGTGGAGTCTGATCTAGAGAACCGGGTTGGTTTCCCCACTCCTCCACGTTAAGCCAGCTAGCTGACCTTGGGCTAGTCACATTCTCTCAGCCCCACCTACCTCACAGGGTGTCTGTTGTGGGTAGGGGAAGGGAAGGTGATCGTAAACCGGTTTGAGTCTCCCTTAAGTGGTAGAGAAAGTCAGCATAGAAAAACAAGCTCTTCTTCTTCTCCCCCCCCTAAACCAATACCTCCCCCCCCCCTTTAAGGCTAAACTGCAAGCTGGAGGAATCCAATCATGTCTCCCCAGTGTAACGTGTAATTTGACCCAGTCGCCATCACTCCACTTTGTGATGTTGAGTTCTGCAAATTAATTACACTCAGAGTAAAGGAGAGCTTCCTTTTGTGTGTCCTGAATTGACTGCCCATCAATTTCACCAGGCCAAGAAAAGAAGAGTGAAAAGAAAATCCCTACGCCCTGTGACCACACTGAGATTTAGCTCACCCCCCTGCACTTTCCCCAGCTACACCACATCTTTTTATATCCTTTTTGAATTTACACCCATTATTGCGAGCTCTATTCTCTGTACTTGTTGGCAGCAGAGGATAGGACTCACAGTAAAGGTGAAAGGTAGAGGTTTAAGCACCGCATCTTTACTGACCTACGGGGTGATGTCACATCATGATGTTTCCTAGGCAGACTTTGTTTTACAGGGTGGTTTGCCAGTGCCTTCCCCAGTCATCTTCCCTTTACCCCCAGCAAGCTGGGTACTCATTTGACCAACCTCGGAAGGGTGGAAGGCTGGGTCAACCTTGAGCCGGCCACCTGCAACCAATTTCCATCAGGATCGAACTCAGGTCGTGAGCAGAGCTTGGACTGCAGTACTGCAGCTTACCACTCTGTGCCACGAGGCTCCTCCAGCAGAGGATAGGACTCACAATAATGGTAAAAGGTTTAAGCACAGTGTTTTTACTGGCCCAGGGGGTGATGTCACATCATGACTTTTACTAGGCAGACTTTTCTGGGGTGGTTTGCCAATGCCTTCCCCTATCATCTACACTTTACCCCCAGCAAGCTGGGTACTCATTTTACTGACCTCGGAAGGATGGAAGGCTGAGTCAACCTTGAGCCGGCTACCTGAAACCCACTTCCGTTGGGATTGAACTCAGGTCGTGAGCACAGCTTTGACTGCAGTACTGTACTTACCACTCTGTGCCACAGGGCTCTTTTTAGGACTCACAACAATGGATATAAATTATGAGCAGAAAGGTTCCGGCTGGACATTAGGGGAATTTTTTTTTTACAGGAAGAGTAGTTCAGTAGTGGAATCAGCTGCCTAGGGAGGCGGTGGGCTCCCCCTCTCTGGCAGACTTCAAGCAGCGGCAGGCAAACACTTGTCAGGGATGCTTTAGACTGATCCTGCATTGAGCAGGAGGTTGGACTAGATGGCCTGTATGGCCCCTTCCAACAATATGATTCTTTTGGAGACGGAGTGACAGGACTGTTGCAACCAAGACCAGAGAGAAAGTTATGGGCTCAGGATCAGGGCCACACATAAAAATACCCACCTCAGCCTTGACACATTTAAGGGTTGCAGGGAGTAGCTCCTTCTTGGCAACTGCGGTTTCTGTTTGAGGAAGGTTGCTGTTTGACCCCCAGGCTTGCACAGTTCAAGCCTCAGGGAGCTTTGGCTGGCTGTATTATCTTTGAGCTCCCCCTCCCTCCAGATAATGGGGCCCGTCTATTTTGAGAGAACCTGTTTTGCTTCCATCTGCGAGGGGCAAAAGGAGATATTCAAGAGTGAGCTGGAGCCGGAGGTGGTGTCGGGCCTGGGAGTCAGGATGCTGGTATGTATTTATTTGGAAGGCACACCTTGGAAGGTGAATTTTGCAAGAACAAAATGCCAGTCCAGCACAGTGAGGGGTTAAAGCAACCAGAGGAAACAGGGGGAGGTGAGGTTAATAAGGAAGCTGGGTCAGGGCGAAAGCAAACAGAACCTGCAAGGGAAAAGAGGTGTATTATGGGGGGGGGGGGCAGACCTGGATATTGCCCTGACTGGGATAGCTCAGCCAAACCCAATTTTATCAGATCTCAGAAGAAGAAGAGTTGGTTTTTATACCCCGCTTTTCTCTGCTGAAAGGAGTCTCAGAGTGGCGAAGAAGAAGAAGAGTTGGTTTTTATATGCTGTCTTTCTCTACCTCTTAAGGGAGAATCAAACCGGCTTACCTTACCTTCCCCTCCCCACAACAGACACCCTGTGAGGTAGGTGGAGCTGAGAGAGTGTGACTAGCCCAAGGTCAGCCAGCTTGAGTGTTTATTTGTAATTGCTGGCTGTCGGATTGATTTGCTTTCTGTTTATTTATACTGTTAGTTGCTGAGTGTCAGGCAGGGACAACAGCTCTGTGGGGAAAGGGGGGGAGTAGAACTGCCATCAGGCTCTTTGAGAATGCGCATGTGTGATTATACTGCAGTGGGTTGTACCGTTTCGGTACTCGGAAAGTGGCCTGCTGAACTGACTCGACTTATTCAGCGTGGTTTAGTGGTTAAGAGCGGTGGTTAGGAGCAAAGGACTCTAATCTGGAGAACCGGGTTGGTTTCCCCACTCCTCCACATGAAGCCAGCTGGGTGACCTTGGGCTTGTTACAGCTCTCTTAGAGCTCTCTCAGCCCTGCCTACCTCGCAATGTGTCTGATGTGGGGAGGGGAGGGGAGGTGATTGTAAGCCGGTTTGTGACTCCTTAAAGGTAGAGAAAATCAGGGTATAAAAACCAACTCCTCCTCCTCCTCCTCCTCTTCTTCTTCTTCTTCTTCTTCTTCTTCTTCATCATCATCATCATCGACAGCAAACTGATTGTTTCCCAAGCTGCTCCTTCTTCATGACCAGCAAAGAGCTGGTGAGCTGAACCAGTGGATGTTCAAGTATCCCAATTCTGGACTGACTCTGAACAGATTTGCAAGTGAGACGTTGAAGGAAGGTGGACTGGATCGGTACCCAAATACTGAGATTACTGATACAAAAAAAAGCACTATCATGTTAAAAATGTAGGGTGGGGCTGGCAGGTTGTCCCTGGGAGCCCCATCTAAGGTTGCCAGCTCCAGGTTGGGAAATACCTGGAGATTTTGGGGTGGGTCCTGGGGAGGGTGGGGTTTGGAGAGGGGAAGGACTTCAATGCCATAGAGTCCAACCGCCAAAGCGGCCGTTTTCTCCAGGGGAACTGATCTCTGTCGCCTGGAGATCAGTTGTAATAGCGGGAGATCTCTAGCCACCACCTGGAGGTTGGCAACCCTAGCCCCAGTGTTTGGCCTCAGGGTTAGCTCAGCCGCTGTCAGTTGATGCTGGATTTTCACTTGCCAGGGATTTCGCCCGCTTAATTTCTGAATGGCACAGTGTTTGTTTATGCCAGTCTGGGCAATTTTAGCTCTTGTTTTCCTGAGCTGTTTACCAACGTGGTTTGCTGTAAGCCCAGGTTAATCATCCTCTCTTTCCCCCCCCCTTTCCCCCGCAATCAAAGCAAACTCGTCTGCTCGTTTCCAAAATTAAAAGCAGATTGCTGCCCTTTGTGCCTGGGTGTCACTCTAAATAAGATTGATTCCTTCGCCGTCATGTCAGGCACAGTGGATTTAAATGGATTGGTCTGGATTGCAGGACGGAACTGGTCTCTCTCCCTCTCCTCCCCCCACCCTTATTGATCCCTGTAAGTCTTTAATTCACCAAAGGCCCATCAACGTCCTCAGGTGAAAGATTGTCAGGCTCAATATTAATTATCATAATGAAGCCGGCTCAGCAAAGGCGCTTGGCTTCCAGCCCTCTGCTGTTTCACACACAGCAGTGGCTGCAAAGGAGAGAAAGCGAGATAGCCGGAGCAGCCTGGAGGCCTCGTAGGACTTTGGTAGGTGCATGGAAGAGGGAATTTGGGGGGCACTACAGCCTATCCTGCCCACATAAGATAAGCTGCATCTCTTCTATCATGATTATTAAGTGCCGTCATCACAACCGACTCACGGCAACCCCTCATGGGGTTTTCAAGGCAAGAGATAAACATGAACACATGAAGCTGCCTTCTACTGAATCAGACCCTTGGTCCATCAAAGTCAGGATTGTCCCTGTGCTGGGAAATGCAAGGGTAGTTGTTCAGGCCTCCTTCCTCACTCCATCTCATCTCTTCTAAGAACTGCTGAAAGCAAAAGGCCGAGGAGGGAACAAGCCGATTAGAGCTGAGGTTCTGGCGAGGGGGGGAGAGTTTGTGCCACTCCTAGTTTTCATGAGATGCTTGTCCTTCCAGAGTGGGAGAGAGTTGATCGGGAATGGCCTGCGGTCTCTCTCAGAGAGGGCCGGCAGCGTTGCCAAAAGAGAGAGGTTCCAGAGGAGCCGGCTGGCATGAAGAGGGAGGCTGAATGCCCAAAAGGGCAGCTGTGCCAGTATCAGGGGCGGTCTGGACCTCGCTTAGCCTGCCTCCCAGGTCAGGAGGGGAGAGACATGGGGGGGGGGGGCTTTTCCTTGCCAGTGCAATCCTTACCCAAACCTCTGGTTCAGGGTTCCGATTTCCAGACCGGGTGCGACATGGCTCTTGTCGGGAGCATGTGGGGGATGGAAGGGGGTGGAGGCATGGAGAATGAGGAAGTCAAACTGCCCAGAGTGTTTGAAAGAAAGCACATGACTGTAGGAAGGTGATCCTTCCCCCCTTCCTTATGTTTTCCTACTGGGCCGTTGTGAGCCAGTGGTTTCACCCAGTTCTGCGGCTAACTTTCCGGTGATGTTTGAATATTTTAAATCATTTTGATGCCATAACAATGATAAAAATACATAAATTTAATAGACAAAAATGGCGATAGCCTTCCTTTGCTTGTGGGTTCCAGAGATGCGATTCTTGTCCAGGGTCCCAATCCATTAAGGGTCCTGGTCTTAGGGTAGCACTCAACAGAGACGGATAGGCTTGCAAACAACTTCTTTCCCCCCTGAGATCAGAACTCAAGCGCAGCTTATGAGGACTCTGACAGCATTCTTCCAAGGGGCACACACGTCTTGCTTAGACTTAAGCCAACTAAGAAAAGACCCCCAGTGTGGTGTAGTGGGAGCCAGCGTGGTGTAGTGGTTAAGAGCGGTGGTTTGGAGCAGTGGACTCTGATTTGGAGAATTGGGTTTGATTTGCTACTCCTCCACATGAGCGGCGGAGGCTAATCTGGTGAACTGGATTTGTTTCCCCACTCCTACACATGAAGCCAGCTGGGTGACCTTGGGCTAGTCACACTCTCTCAGCCCCACCTACCTCACAGGGTGTCTGTTGTGGGGAGGGCTCGTCACAGCTCTTAGAGCTCTCTCGGCCCCACCTACCTCACAGGGCGTCTGTTGTGGGGAGGGGAAGGGAAGGTGATTGTAACCCGGTTTGATTCTTCCTTAAGTGGGAGAGAAAGTCAGCATATAAAACCCAACTCTTCTTCTTCCACCCAGCAGGACCAACTAGCCCCACTGGAATGGCAGAGGGGGAACCAGACCAATCCATTATGAGCCAACCATTTGTACCAGCCCCCCCCCACACACAACCTTTTTGAGCCTGCAGACACCTTTTGAATTCTGACACGGTGTGGTGGGCACCGTAGGGTTGCCAGGTTCGGGTTGGGAAATACCTGGAGATTTTGGGGGCGGAGCCAGAGGAGGGTGGGGTTTGGGGAGGGGAGGGACTTAAATGCCATAGCATCTAATTGCCAAAACGGCCATTTTCTCCAGGTGAACTGATAGGGTTGCCAGCTTTAAGGTGGTTTACCTTCAGACACACAGTGAAGATCCTTGTGCTGTGGTGGCTGCTGCTGCCAAAGCAACATTTAAAAAAAAAATCTGCAGAGTCAATCAAATCTCCAGTGGCCAATCAGAAGCCTTGCTGGGCAAAATCCCCACCTGGCCCTGCCCATTTTCTAAAAACACTTGGGGGGCACCAGGAAAGGGGTCAGAAGGCTCCATGGTGCCCACATTGGGGACCCCTGATTTACAAATTGTACATATACAAACAGCACAAAAATTGCAGTGGCCATTAATCCTCTCAGGTTTTCCCCCACGATGGAGAAGTGAAAGCAAACCAGGGGTTGAGCTGAAATGTGAACTTCAGTTAGGGTTGCCAGGTCCCTCTTTGCCACCGGCGGGAAGTTTTTTTGGGGTGGAGCCAGAGGAGGGTGGGGTTTGGGGAGGGGAGGGACTTCAATGCCATAGAGTCCAATGGCCAAAGCGGCCATTTTCTCCAGGGGAACTGATCTCTATCGGCTGGAGATGAGTTGTAATAGCAGGAGATCTCCAGCTAGTACCTGGAGGTTGGCAACCCTAACTTCAGCAGCATCCCCAGCCCATAGGGTTGCCAGGTCCCTCTTCACAACCAGCAGGAGGTTTTTGGGGCGGAGCCTGAGGAGGGAGAAGTTTGGGGAGGGGAGGGGCTTCAATGCCATAGACTCCAATTGGCAAATCGGTCATTTTCTCCAGGTGAACAGATCTCTATCGGCTGGAGTTGTAATAGCAGGAGATCTCCAGCTAGAACCTGGAAGTTGGCAACCCTAGCAGCCCAGAAGTGACTGAGCTGTCACCAAGCGCAGTTCTTCGTGGCACAGGAGAGAGGGCCTGGTTTAGCATGGAGGGCCCGTGGCCACGTTTCCCTAGGAGAAGACGCAGAGCTGCTGCTCAGCTGAACTGGGCTGTTGCTGGGTGGGGGTTATTCCTCTTGCAATTGCAGGGTCCGCAGCTCCATCTTGTAATTTCCTAGCAGGGAGGTTGGCCTCTAAGAGGCCTGTCAGGAAGCTATTTTGGACAAACAGTCATTATCGCCGCGAGAGCCAACCACGTCCCGCTTGCGCAGCGGCCGCCGAACCCAGACGAGCGTGCTCCTCTGACGCTTGCACGGGTTTCAAAGACGCGCTGGCGCTTCCCCAGGCAGGCCGGCGGGCCTGGCGGCGCCAAACTGCCACGCATCAAACTCTTTCGCCAGGCCTGTGATTTCTTTTCCCCTTTGCACAAAAAGCGAGCAGGAGGTGGCCCGCTGGGAATTACTTTCAGCGACAGTTGATTGGAGGCAGCAGAAAGTCGAAACGCAGCAGGCCCAATGAGAAGGAAATTACTGCCAGCGTCTGCAGGCAGCAAAGGCCTGTGGGATTATCTGGCCAAAGCAATTGCGGTGAGCTGGGTTTGCAGAACTGGGAGGGTGGGCGGGGGATGGACCCTGCCTTGGCAGCAGTTTTTTCATTCCTCTGTACGGGGATGAGAAAAAGAACATTGCCGGCAGAAAAGAGAAACCCCACGCTGAACAATGCGCCCTGCTGAGGCATGAAGGAAGAGACAGGGTTTCTTGCTGAATGGGCAAAACTGTGAAACAGTTCACTTGTGGAACTCGCTGCCACTGGATGCGGCAATGGCAAGCGGCTTTCGTGGAGGATGGGTACGAGCTGGACTATTGAAATGGAACCTCCATGTTCAGGAGCAGCCTACCTCGGAGTGCCAGATCATTCCGATAAGACCACCTTATCATTCCGATAAGGGCTGTTGCCTTCCTCGCCTACCCGTGAGCTTTCCAAAGGCATCCGATCTGTTTGGTCAATACTGGGAACAGGATGCGGGATCCGGTCCAGGAAGGATGTTCTTAGGGATAGCTGTCAAAGAGGGCATCTGATTTGAGACTGGAAGAACCTTGCACATGATGCTTCTGCAAAACAAAATGCTCCCTCCCAGCTTGAGGCCTCCACTTGCTGAGCCACTGGAAAGAGCAACCAGAAAGACCAAAAGACTGGGTCTCACACACATGAACACACGGAGCTGCCTTATACTGAATCAAAGTCCATTAAAGTCAGGATTGTCTACTCAGACCGGCAGTTGCTCTCCAGGGTCTCAGGCAGAGGTCTTTCACATCACCTACTTGCCTAGTCCCTTTAACTGGAGATGCCGGGGATTGAACCTGGGACCTTCTGCATGCCAAGCAGATGCTCTACCACTGAGCCACAGCCCCCCCGCCCCAAGTCTCTGTCATTACCTGAAACGACCAGGGAGTTTGGGATGTTTAGAAAGAAGAAATGGCGTGAGGGAAGGGGGAAATAGCGGGTTATTAAATTATGTACAATGTCGTAAATTTGGTTTTTGTCTTATGTATGTTGCGCTCAAGATCTTTGGTCAGATGAGCTTGAAATAAAAGGAAAGGAAAATTATGTATAGTGTGGAGGAAATGTATAAAGATATTATTTCCCCCCTCTCCCAAAACACTAGAATTCAGGGCACTCATGAAGCTGAGGGGCTGTCAGTTCAGCCAAGACAAACAGATGTAATTCTTCCCATGATGCAACATGAACTTTGGCCACTAGCTTAGACGGCTTTCAAGAAGTATTGAGTGAATTTGTAGAGCAAGGCAGGTCTGTCTGTGGCAATTAGCCATGCTTGCTAAATGAAACCTCCACCGTCAGAGGCAATGTACCGCTTAGCAGCAGAAGAGAAAGGCTGCCCTGCTTGTGGACTTCTCACAGATGGATTTGGGTCTGATCCACCAGAGCTACACCATCGGGAAGGTTCCTCTATCCCCTCTGCTGTCGCTGTTTTGGCAAGGGGGGCAGGGGCTTGGCTCTTTCCCTGCTTGGTCCTGCCCAACCTGGCCTGACGGCTGTGCCTGCCACTGATGTGCAATGGAAGGAACTCCTGGCGGGGCTCATTAACTTGCCTCTCCAAACCACCGGAAGGGGCTCAAGGTGGCTGCAACAAGCTTGCAGCTGTTCTGCCCCTCAGCGGCTGTCGCCTCCAGCAAAGTATGAATCCCCTTGCCGATATACTCATGCGCAAGCCAACAGGGGAGGGGCTGTGGCTCAGTGGTAGAGCCTCTGCTTGGCATGCAGAAGGTCCCAGGTTCGATCCCTGGCATCTCCAGTTGAAGAGACTAGGCAAGTAGGTGATGTGAAGGACCTCTGCCTGAGACCCTGGAGAGCCACTGCTATTCAGAGTACCCCTTGGGTATCTCTTGGGCACTAAAGACCAAGCAGGTGGAAGCCTTTCTTTGAGAGAGTCGGCTCTTGAAAGATGGAGACCTGAAGGGAAAGGAGTGCCCTGCAGAAGGGAGATGACAGTTGAGGGGTGGGGTGAGGAAGGGAATACGTGAACACATGAAACTGCCTGATACTGAATCAGACTACAGCTCCATCAAGGCCAGTATTGTCCACTCAAACTAGCAGCGGCTTAAGCAGAAATCTTCCACATCACCTCCTGCCTGGTGCTTTTTACCTGGAGATGCCAGGGGTCGAATCAGGGACCTTCTGCATATGAAGCAGAGGCTCTTCCTTTGAGCCACAGCCCCTCCCCTAAATGAACACATGAAGCTGCCTTATACTGAACCAGACCTTAGGTCCATTAGGTCAGTATTGTCTGCTCAGACTGGCAGCGGCTCTCCAGCAGCTCTGGTGGAGGTCTTCCCCATCACCTACTGTCTGGTCCTTTTAAATGGAGATGCCAGGAACTGAACATAGAACTATCTGCACACAAAGCAGATGCTCTACCACCGAGCCACAGCCTCTTCCCCTGAAAGACGCATGACACATGAAGCTACC
Source organism: Euleptes europaea (assembly GCF_029931775.1). Classification (NCBI taxonomy): domain Eukaryota; kingdom Metazoa; phylum Chordata; class Lepidosauria; order Squamata; family Sphaerodactylidae; genus Euleptes; species Euleptes europaea. Next base: position 25,649,674 of record NC_079330.1, on the reverse strand, counting down.
TTCTGCTGAATCGGACTACTGATCCATCATGGTCAGTACTGTCTGCTCAGACTGGCAGCAGTTCTCCAGGTTCTCAGGTGGAGGGTTTTTGCATTGCCTACCACCTGATCCATATTAACTGGCCATGCCAGGGATTGAACCTGGGACCTTCTGCATGCCAAGCAGATGCTTTACCTCTGAGCCCCAGCCCCTCCCTGGTGAAGCAAGGGATCACAAGCATATAGCCTGCAGGGCAACCTCTGAGCAATGAACCTTTCCCTCATTGCTGGGCACCCCGAACCAGTTGGGGGGGGGGTGAAGGAAAAAGGAGGGGAGGGGCCGTGGCCCAGTGGTAGAGCAACGGCTTGGCATGCAGGTCCCAGGTTCAATCCCTGGCATGGCCAGTTAAAGGGACCAGGCAAGTTGGTAATGTGAAAGACCTCTGCCTGAGACCCTGGAGAACTGCCGCCAGTCTGAGTAGGCAATACCAAGGGTCTGATTCAGTATAAGGCAGCTTCATTTTAGGGGAGGGGCTGTGGCCCAGTGGTAGAGCCTCTGCTTGGCATGCAGAAGGTCCCAGGTTCAATCCCTGGTATCTCCAGTTAAAGGGAAAAATTCATAGAAATTTGGAATTTAATAAGAGAGAACAAGGTAGGAGGTGTGTGCGCCCTCGCTTGTGTGTGTTGCAAAAATCTGTGACATGAAGAATGGGACAAGCTGAGGAAGACTGAAGAAGACGCTCTGGCGGGTGGAGGGGAGGGGTGTGGCTCTGTTTGTAGAGCCTCTGCTTGGCATGCAGAAGGTCCCAGGTTCAATCCCCGGTATCTCCAGTTAAAGGGACTAGGCAAGTGGGTGATATGAAAGGCTGAGACCCTGGAGCGTCGCTGCCGGCCTGAGTAGGCAGTACTGACTTTGATGGACCAAGGGTCTGATTCAGTGTAAGGCAGCTTCCTGTGTTCACGCGAGGCAGGAATTCCCGGCGGGCAAGCCCCCGCACGTCTCGTGTTCGAAAGCCTCAGATAGACTGCTCGCCGACGCCGCGGTGGAACTTTGGACTTCGTGGTCCAGTTAAAAGAGGTAATTCACAGTGGGTAGCCGTGTTAGTCTGTCTGCAGTAGTCGAAAAGGGCAAGAGTCCAGTAGCACCTTCAAGACTAACACAAATATTTTCTGGTAGGGTGTGAGCTTTCCTGAGCCACAGCTCACTTCTTCAGTTAAAAGAGGGAAAAGCAGCGCCCGTTGGGCGAAGCCCGAGACGATTCCAGCGCTTTGGTCGGCAGGTTGAACGCAACGTTTTCCTCCCGGAGCAGGGCGCGACCCCCGCTCCCTCTGCCTGATGGGGCGGCCGGTTTCTCCCTCCAGGCCCTCCCCACTGCCGCCGGCCTTGATCTGCGAGGGTCGGGAGGCGCTTCCAACGGGGGAATTAACTCCGCGCGGCTAATGAAGCCGGGGCCGGGGAGGGCATCCGCCGGGCTGCCGATTTCCCCGGGATCGCGGCGGTGTTTGCGCCGGGCGGTAATGAGCGGGAGGGCGCGCGGCTCGGCGGACGAGGCGAGGACTGAGGTCAGCCGGTCTGACAAGCGCCTGGGCGTCGGAGCCGGAGGAAAGGGGGTCTGTGGAAAGTGGAGAGGGAGGAGGAGGAGGAAGAGAAGAAGAAGAAGAAGAAGAAGAAGAGGAGGAGGAGGAAGAAGAAGAAGAGGAAGAAGAAGAAGAAGAAGAAGAAGAAGAAGAAGAAGAAGAAGAAGAAGAAGAAGAAGAGACACTGTCCTTCAGTGTTACTCCTCTGAAGATGCTTGCCACAGCTGCTGGCGAAACGTCAGGAAAGAAAATGCCAAGACCACGGTCACACAGCCCGGATAACCTACAAGAACCAAAGAAGAAGAGTTGGTTTTTATATGCCAACTTTCTCTCCCACTTAAGGAAGAATCAAACCGGCTTACAATCACCTTCCCTTCCCCTCCCCACAACAGACACCGTGGGGCTGAGAGCGTGTGACTAGCTCAAGGTCACCCAGCTAGCTTCCTGTGTAGGAGTGGGGAAACACATCCACTTCTCCAGATTAGCCTCCGCTGCTCATGTGGAGGAGTGGGGAATCAACCCCGGTTCGCCAGATCAGGCTCCACCACTCTAAACCCACTGCTCTAAACCACCACTCTTAACCACTACCCCACGTGGGCTTTTATATGCCGACTTTCTCTACCACTTAAGGAAGAATCAAACCATCTTACAATCATTTTCCCTTCCCCTCGCCACAACAGACACCCTGTGAGGTAGGTGGGGCTGAGAGAGTTCAGAGAGAACTGTGACTTGCCCAAGGTCACCCAGCTGGCTTCATGTGGAGGAGCAGGGAATCGAACCCAGTTCTCCAGATCAGAGTCTACCGCTCCAAACCACCGTTCTTAACTACTACACCACACTGGCTCCCTGGGGAGGAGGAGTCTCTCTTCCTATTGCGGGCCGGGGCCCAGTCTGGCGCCATGGTTTGTTTACGCATGGGAGCTTCCCCTGAGGTTCATTGCTCACTGGACCCACACTTTCCTGTTGGGAACCTATGCACCAGCAGACTCCCAGCTTGAATCAAGTTCCCACCCCTTGAAATGCTGCTTTGTAATTGGCTGACTTTGTAGCGCTTACTGTGAGAGAAAGTCCCCCCCCCCTTGAGGGGGTCGTCATCTGTGACTTGAAGGCACGAAAAAGAAGTTTGTGGCCATTACTGCATCCTCTGGCAGCGAATTCATCCTGAATCTGATGCCTATCAACTTCATTGTTGCTACTTTTCCATTGCCTTGGTGGCTCCACATCAGAGGGGCCTGGTGTGTTGGGCTGGGGGCACAGTCCGAAGCTGGTGCTTAAGCAGTGGAGCAAGGTAGGCTGCCTTGAGCCAAGCCAGGGCTTGGCTGACTGCATGAAGTTTTATTGTTAGTGTCATAGACCAGCACATATGCTGACTGCATGAAGACATTTCATCTTTCAGATGCTAACCTGTATTTCTTGGACAGTGGTGATGCAGATCATCATCAGAAGAAGAAGGAGGAGGAGTTCTTTTTATACCCCAATTTTTCTCTACCATAAGGAGTCTCAAAGTGGCTTACAATCAACATTCCCTTCCTCTCCCCACAACAGACACCTTGTGAGGTAGGTGGGGCTGAGAGAGTTCGGAGAGAACTGTGACTGGCCCAAGGTCACCCAGCTGGCTTCATGTGGAGGAGCAGGGATTCAAACCCAGTTCTCCAGATTAGAGTCTGCCGCTCTTAACCACTCCACCACGCTGGCTCTCAAAACATACTCACCAATAATATTCCACCCAACAGGCCTTCAGTGCAAACTGAACACAGTGGATGGGCCAGGAAGATGTACCATCTGGTGCTGGCGTTGGCACTGCCCAGTGTGCCCGCCCAGCTCATGCAGAGTCACAGGCTGAAAGCGTTGGCCAAAGAGCCTCTGCCAAAGCCAGACTGTCTGGAGAGGAGCCAGGGCCAATCCCAGGTCTTACTCAGCTCAGCTCCCAGCTCTTGCCTAATTCAGCTTTCCTAAGGGCCTGACCAGGAGCCCCGTGGCGCAGAGTGGTAAGCTGCAGTACTGCAGTCCAAGCTCTGCTCACAACCTGAGTTCGATCCCGACGGAAGTCGGTTTCAGGTAGCCGGCTCAAGGTTGACTCAGCCTTCCATCCTTCCAAGGTCAGTGAAATGAGTACCCAGCTTGCTGGGGGTAAAGGGAAGATGACTGGGGAAGGCACTGGCAAACCACCCTGTAAACAAAGTCTGCCTTGGAAACGTCGGGATGTGATGTCATCCCATGGGTCAGGAATGACCTGGTGCTTACACAGGGGACCTTTACCTTTAAGGGCTTGACCAGATACCAGGCCTGGGTCTTAGCTGGAATTAATCTCTAGCATTTTGTAGGAGAGTGTCTGGCAGGATCAGACTCCCAGTGTGAGACCTAAGCACTGCACTCCAAAAACCAGGCAAAGTGGATAGGCAATGCTCTGACTTCTCCTGGTGCAACCTTGTTCAGGATGTCAGGGGCTGTGGGGCCATGGCTCCGTGGTAGAGCATCAGCTTTGCATGCTGAAGGTCAAAGGTTAAATCCCCAGCATCTCCAGGTGAAAGGATCAGATAGTAGGTGATGTGAAAGACCTCCACTTGAGATCTTGGAGAGCTGCTGCCAGTCTGAGTAATAGGGATGCCTGTCTTCAGGTGGGACTTGGAAATCCTCTGGAATTGCAGCTCATCTCCAGTCTACAGAGATCTGTTCCCCTGGAGAAATGGATGCTTTGGAGGATGAACTCTGTGTCCCTGTACCTTGCTGAGGTCCCTGAGGTCCCCCTGAGGTCCCAGGCTCCACTCCCAAATCTCCAGGAGTTTCCCAACCTGGATATGGCAACCTTACCCGCCCCCCCCCCCATACCCCACCGGTGACCATGGGGGACCTGGCAACTCTACTGAGTAGACAATACTGACTTTGATGGACCAACGGTCTGATTCAGTATAAGGCAGCTTCAAGTGTTCCCGCATGTGTTCAGATCAAATCCAGCAGTATCCGTAAAAGTCACATGACAAAAGGAGGGGGCGTGAAAGCCAGACTTCTCCAGGCCCCACCCAGCCCACTCCATCCACCCACTCCACTCTTCCATCCCTTTGAATTTACACATCATGATTATATGGAATTTGGAATAAACATGTTTTGACCCCGAAGCCTCCCTCTGTTCCCCGAAGCCTCCTCTATAGCAGTCCAAGGGGGTTACTGCACTTGTATTCCCAGCTATGTATTAAGAGTTTGAAAATGTTATAAAAAATACTGTTCTCACTTTCTATGTATTTCCACCAATGTATTAAGAGTTTGAAAATGTTATAAAAAATACTGTTCACACTTTGTTTGGCCCCTTTAGCTGTGAAGACGTCTTCCAACCATTTATAAGCCGTGATTTCCAAAAACCCTTTTAAAGCGATGTTTTTTACAACATTTTCAAACTCTTAATACATCGTTGGGAATGCAAAGTGTGGTAACCCCCCTAGTTTGATAATAATGGATCTCTACTGTGATTAGGTCCTTTTCCAGACAGCAGAAGGCCTTGAATAATAGGGTTGCCAGGTCTCTCTTCGCCACCGGTGGGAGGTTTTTGGGGCAGAGCCTGAGGAGGGCGGGGTTTGGGGAGGGGAAGGACCTCAATGCCATAGACTCCAATTGCCAAAGTGGCCATTTTCTCCAGGGGAACTGATCTCTATCGGCTGGAGATCAGTTGTAATAGCAGGAGATCTCCAGCTAGTACCTGGAAGTTGGCAACCCTATCGAATATAACCATGCTGGTGATAATGGGAGATTGCAGCACTCCCTTCCTTTCCTTGAGCCCTTCTGGCCTGACCCACCCCTGGACAAAACAAGCTTCAGAGTCGAGTCTATTCTTCACAACGTCCCGATGAAAGAGAGGCCGGGACCTCTTCCCTGGCTGCTTCCACCACTGGCCTCTCTTTATGCCCAGGAAATGTAGCCTGACATGAAATCCATATCCGCCTTCTCCCCACTCCCACCCTTTCCCCCTCCTCCCCTCCTCCTGGTGACAGGCGACCATTGATTTGCATCCCATTTATCGCTCTGTTTGCATATTTGAAAGCGTTAAGCAGGCCGCTTCCTACGATACTTCTTGATAGGTCTTAATGCGAAATCTTTATCACCCATAGTGTCTGTTGACACAGTTGGGGGAGGTAGAGAGCTTGATGAACTGGTCCTGTGCAGCTGAACACTGGAATTAGTACTACTAGTAGTAGTAGGAAGAGGAGGAGCAGGAGCAGGGGGAGGAGTATTTATTTTATTTTACAAAATTTAGCTCCTGCCTTTCTGCCCCATCAAGCCATCTCCAAGACGGCTAGCAAATTAAACTGTGCCTAACCGAGCCCCATGGCGCAGAGTGGTAAGCTGCAGTACTGCAGTCCAAGCTCTGCTCATGACCTGAGTTCGATCCCGGCAGAAGTTGGTTTCAGGTAGCCGGCTCAAGGTTGACTCAGCCTTCCATCCTTCCGAGGTTGGTCAAACGAGTACCCAGTTTGCTTGGGGGTAAAGGGATGATGACTGGGGAAGGCACTGGCAAACCACCCCGTAAAACAAAGTCTGCCTCGTAAACGTCAGGATGTGACATCACCTCATGGGTCAGGAATGACCCGGTGCTTGCACAGGGGACCTTTATCTTTTTAACAAAATCACATTTTGAAACCATTAAAACCAACCCCACAAACACAAAAAGCACACATCATTAAAACAAATAAAAACAGATACATCCAAGTGCATATAGTTATTAAAACATTGGTCAGGAAGGAGGTATCACTGAGCAAATGCCAAACAAAACCCAAAAAATGGTATTCACCTACTTCTGGAAGATGGCACTGGAACAGACAAATCTCCCTGAGGAGAGAATTCCAGAGTTTTGGGGCCACAATCAAGAAAGTCCACTACTAGTCATAGTAGTAGCAGCAGTAGTTAGCCATAGTAGTAGTAGTAGTGGTGGTAATATTTATTTGTCCATTTACATGATGCTTTGCAGAATAGCATAAGCAAAGAAAAGATACACAGGTGCTCTGAGGAGCTTCCAATTTTAACAGTGAGGCTAACATTAGAGAAAAAGGAGGGGGGAAAGAAGGAGAGAGGTAAAGATAGGGTTGCCAGGTTCCTCTTTGCCACCGGCGGGAGGTTTTTGGTACAGACGGGCGGGGTTTGGGGAGGGGAGGGGCTTCAATGCCATAGAGCCCAATTGCCGAAGCGGCCATTTTCTCCAGGTGAACTGATCTCCTGGAAATCAGTTGTAATAACAGGAGATCTCCAGCTAGTACCTGGAGGTTGGCAACCCTAGAAGGAGGGTTGGGGGCTGCTGGGGCCAAAGGCAGGGCTTTGGAATATGCAAAGAGATGGCATGATGGCACTTGTCTGGCCAGCAGTGGGATTTCGAGGGGCACTTCGTATGGTCCCATGGGCCACAGCCAGAAATACTGTAGAGGAGGGACTCACTGAAACTTCTGGCCTTTGTTCCGCTGGGCCTTCCTTTGGCCTTCCTTGCTTCCCCAGCGGAAGAAACCCACCCATAGATGCAATGAGGGGGGCACTGTACCTTGGGCGATACCATCTCCCACCCTGCAGCTGCAATGAGATAGTACTGCCCTTGCCCATAGAGCTGCCAGGTCCCTCTTCGCCACCGGCGGGAGATTTTTGGGGCGAAGCCTGAAGAGGACAGGGTTTGGAGTGGGGGGGGGGGACTTCAGTGCCATAGAGTCAAATTGCCAAAGTGGCCATTTTCTCCAGGTGATCTGATCTCTGTTGGCTGGAGATCAGTTGTAATAGCAGGAGATCTCCTGCCACCACCTGGAGATTGGTAACCTTACTTGCCCACCCAATCTTGACCTGAGTTCCCTGTTTCACACTCACTGTATTCTTCCTGGAGCCTTTCAACCTTTCTCTGTCTCTCTCAATCCCCGCCCCAGCTCCTTCCAGCCTCTGTTCCTTTTTTTGTCATGTTCCCCACCCCACACCCCGTGATGCATGGATTATAAATCTCTCCTCTGTCAGATAAAGTTTAAATCCTTCCCCCTACTTTGCCAAATCTGCTTAGTCTCTGGCCCACTGGTACATGCACAATGGATTCCACAAAAGGCTGATTTCGACACCTCGGGTCCCGCATTTTGCCCCTCTGCACCCCCCCAATATGTACTTCCTGCTTGGCATGGGTGCTATTGCCCCCTAAAAGAACCCCTTAACTCCTCTCTTTTCTGTTTCCACTCCTCTTACATACTCAAGTGACTTATGCTGTTATTGACACAAACGTTCAAGGGCAGGTTGCCTAGCGATAGCAGAAGTGCCCGCCTACTTACCAGCTGGGTTTTGTGAACAGTGGTGTAGTCAGCCTAGACTCTGAAGGCTTCGCTCCCACCCCACATATGCGCCCCAACCCGAGAGGTTTCAACAAGGCATTGGCTATCTACCGCAATGGTGCCTTTGGAGACAAAATTGGGGAGGGGAGGGGAGATGGCCCTTCAGAAGGCATGTTTACATCCCTCCTCTGTTGTGATGGCCAAACTCAAAAACTGCTTCAAAGAGAGCGGTACAAACATATTGTAAGACTAACCCCCCATCTGTTGCTAAGGAATATGCTGCGTACGTTCCTACTCTACAACTGTGCGTCATTCTATAGGATTCCAACCCCCCCCCTCTGCCCTCCATTGCGTTTACTTGAATTGAGGGTTTCCTGAAAATGACCCCAATTAGGACAAATGAAACATTGCACATCCAAGGTATGGGGAGGGGGGGGGTCTAAATGACCCCAGCACAGTAGAATCTCTCATTTAACAACACCACAGCAACTTTATATTGATTCAGCAGTGAAGAGAAGGAAATGTTAACTACTTTATTATTCACAGCTATAGGAGATTCGGAGCCTGTAAATAAGCACTTTGGAGTGTTACAGATCCCAGAGTAAAAGTAACTCCACGCTGTAAACAATAATCCTGAAGACACGGTCATAATTTCTCACATCCAAGTGAGTCACAAATCAAGAAAGAATGAGATTTATTTGACAATAATTAAATTGGGGGTCTTTCGGACCCCAATATCGGATTAGTAAATTCTTTTTATAAGCTTCGGTGGTTTTTAAACATGTATCAGAGAGAAAAAGAGGGAGGGAGGGAGTGGGGGAGAGAACTCTCTTGGGACAACCTACTGTCTGCAGTGGGGAGGGGGTGCTTTCCAATTAAATCCACTTGTCAGTCTGTCACATACTTCAAATGCTTAACATGCCGGGACACTCAAGTACAAACATGCAAACATTGGACACACAAATGTGTGCATCAAAGATGAACACTTGCTCATTTCCTCCCATGAACAGCATTTGCTTCCTTGTCTGTAGGGGGGAAACGCAGCCTTCATTCGACCCTCCCCTCTCCAAAAATCCATGGTTAGTTTTCTTTTAAAATCCAAATGGGCTAAGAGAGAAACTTGGGCTGGTGTCTCCCCTCCCTCCCCCTTTTTTTGTTTCACCCCCCCTTCATTCGCAGAGCAGACTTCCCAAAGAGCCTCCAGATTCGAATCCCATCTGAATCTCACGATGTTACGGAAGTCCAATTTGTCTACAAAGTGCTTCACTTCTGGGGAATTGCTTTATTATTGCATTAAACATTTATGGAGTAGTGAGAATTAAAGAAGGCAAATTGAACAGCGGGAAAGGTGTTGCAGGTGACGGGGGATCACTGCAGCGGGGGGGGGGGGGCCTGTCTGTGGATCCCAGCTGGCCCAGACTCTATCCAAGATGCCACTGGAAATGACACACACACACACACACGCCCGCACACCTGTTTGCTTCCTTGGGCCATCTGGTACGACTTACAGCCTCAAGTGGAGCAATGTGGAGCATGGGGGTGCACATGTTCCTTCCGCACTTTGGATCCATACCCTCCTGGCCTCTGGGATCAGCCTGGTGGGGTACAGTGTGACTTTTCACAGGGCTCCGTCTTTCCCCACTGAGATCTGGGACTGGAACATACTGTCCAGAAGGCCATAGGAGACAAGACCCGGGGTGGGAAAGAACAAGAAGAGTTGGTTTTTATATGCCGATTTTCTCTACCTTTTAAGGAGAATCAAACCAGCTTACAATCTCCTTCCCTTCCTGTCCCCACTACAGACACCTTGTGAGGTAGGGGGGCTGAGAGAGCTCTAAGAAAACTACAACTAGCCCAAGGTTACCCAGATGGCGTCATATCTAGGAGTGGGGAAACCGATTCTGTTCACCAGATTAGTATCTGCCGCTTATGTGGAGGAGTAGGGAACCCAACCTGGTCCACCAGATTAGAACCCGCTGCTCATGTGGAGGAGAGGGGAATCAAATCCGGTTCTCCAGATTATCCACCACTCATGTGGAGAGCCAGCATGGTGTAGTGGTTAAGAGCGGTGGTTTGGAGCGGTGGAGTCTGATCTGGAGAACCGAGTTTGATTCCCCACTCCTCCACATGAGTGGTGGGGGCCAATCTGGTGAACTGTGTTTCCCCACTCCTTCACACGAAGCCAGATGGGTGACCTTGGGCTAGTCACACTCTCTCAGCCCCACCTACCTCACAGGGTGTCTGTTGTGGGGAGAGGAAGGGAAGGTGATTGTAAGCCGGTTTGATTCTTTCTTCAGAGGTAGAGAAAGTTGGCATATAAAAACCAACTTCTTCTTCATGTGGAGGAGTGGGGAAACCAACCCTTGTCTCCATACTAGAGTCCACCACTCTAACCACTATTCCACGCTGGCTCTCAGCAGTGACAGCAGCTCTTGGTCAGTAAAATGGCCCTGGGGGGGGGGGAACAGGAGGGCTCCCCCACCCCCCACTGCTCCATTTCAGGCTTTCCTTTTAAAAAGTCCTCCCACCATCTCATCCTGCCACGATCGGCCGTACGCGGGTGCTGCGAACTCCGCCCATGGGCCATGAAGGGAACAGACGGCATGCTGTGATGCCACCGACGCCCGCCCGGTGCAACAGTAAATGAGGTTAAAATAATGACAAAGGAACTTTATTAAATGAGAGCTCCAGAAGGATGCTCTGATCAAGTTAGAGTTCTGCATCCATATGTCAGTGGTCACGCGCAGCAACTGTTGTGCCTCATCAAGAGTCTGCCCTCAAACTCCCATGACTGTGAAATATGAAGCCTCTGAATTGGGCAGCCGTGTTTTGTTTGCCGGCTTTTCTGTCAAGTTGGAGCCGATGTATTGAGACCCCCTCGGGTTTTCAAGGCAAGAGATGTTCAGAGGTGGTTTGCCATTGCCTGCCTCTGTGTAGCAAGCCTGGTATGGAACCTAGTGTGAAGAGCCAGCGTGGTGTAGTGGTTAAGAGCAGTGGTTTGGAGTGGTGGACTCTGATCTGGAGAACCGGGATTGATTCCACATGAGTGGTGGGGGCTAATCTGGGGAAACTGGATTTGTTTCCCCGCTCCTCCACATGAAGCCAGCTGGGTGACCTTGGGCCAGTCACAGTTCTGATAGAGCTCTCTCAGCCCCACCTACCTCACAGGGTGTCTGTTGTGGGGAGGGGAAGGGAAGGGGATTGTAAGCCAGTTTGATTCTGCCTTAAGTGGTAGAGAAAGTCGGCATATAAAAACCAACTCTTCTCCTTCTTATTTTTTAAAAATTAAAGATTAACAAGCGACCATCAACAGCTTCCTCTAGTCATGGCTAAATGGAACCTCCAGGTTCTTCTTCTTCTTCTAGAACTTCTCGGTGGTCTCCCATCCAAGTACTAACCAAGGCCAACTCTGCCGAGCTTCCAAGATCTGCTGAGATAGGGCTAGCCTGGCCCATCCAAGGCAGGGAAGCCATGGTACAGATACTCAGACTGTGGCCTTTGCCTAATTAACCGCATTTCCACCTGCTATGCCGGTGACCCTGTGTGGAAGGTATGTACCTTCTGAGTCTTGCTTCAGGTAGTCAGGCTGGCCCTGATGGAAGTTCTCTGGAGTGGGCTATCCATGGCTAGTAGTCAAAATGAATACTGGTCATGATGCATACCTATTCTCTCCAGGATCAGAGGAACCTGCATATTATGTTTGATGCTGTGGGAACACAGGCAGGATGGGGCTGCTGCAGTCGTCTTGCTTGGGGACTTCCTAGAGGCACCTGGTTGGCCCCTGTGTGAACAGACTGCTGGACTTAATGGGCTTTGGTCTGATCCAGCATGGCTTTTCTTATGTTGTTATGTTGACCCTCTGCACAGTCCAGTTTGTCTTTATCCACCTGGCAGAAGATAGTTTAGAAGGCTTAGAAAGAAGGTGGCTAAGGGTAGATATGATAGAGGTCTATAAAATTATGCATGGTATGGAGAGAGTAGTAGAATTGTGGGACTCCCTGCCTCAGGATGGGGAGATGGCTGCCAACTTGGAAGGCTTTAAGAAGGGAGGGGATATATTCATGGAAGATAGGGCTATCCATGGCTACTAGTCAAAATGAATACTAGTCATGATGCTTACCCATTCTGTCCAGGATCAGAGGAGCATGCCTATTATATTAGGTGCTGTGGAACACAGACAGGATAACGTTGCTGCAGTCGTCTTGTTTGTGGGCTTCCTCGAGGCACCTGGTCGGCCGCTGTGTGAACAGACTGCTGGACTTGATGGGCCTTGGTCTGATCCAGCAGGGCATTTCTTATGTTCTTATGGATGATTTGCCACCTCTGCACTGCTGAACTGGGAAGACGAAGTCAGACAAAAGGGTGTGCAACACTGAATCATGCTGAGTTTCCAGAGACGTTTGCTGCAGCAATACTGGCAATAAGGACTTTCCCTTCACAACTGGCCCTGTTGTAATGTTTGGAAGTAACATTTTCCATTGCACCGGGAGTCTCCACTTCCTCTGCTATGGCGGCCAAGACTGTGGAGTGGCAAATTGCCAATGTCCCACTGCTCTTGCTCTCCAGCTCCATCTAAAGCAGGGAACGGGGTGGCTGGTTGGGTGCAGACTGTTCAGGACAGCACTACCAAATCCTAGAGGGCAGCGGTGCTTCTAGCAGAAGAGAAGGGAGGTCTGGCTACCAAGCCCTGTTTGGGCTGAGCCTCAGTGAGCCTGATTGGCCAAGACGGGACCAAAGGTCCATGTCATCCAGCACCCTATTTTCTGAGCCATATGCAGGGCTTGAAGGTGTGAGTCCTCCCTGTCAGTTTCCTTGCATGTGGAAGATCCAGCGTGGTGTAGGGGTTAAGAGCGGTGGTTTGGAGCGGTGGAGTCTGATCTGGAGAACCAGGTTTGACTCCCCACTCCTCCACATGAGTGGCGGAGGCTAATCTGGTGATCTGGACTTGTTTCCCCCACTCCTACACACAGAGCCAGCTGGGTGACCTTGGGCAAGTTACAGCTCTGTTAGAGCTCTCTCAGCCCCACCTACCTCACAGGGTATCTGTTGAGGGGAGGGGAAGGGAAGGTGATTGTAAGCTGGTTTGAGTCTCCCTTAAATGGTAGAGAAAGTCAGCATATAAAAACCAACTCTTCTTCATCATAATCCCTTCTAATCCTGACGGCCTTTGCAGAGGAAGTCTGTCTCCTCTCCCTTTCTGCTTCCTAGCAATCCATCCACCCAACGTGGAGTAGGCTGGCCAGGGAAGCAGGCAGGTAATGCCTTCCTGCTAAAAATAATCCCCGTGTTTTACAGCTCTCTTCTTTGGTCGGTGCATTTCTACAGCACTTTGTAGATGTAAGGGCTGGGATTCTTTTGCTTTCACCCGCTTGGCACCCACATGTGGGACTGAATTATCAAAGAGCCAAGCCCCCAACCCGCACAGAGCTCTTTTGGAGATGCTCGCCTAATTGTTACTGCCTCAGGCCAGGCCTGGGCGGTAGCTGTTTGCTCACAGAAGAACCCCCTCTGAACAGTTTAAAATGTTACTGTTTGGGCTACCCCTCTGGTCGGCAGCTGCTGTTGCCAGATCGACTGCATTTTCTAAAGTGCCTTTGATAAAGAGAGGCAGGGGGGTGCTTGGCCGTTGGTGCTGCTAAGGGGAAGGGGCAGGGAAAATGGTGTTATATAAACATTTATTAAAGTCAGTTCATTAATTCAAAAAAAAGTTTTTTCCTCCCCTTCTCTTTCCAGTTCTGTGCTGCTGCTGCTGCTGCTGCTGTCTCTTAATACAGACTGCTTCCAGCAAGATCTTCCTGGTGATCAGTACAAGCCCACACCACCAACCCATAACCTCCAAATCCTAAAAGTGCAGGGCCATTCTCTACTGAACTCCCTGGAGACTGATCAGCCCCAGATCCCTCAGTGAGCTCAGAGATCCAACCCATAAATCACACCAGGTTGACCACACATCTAAAGGTAAGGTGGAAGGTGCAATGCAAAGGGGGTCGATGGTGCTGCAGGTTGAGCCTCGGAGCCGGAGCAGTTGCCCTGGCAGCCTCCAGCCAGCGTGGTGCAGTGGTTAAGAGCAGTGGTTTGGAGTAGTGGAGGGTTTGATTCCCCACTCCTCCACATGAGCGACGGAGGCTAATCTGGTGAACTGGATTTGTTTCCCCACTCCTACACATGAAGCCAGCTGGGTGACCTTGGGCTAGTCACAGTTCTCTTAGAGCTTTCTCAGCCTCACCTACCTCACAGGGTGTCTGTTGTGGGGATAAGAAGGGAAGGTGTAAGCTGATTTGATTCTTTCTTAAGTGGTAGAGAAAGTCAGCATATAAAAACCAACTCTTGTTCTTGCTCTTGCTCTTCTTCTTCTCTGTCAGTTGCCAGCCAGGCTCTGCTTGGTAGTAGAATGACTCACAGTGCCATCTTAAACAGAATTTCACCCACCCCTGACTGCAGTGGATTAGGAGGGTGTAAGGCTAGCTCGGGGAGGGAAGGCAGCATGGTATAGCCTAATCTTGTCAGATCTTGGAAGCTAAGCAGGGTCACCAAGGAATACCAGGGTTGCTATACTGAAGAAGGCAATAGCAAACCACCTCTATTAGTCTCTTGCCTTGAAAATCCCATAAGGGGTTGCCATAAGTTGGCTGCAACTTGACAGCACTTTACACACAAGGCTAGTCCGATCTTGTAAGATCTTGGAAGGTAGGCAGGGTCAGACGTGGTTAGTCCTCAGGCAATGGCAGACCACCTCTGTTCCTCTCTTGCCTTGACCTGGATAGCCCAGGTTAGTCTGATTTCATCAAATCTTGGAAGCTAGGCAGGGTCAGATGTGGTTAGTCCTCAGGCAATGGCAGACCACCTCTGTTCATCTCTTGCCCTGACCTGGAAAGCCAAGGTTAGCCGGATCTCATCAGATCTTGGAAACTAAGCAGGGTCTGCCCTGGTTAGTACTTGGATGGAAGACTACCAAGAAAGACCAGGGTTGCTATGCAGAGGCAAGCAATGGCAAGCCACTTTGGAAAATCTCTTGCCTTGGAAACCTTACAGGGTCACCATAAGTCAGCTGTGACTTCCATCACCACATCTGCTTAAGATAACACTGTCGGTTGGGCTTTGAGATGTGCTGGGTCAACTTCCTGATGTCCTGGTGGGGCTAGCACACGTGACCTTCCACCTGCTCCTGCTGCCCCTATAACCTTGTTCTGCCAACCTTTGCCCCACATCCTGTGAGGTTCTCCTTCAGGCTGGGCTCTGAATACGACAAAGGAGAGCCCTAAAGGTGTTTCTGCCCCAGAGATGTAACCAGAGCTGCTCTTTTCCAGTTGAGTGAAGATAGAGAAGGCGAAGTCCAGTCCATAAGCTTCTCTTTTCCCTTCAACATTTGCAAACTCTTGAAAAGACTCACTTCAGATGGTTATGGAGTGGGGGAAGGGACATATTTCCTGTCCTCTATCCCTCCCCCTGGCTTAACCTGAACCAAAGATAATCATTGGAACCTATTTTTAGTGTTCAATATGACTTTCTAAATACCTCTGCTAGGTTATCAGTTTTTTTTGGGGGGGGGGATATGTTTTTCTATTGCAAAAAGGGAGTCTCTTGGCAACTAATATACATAACCTATTTATACACAATAAATAAATCTGCTAGCATGCTAGTGATATGCAGACCTCTCTGGGTATAACTGGACAAACATTCCCTCTTTGTTCATGATAGAAAGGAAGGGAGGTTTCCTAGAGTGGCTCTGCAAATCAGTACCTCCCTCTTCCCAAAAGCCCCTATGGGTTTTGATTAATGTTGTATATTATTAAATAAACAGCCAAACTTCTTCTCCCTCCGACACTGAAAGAAATGTCCAGACATCAGCTTTGAGCACTTTTCACTGTTAGATCCTTCCGAATGCCATCTGCCTGCTTAAAGGAAAGTCTCAGTGCTTGCATCAAATCTCTCAGCCTTGGTAGGAGGTTAAAATTCAATTTAAAGCAATTCAGGGGAAAAAATTAAAATGAGTCAGGGCACAGGAGCAGATTTCTGAAAGCCGTGATGTGTTGCAATCCATTAACTGTATTAAATAAAAAGGATCACCGTTGGAATTTAATTGTGCATGATATCTGGCCCAGAAGGATGTCAGGCTGAGAAATATGGCCCCATTCGGGATAGTCAATAAGGTCTGGAAATAAAGATGCTGAGCCCAAATCTTTCTGGGCCCAGCCTAATAGGCAGTACAGGCTGACCCACAGGACAGTACAATTCCAGGGCCCCCAGTGCTGAGCAGGAAAACCCTCTCGGAGGAACACCATTTCCTCCCTTCTCCAGGCCTGTAAGACAATTCATTCTGAGGCATGGGGAAAATATTGCTCACTCCCCCACCCCGCATGACTGCAGCCTCCTCCGTGCAAGAGCATGGGGTGAACGCAGCATGGGCAATTGAGAAACCCCCTTAAGGAGAGAAGAGCTCATGTCCCCCTTGCTGTCACACCTCATGATGCAGGCTGGATAGCAAAATTCCTTTATTGCCAAAAGCAGCAAAAATTGCTCAAGCCAGACTAGTACGGGAAAGGGGGGAGCCCTTATCTTCACTCGGGCCCCTTCGAGTTGTTCTGAGGACAGACAACACTGAAATCTTGACCCAGGGCTACTTTTCTGCTGAGGGCCTTCTGCCTGGGCTGCTGGCTGTTTGCCAGGCAGGGATCTGTTCCTTCACAGCAAGTCCTCCCTTGGTCTCCCCCCCCCCCCGCCACCACGGCCTCCAGCTCTTCCACAGACGCTGGTACGGGGTGCCACTGGCTTTTAATTCTAATATAATGATAATTAAGTTCTCTCTCCTCCCTATGAGCACAGTTTGCTGCTGAGGCAGCTGCCTAAAGCCTTGGCATTTATTGAGTGCAAAGTAATAATTTATTGTCCTTTGTATGCTCAAAAGCCATCTTCATTATCCTGCAAATTTGAAATGCGGAGAGAATAGATGGGAGTCTTTAGATCAGCGTTTTCCAGGGGCGATGATGGGTGGGAGTGGGGGGGGGGAGGATGAGACTGAGTGCTTAGGAGCTGACATCAGAAGGGCACTCTGTCAAAGCCCTTCCTTGGCCAAGAACCTCCTCCCCTCTTCCCCCTTGCCTTGCTAGCTTATACCCCCCACCCCCATTCCTGCTAGGCCATCCCTCACTTTCATTAAAGGGATGGAAATGGAAAGCCTCCCAATAGGATTCCCGGCTGCATTAAGCGCAGGGGCCAAGACGATGAAGGGGATGCGTCGCAGCGAAGGCTGCCTGCTTTGACCAGTTCAGAACTTGGAGGGAGCAACTCTGAAGGGTCCTCCTCCCCCCCCCCTCCAAAAGGTGGAGAAAGAGGGAGAAAGGCCGGAGAGAGAAAGAGGGGGGGGCGCAGGGTCTGCTCTCCGCCTGCCCCAGCCCTCCAAAACCGGACCGACCCCGGGGCCGAGCCCAAATCGGGGAGGGGGCTGGATTTTTTGGGAGGCCGCCGTACTCGGAGCCTTACGGTAAGGAGCTGTTCTTCAGCACTCCGCCAGCCCGGCGATCCCCGGCGCAGACGCTAGGAGCTGTCCGCGGTGCTGAAAGCGGAGCGTCCGCCGGCGCCACGATTTGGGGCTTTCGCTCGCGTGTAGAAGCGCCTGCTCCGGCTCAGCTGGCCGCTCCGGGCTGCGAATCGGGGCCAGCGGCTCAGCTCTCCTCTGCCGGGAGCCAGAAGCCCCCCGGCCAGCCCTGGAGGGGTGGGGAGCACGAGGCGTTTGCATCCAGGCGAGGGGCGAGGAAGGGAGAGGAGCCACCTCCCCCGGGCAAAGTACCTCCGAGCGGGCATGAAGGGGTCTCCAGCCCTCTGTCTCCTCCTGGCTGCGCTGCTCGGGGTCCGGGCGCAAGGTAGGCGATCGCTTGGGGGTACAGCCCCCCTCCCCCGCCCCGTGTGTTCTTTTTGGGCAATCCAGGATGTGGGCTGGGGGGGGGGTAAACTGACCCCCCGTCATTCATTTGCCCACCCCAGTCCGCTTTAGCATAAATCACGTTCTTAATGCCCCTGATTTCCTCTCTTCTTCTTCCCTTCCCTTCCCCCTTTTCAGGGCTTAGCAGATCATGAGCCAATAGCTTCAGGGGCTCTCCTCGTAATTATTTGCCATGCGTGGTAATCTCATTTCCACCACCCCCTCCCAAAATTATTAGTGGTAGTATTTGACCGAGCAATGAATACGAAATAACATTTAATCACGTTCAACCGTCTCTGAAAATAATTGATTTTATTTAATTCCCCCCCCCCCCGTCTGTACTACAAACAGGGAGGAAAAGAGCCCTGGCAGCGGTTTTAATTAAGCTACAGAATAAGCTGGTCTGTGTTGTAAACGGGGGATCTCCAGAAGCCTCAAGCTAACGCCCCCTCCCCCTTTTCTAAGCTCCCAGCTCTGGAGACGCTGAAGCTCTCTCGGGCTGGCAAAACCCGGAGCCACTCCTCGGACAAAACTTCTCCCAAGTTCCTCTCGCAAAGACTTTTGTTTTTTGGGGGGGTGGGGTGGGGGAGGACAGACGCTGAATTTAAAACGAGCTCTCCCCTTTTCCATCTTGGAATCCAGCCCCCGGACCTGCATGGCTGAGATGGTTTCAGGCTGACCTCCAACGCCCCCTTTTAACTCCAAATTATGCCTCTGCCTGGCCTGGCCAGGGGTCGAGCCTATTTAATCCCAGATCAAGCTGTGGCCTGTTTACCACTAATCTAGCTCGGGAATGGAAACAAAGAGGGTTGGGGGGGGGTCCGCCAAGGCTTTGATCTGGCAGGTCCAGATTACAAGGAGAGAGGAGCCAATTGTATTGTTAGCGTTATTAAACTATTATTAATTTCTCGGCGCTTTTCATGCAGAAAATACTTAAGAATTGATGGAAGGGGCTTGTGGGGGTCTTTCATTAGGTGCCTTTGACTTGATACCGAGCACTTTATTTTTCTTTTTAAAAAATATATATTTATTTATTCACACAGAATGACATTACACCAAAGAGCTCGGGGGGGGGGGTTACCATCATTAAACAAAGAAAACAACTTAACAGACATTTTCCGGTTCCTTCTTAATATGCCATTTGATTGATTTTATTGTTTGCATTCTATTTTTATTAAGCTGTAAGGGTGTCTCCTACTCCCTCTAGTAAACTGCTATGTGGACAATTATTAAAAGCAATATACAAATATTGCAACTAATACAATAATACATAAAATCATCTTTGGAATTCTTGTTAGGAGAGCCTAGGGGGGCATTTTCCTTCTTTTTATAAAGATGCTTATAAAATAAAGATTCTTGTGCTCCAGGGCAGGGGTGTGCTATACAAGGTCCCTTCCCATTGTAGGTGCTGGGCAAGCCAAATGGTATCTTGGTTGCAGATGCAATCCCCTTTCTGTGCCTCATCTTCCTCTTCAAGGGTCCCTGCTGCACTAGGACCCTTGTTGCCAAATTCTCTTGGAAGGACTGGTTCTCTTTGGGGTCCTCAAACTATCAGGAAGTGCTGAGAGAGGACAGCCATTTGGATCGCTCCCCTAGACACAAAAGTATTTCCAAAGTTGAGTCCATGTGTTGAGAATAACACCATCCTTAAGTTCAGTAGGCTGTGGTATATCCTGTAAATAAGTGCAATGCCTTTGGAAGTTTTTTGTTTATATCAAGAGAATCGAGGAGCCTGTAATGTATACACACATGCCCCATAATTTAGAAATGTGATAGCAGCACAATACCTGTCATGATAATAGGTACAAATTTCCCCATGTGGCTGCTCTGAGCCGGGTTTTGCTGGGGAGAGCAGGATACAAGTGTGATGAATAAAAATAAATATTTTTTCTTGGATTTACTAATAGCCAATTTAGAGGAGGAAAATCCCCAAGAGAAGCAAGGGTAGCATTTTAAGTTTGAGAGGGGAGGGGGACATTCAGTGGTGGCAGGGCAAGATTCCCACCAACAACTGAAGGCCAGCTCAAAATTAAATTGGAGGAAAAGTGGGTATTTCAAGATCCCCCACCCCTAAAATACAATACACAGTATATAGATGCTCCTGAGAAATCAGTTCATGGGATCTTCCCTTCCCAAGTGCTGCCTTGGGATTTCCCCCCCACACACACACACACCTGCATGGTTGAGATGGTTTCAGGCTGACCTCCACCGCCCCCTTTTTATTTCAAATTATGCCTCTGCCTTTACTTTGCCTGGCCAGGGCCTATTTAATCCCAGATCAAAATGTGCCCTGTTTACCTCTAATCTAGCTCAGGGATGGAAACAAAGAGTCGCAGACTTTCTCCTGTGGCCTATTTTATCTTTGACTGAGAGTTTTAGAAATCATTGGACAGTCTGAGATTCCTTCTTCCAGGATCAGATCCTTTCAGTTGAGGAAGCTTTTGAAGCCCATCTAGTTTCCCGGCAGGTAGCAGATTGTTCCCCTGTGCTGTGCACAAATTAATCCAGAAGGGTTTGGGGACTTCAGGTCACCAGAGATGACTCAAATCACCCACAGGTATGCATTGAAATTGAGGGAAATCCACCTTGATTGTATAGTCAAAGGATTTTGAGAAGGGGCTGACCTGTGAACCGTGATCTTGCAAGCGTTCCCTGAGCTCTTCATTTACTTCGATGTACCATTCAGAGAAATTGAAGTCCACTCATAGAAATTTGGAATTTAATAAGAGAGAACAAGGTAGGAGGTGTGTGGGTGTGTGTGCCCTCGCTTGTGTGTTGCAAGAATCTGTGACATGAAGAATGGGACAGGCTGAAGAAGACTAAAGTAGATGCTCTGCTCTGGTGGGTGGAGGGGAGGGGTGTGGCTCTGTTTGTAGAGCCTCTGCTTGGCATGCAGAAGGTCCCAAATTCAATCCCTGGCATCTCCAGTTAAAGGGACTAGGCAAGTAGGTGATGTGAAAGACCCCTGCCTGAGACCCTGGAGAGCTGCTGCTGGTCCGAGTAGACAATACTGACTTTGATGGACCAAGGGTCTGATTCAGTGTAAGGCAGCTTCACGCGTTCATGTGAGGTCTCTCTTTGTGCTCTTTGCTGGGGTAAACTGGATCCACTTGATTCCACGGGCCCGTGGAATTGCTTTTAATAACTGAGGCACAGGCCACCTCCTATGGGTAGTTTGCTTGTCTGTTTTCAATTAGCTTTGACTTGGTTGTCCAGTCCCCTAGAAAGGGAGGGGAAGAAGGGCTGGCTGCTTCTTGGGGGGGGGGCTTTTGTGCGCCCTGGGCATAGTGGTTTAGGGACTGCATATATTTAAGTTAGGACACATTCCGTGCTGTCCATTCTGAGAAGAAAGATTGCCACAATGCTGTAGTGCATCTCCCAGGGAGGCTTTTTCTTTATCTTGGCCATAAGACCCTCGGGAGCTTCCCTCGACAGTTGGTAGATTTCCCCTTATTAGTCTTCCCTAGATGCTATGGAATGCCTCCATTTGAAGAGGTGCCGGGGTATCCTGAAAGAGATGCAGAGGGCAAAATTTCGGCAGAGTGCCAAACTGGGGAAGCCGGCTGGATTAATCGCTCTTCTGTCCTCATCGCTGCTGCTTAGGTCTTGATCCTCTTCTTGGCCATTAATCGAGGATGGGCGGATGGATTGTCTGTTGGGGAAATCAGATGCTCAGCTATGTTACAAATCCCTTATTTGGGCTCTGCTGATCCCAGCGAACAGCTCCAATATTAACTCTCTTGCTAGGGACGGTCACACCATATGCTTGATTTAGTCCCAGATCGGTGAGTTATTGTGCTCGCAAAGACAAGGGGACTCCGGAGAAGGTGTTAATCTTCTCCATGAATTTTCTTGGATGGATTCTCCCACCTATGGGCACAGTTCTCTTGCTCTATCTCTTTGGAGAGCACTGGGGGGGGGGGAGAAAAGATTGATCGTGTGAGTTGTCAAGGGGCATAAGGGTTGCAGATTTGTTTTAAATAAGAACAGGAGAACAGGCCAGGTTTTTGGCGGGTTCGAATCTTGACATTGTGCCAAACCAGCTAGTAGGTTGTACTTATCTTCTAGAAGTTTTTATTGAGACCAGTTTGGGAAACTGCCAGAAACGACTGGAACTTTTCCTCTGAATTTGATTTAGGCAGCGTGGAGATCTTTGCTCCCAGTGTATGATGTATCTGGATGGACTCTAGCTTGTTGTAGGGGAATGAGAGAACATATCCAAGAAATATTTGTCTGGAATTGATTTTTCTGGAAAATCTATGGGCAGGATACTGGGGAGAGAGGGGATGAACAGAAAGGATTCTTTATTTTTTTTTCTCCCCCTCCCCATTCAAAACACTACAACTTGATTGGCCAAAGGTCCAGAGTGGAGTAAAAGTATTTCTTCATATAAACACATAACAATGGGACTCACCGTTGAAACATTCAGCAATGGCCACTAGTGTTTAAAATGATTAGGCAAATCAGCAGCGAGTCCGACTTTCGACGGCTGTTAATCAGGATAACAAAATGGAACATCCAGGTTCAGAAGTAGTATACCTCTGCATATCAGATGCTGCCAACAAACAGCAGGGGAGGGTTATTGCCCCCTTACCCTGCTTACGAGCTGCCTGATGGCATCCAGCTGGCTGTTGTTGAAAAAATGAACGCTGTGTAAGATGGGTCTTTGCTTCATCGAGCAAAGAAATGATCACTATACCTAAGATAAAAATGGCGTGTCCTGCATTAAGCTTGATAGTAGCAAAACCAAGCATTGCACATACAAGGAACAGGTCTCTGCCAATTTGAGGAACTCTTCCGGCCTTCAGGGGAAAAAAATATAACTATTAAATTAAAAATGTTTGTGCTTGCTCACACACAAACATGGATGCGAAAATTCTTCAAGAAGGTTGGAATGTGGAGAGCAGCAGAGAGTCAATCAAAGGGGAAAGGGAGGATGGGACATTAATCTGCTAGTCCCAGCGAGCTGATAGAAACCTGGAAGGGGACATTTGGAGAGGGCTTTTGAAACACTTCCCCCTCCGATAGTTCCTTGAGGGCCCGGCTTGTTTTGTTCTTCTCCTTGTAAAGGTAAAGGTCCCCTGTGCAAGCACCAGGTCATTCCTGACCCATGGGGTAATGTCACATCCCAACGTTTCCAAGGCAGACTTTGTTTGCAGGGTGGTTTGCCAGTGCCTTCCCCAGTCATCTTCCCTTTACCCCCAGCAAGCTGGGGCCTCATTTGACCGACCTCGGAAGGATGGAAGGCTGAGTCAACCTTAAGCCGGCTACCTGAAACCGACTTCCGTCGGGATCGAACTCAGGTCGTGAGCAGAGCTTTTGACTGCAGTACTGCAGCTTAACACTCTGCGCGACGGGGCTCCTCTTCTCCTTGTACCAGCTTCCATTTACAAATCATTCCTGGGAGAGAGAGAAAAATCAATTTTTAATGTCAACAAAACTATTTTTTTCATATGCATTCTGCTGTGGGAATCATCCTCAAGCCTCTTCCTCAGACCTTGGGCTTCTATGCTGGGGGGTGGGGGATTCCAACAAACACTAATTTTGCACTATGCCTCTAGCAAAGACTGCCTGAGCCGGATCAGACCCAGGTTCATATAGCGCTCCACTCTCTGCCTCCGACAGTGGCCAAACAGATGCCACAAGCAGAGCAAGATGGACTTGAGGTAGGATGCCTCAGAGCATGGAGGCTCCACTGAGTAGCTAGGTCTAACAACCTTGAATATAGCCCTTTCCTCTGTGAAGAGGAGGGACTTTACAGCGCACCTATGATGAGATAAGTTGGCCGATAGGTTTTGGTTGTGGGGTCCACACTGCAGGGGATACTTTCAGATGAACCTCAGTCAATTTCCCTGATCGGCTGCAGATCAGTTGTAATAGCAGGAGATCTCCGGATAGTACCTGGAGGTTGGCAACCCTAGTCATATCCAGTCCTCATAACAGTTTAGTTTGACATCTCCGCTTTAGCAGCAAGGGCCCAGGTCACCCAGAGAGCCATCCCCAAAGCTCCAAGCAATCCAACCAGTTTAAGCTCTTAGTGTAGATATGCACTATGATTCTTCTTCTTCTTCTTCTTCTTCTTTTTTACAGGAAGAGTAGTTCAGCAGTGGAATTGGCTGCCTAGGGAGGTGGTGAGCTCCCCCTCTCTGGCAGCATTGAACCAGTGGCTGGACTATTACTTGTCAGGGACGCTCTAGGCTGATCCTGCATTGAGCAGGGGGTTGGACTAGATGGCCTGTGGGGCCCCTTCCAACTCTATGATTCCATGATTCTTTTGGAGACGGAGTGGCAGGACTGTTGCAACCTACACTGGAGCAAACGTTATGGGCTCAGGATCAGGGCCACACATAAAAATACTCACCCCAGCCTTGCCGCATTTAAGGACTGCAGGGAGTCGCTTTGAGAGCCAGCATGGTGTAGTGGTTAAGAGCAGCAGAATCTAATCTAGAAAACCGGGTTTGATTCCCCGCTCCTCCACATGAAGACTGCTGGGTGACCTTGGGCCAGTCACAGTTGTCTCAGGACTCTCTCAGCCCAGCCTACCTCACAAGGTGTCTGTTGTGGGGAAGGGAAGTGATTGTAAGCCACCTTGAGACTCCTTAAAGGTAGAGAAAAAGCGGGGTATAAAAACCAACTCTTCTTCTTCTGCTGCTGCTGCTTCTTCTCAACTGCAATTTCTGTTTAAAGAAAGTTGCCGTTTGACCCCCTGCTTGCAACAGTTCCAGCCTTTGATCTTTATTTTTCAAGCATCTTTTTAAAAAGAAGGAAATTGCCTCCCTAGGCCTTTCTTTTTAGAATTCCAAAGATTATTTTATATATTATTGTATTAGTTGGCTGATTCTATGATTCTATGCCCAAAGCCACTGCTCCCCCAACTATCTCCCCGATCACCACCGCTGCTCACGCTTATGGGGACTGAGCTCCAGTGTCCATTGTTCCGAATGTTGCAAGCTTATAGCAGCTCTGTGCCTGCCGTGGATCCTCCCCCAAATACTGGGGATGACAGCGGCTGAAAATCCTGTAAGAGACCCCTTGGCCATTTATGCAGGGTCAATTCTGCTCCTCCCTCAATGCTGATTTTTAAAATCCAACCTTTAAAATGACTGTTCACGGTCCCGATGCAAGAGGAGGCAGCTGGGATTCTGCATGCTTCCTTCAGTGAATGCTTCAATGCGGGGGCAGAGCAAAAACAAAAGGTCATGTTAAAGGAGCTCTTAAGAAATGCGAAGCAGGTGTGCGCCGGCTTCGAAGTGACATCTGAATGACGGTTCAGCGTGAAGAAATTAATATAAAATATTTTTTAAAAAAAGAAATCAAAAAAATATGCAGGCACTTAAGCCTGGAACGCACTGCTAATTACCAAGCATAAACGGCCAAGGTGTCCCTCCCTCCCAGAACTACAGTTCCCAGAGTTCCCTATGGTGAAAGAGTGAGTTGAAGTCTGTAGTCAGAGTTGTCTTTCCTCTGCAGTCTAGATGGCACCTGCTGATTTGTAGGGTGGTGGCCCTTGGTCAGCACGTCCCCGGGACCCTTTGCAGCTCTCTGGACAGTAAACCTTGGAGAGAGATGAAAGCATGAAAGGAGAATGGTGTTGCAGCCTTTGGTGGTGCATAACTATCCCTCACACTCCAATGACCCAGTCATCTCTGGTCACAAAGGTTTCGGCTCTTTGACCGAGGACAGTAGAGGGTGAATTTTCACACTGTGAGTAACTGCTGGGTTTCAGCGTGGTTGTTTTCAGCCTGAGTTCCATCCTGGAGGCTCTTGGATGTATATGTGGGTTCCTTATTTGGCAGTCCCACAACCTTTCCTGAAAGACGGCTCAGTAGCTGTGTCCTCCCTGCACCATTTCACGGTTCCCAGCAAATCTCAGACCCTGTTTGTCTCTAGTTTTGCTTCTGCGGAATAACTTGTTAAAATATCATCAGTGCCAGGTCGCTTGAGGCGCTGCCATTCGTCGGGGTTTTCACTCCCTCTGCAGGATCCGTGAGGTTGCGCCTAGTGTCTAGTGTGCATGCTCACGCACACAGACGCAGGAACACTAAGACATTGTATGAACACTAAGACCCTACAGCCTGCCACATCCCGCACGACAACTACTTGAGATACATTTTGGAACATGCCTGTAATATACTGTAGGACAATGTGATTGTTGCTGCTGTTTTGCTAGTATTATCTGAAGCCAAAACCAAATGCTTTATGGCACTGGTTCCCAACCGGGGGTCCGTGGACCCCCAGGGGTCCGCGAGAACTAAAATAAGGTCCGTGAAACAAAGTTATAAACCCATAATAAATTAATATTTTCAATTAAAAGTTCTCTATTATAAAAATATATATTCAAATATTATTCTAAGTTTAATGTTTAACTAACAGTTATGATTAAAGTTTATTTTCAAATTCTCTGAATTTTTACTTTGAATCTTGGGGTCCCTGCCCCGAACAAAAAAGTCCTAGTGGTCCCTGGTCAAAAAAAGGTTGGGAACCACTGCTCTATGGGTTTTAAAACAGAGCCTTGTTTCCTGCAGAGTAACCTGAATTATAGCTCATCCTCCAGAATTATAGCTCAACCCCAGAATATGGTCATCAGTTCCCCTTGAGAAAATGGACTCTTTGGAGAGCAGACCCTATGGCTCTGTACCCCACAGAGGTCCCTGTCCTCCCCAGACTCCATCCCCAGATCTCCAGGAGTTTCCCAACCTGGATCTGGCAACTCTACCCCACCCCATCCCCTGTTGGTGGCAGGGGGGGATTTGGCAACCCTATCAGCAGACAAGCCAATGTTGGCAGCTGTCTCTGTGAATCAGAAGTGTCCAAGGTTAGGGCTGTTGAGCTTGGAAAGAAGGCGGTTCAGGGGAGACATGATAGAGGTCTATGAAATTATGCATGGTTTGGAGAGAGTGGACAGGGAGAAGCTTTTCTCCCTCTTTCATAATACTAGAACATGGGGTCATCTGCTGAAGCTGGAGGGAGAGAGATTCAAAAGAGATAAAAGGAAGTATTTCTTCATACAACACATAGTTAAATTGTGGAACTCCCTGCCCCAGGATGTGGTGCTGGCTGCCAACTTGGAAGGCTTTAAGAGGGAAATAGACATGTTCATGGAGGAGAGGGGTATTCATGGCTACTAGTCAAAATGGATACTAGTCATGATGCATACCTATTCTCTCCAGAATCAGAGGTGTATGCCTATTATATTAGGTGCTGTGTAACACAGGCAGGACAATGCTGCTGCAGTCGTCTTGTTTGTGGGCTTCCTAAGAGGCACCTGGTTGGGCCACTGTGTGAACAGACTGATGAACTTGATGGACCTTGGTCTGATCCAGCATGGCCTTTCTTATATTCTTATGTTCTTAAGGTGTCTCTCAAACAGCAGTCCAGTCACGCTGCCGAGACTGCCCTCTTGCCTTGGGCAGGGGTCTTCCTTCCAGCCTCTTCCATCTTTAGCTCTGTCGTTCCTCTGGGTGTGCCTTCCCTGGCCACCTGCACCCCACCCCCATCCCCTTCAGTAGCGCCTTGCAATGCTCAGAGCTGCCTGGCGCTCCGAGACGCTTGGGACTTCGTGAGATGTGCTGCTCGCAGCGTTGGGCAGAATCCATCTTGCAGCCTCCCTGCGAGACCCGAGGTGTTAGCAGCACAAAAGCTGACTCAGTCCTTTCTCCCTCCCTCCCCTAACTGCCACTCACCTCCTGTTCTCTTTCATTATTAGCTGACATTAGTCAGACGTGCTGCAGAGAGTGTGTGGGGGGGCCATCTTAGATGTGGGTGGCTGGAGGGGAGGTTGCAAGGAAACTGTGCCAGGGGATAAGTTTTGCGACTTCTGTTCTGGAGGGGGAGGCGGCTGCTTCTCAGCCTGTGCCTCAGGGCAGCAAGAGAAGGTCCTTGGGGAGCCAGGATGGTGGGCTAAGCTTTTAGTAAACTTCTGGCTGTTGGGAAGGAGCCAGCAGAGAAGCAAGCCGCATCTGACATCTCCAGGGGCCGGGAGTTGGAACATGAGCTGCTCAGTGTCAAAGCCGTTGTGCGTGTGTGTGTGTGTTTTACCTTCCAAGACTAGTGGTGCATGTCTTGGACGCTTGCACAAGAAATGTCTTGAACAGAGAAGATCCTGTTTGAAAGAGAGCTCGCCTTTACAACAGCCTCACTGCTTTCCTTGTGCCGACCATGTGATGTGGGGAATGTCCAGTCCCTTGAGTTTGAAGAAGGTCTTTCCATGTCCTTCAATTGTCCTGGTTTACCAGGGTCCAGGACAGTCTCTGTTTTCTGGAACCTGTCCCTGGAGGTTCTCTGTCTTGCCTTTAGATGAGGCGCTGGGCCTCGACGAGGGGCACTCGATGTCTTCCAGCCAAGGGCCTCCTCCCTCTGAGTTTTGAGAAGCCCCATCTGATTGTGCAAATGTGCACTTTTGCACAGTGGTTCTGATGTGTGTACATGAAAATGCATGCATGGGCACACAGTGGTTCTGGTGCACGTCCATGAAAATGTATGCATGCGAACACAGTGATTCTGATGCACATACATGAAAATGCATGCACGCGAACACAGTGGTTCTGATGTAAATAAATGAAAATGCATAAATGCACACATAGTGGGTCTGACATGCATACATGAAAATGTATGCATGTGAACACAGTGGTTCTGAGGTAAAGGTAAAAAAGGTAAAGGTCCTGACCCATGGGGTGATGTCACATCCCGACGTTTCCTAGGCAGACTATGTTTACGGGGTGGTTTGCCAGTGCCTTCCCCAGTCATCTTCCCTTTACCCCCAGCAAGCTGGGGACTCGACCTCGGAAGGATGGAAGGCTGAGTCAACCTCGAGCCGGCTACCTGAAACCGACTTCCGTCGGGATCGAACTCAGGTAGTGAGCAGAGCTTTTGACTGCAGTACTGCAGCTTAACACTGCGCCACGGGATTCTGAGGTACATACACGAAAATGTATGTCTTCCACGTCCATGAAAATGTATGCATGCGAACACAGTGATTCTGATGCACATACATGAAAATATATGCTTGCAAACACAGTGGTTCTGATGCCCATACAAGAAAATTCATGCATGGGCACAACCCTGTCTCCACCTCCCCAGCCCCCGCCAGACTGAATATTCCAGAATGTCTTTTTTCCGTTGCAGCTTTGTCATTATAAGTACTACTGGAATCCATTGTGTGATTAACCCATCCTTTTAAACATTGCTGTTTGTTGGTTTTAAAGGGGAGGGGGAGAAACAGTTGTGGAGACTTGACAACCCCTACTTTCAAAGTCAGGGCAAGACAGGCCGCTGCAGAGTGAAGGCAGGCAATGTTCAGCGGGGCTCCAGAAGAGTCTCCATCCCAGCGAGCGCAGCAGGCGACGGGAGGGGAGGGGAGCGGTCCCCGGAGTGAGAACAGGGATGCATTTGAGCGGGACAAGGGCCTCTCTGTTTCTCTCCAGGCAAACGTTGGCAGATCTTCCTTCTGCATTGGCCAGAGGCCTGGCCGAGAGGCTCCTCGGTGCTCCCCGGAGGAAGCGGCCCTTATCTGCAGCGAGCCTCTGAGCGTTTTATGCATGGAGGCAGAGAGAGAGGGTGGGTGGGCGAGGGGGAAGGCATGTGCTGGCAGGTTGAGTTTCTCTTTTGCTCTGAGTGCATGAAAATTACAGCTTTCCAGAGATATCTGTATTTTTAGCTCAGGCCGTGTGAGTCGTAATTAATCTTGCTAAGGGGATTGGGGAATGCATTTCATCTTTCTCCTTGAGAGCATAGAGTGGTGCGTTTTCCACCCAGTGGCTCCCGGGAACAGGGATAGGAGTGGGGTTGGAGGGGCTGTTGCCAAAAAAGAACAACCTTTTTTTAAAAAAGAAGTTGTCTCTCATCTGTTGCTCATCTGCCTAGCCATTGACACCAAGTGGAGACCTGGTCCCAGCTGGGAGGCACCCGCCTGTGGCAACAGCCAAGAAGGGATCCAGCAGTAGCAAACGTGGGAGACAGCAGGTGGGCACTGAGCATTGGCAGAAGGTTGCCAGGCAGTATGGCAATATCTCCAACAGATGAAAGCCTTGCAAATTCCCAGTACCTGCAAGGAATTGAGAGAGAGGGGAATAATCTGGAAATTCTCCCCACCCCCACCCCCGAGATCTTTCTCTCCATAATTCATGAACTCATGAAACTGCCTTATACTGAACCAGACCCTCAGTCCCATCAAGGCCAGTACTGCCGAATCAGACTGGCAGACTGGCTCTCCAGGGCCTCAGGTTAAGGATCTAACACATCTCTTCCGTTTAACTGGCGATGGCGGGGATTGAACTGGGGCCTCATGCATGCAAAGCGGATGCTCTACTGCTGAACCATGGCCCTTCCCCTCTAAGCCAGGGGTATGCAATCTTTTGTCCAAATGCACACCAGGGTTGCCAACTCCAGGTTGGGAAATACCTGGATATTTGAAGGGTGGAGCCTGAGGGGGGCGGGATTTGGGGAGGGGAGGGACTTCAACGAGGCGTAATGCCATATTCCACCCTGCAAAGTGGTCATTTACTCCAGGGGAACTGATCTCTCTCGCGATCAGTTGTAATAGCAGGAGATCTGCAGCCACCACCTAGAGGTTGGCATCCCTCTTGCATCATTTGCCTTGGACTGCCATCCATGCCAGCATTCATTGCTGTCCCAGACATGTGGCCACAGAGAGACAGAGAGAGAGAGAGAGAGAAATCAAAGCACGCCATTTGCCTCCTTTCTTTCCTGCTTGCCTCGGAAAGCTTCCAAAGCACAGAGCTTACCCTTCCTCCTCTCGGCTCGGCTGCCAAGTCTTCCTGCAGCCAGGAACACTGCTTGTTCCTCGAGTCCAGATCGGGCAGGATGCTGCTCTCTCCTCGGGGGGCCAACATCTCTGCTCCCAGGTTATAGCAGCGTTTTGGGAATGACTCCAATTGGCCCGAGGGACCCCCTACTCTGTTGCGAGCTTAGCGAAGCGGTGAAGCTGGCTTTGGACTGGACGTGCTGTGATTTCTGCTTTCCCAGAAATTTCTGAGTCCTGGAATTGGAAATGGGTTCTGGGATTAAGCCTGGGCGAGTCCCCGGCTCACATGAAGCTTTGGCGTCGCTCTTGCCTGCGTTCAAAACGCGTCCTGGATTTTGTGCCACCCTAGAGGGGCCGGCCTCTTGGCAGAGACAGGATTCCTGTTGTCACACTGCCCTCAGGGGGAGTTCTCCTCCTGGTAAGCACTGGCTGTGGGAGGCAGAGGCAGCCTGACTCCTTCTGTCCCTTGCCCAGGTGGGCGGTCTGTCTGAAATGGACCCGTTTCTAAAGTAATAGGTGCTGAACTGGTTCTTTCCTTTTTCTGAGAGCAGAGCTCCATCACTCAGATCAAAACAGGTTCGGGGGCTGAAGTCTGGCTCAGATTGGGGGAGGGCCCCAAGGACACTATCGGCCCCTCCAATAGGGTTGCCAGGTCCCTCTTCGCCACAGGAGGGTTTTGGGGCAGAGCCTGAGGAAAGTGGGGTTTGGAGAGGGGCGGGACTTCAATGCCATGGAGTCCAATAGCCAAAGTAGCCATTTTCTCCAGGAGAACTGATCTCTATCAGTAGGCTTGCCAGGTCCCTCTTTTGCACCGGCAGGAGGTTTTGGGGCGGAGCCTGAGGAGGGCGGGGTTTGGGGAGGGGAGGGACTTCAATGCCATAGATTCCAATTGCCAAAGCAGCCATTCTCTCCATTTTCTCTACCTGCTGGAGATCAGTTGTAATAGAAGGAGATTTCCAGCTAGTACCTGGAGGTTGGCAACCCTGCCTACCAATGCAGAACAGGGCAATGTGGAGAAGAGGGTGGGCTGTGCCAGGAGAAAGAACAGAATGCCCCTCTTGAAAATTCCTTCCTCTGCTCGGTTACAAAGGGAAGGAGGGCCTCCCTCCCTAGCTCGAGTAACCACTTCTTCCTGCCTGCCCTTGTCTCTGTGTCTGCCTTACTGTGTTTGGAGAGGACAGCCAAGGACACACAGACTCACACGCAAAGCCATTTGCACATCTCTTCCCTCTTCCCCAAGGTGGCGAGCCACTGAAGGAAAGCCAGATGTGGTTAATAGAGGGCAGTCAGAGCAGCATGCAGGTGGGAGATGCTCGCTGCTTCCCTCTTAGTCTCAGGCCCTGTCTGTTTGCTTAGATGGTGCTGGGTTCTGCCTCCCCATTTCCAGAGAAACCCCTCCCCACTCCCAAGAGCCTGTTGCATCTTCCCAGGATGTGATTCTCTCCCCAGTTGCTTGGGGGGAGAGAAACAGACAGACAGACAATTTCTGTGAGCCCCTAAAAGTTATAAGAATGCTTGCTAGGGTTGCCAACTCCAGGATAGGAAATTCCTGGAGGTTTGGGGGTGAAGCCTGGGGAAGGTGGAGTTTGGGGAGGGAGCTCTGCAGGGATGCAATGTAGGGTTGCCAACCTCCAAGTACTAGCTGGAGATCTCCTGCTTTTACAACTGATCTCCAGCCGATAGTTCTCCTGTTCACCTGGAGAAAATTGCTGCTTTGGCAATTGGACACTATGGCATTGAAGTCCCTCCCCTCCCCAAACCCCACCCTCCTCAGGCTCTGCTCCAAAAACCTCCCGCCGGTGGCAAAGAGGGACCTGGCAACCCGATGCCATAGAGTCCACCCTCCAAAGCATCCATTTTCTCCAGGGGAACAGACCTCTGTAGTCTGGAGATCACTTGTAATTCCAGGAGAACCCCAGACCCCACCTGGAGGTTGGCAACCCAAGACTCTTCAGCTGGATTTGGGCCTGTGGTTCACTCTTTTGGGATTGGGGGGGGGGGCGCCTCATGGGAATCTTTCCAATCTGCCTCACAAGCACATTGGAGACCGAGCCGGGTTATAAAGAGAAGCTGCACTGTTATGTAAAGAGCCAGATGTTGCCGGAAATAATCCAGTGTAGTCAGTAATATGAAAAAAGACATCAGCCCAACCAGCAGGGCCTGGCCCCGTCACCCCTGGGGCCCCCTGGGTCTTCCCAGAGGGGCTCTGCAGGACTACAGGGGGGCGCGCTGGGTCTGTAGGCAGCGGCCCAGGCCAGCCTCTCTTCTCAGGGCTGGGATTAATTGAAAAGGAAGGTTAATCCATTTCCCCCTTCCGTCATCAGCTTGGCTGCCTGCCGGAGCCGTACCGAGAAGACGGAGAAATCATAGGTTGGAGGTCTGAAAGGCCACATCCGGCACATATGAGGCGGCCTCGTCCTAAATCAGAGGGATAGTCCATCCAGGCTGGGCTTGTCTGATGCAAAAGGCAGCAGCTTCTGAGGGTCCGTGGCGGCGAGAAACGTCTTTGCCAGCCTAGAGCCAGCGTGGCGTGGTGGTTAAGAGCGGTGGTTTGGAGTGGTGGACTCTGATCTGGAGAACCGGGTTTGATTCCCCACTCCTCCACAAGGTCACTACACCTTGCTGGCTCTCGTGAGTCAGAAGTAGGAACGTTGTCCCATTGCGTCGTCACGTTGTTTTGATACAAAGAATCCCATTGCTGACACCAGCTCTCCCACTTTGGGTTGAAGCAGCAGTCGGTCGTCTTTCCCCCCAAATGTCGTAACAAAATTCGATGGTAATATTACTGCTAAAATGAACACCTGGTTTTTCTGTGCATGAAAGAACTGAACAAAAGCAGGGAATTTATCAGAGGAGATAGGAGAGGCGACAATAATCTTCCCAGCCATGCACAAATATGGGAAACAACCCCCTGCCCAAAAACTCATCCCTACATCTCTCTTGAGATGTTGTTATTCTTTTCTTTTTGTGCTATTCACTGTGAATTATGTGGGGGGGGGGTCCAACGGATGCCAGCAAGGCGAAGAGAGGGAAACGTAATGTTTTCTGAATTGGCTGCGTTCAAAGCGGAGGCAGAAATAGCCTGGCATGTCCTGAGGTCGAATTCCTGGGGGCCCTCATGGCTTCCATGCTGCCCGTGCCAGCTGCTGAGCCCCTCCCATTCCTTTGGAAGTGGAGAGTGGGCTGCAAAGACCCCTGCTCTCCATAGCACCCGTCCCCCAAAGGAAAATGATCCTGCGTGCTGGCTGTG
This sequence comes from Euleptes europaea, assembly GCF_029931775.1. Taxonomy (NCBI): domain Eukaryota; kingdom Metazoa; phylum Chordata; class Lepidosauria; order Squamata; family Sphaerodactylidae; genus Euleptes; species Euleptes europaea. The sequence goes on along the minus strand of NC_079330.1, from coordinate 25,615,911 downwards.
GAGCCCTTCCCAAGGAGGAAGGGACGGAGCAATGTTACATCGACAAACCTGCCCCCGATCTCTTCCACCATTCCCAGCATAACAATCTCTTGTAGGGTTGCCAGGTCCCTCTTTGCCACCGGCAGGAGATTTTTAGGGTGGAGCCTGAGGAGGGCAGGGTTTGGGGAGGGGAGGGACTTCAATGTCATAGAGTCCAATGGATAAAGTGGCCATTTTCTCCAGGTGAAGTGATCCCTATCAGCTGGAGATCAGTTGTAAGAGCAGGAGATCTCCAGCTAGCAATTGGAGGTTGGCAACCCTAACTCCAGGATAGGAAATTACTGGAGGTTTAGGATGGAGCCTGGGGAGGGTGGAGTTTGGGGAGGGGAGGGAGCTCAGCAGAGATGCAATGTAGGGTTGCCAGCCTCCAGGTACTAGCTGGAGATCTGCTTTTACAACTGATCTCCAGCCGATAGAGATCAGTTCACCTGGAGAAAATTGCTGCTTTGGCAATTGGACTCTATGGGATCGAAGTCCCTCTCCTCCCCAAACCCTGCCCTCCCCAGGCTCTGCCCCAAAAACCTCCCACCGGTGGCAAAGAGGGACTGGCAACCCGATGCTATAGAGTCCACCCTCCAAAGTTGCCTTTTTCTCCAGGTGAACTGATCACTGTCGGCGGGAGATCAGTTGTAATAGCAGGAAATCTCCAGCTAGTACCTGGAGGTTGGCAACCTTGATTTATTGGGATGGGGCATGACGGTCGCTGAAATACCTGGCTACCTATGGAACTTGAGGGGAGTCCTTGCTGGTGGGGCAGATTCACAACAGAAAGAAAACACAACGGTTGTGTCTCCTGATTAGGCTGGGGGGCAGCTGAGGAAAGGAATAAGCACCCCCAATTTCCACGGCTGCTTAAAAATCCGGATGCAGTCCCGGGGGGAAAGTGGCAGGATTGGGGATAAAACCTCACAGTGCCACCAGGACACGATAAAGCCAAACAGCAAATGTTGCCACTGCGTGAGTTTAATCTGGAGATTAGTTTGTGAAGGATGCTCAGCACAGTCTCTTCCATTTCAATTTGGGAGGCATTGTGCTCGGCTGGCTGGGAGCATCTCTTGTCTCTTCTACCATCTCCTGAGCTCAGAGTTCCCATCCTCTCTTCTGCCTCTACCACCACCAGCACCCCATGGAGGTATGCACATATTTATAACCCGCCTTTCTCTCTGAGACTCAATGCGGATTGGGGGTGGAAAGTACTGTCAAATCACTGCTGACTTACAGCAATCATGTAGGCTTTTCAAGGCAAGAGATGAAGGAGGAGGAGGAGACCTTATATATTCTGCCTTTCTATGTGTAACTCTAATCCTATATATTAATAAATTCTAAATATTTTAACTTTAACTAATTTATGGGGTACCAGCTGGAGTTTCCAAGTTGACTTCAAGGGCAGACCCATGTTGAGGGCATTACAGTAGTCTGGTCTAAAGGTCACTGTGGCACGGATCCACATGGCCAGCTCGGCCAGCGGTTCCACCCCATCATCTTGTCCCCATGTGAGCTTCCACCCACCTCTTTTCTCGGTCCCCTTGCCCTTCTATCTCCTTCCCCCCCCCCCACGTTTTGTCTACGCTTCACCTCTTGCCTCTTGATTCACAGCCCCCCACCCCCACCCCGGCTCTCAGTAGCACTCATGCTCCTTGTCCTAGGGAAAGGTGCTCTCATTTCTTTCCCTGTTCAGCCCCCTGGCCGTTGCCCCTTCCCCTGGACTCAGATAACTGCCTGCTCTGCCCTTTTCCCCACCAGCAGCCTTTCCCAACACCCAACCACCACCACCCCCAGTTTCTTCAAACAGCAGCAGGGACCACCTAAGACAACTTTGGTTCTTAATTATATATCCTGTTTCTGATGTTTCCGCTCCACAGCTGCGAGTGAGTGAGCTGTAGAAGAGAGTACCTCTGAGCATGTGCAGACCATGCATCCCTAAATCCAGCATAGAACCACAGCGAGATCTTCCACCATTTAGGTATCAGAGACCAAGGTTTTGCAGAGCTTAATTTGTATAACGATAAGTGCTGGGACTTGTTTCTCACTGCATATCATGCCTTTCAGCCTGTCAAGGTTTCCAGTTCTGTCCGGTCGGATTGGGACTAGCCTATGGATGGGCTAGTCACAGAGAGCCAGCGTGGTGTAGTGGTTAAGAGAGGCGGATTCTGATCTGGAGAACCGGGTTTGATTCCCCACTCCTCCTCGTGAGCGGCGGACTGTGATCTGGTGAACCGGGCTGGTTTCCCCGCTCCTCCACATGAAGCCAGCAGGGTGACCTTGAGCTAGTCACAGTTCTCTCCAAACTCTCTCAGCCCCACCTACCACACAGGGTGTCTGTTGGGGGGAGAGGAAGGTAAGGTGATTGTAAGCCGGTTTGATTCTCCTTAAAAAGGTAGAGAAAATTGTCATATAAAAACCAACTCTCCTCCTCCTCCTCCTCCTTTTCCTCCTCTTCCTCCTCCACACATACAGAGGTTCTCTTCAGGAATTCCACGGCATGGCCCTCATGTTGACACTGGTTCTGGGACAAGATTTGTGTTTGCATTGCGCAGTGTGCAAATTCAACGGCACGAACCAGGCAACCCCAGGAAACATGTTTGTTTTAGTGAAGAGTTTGGACGAGCATGGCTCAGAATGTTTTATTCCTCAAGGGCAGGAAACCCTCCGCTCAGACTCCCCCCCCCCCAACAACTTATTCCCATGTTTTCCTATTAATGCAAGTCGTTCTCCCCCACCCCCCACACAACACAGAGAAGGAAGGAATCTGCTTCTCAGTCGCCAAGCTCTGCAACGCTAGCAGGCGACCTGTGTTCCGCTGCCCAGCCAGCCGTGTCCTGGGTTGCATTTGTTCGGCAGCTGAGCCCCATCCAGTCAGCGGCATTTGGGATGAACCAGTCGCGGCCTGGCATGGGGGAAGCCAGCCAGCCCCAGTTCCCACCGACAAGCATTGGGGGAGCTCGCTGGGGCAGAGGGTGGCCGGAACACATTAAAAGGGAACTAGGAAGCCAGGCCGTTTGGTGCCTGCTGTGTCAGTTTAATGGTTTTTAATGAGCAATTACCTTTAGTCGTTCGCCTAATTTCTGAATATCAATAAAGTTAATTAAACTCGGCATGGCTCATCCTTTGGAGAAGCCAAAGCTTGAAAGGTAGGGGAGGTGCTCTGGCGAGAGCGGCTGCTGATGGGCACCAGGGCCGGGTACAAAGAGCGATGCCAGGGGACTGGTTAGCGTCTGATGGCATGGAGAGGAGGGCGGCCCTTTTCCAGGGGAATCCTGCAGGAGGAAAGCTCTGCGAAGAACCTCGGCCTTTGATGCAGAGGTCTGCCAGGGGGGCCCGGCCAGCTGGCCTGCCCTGGACTTCTGGGGAGAGGGATGTGAGATTTGTGCCCGGGCGACCTGGTGCAACGCAGCAGATCACACCGGCTTAGAGATTCCTGGTCTTGATGCCTGGAGTGATCACAAGCTGCGGCTGACTCTGTAACCTCCTCTGCCAGAGGTTGCCTTTGAGTTCCTGCTGCCCTCAGGTTACAAATCGTGCCGGGCTCCGAAACAAAGGTGTTGTGTGGCCAAGCGGACAACAGCATCCTGCTTCAAAGGGGCTGCCCTTCTCAGGAAGGCAGAGGAAAGTAGACAGTTTCATCAAGCCAGGGCAAGAAAATACCTTGCCCTGGGGTTGCCAACCTCCAGGTGTGTGTGTGTGTGTTAAGTGCCGTCAAGTCACTTCCGACTCATGGCGACCCTATGAATGAAAGTCCTCCAAAATGTCCTATCTTTGACGGCCTTGCTCAGAGCTAGCAAATTGAGGGCGGGGGCTTCCTTTATTGAGTCAGTCCATCTCTTGTTGGGTCTTCCTCTTTTCCTGCTGCCCTCAACTTTTCCTAGCATGACTGTCTTTTCTAGGTACTCACCTCAAAAAGAAGAACCTAGGTTGTTAGAATGATGGTGTTTTAGCAAAAACAGCCTATTATAGTGTAAACCAAGTTGCAAAATCTAAGTTGCAAGTTTTGTTGTTACTACCCTCCTGGACAAACCTAAGGAGGAAAAAACCTCAGTTCCCAACCTCCAGGACTGGCCTGGAGAAAAATTCTCTGTTGCCACCCTCCAGGAATGGCCTGGAGGAAAAAGGGTTAGCCAATCTCAAGGGCTTCTGTAGACTGAAATTCTGTGGTTGCCAACCTCCAGGGCTTGTATTATAACAAAAACAATCTATTATAATCTTTACCAGGTTTTCATATCAAGGTTGCACATTTAATGATGATATTCCTACGCTATGTGCTCTTACTACAACTATAATGCTAAACATGAACCAACTCAATGTTATACACAAAAAAGGGTAGTAACAACAAAACTTGCAACTTAGATTTTGCAACTTGATTTACACTATAATAGGCGGTTTTTGCTAGAACACAAACCTCCAGGTACTAGATGGAGATCTCCCTCTATTACAACTGATCTCGAGCCGATAGAGATCAGTTCACCTGGAGAAAATGGCCGCTTTGGCAACTGGACTCTATGGCATTGAAGTCCCTCCAAACCCCACCCTCCTCAGGCTCCACCCCAAAAACCTCCCACCGGTGGCGAAGAGGGACCTGATAACCCTACACTTGGGGGTCCGTCGGAATTGCAGCTGATTTCCAGACTACAGAGATCAGTTCCCCTGCAGAAAATGGATGCTTTGGAGGGTGGACTCTATGGCATTACACCCCACGGAGGTCCCTGTCCTCCCCAGGTTCCTTCCTCAAACTCTCCACCAGTTTCCCAACTTGGATCTGGTAACCCTACCCCCCCATCCCCCTCCGGTGGCCATAGGGTTGCCAACCTCCAGGTACTAGCTGGAGATCTCCTGCTATTTACAACTGATCTCCAGCCGATAGAGATCAATTGCCCTGGAGAAAATGGCCACTTTGGTAACTGGACTCTATGGCATTGAAGTCCCTCCCCTCTCCAAACCCCGCCCGCCTGAGGCTCCGCCCCCCAAAATCGCCAGGTATTTTCCAGTCTGGAGCTGGCATCCCTAGGTGGGGGGCTGTGCAGGGTATTTGGGTCAATCCAGTACAACTGAAGCACTGAGCACGTGGTCATTCCAGGCATTCCAGAAATCAAAAGGACTTAAAAGGGCTTCATAGTGGCTGGATTGCATTTAGGGTTGCCAGCCTCCAAGTACTGTTAATAGTACTGGCAAGAAGAAAACAAGAAGAAAACTTGCCTGCACTGAAAAGAAAACAAGAAGAAAATTGCCTGCACTGTTTTCTTCTTGCCAACCTCCAAGTACTAGCTGGAGATCTCCTGCTATTACAACTGATCTCCAGCCGATAGAGATCAGTTACCCTGGAGAAAATGGCTGCTTTGGCAACTGGACTCTATGGCATTGAAGTCCCTCCCTTCCCCAAACCCTGCCCTTCTCAGGCTCTGCCCCAAAAAGCTCTTGCCGGTGGCAAAGAGGGACCTGGCAATCCTACCTTGTCCACCGACCCTGAGCCAGCCTCTTGGTGCCCTGAAATGGCTGAGAAAGACAAGGGATGCCCGGAAACTGACATGGGAAGGCATTCAGACTGCACCACGGTGGGAAATCTACCCTATTTGGGATGGTTGGGCTGAGACATGGCTGGACAATCAGCTAGGGTTTCCCATTCTAGGTTGAGAAACTCCTGGAGATTTGGGGGATGGAGCCTGGAGACGGTGGGGTTTGAGGAGGGTGGGGTCCTCAGCAGTCTATAGGGACATAGAGTCCATCCTCCAAAGCAGCCATTTTCTTCAGGGGGAACTGTTCTCGATTGTTTGGAGGATAGTTGGAATACCAGGAGATCTCCAGGCCCCACCTGGAGGTTGGCAACCCCACACTCAGCAGAAAAAGGGGGTGAGAAAGCTGTAGAGAGCACAGGAAAAGGCCTGCTTTTTTCTGAAGGGATCATCTTATATCAGAGAAGTACCACTTCAAATAGTAGGCAGGGTGAGGGGTCTTATATGATTCAGTGTTCCTCCAAGCAAAAGAATACTCCCTGCCCATGGACAATTGTGGTCAGCTGCCAGCTGTCAAGTCACAGCTGGCTTATGGCAACCCCCTAGGAGTCTTTACGGCAAGAGATGTTCAGAGGTGGTTTGCCATTGCCTGCTTCTATGTGGGCCGAGCGAGTTCCGAGAGAACTGTGACTAGCCCAAGGTCACCCAGCAGGCTTCATGTGGAAGAGCGGGCAATCGAACCCGGTTCTCCAGATTAGATTCTGCCACTTTTAACCACCACACCATGCTCCATGGACAATTAGATGTCAAGAAAAGGGTTTTAGTCTAGGTGTCTCCGTAGCATGATAGTTTTCTGTGTGGGATTTGGGGTGGTGGTGGTAGGGGAATATATTCCACAGTGCTGTGGAATATAATTCATAGAAACATAGAGTTGGAAGGGACCACCAGGGTCATCTAGTCCAACCCCCTGCATAATGCAGGAAATTTACAAATCCCTTCCCCCCACACCCTCAGTGACCCCCACTACATGCCCAGAAGATGGCCAAGATGCATTCCCTCTCATCATCTGCTTAAGGTTATAGAATCAGCATTGCTGACAGATGGCCATCTAACCTCTTCTTAAAAACCTCCAGGGAAGGAGAGCTCACCACCTCCTGAGGAAGCCTGTTCCACTGAGGAACCGCTCTAACTACTAATTAATTATAACGTCTTATAATAAGTTTTGTAGGAATGCATCAGGCTTTTATTTTTTTCTACAAGGCATCTGTTTTTGAAAATTGGTTAGCAATGGGGGGGCACAAGTAGTTAGCCTTGCCTAGGGCGCAAAAAAAAACTAGCACCCGGCCCTGGTCTTCACATACCCGTGGGACCCTCTGGGGACTGCGTGTGGATGCTGAGGAATCTGGTGCCATCCCCGCTGGGGCTGCGGCTCAGCTGCAGGCGGAAGACTCGGCGCTTCTCCTCTTGCTTAGCAAGCCGGGGAGCCGTCGAGAAGGACGGCGGGCGGAGGTGTTAAGTGCATTTAATTCCCTGTCATGAATAAGGAAAGGGAGAGAGAGGAGCGAGAGAGAGAGAGAGAGGCAGAGCCCAGGGGAGCCCAGAGGGAAGTTGGTGGGCCGTTGATAGGCAACCGAGCCTGGGAGAAGGGGGGCAGGAAAAGGTGCCCCCTGCTCTCCTAGGGCCTGCGCCCGCCCCTCTCTGGCTTCTCTTAGGGTTGCCAATTGTGGCTTGAGAAAGTCCTAGAGATTTGGTAAGGACAGGGTTTGGGAGGGGCCTCAACGGGCTACAATGCCCTAGAGACCACCCTCCAAAGCCGTTGTATTGTCCAGGGGAACTGAGCTCCATGGTCTGGAGATAATTTGTAATTCAAAGAGATTTCCAGCCTCCCCCCCCCCCACTGCCCGGTTGGCAACCCCACACTCTGCAGCCATCCGTGTGCTTCTTCAAGAAGAGGAAGAGGAAGAACACATGAACACATGAAGCTGCCTTCTACTGAATCAGACCCTTGGTCCATCCAAGTCAGTATTGTCTACTCAGACCGGCAGCGGCTCTCCAGGGTCTCTGGCAGAGGTCTTTCACATCACCTACTTGCCCGATCCCTTTAACTGGAGAAGCCGGGGATTGAACCTGGGACCTTCTGTATGCCAAGCAGATGCTTTACAAACTGAGCCACAGCCCCTCCCCAGAAAGAGGAGAAGGAGGAGTAGGTTTTTATATGCCAACTTTCTCTACATCTTAAGGAAGAATCAAACCAGCTTACAAGCCCCTTCCAACAGACGCCCTGTGAGGTAGTTGGGGCCGATAGAGCTCTAAGAGAGTTGTGAGCAAGTTCCAAGGATTTCGGTGCTGGACCCTGGCGTCGAGCCTAGGGCTCCAGTGTTGCAGCATCAAGGCAGAGGAGGGTAGGAGAGGCACATGAGCCACACAGAGGGACTCTCCATCCAGCCTCAGGCCAGTTCCGTGGAGGCAGCAGAGTGAGTTCTTTATGCAGCGGAGAGAATTTGCCGCCTCTGGCCTCTCCTCACTGGACGAGAAGATCTTTTGGCTTCTGATCGATGCTTGAAACACGCCCAGTTGAAAAATCACCTTGGAGACGAAAAAGAGCAACCAAAATGATCAGGGGACTAGAGCAACTGTCCTATGAGGAGCGGTTAAAACTCTTAGGGCTGTTTAGCTTGGAAAGAAGGCGGTTAAGGGGAGACATGATAGAGGTCTATAAAATTATGCATGGTCTGGAAAGAGTGGACAGGGAGAAGCTGTTCTCCCTCTCTCATCATACTAGAATGTGGGGTCATCTGCTGGAGCTGGAGGGTGAGAGATTCAAAACAGATAAAAGGAAGACTTTCTTCACACAGTGCATTGTTAAATGGTGGAACTCCCTGCCCCAGGATGTGGTGATGGCAGCCAACTTGGGAGGCTTTTAGAGGGGAGTGGACACGTTCATGGAGGAGAGGGGTATTCATGGTTACTAGTTAAAATGGATACTAGTCATGATGCATATCTATTCTCTCCAGGATCAGAGGAGCATGCCTGTTATATTAGGTGCTGTGGAACACAGGCAGGACGGTGCTGCTGCAGTTGTCTTGTTTGTGGGCTTCCTAGAGGCACCTGGTTGGCCCCTGTGTGAACAGACTGATGGACTTGATGGGCCTTGGTCTGATCCAGCAGGGCCTTTCTTATGTTCTTATGAGATGGGGCCTGTCCACTGGCATCGCCTCTGGCCGTTAGCCATCGGCAGAGCAAGTCAGAAAGACTGGTGGGGAGGGGGGAGCTTGCCCAAAGAGCTCCTGAAACCGCCTCCTCTGATTCCATGGAGGGGGCATCTCTCCCCTGCCAAGAGATCCCTGCCTGGCACAAGGGAAGAGACTCCCCCCACCCCAACCCGCCTGGTGCCTTCCAAATGCTTCAGAATCGACGTGCAGAAGCCAGAGTGGCAAGATGGGGGTGGTTGGGTGGGTCAGGATGGGAAGGCAGTAGGGTTGCCAGGTCCCTCTTCTCCACCGGTGGGAGGTTTTTGGGGTGGAGCCTGAGGAGGACAGGGTTTGGGGAGGGAGGGACTTCAATGCGATAGAGTCCAACGGCCAAAGCGGCCATTTTCTCCAGGGGAACTGATCTCTATCGGCTGGAGATCAGTTGTAATAGCAGGAGATCTCCAGCTACTACCTGGAAGTTGGCAACTCTAGAAGGCAGTGATAAGGTGGAGGGCCTACCTAGCCCCCTGGAGATGGGAGTTCTCTGGGGTTTCGCTCCACAATCTGTTTTCATCTCCCTCCCTTTTATTGCGTTAGCTCAAAGCCATAGCAAAGCAAACAACCCCCCCCCCCATAAAACACACTCACACATAAGGCAATGGCCATCTCAAGTCAAATCCATGAAATCTCCATTAGAAGATTATAATACGTTATAAGAGTTTTCAGCACCAAGTCTCAACCTTGAACTCGACAAAGCATACAATAGCACTTTTATGCATGCGCAGAGTGCAGACTCCCATGTTTATGGAAGTCGAAGCAGTGAGAGCCAGTGCGGTGTAGTGGTTAAGAGCAGTGGTTTGGAGTAGTAGGCTCTGATCTGGAGAACCAGGTTTGATTCCCCACTCCTCCCCATGAGCCATGGAGGCTAATCTGGTGAACTGGATTTGTTTCCCCATTCCTACACATGAAGCCAGCTGGGTGACCTTGGGCTAGTCACACTCTCTCAGTCCCACCTCCCTCACAGGGTGTCTGTTGTGGGGAGGGGAAGGGAAGGTGATTGTAAGCCGGTTTGAAAGTTGGTGGTAGAGAAAGTTGGCATATAAAAACCAATTCTCTCCTCCTCCTCCTCCTCCTCCTCCTTCTGTGTCTGGAACTCTGAGTCATCAATGAGAAGCCCCCTGGGTTGAGGCTGGAGCCTAAGGGAGGGCATCAGAGCCCTCCCCAAGTCCAGAAGGGTCTTGATCCCTGAATGAGCCAACCCCGACAGAGGAGGAGAAGCAGTGGTTGGCAGAGATGCATTTGGAGTACTGGGTACGGCTCCAGGGGTGGAGTAAGAACGGACAGAAAACAGCACCGCCAAAGAAGAAGGGAGGCAAAGATAAGGAGATCAGAGCATTTCAGTCTAGAAACAAGATGGAGGGGGTGAATAACATGGAGGTAGGTGGGGCTGAGAGAGCTCTAAGAGTACTGTGACTAGCCCAAGGTCACCCAGCTGGCTTCATGTGGAGGCGTAGGGAAACAAATCCAGTTCACCAGATAAGCCTCCGCCACTCATGTGGAGGAGTGGGGAATCGAACCCGGTTCTCCAGATCAGAGTCCACCGCTCCAAACCACGGCTCTTAACCACTACACCCCGCTGGCTCTCCAATATAACCCAAACCATGTGCGCATGGGATGCTCTCACTTCCAGTGCATCTATTGGGCCCAGGGCAGCGTGGGCTTGTGAGCGTGTGTTTACCTGCTCCATTCCCCACTCCCCATGTAAATCATGCACTCGACCATGACAGAACAGCTCCTGCGCCACACGGCTGCATGTCGTGGCACGGCCCTGGGCCTTGTAATAAGAGCGGCCGCCTGCTGCGCGTGACTCTGCAGCCCCTTGCCGGCGCAGAGAAAGGTCTGCGCTTGTGGGGGTGAAGGGCCTGGTGGAACCTTTGGAATCCGTCGAAAAGCCATTATGGGGAAGCTCACCAGCGCCGGTTCCCACCGGGGGCTGTTGCATATATAATTCAAACCCAGTAACAAGATGAGCTGGAGGGTTAAAATATTAATCAGCCTGGAGAACATCGCTCTGACGGGGGGGGTGGGGGGAGAAAAAATGGAGCGAGGCGCTTGAAATGGAAGATTGGTTGTTGCTCAGGTGTTCGCTCCTGTGACCGAATGTCTTTCCACACCTCCCTCCCCAGTCCCTGCTAAATCCCCCCCCCCCGCGCCCAGGCTTGTTCAGGTGAGGATAGTGGACTCGGAGCTGTGCAGATGCCTGATTTAAGAGGATGCAAGCAGGCATTCTCCAGGAAGAAGGGCACCTTCGCCAGCCGCTGCGGCTTACCCGAGCACTAACATCCCTGCCTTCTTTAAGGCAGAAAATCCCAACTGTGCATTGCCAAGGAAAAAATAGGTTAATTGAATGATTCTGCAGAAGAGTTTGCCTGCTGCATCTGTGCATGAGTCACTACACGGACCTCACCTCCTTGTGATGAGCCTCTGCAGAGGAGGTGGGGTCATTTGGACATGCCTTTGCGATGGAAGCGATAACCACGCACAGAGAGGCGCAGAAGAATTGTCTGCTTTTGGAGGAGGTTGCTCGTTGCTTCCCTGCAGGAGTCACTGCTCTGCCCTTGTCTCTTTCTGATCAAGCGTGCTGCACAGGACGGGGCAGTGGCTCAGTAGCAAAGGACCTGCTTTGCTTGCCGGAGGTCCCAAACTAAGTCCCTGGCATCTCATGAAAGGATTTCAGATAGCAGGTGTCGGGGAAAGATTTTTATGTGCCTGAGACCTTGGAGAGCACCTGCTGGTCAGAGTGGACAGTGTGCCTCTAGATGGACACAAGTTCCTTCACATGTGCTCAGAAGAGGGGAACCAACAGGGGGAAACACTGTGAGAATGGGCTTGATAACTGTTTTCAGGAATAAAAGTGAAGTGTGCTTCCTGTTTTCATTCAGAAACAAGTGCACCTGGACTTCCTGACATTTGGGAAATGCAGCATGGGGGCAGGGAGAGCAATCGACTGTTTCCTCCCTTCTGTCCCACCCTTTCCCAAGGTCTGTATGTTGGAGCCAATGCTGAAGTCCTAAGCACAATAAAAACCAATGAGGTCAAACACCTGCTCAATATAAGGTTAGAAGAAGAAGAGTTGGTTTTTATATGCCAACTTTCTCTACCGCTTAAGGAAGAATCAAACCAGCTTACAATCACCTTCCCTTCCCCTCCCAACAACAGACACCCTGTGAGGTAGGTGGGGCTGAGCTCTAAGAGAGCTGTGACTGGCCCAAGGTCACCCAGCCGGCTTCATGTGTAGGAGTGGGGGAACCAACCCGGTTCACCAGATTAGCCTCCGCCGCTCATGTGGAGGAGTGGGGAATCAAACCCGCTTCTCCAGATTAGAGTCTACCGCTCCACACCACTGCTCTTAACCGCTACAAAACGCTGGCTTGGAGGGAGGAGGGCTATGAAAAAGGCTTATGAACACAGGAAGAAGAGAGAAATTACTCTTTCTTCTAGAAATGCCAGTGGACCCAATTAAATTGACTCGGAGTTCTGTTTGCCAATGCTTTTGGATCCTACCATGGCGCTTAGAACATTTCTGCTCTCTTATGCTCATAGTGACTCTGGGAGAAAGGTGAGGCTGAGATGGTTCCTGGCCCACAGTCACCTGATTGACTGACTTTCATAGCCAAGGGGCTACTTGAACCTAGATTTCCTTAGTCCTCGTTCAGCTCTCTAACTACTGCATCACACCAGCTTTGGTTTATGACCGGCCTCTTATGGAGTCTTTAAAAAACAGACAAATCCGTGGAAGGCTAAAGAGGCTAAGAATGGTTTTGCTGGATAAGACTCAGGCATATTTTTTCTTTGTTGCCGACAGCATCCACAATCAAAAAGAAATAAGGGGAGAAAATCCAAATGGAAATTCAGCACCATGGAAATATGTACACAAGTGCTGGCAAGTCACAAACTGACTAATGGTGACCCCACTAAGGGTCCTTCAAGGGAAATGAGAAGCAGAAGTGGTTTGCCATTCCTTCCTGATCTTTTAAAATGGACTTAGCTTGACTCTTTTGTGTCCTCTTGGTCAAAGATAGTAGATGAAAGACTTTCAAGTTTACAGATTTCCTATCCAAGTTTTCTCTCAGGCCTCCCTTTAGTATTGAGTAAGATACTCACGGACTTAAACGAAGGGACCATCTTGAACTATGCGGTGATGCCAGAAGGAAACGCCCACCCTCCTTTTGGGGACAAAGCACCCCATCTTTTCCTGTGCTCCCAGATTATCTTGAATTCTTAACCATTCCAACTTTTCACAGACTTTTCTCCTTGGCCAGACGTAATGCCTTATCTCTCAATGAATTAACTGGCAGGTTCTTGAAAACCCCAATCAAACAGCGAGTCTGCCCGTGTGAAAAGGCAAAGACAGAAACACTTACCCATTTTTTATTCCGTTGTGATTGATATTCTTCTATAAGATACTTTTTGATTACTCCATTGATTTCACACTTTCCTGGAGGTTCTCATGACTACCACTTAATCTATCCGCTGTCTGGTAATGATAAGGCTGTTACTCTATCGGTAGTTTACTACTTAACTGCCTCTTTGAAGATACACTGAAAGTTATCGTTGAGTTACACCTAAATGCTCATTTGCATACAGGCTCCTTTTTTGCACTGGAACTGGTTTGCCATTTGCCTTCCTCTGTAGAGTCTTCCTTGGGGGTCTCCCATCCACGTTCCGACCCTGCTTAGCTTCCGAGATTTGACAAGATCTGCTTATACCATTCCATCTTCCCTCCTTACCATAGAATTAGGACTCCAAATTGTGTGAATTATTAAAACGGTCCTTCAGTGGCTGCCCTTTGGCTGTCCAGCCAGTGAATTGGCGTAGGGGGTTGAGATTTTACAATGTGAAACTCAGCGACTGTGGCAAATTGCTCCATATTGTTAAATCTGGAACCAGGCTGGGTTTTTAAGCACCAGCCCTAGCGATGCAGACATAATGAAAGACGCAGCAGCCGTTTCAAAAGCACATAAAATTGTACAGCCCTCATCACCGACATTTTTAAAACAAATATCTGGACACATTTTGACTTGCTAGTTTTCCTTTACTTAGAAATGGACACGAAATCAATCCCAGAAGAGCGAATCATCCATCTTCCGGACAACTCTGGCTCCCATGACGGGTCCAAACAATGAATCTGGGAACAATTCTTTTTCCCGGAGAAAATGAGCTTCAGAGACATACTCATCATGAAGGTTTCTTTGTAAATAAGCTATATGGACATAGGAGATTATATATATATAAGAGGAAATGCATGCAGAAAATGAGTTTGACAGTAAGTAAGAAAAATCGAAGACCTGCGGAGACTGAGGGCTCCTAAAAGGGACTTTTTTGGTTTGCTTGTTTTTAATCTCTTGCCTCTTCAGAAGAGAAATGGTTGGGCTGGGAATATCTGGTTCAAACAGATTGTTCTTACTCTATCAGAAGAGACTGTTCTTGGCTGTTTGTTTGCTTATTTATTTACTTCATTTATGCCCACTTTTCTCCCCAATGAAGACCTGAACTGGCATACATCATTCTCCTCTGTTCCATTTTATCCTCACAATGACATTGTGAGGTAGTTAAGCTGAGACCGTGTGGCTGGCCCAAGGTCACCCGTCAAGCTTCTATGGCAGCGTGGGGATTCGAACCAGGGTCTCTCAAATCAGAATCTGGCACTCTAACCACTACACCCCACTGGCTGTTATGATGTGTTGTGATGTGCTGTGATGCACAGCGCATTCCTGCCTACCAGGGATGGGAGATGTGCTAACTGGATTATTTCATGAACTTTTCCAAGCAGATGCTGCAGAGGAAGACAAGCAAATGGGATCACATCAAGCAATTGAGAGGATTTTTTTTTTTTTATGTCAACCGGTTTGTCAAGGAGGGTTTTTGTTTTGTTTTGTTTTTGCTGTCAAGTCACAGCTAACCTATGGTGACCCCATATGGTTTTTAAGGCAAAAGATGCTCAGAGGTGGTTTGCCATTGCCTGCCTCTATGTTGCAACCCTGGAATTCCTCTGTGGTCTCCCATCCAAATACTAGCCAGGGTCAACCCTGCTTAGTTTCTGAGATCTGACAATATTGGGCTATCCTGGGCTATCCAGATCAGGGCGAGAAGGATTATACAATGAACGTTTTTTCCATAAATAACAGAAATAAATACCTTTTAATTAGGACCTAAACATCACAACCAGCTTACTGGGGGTAAAGGGAAGATGACTGGGGAAGGCACTGGCAAACCACCCCGTAAACATAGTCTGCCTAGAAAACGTCATGATAGGACGTCACCCCATGGGTCAGGAATGACCCGGTGCTTGCACAGGGGACTACCTTTACCTTTATCCTTTTTTTGCCATCAAGTCACATCTGACTTATGGTGACCCCGGTGGGGTTGTCAAGGCAAGAGACATTCAGAGGTGGTTTGCCATTGCCTACCTCCATGTCACAACCCTGGTATTCCTTGGAGATCTCCCATCCAAATATTTGCCCGGGTTGACCCTGCTTTGCTTCTGAGATCTGACAAGATCAGGCTAGCCTGGGCTAGCCTTTTTAAACATCACAAAATAGAGAACAAACTTTGGAGTTCCCCAGAACTCTTCATCAACCTGGATGTTTGGGAGGGGGGAGATGTTTAGGGGAAGAATGAAAAGACCCCCAAGTTTGTAGTCTGTAAAATCTGAAAAGGGAGTGCATTGCAAAATTAATAGGAATAAACGGTACTGGGTGCAAAACAGGTTTCAAGAGACACCAAATGTTACGGGGCAAGAGAAAACCCCCCGAAAACAACTGGTTTCTCTCCCCTTAAGAGCATTAAAAGCCTGCCGAAGTCAGCCTGATGTCTCCCCAGCTCGGATTGGAAGGAACAAACAGGCCTCTCTTAAGTCAGGCAGGCAGCGGGAGAACCTGAGAGCCCTTCTGTTGACGAAAGTGGAGGTTAATTGCAGGTGGTGCGGCATACGTTTGACAAATGAGAGCTGTGTGTTCCATTACTTCTGCCTCAGTAGGACCGTGGGTTAATAATCCAAAACCGTTTTAGTCTTAATGATATGGAACGATTTGCAACGCTCTCTTTCGTGGACTTTTCTCACCTGGTAAAGAACGCTTTCGAAAGGTCGTCTCGACGCTGATAAAACCCGCTCTGCCCAGTTCGAGGCCCTCGGCCTCGCGCCCAGCCGGATAATTCTGCGGAAAAACAAGACGCCTCGAAATCTGTCCCTAGTATCCAGCGTGGTGTAGTGGTTAAGAGCGGTGGTTTGGAACAGAGGGCGCCAAGTTATTATTTCCAGGAAGTACAGCCGGCCCAAGAGCTTGGTTGGGTGATGTCAAGACGACACTTTCATGATTTAAAAAACACCACCACCATGCAAATTGACTTACCGGATCAGAGCAAAGATCTATCTGGTCCAGCAAATAATAATCTGGAGAACTGGGTTTGATTCCCCACTCCTACACATGAGCGGTGGATGCGAATCTGGTGAACTGGACTAGTTTCCCCTCTCCTACACATGAAGCCAGCTGGGCTAGTCACAGTTCTCTTAGAGCTCTCTCAGCCTCACCTACCTCACAGGGTGTCTGTTGTGGGGAGGGGAAAGGCAGGTTTTGTAAGCTGGTTTGAGTCTTCCTTAAGTGGTGGAGAAAGTCGGCATATAAAAACCAACTTTTCTTCTTCTTCCCTCAAAGGTAGACTGCTTCTGTGTAGTGTGGAGGTTCCATTGACCTGTCATGGGGAGGCCTTTATGAATGCATGGAATCCTTTTAGAAACCGCCTTAGGCAATTTGCCAGGCTTCTAGGCTCATGGCCCAGAGTCCTGCCAGCAAACTGCCCGCTTCTGTGAAGAGTTGCCTTCATCAGCTCCTCCGCTCTGTTGGATGACCTGGAGCAAGGAAAGGCCCTTTGGCGGCTGAATGAAGGATGGAACTGCATGCTCAGAGACCATGTGCCAGGGTCTACAAATAGCCGTCACTTCTAGATCCAGCATCTGTTCCCAAGTTCATGTTTATGTCCATCAGCCATTGGTTATGATTTTAAAAAAACCCAGGAACTATAGAAAAGGGAGCAAAGGATTTGTCCAGCTTTCATCACAATCGCAAAACCAATTCACAGAATCATAAAGTTGGAAGGGACCACCAGGGTCATCTAGTCCAACCTCCTGCACAATGCAGGAAATTCACAATTACCTCCCCCCACACACACCCAGTGACCCCTACTCTATGCCCAGAAGAGGGCCAAAAAAACCCTCCAGGATTCTTGGACAATCTGGCCTGGAGGAAAATTGCTTCCTGACCCCAAAGTAGAGATCGGCATTTCCCTGGGCATGTGAGAAAGGGCCATGACAGCCAAACACTGATGGACCTTCCTGCCTTCCCTCTCATGAACTGCCAAAGTTCACAGAATCAGCATTGCTGACAGATGGCCATCTAGCCTCTGCTTAAAAAAAACACAAAGAAGGAGCGCCAACAAACAAGTCATATGATCATAGTGGTGAGAATGTGTGTATGGGCGGGGGGAGACATAGCTCTGAGACCAAAAAGCTCAGGATCAGCCCCCAGTGAAAGGCAGGCTGTGGTCACTGGAGAAATGTCCAGGCAGCGGCTTCCAGGCAGAAAAGGTGAGGCTGAGCTGGAAGAAGGCATATCGTGTGGTTAGCTGGACATAGGAGATCACTGGGGCTGTCAGTAAACAGATGTGCATACATTTATATCATTTCTGCTAATCTGGGAATGGGCTTGGGACCTGAATGACACAGGGTCTAAGATTTCAGCACTTGCCTTTTGCCTCCTTGAGGACTAGAAACTTGCCTTTACTGAAAAGACAGCCGAGGTTCTCAGGATGCTGGATTCCACATCAGCTATTGCACTTGACAGTGTGTGTGGTCACTAAGAAGATCGGTAATATGGGGGAAAGGGCAGGACTGTGAAACCATCCCCGCTGATCTCTCCATGCAGGAAAAGCAGCACCCAACATGACCTGCTAAAAACCTCTGGTAAACTGGGGATCCATCGTAAAGGATGCCCCCAGAATCTCCAGCTGTGCCCAGAGGGTTCTGTCGGGAGGGGCTGTGGCTCAGTGGGAGAGCATCTGCTTGGCATGCAGAAGGTCCCAAGTTCAATCCCCAGCATCTCCAGTTAAAGGGACTAGGCAAGCAGGCAATGTGAAAGACCCCTGCCTGAGACCCTGGAGAACCGCTGCCAGTCTGAGTAGACAATACTGGCTTTGATGGACCAAAGGTCGGATTCAGTAGAAGGCAGCTTCATGTGTTCATGTGTGTTCTGTGGCAGAAAGGCCGAGAAAAGAATGACCCTGAGGGTAACATGAGCTAAAGAATTTGAGAGAAGCCAGGGAGACTAAGATGGTGGAAGGATGTGGATATGTGGGGGGAGGTAGTTGTGAATTTCCTGCATTGTGCAGGGGGTTGGACTAGATGACCCTGGTGGACCCTTTCCAACTCTATGATTCTAGGTGAGGAGGGCAAGAGGGCAGCTCCAGCTTGGGATCCAGGATGATTCTGGTCCTCGTTATGGTGGTGGATCCAGGCTAAATTATCAGCATGGTATAGTGGTTAAGAACGGCGGATTGGAGCCATAAACTCTGATCTGGAGAACTGGGTTTGATTCCCCATGAGCTAATCTGGTGAGCCAGGTTGGTTTCCCCACTCCTCCACAGGAGGCCAGCTGGGTGACCTTGGGCTAGTCACAGCTCTCTTCGAGCTCTCTCAGCCCCACCTACCTCACAGGGTGTCTGTTGTGGGGAGGGGAAGGGAAGGGGGTTGTAAGCCAGTTTGATCCTTCTGTAAGTGGTGGAGAAAGTCGGCATATAAAAACCAATTGTTCTTCTTCTGTGGGACAGAACACTGCCCCCCCCCAACCCCGCTGCATCTCCCTGCTCTCTCTGCAACGCTGTTCCTGGCAGACAGGAGGCCCTCAGGAATGGCATAAGAGGCCAATCTGGGGTGGGCAACAAGAAGCGGGAACTGCTGGAAACTGCTCTACCCCTTCCATTAGTGGAAAATTTAGTCTGGACGCCACCCAGCACGTTGCGCCGGCGAGAAAAGTTGCTCTTTCTTTTCCAAGCGTTGCATGGAGAGAACGTGGCAGACCCTGGCAGCTGGCATCTCAGCCCATCTGTGCAACCGGCAGAGGGCCCAGCTGCCAGCATGGAGGCATGCCAAGCTGAAGCATGATGGGAGAAGCAGCTGGACTGACAAGGGGCTCCCCAGAGCTTTCCAACATATGCCCTTCCCCACGTCCAGCAGGCCATTATACCCAAATAGGGGCTGAGTATCAAGCCAGACTTACAGAGGCAGGAGAGAGACAGGGAACTTGGGCAGAAGAATCTGTGTGAGCAGCATCAGAAGGGAGGCTGGCCAGTAGGGTTGCCAACTCCAGTTTAAGGAATTCCTGGAGATCTGGGGCTGGGGAGAGCAGAGAGCTTGCAGGGATGTGTTGCCTCTGAGTCCACCTCTGGAACTGCTGTTTTCTGCAGGGGAACTGTCGAGTCCAGTGGAAATTCCAAGGGAACTCCAGGTTTCACCTGGAGGTTAGCAACCCTGTCGGCAAATGCAGGGAGGTAGGCTGCTTCTGTTCCAACTGCAGTAAATAAGAGCAAGAGTCCAGCAGCGCCTTAAAGACTAACAAAATTTCTGGCAGGGTGTGAGCTTTCGTGACTCACAGGTCAAACATACATTCTGTGAGTCACATAACAAATGTACCAAATGTCATGTACCATGACAGCTGAATCTACCTGCCTGGGGACTAGCTGCTTGGCTAGTTTTGAAATACAGGATGCTGGACCGGATAGATCTATGCTCTGATCCTGTAAGTCAATTTGTTTTTTAAATCATGAAAATGTCGTCTTGACATCACCCAACCAAGCTCTTGGGATTGCTGTACTTTCTGGAAATAATAATTTGATCAAAATTAGCATTTATACAGCGGTATGTGTGTTTCCTTCAATTTGCAAGATCTGAGCAAGGCTATCAAAGATAGGACATTTTGGAGGACTTTCATTCATAGGGTCGCCATGAGTCGGAAGCGACTTGACGGCACTTAACACACACACACACACATGTGTGTTTCCAGAGTTCAAGCATATTGTTTATACCTGGGAGCCAGCATGGTGTAGTGGTTCAGGACATGGTTTGGAGCGGTGGACTCTGATCTGGAGAACTGGGTTTGATTCCCCACTCCTCCACATGAGCGGCAGATGCTAATCTGGTGAAGCTGGTTGGTTTCCCCGCTCCTACAAGTGAAGCCAGCTGAGTGACCTTGGGCTAGTCACAGCTCTGTTAGAGCTACCTCAGCCCCACCTACCTCACAGGGTGTCTGTTGTGAGGAGGGGAAGGGAAGGTGATTGTAAGCCCGTTTGATTCTCCCTTAAGTGGTAAAGAAAGTCGGCATATGAAAACCAACTCTTCTTCTTCGTAGGGTAGGCACAAGAACCAGCGTGGTGTAGTGGTTAAGGTGTCGGACTTGGATCTGGGAAACCCAGGTTCGAATCCCCACTCTGTTGTGGAAACTTGCTGGGTGACCTTGGGCCGGTCACACACACTCTCAGCCCTGACCCTGGCTAGTATTTGAATGGGAGTCCTCCAAGGAATACCAGGGGTGTGATCACAGAGGCAGGCAGTGGCAAACCACCTATGAACACCCCTTGTCTTGAAAACCCTACAGGGTCGCCATAAGTCAACTGTGACTTGACGGCCAAAAAAAAAGGTAGGCACATATTTGCATCCCCCAGATCGAAGATGAGAGCAAGGGGGACATTTTGCCAAGGCCTCGTTTTCACCTGCCGGCAGAAGCAAAGCTTCAATTTGGGGAGGGGGTCTTTCGCATTAGCAGCTCCCCTTCTGAGCCACACAAGCCCTTTGTGAAGGGCTCCAGTTGTCTTGGCTTAACTGCTGATGGCAGTGAACCCAAGAAAATTAGAGAAGAAGCTGGGATAGTTGCACGAATGTAGAACTCAACTTCCCCCCACCAAAAAAATTTTTTGTTGTTGTAGGGTAGGATTAAACGGGTGATCCAGGAAGTGCCCAGTTCAAATCTCAGCAAAGCCTTTTGAGCATATCCTCACAGCCATGAGAACCAAGAAACTTAATAAAAAATACAGGAAGCCAGGTTTCTCAGAAAGTCTAACTCAGTGGCCTTCAGCAAGTTTCTAAGCCCCCTTCTGCAGTGTGTAGATGACTATCTACCTTATAGGGTTGGTTTTTTTGTATGAATTGTTTTGCTAATGCATGTCTTTTAGGGTTGCCAACCTCCGGGTTGTGGTTGGAGATCTTCTGCTACTACAACTGATCTCCAGGCCACAGAGAACAGTTCACCTGGAGAAAATGGCCTCTTTGAAAGGTGGAATCTATGGCAGTATACCCCACTGAAGTCCCTCCCTTCACCAAACCTGGCCCTCTATAGGCTGTACCCCCAAAATCTCCAGGTATTTCCCAACCCAGAGCTGGCAGCCCTAACGTCTTTGAATGCTCTTTTTTGAAGGCAGGCATCTAGAGAGAAATAAAAGCATAAGGGCAATACCTGGTGGCAGGTGGGCATTAGTAAGGCCAATCGGGCCATTCAGGGTTTGCAGAATGGGGATCACTGCCCTGCAGAGGTTTTTGTGCTCATTACTAGGGTTGCCAGGTCCCTCTTCGCCACCGGTGGGAGGTCTTTGGGATGGAGCCTGAGGAGGTCGGGGAGGGACTTCAATGCCATAGAGACCAATTGTCAAAGCTGCCATTTCCTCCAGGGAAACTGATCTCTATTGGCTGGAGATCAGTTGTAACAGCAGGAGATCTCTAGCTAGTACCTGGAGGCTGGCAACCCTACTCATTACTGATGCCAGATGAGCCAATGAGATGCGCGGAAGTTGCAGAATTTGCCTTTCTTGGGTGCAGAATTGTGATGTCCTTCCCTTCTGATGCAGATTATTCACAGTGTCTGATCAAGTCGAGTCACATGGAAGCTTTGCGTGCTCACATATCCCCCCTCCCCTCTCTCTTAGACTACAAGGTCAAACTGCATTGCTTTCCCCTCTCCTCCCCCCTCCCCCAGCTTCTGAGTAGCTGCCTTATCTCATACAAACATAATCGCATAGGGACCGTGCTGCTGGCGTGCTGGCAGAACACATCCTCTGCTGCCGGGGGCTAATGTCGATGTCCCTGTCCCCCGCCCAAAAAAAAACAACCCAGGAAGACATTACATTCTGCAACCCAGCAGAGCTGGCAGGAGGCGCTGGCCACCTGGGCTGGGGTAGGAGAGAGTTTTGGGTCCCTTTCCACTATTGCTGGGGGTGGGGGGAGAGCTTAGAAAGGCAGCCAAAGGAATCCTTGGTCACTATTTCAGATTGCAGTGAAGGAAAGCCATTTTTATAATCATGGGGAGGACAGAGCTCCTCTCAGCCATTTAAAAACATGTTTTTTTGCCATCAAGTCACAGCTGACTTATGGCAACCCTGTAGGGTTTTCAAGGCACAAGACAAACAGAGGTGGTTTTGCTATCGCCTGCCTCTGCACAGCAACCCTGGACTTCTTTGGTGGTGTCCCATCCAAATACTAAGCAGGGCTGACTCTGCTTCGCTTCTAAGACCTGACAAGATCAGGCTAGCCTGGACTATTCAGGTCAAGGCCAAAGACATTCAGAGGTGATTTTGCCATCGCCTGCCTCTGCACAGCAACCCTGGACTTCTTTGGTGGTGTCCCATCCAAATACTAAGCAGGGCTGACTCTGCTTCGCTTCTAAGACCTGACAAGATCAGGCTAGCCTGGACTATTCAGGTCAAGGCCAAAGACATTCAGAGGTGGTTTTGCCATCGCCTGCCTCTGCATAGCAACCCTGGACTTCCTGGGTGGTCTCCCATCCAAGTACTAACCAGGACCGGCCCTGCTTAGCTTCCAAGATCTGACAAGTTCAGGCTAGCCTGGGCTATCGGGGCAAAAAGGGCTTATGTTTATCAAATCAGGTGTTGTTGTTTTTTAAGCCACAGGGAGAAAGAAGGATTTGGGGCTGTCACCTAAAGGAACATAAGTGGGCACCAGGCGAGACTGGAGAGGCAGGGCATTCCAAAACTGAGGCGCCACCACTGAAAAAGCCCTGTCTCTGGTTGCCACCCACTTTGCTGCTACAAGCGGCAACACGTGAGCAGGGCTTGGGAAGACGGTTTTAACTGGCAGGATGGAGAGTGTAGGACAACTACATAGTTATGCCAAAGAAGAGGAATGATTCAGTCTCTGTAATTTATACACCTTGCAGAATTCTGGGGAGGGGCCGTGGCTCAGTGGTAGAGCATCTGTTTGGCACGCAGAAGGTCCCAGGTTCAATCCCTGGCATCTCCAGTTAAAGGGACTAGGCAAGTGGGTGATGTAAAAGACCTCCGCCTGATACCCTGGAGAGCCCCTGCTGGTCTGAGTAGACAATACTGACTTTGATGGACCAAGGGTCTGATTCAGTGTAAGGCAGCTTCATGCGTTCATGTGTTCTAGCACACCTTTGCATTGTTTATATTTGGCTCTTGAAGGTTTATAGCAACAATTTCTCAGTACTCAGAACTAGAGAACTAGCCCAAGGGTGCCCCTACCCTTCTGTACACCCAGTTCACGTTTGCAGGAAAAAGAGGTGGCAATAAGGCACTGAAGCTGGGGGGTGGCAGAATGGAGTGCACCCCTTCAGACTACAAGTGTGCAAGTCTGTTCCTTTGCATAAAGATGCAAGTTCCTTTTGCGTAAGACATCCCCAGCAAATAAGAAGCCAATATACAGCTGATTCATTTTATTTATTTACATTTACTTTTATTTGTATTCTCCCTTTCTCCCAGCGGGGGACCCAAAGCAGCTTACACTGTTCTCCTTTTCTCCGTTTTATCCTCCTAACAACCCTGCGAGGTAGGTCAAGCTGAGAGTGCCTCACTGGCCTGAAGTCACCCAGCAAGATTCCATGGCAGAGCAGGGATTCAAACCTGGGCCTACCAGATCCTAGTCCAATACTTTAACCACTCTCAGTCAGCAGACGTAGTTATAGCTATACTCAGCTGAGGGAGCCAGCATGGTCCAGTGGTTAGTGTTGGACAAAGATCTGGGAAACCCAGGTTCGAACCCCCACTTTGCCATGGAAGCTTGCCGGGTGACCTTGGGCCAGTCACACACTCTCAGCCTCGACCCGGGATAGTATTTGGATGGGAGACCTCCAAGGAATACCAAGATCATGATGCGAAGGCAGGCAATGGCAAACCATCTCTGAACGTCTCTTGCCTTGAAAACCCCACCAGGGGTCACCATAAGTCAGCTGTGACTTGACAGCAAAAAAGGAAAAAACAGCAGAGGAGGATAGACTGTGGGTTGTTTGATGGCCATCGGCTGGATAAGGTGAGATTTCAGAGCCCAAACCTCAAAGTTTGCAAGACCTGGGTGCCTTCTGCCCCAAGACTCGTTTTTGTCTTCGCTGCTCCACCTGGAATTTGCACACCTACCTGTCAAGAAAGAGCCCTGCAGCACAGAATGGTAAGCTGCAGTACTGCAGTCCAAGCTCTGCTCACGACCTGCGTTCGATCCCAACAGAGGTTGGTTTCAGATAGCCGGCTCCAGGTTGACTCAGCCTTCCATCCTTCTGAGGTCGGTAAAATGAGTACCCAGCTTGCTGGGGGTAAAGGGAAGATGACTGGGGAAGGCACTGGCAAACCACCCCGCAAACAAAGTCTTTCTAGTAAACGTTGGGATGTAACATCACCCCATGGGTCAGTAATGACCCGGTTCTTGCACAGGGGACCTTTACCTTTAGCTTTTACCTGTCAAGAGCCACAAAGAGCCATGGCACAGGTGTGGGTTTCACAGAAGCAGAGATGTGCCGGGGAACCAGAGCTGTGGACAGCCCTGGCTGTGGAAGGCGGCAGCAACTCATGCGCAGGCCCTTTGAGCATCTGTGTGATTTAAGAGTCTCCTTAGCAAAAGCCGGCGGGGGCTTCTCGTCGCACCCTCTGCGGCGCTGGTCCATTGTTTGCTTGGCATGGCTGGCCCCTCTTTCTTTGGGCTCTCTTGTGTTCTTTGAACAAGGCCCTTTCAAGCCGGCCGGGGAATTTAGACTCCTGAGTAATTTTGCTTCAAAAGGATCCCGTAGTTTCAGGAGCGGGCTGTAATTATTTTTTCCCTTATCTCTCTCACTTCCTCTGGCTCGCATCGTCGGCGCACACAAAAAAAGGGGGGCGAACAAAAGGCTGAAAGGATGCCGAGCTGGGCAAAGAGAGGCATCGCTTTCAAGGTGCCTCAAAAACACTCGGGGAGAGAGACACAGGCCTGACCTGGGTTGGGGAGCCCAATATGGACTCTTTAGGGCATGGAGTGATGTCACATCCCGACGTTTACTAGGCAGACTGTGTTTACGGGGTGGTTTGCCAGTGCCTTCCCCAGTCATCTTCCCTTTACCCCCAGCAAGCTGGGTACTCATTTTACCGACCTCGGAAGGATGGATTTGCCACTCTCTAGATCAGGAGCAGGCAGGCATCCAACCGGTGGCACACTTGCCCACCTGGTGGCACAGGATGGTCTGTTGCACCAGCTGGGCATAGCCGTCCAGCCGCACGCTGGAGTTGTTCTTGCTCCACACGGTCAGGGCCGGATTCTACAGCCAGCTCCTGCTACCTCCACCTGCAGGGATGAAATGAGGACACACTGGCTAAGAACTCCCCCCGCCCACATGCATTCTGGCCCTGCCCCCTTTAACCCCTCCATTGTCGCACTTCAGCCCCCAGCCCTCTTGTAGTACAGAGGGAATACATTTCTCCACGGCCTGGGTGAGAAAGGGTTAACACAGTTTCTTGGGCAGTCCTAGCAGCTCCATAGCTAAGGACTCTTCTGCAAGGGGGGGGGGGAAGGTTCGTTTTCTCAGCAAAACAAACTCACATCTGCCTTGAATGGAGGCTATTCCTGTTTGTGGGAGGCAGGAGGGGGCGTATTGCCAGTCTTAGATCCTTCTGAGCTAGAGATCTGCCAGTACCCATGAAGGGCCAGACCAAAGGGGCCTGATGTTCCCCACCTCTGCTCTAGATGCACCTTTTCCCCATCCGAATTCTCAAAACTCAAAAATCAGCCCCCAGGCAGAGTTTTGACAATTCGGATGGGGAAAAGGTGCATCTCGCGAGCGGCAAATCCAAGGTGAAACCTGCCGTGCATAAGAGCCCAAGGAGCCGGCTACCCGAAACCGACTTCCGTCGGGATCGAACTCAGGTGGTGAGCAGAGCTTGGACTGCAGTACTGCAGCTTACCGCTCTGCGCCACGGGGGCGTCTGACAAGCCGACTTGGGGGGGTTGACCAGTGGGGGGAGACATCTTTGCCTGGGGACCCAGGAGGTCTCTCGGCAGCCCCGTCCCCTACATAGAGCCTCAGCCTGCCCCCCTCCCTCGAGGCCAGCCCCACCTGGAGAGGTGGGCGCGGCGCCTCTTCCCCCCAAGTCGGCCAGCTCCAGAAGCACGGGGGCCCGGCCAGGCGGGAGACGCGCAATCTGTCATCTGCGCTGTCTGTGGAAATTGCTGTACAAATGCATTCGCTCCGCAGGGAGAGCCGGCGAATTGGAATTACGCGGGGGGCGGCGAGGGGAGGGGAGGCGGCGGAGAGGCGAGAGGGTGGGTGGGGGAGCGCAGAGAAGCCCCGCTTCCCTTTCACAAAGAAGAATTCAGCCGTGGATGCATGGGAGGGTTCACCTTGGACTGGCCGCTCTCCAGAGGCGCATTTTCCCTATCCAAATTCTCAGACCTCTGCATGGGGGCTTACTATTGAGTTTGGAGAATGTGGATGGGGGAAATGTGCACCTGTGGGTAAAGTGCCGTCAAGTTGCAGCCGACTTATGGCGACCCCTTTGGGGGGTTTTCATGGCAAGAGACTAGCAGAGGTGGTTTGCCATTGCCTTCCTCTGCACAGCAACCCTGGACTTCTTTGGTGGTCTCCCATCCAAATACTAACCAGGGCCGACCCTGCTTAGCTTCTGAGATCTGATGAGATCAGGCTAGCCTGGGCCATCCAGGTCAGGGCTAAAGAGTGGCAAATCCAAGGTCAAACCTCCCGTGTAGAAATGACCAAAGAGTTGGTTTTTAAATGCCAACTTTCTCTACCACTTAAGGCAGAATCAAACTGGCTTACAATCACCTTCCCCTCCCCGCAACAGACACCCTGTGAGGTAGGTGGGGCGGAGAGAGCTGTGACTAGCCCAAGGTCACCCAGCAGGCTTCATGTGTAGGAGTGAGGGAAAAAAATACCAGTTCACCAGATTAGTGTCCACCACTCATGTGGAGGAGTGGGGAATCAAACGCAGTTCTCCAGATCAGAGTCTGCCACGCCAAACCACCACTCTTAACAGCTACACCCCGCTGGCCTGTTGGGTTCCTGATCCTCACAATAATCGGGACCCGATTTCCAGCATTTAGTCCTCACAGGGATTGCCGACTCCAGGTTGGGAAATGCCTGGAGATTTGGAGGGTGGACCCTGCAGAAGACAGGGTTTGGGGAAGGGAGGGATGGGGAGATAATGCCATAGCATCCACCTTCCAAAGCAGCCATTTTCCCCTGGGGGAACAGATTTCTGTTACCAGGAGATCTCCAGGCGCCACCTGGAGGTTGGCAGCCCCAGTCCTCACCTTCCTGGGGTTTGCAGACATGGGGGTGGAAGGCCCGTTTTGCATCAAAAAAGCAGGTCTGCCTGCTCCGGCTGGAATATATGTTGCTTTGGGCGCAGAACTGTAAATATTTATTATTATTTTTTAAAAAGTATAGCCCTTATTGCTCAAAACTGCGTGAATACATTCACACAGGGTAGGAGCCAAGCAGCCTGTTCCAAACTACTCTAAAACCAGGATTACGGTTAAACTTCCAGAATGCAGCCAAAGGTCACAGGCGGCGTCTGTGGACAGGGAGAAACTTTTCTCCCTCTCTCATAATACTAGGACACAGGGTCATCTGCTGAAACTGGAGGGTGAGATAAAAGGAAGTATTAAAAGGAAGTATTTCTTCATGCAATGCATAGTTAAATTGTGGAACTCCCTGCCCCAGGATGTGGTGATGGCTGCCAACTTGGAAGGCTTTAAGAGGGGAGTGGACATGTTCATGGAGGAGAGGGATATTTGTGGCTACTAGTCAAAATGGATAATAGTCATGATGCATACCTATTCTCTCCAGGATCAGAGGAGCATGCCTGTTATATTAGGTGCTGTGGAACACAGGCAGGATAATGCTGCTGCAGTCGTCTTGTTTGTGGGCTTCCTAGAGGCACCTGGTTGGCCACGGTGTGAACAGACTGCTGGACTTGATGGACCTTGGTCTGATCCAGCAGGGCTTTTCTTATGTTCTTATGTCTGACTTATTTCTATGAATTAATTTATTAAAACGTGTTTTTTATCCCTGCTTTCCTTTTGGTTCAAGGCGGCATACAATGATACAACTTTTGCGGCCCTTCTTTAGGCTGGTTTAGGCGCTTGACTAGGCACTTTGTGGCTTGCATGGTACCCTGCCCTGCCAAACAGCCATGGACCTCTGGGCGGGCAGGAGCCGGGGTTGGAGAGATGAGGAGGGGGCCTGCCAGGGGCAATCTCGCAAAGGGGGAACCTGAGAGGAGGAGGAGGAGGAAGAGGAAGAGGAAGAAGAAGAAGAAGAAGAAGAAGTTGGTTTTTATATGCCGACTTGCTCTACCATTTAAGGGAGACCCAAACCGGCTTACAATCTCCTTCCCTTCCCCTCCCCACAACAGACACCCTGGGAGGTAGGTGGGGCTGAGAGAGTGTGACTAACCCAAGGTCACCCAGCTGGCTTCATGTGTAGCAGTGGGGAAACAAACCCAGTTCACCAGATTAGCCTCTGCCGCTCACGTGGAGGAGTGGGGAATCAAACCTGGTTCTCCAGATCAGAGTCCACCACTCTTAACCACTACCCCACGCCGGCTCCACTCTGTCCTGTGGCCCAGGAGGCGTAGGTCCTTCAGACTCCTCCCTCTTGGTGTTGTTCTTTTTTTGCCATCAAGTCACAGCTGATTGATGGCGACCCCACAGGATTTTCAAGTCAAGAGACGTTGAGAGGTGGTTTGCCACTGCCTGCCTCTGCGGTCACACCCTGGTATTCCTTAAAGGACTCCTCTCCAAATACTAACCAGGGTCAGGGCTGAGAGTGTGTGTGGCTGGCCCAAGGTCACCCAGCAAGTTTCCTTTCCAGTTCCCGAAGCTGGGTTTCCCAGATCCTAGCCAGACATCTTAACCACGACATCACGCTGGTCCTCCCTCCCCCGATTAGCATATTTAAAATCAACTTATGCCCATCTAAATCGATCCCAGCCAACGGATTCCCCATCTCTGGGCGCAGAGGTGACCCTGGCTCTATTAATTTTCCAAAGTGCTCTGCCAACCCTTGCGATTACAAGCAACTTTTGGTAACACTGTGAAGTGTGCCAGCGTGCTCTCCTTTCCCCAGAGGGAGCACTGAGGCCAAGAGATGCAGAGGACCCTGCGGGTAGGGGCAGGGCCCAAGCATCCAGAGGGGGCGTCCCGGGTTCATCCTTGCCTGGGACGCAGCATTGCAGGCTGGCAGCATCAGATCTTCGGAAAATTCATGCATAACTCCAAGGAACAACTGAGACAGACTGGGGGTGAACGTGAATGAAAGTACCCAGTCATAAACAACCAGTCTGATCTGGCAAGACTGTTTTTTATTTGCAAGATATTTTGGGTTGCCAAAAATGTGGTCTGCCGTTTGGAAAGGAAAGGTCAGTTCTAGAAGCCCCTTCCACTTCCGGGAGGTTTGCCACCACCTGGGGATGCCAGCAGTGTTCCACGCGGACTGGAAGCTTTTGCTCCGAGTTAGGGGGATTACCAGATGTCTTCTGGCCTTGACTCCTGTGTCTTGAGGGTTGCCATGGTTTTAAGTTCCCTGCTCCTGTGCAGTTAAAGACCTTTTGTGACAGCTTTCCTGTCTTGGGGGGGAGGGGAGATTTCTGCCCAAATGCATGTGTGTCCGGCTGCTGTTAAAGTCACAGGAGGAAGTAAGGAAAATAATTCACCCTCCTTCTTAAAATAGGACTGGGGGGGTCTCCCGCCTTGCTCTGCCGTGCTGGCTCCGTGCCAATCCGCCACGCCCATGAGCTGGCAGCCACTGGTGCCAAGATCAGGTGCCCAGAAAGGCCATAAACAAGGATCAATGGGGTGTAAAAAAAGACAACATTGGATTAATTCAATCGTGCGGGGATGCCGCAGCCACCTGGCTGGAATTAGGGACATCTGGCAGGAAGTGAAACCCGCCTGTTCGTTGGTGTGTGTGTGTGGGGGTGCTTTTTCCTTCATGACCGCCCGATTCAGCTACATGCTATCGAGGTTTAGGGTTGCCAGCTCTGGGCTGAGAAATTTCTGGAGATTTTAGAGGTGAATTCTGGGGAAGGTGGGTTTGGGGGAGGGGAGGGAAGTCAGCAGGGTACTATGCCATAGAGGTACTATGCCATAGAGCCTCCAAAGCAGCCATTTCCTCCTGGGGAGCTGATCTCTATTGTCTGGAGATCAGTTGTAATAGTATTGCCAGCCTTCAAGCCTTGGTTTCTAACAATTAAAGGACGACAACCCTTGGGAGGTTGGGAGGAGGCTGCGTCAGGAATCATAGCTCTGCTGGGTTCAGCCGAGGGTCACTCTGGGTTGCAAGCCGTTTTCCCACAGCAACTGGGGTGCCAAGGGATGCTGCTTCTGTACATGGAGGTTTGTGGTTACCAGCTGCGGTGCTGTTCAAGAGCCAGTGTGGTGTAGTGGCTGTGTTGGACTAGTATATGGGAGACCCAGGCTCGAATTCCTGCTTGGCAGTGGAAGCTTGTAGGGTTGTTGTGAGGATAAAGGAGGAGAGGAGAATGAGGTAAGCCGTTTT
Organism: Euleptes europaea; assembly: GCF_029931775.1. Lineage (NCBI taxonomy): Eukaryota > Metazoa > Chordata > Lepidosauria > Squamata > Sphaerodactylidae > Euleptes > Euleptes europaea. The sequence goes on along the minus strand of NC_079330.1, from coordinate 25,585,347 downwards.
GGGTCCCCATTGGGGGAAAAGGTCATTAGGGAGGAAAAAAGAAAAAAGAAGAAGAAAATTCCCTGTCATGATTGATAGCCATTGATAAAACAGCCTCCCTCTGACTAAAGGGGCTCTATAGGTTTATGAAAGAGATGCAAGAAATTGGGCTCACCCCAGGAAACCTCTAGGCAATGCTCAGGAAATTCTTTTTCATATAATACGTCATCAATAGATCTAATTCTTGACATGGACAGATCTGTGGATACTTACATCCAGAGGTTGGAGCCATTAACAGATCAGGCAGATGTTTACACAAACCTGAAAGATATTCCAGGTTTGCAGAAAAATTTTAAATCTTAAAAAATACATCCGGATGTTTTAAAAAATCAGAAGAATAGAAGCAGTACCTGCAGCTTTTAAGACATGAATGCCTCAGTGGCTGTTCCTAGACAACCACAAAAGTATTGCCAGCCTTCAAGCCTTGGTTTCTAACAATTAAAGGTAGGGGGCAGGGTCCTTTCCAGGGCTGTTTCGCCTTTAAGGGAAGCCTCATAGTGGCCAGGCCTGGCAGCAACCAGCTGGTGACTCACTATCACTCAGCTTGCATGACTCACCTGGGATTGGCTGCTTGCTACTGTTCAACAGCAGCCACCCCACGAAAGCCGATTTGGAGTAGTAGTTTAAGATTCAGTCTAGGATCTGGGAGACCCAGGTTCAAATCCCCATTCTGCCATGGTGCTTGCTGGGTGACCTTGGGCCAGTCACACATTCTCAGCCTGACCTACCTCAAATGGTTGTTGTGTGGATGAAATGGAGTAGAGGAGAAGGATTTAAGCAGCTTTAGGTCCCCATTTTGGAGACAGGTGGTGTATAAATGAAGCAAACAAATATAGCATAAGATGGGGGGGCATCTAAAAAGATGGTGGGTGGGTAGGAAAGAGAGAAGGAAGCAGGGAAAGAGGAGTATGTGGGGACTGCCAGGAGGAGGGAATGAGGAGTTAGTGTAGGGAGGTGCATAGGGGGGAAATTGAGGTGCTCCCTGCAAGTCCTTGAGGGTTCTGCACCCTACAACTGGGCCTGGCCTTCTGCTAGCACTATGAAACTCGGCCAAACTAGCAGCCAGCACCACACAACTGGGTCGTAGTTTTCCCAGGTAGATGCTGTGGGGAGGGGGAAGCTGAAGACAAGAGAGCAGGTAAAGATAGGTTGGTCAGCTGATGGAAGAGAAAAAGAAAAGGAAGTGGGAAAAGGGGGAAAGCTATGAGAGCTTTCAGGGAAGGGAAAGAAGAAATAGTGGGGGAGAGAAAAGAGACTCCCAGAGATCCTTGTGGGTCCCCCACTTGTACAACAGCGAACAACTTGGAGGGCCAGTGTGGTGTAGTGGTTAAGAATGGTGGTTTGGAGCGGTGGCCTGTAATCTGAAGAACCGGGTCTGATTCCCCACTTCTCCACATGAGCAGTGAAGGCTAATCTGGGGAACCGGGTTTGTTTCCCCACTCCTACACATGAAGCCAGCTGGGTGACCTTGGGCTAGTCACGGCTCTGATAGAACTCTCTCAGCCCCACCTACATCACAGGGCGTCTGTTGTGGGGAGGGGAAGGGAAGGTGATTGTAAGCCGGTTTGAGTCTCCCTTAAGTGGTAGAGAAAGTTGGCATATAAAAACCAACTCTTCTTCTTCTTCTAATTTTTAGATCCAGGTTCAAAGGCAGTATACCTTTCTTTTGAGTATCCGATGTTGGGAGCAAACATGGAGGGAAGACCGTTGCCTTCCTATGCTGCTTGTGAGACCCTAAAGGACCCCTGGCTGTCCTTGATGCGGTGAAGCTGGAGGAGGTGGTCCTTTGATGGGCATCTCCACAGTGCCAGGAATTGCAGGGGGGGTGAAGAAAGGGTGTTTCACAGGATGGAAAGATGGCCCTGTGGCCTCCCATCTGAACTGCTCCCCCTCCATCCCTCTGTGCCCTTCTCTGTTTCTTGAGGAGGGGCTGTGGCTCAGTGGTAGAGCCTCTGCTTAGCATGCAGAAGGTCCCAGGTTCAATCCCTGGCATCTCCGGTTAAAGGGACTAGGCAAGTAGGTGATGTGAAAGACCTCTTCTGCCTGAGACCCTGGAGAGCCGTTGCCGGTCTGAGTAGACAATACTGACTTTGCTGGACCAAGGGTCTGATTCAGTAGAAGGCAGCTTCATGTGTTCGTGTGAGTCCATGGAGGGTTCTCTCCCACCAAGCCCCCCTACCCCTCGTGCGCCGCCCTCCTCCACAGGGTAGCTCCATTACGGCGACATGACTGTAATTTCCAAACGTTGTATTTGATCCGTCATCCATCATTTGTCATCTCTTCCCTTCCTCCCCGATGCTCCGGGGAGCCCATTGAGACGACATGTGACAAGTGTCAGCGGGTAAATGACTGTTCAATTCAAGGAGAATCGCGCAACATGCAAGGTCAAATGCTTCCCGGAAAGCCACCGCATGAATATTAATCCAGTCCAGGCTTGGGAACGCCGTGCTGGAGGGGGTGGGGGGGGGTGGCTGGCGGCGGGCAGGTGGCCCAGGGGACAGGAACGGAACAGGCCTGCTTCTGCCCGATTGCAGAGACTCTGGGCGTCTTCTGCCTGTCTGCTGAGATTCTGCAAAAGAAATAGACAGACAGTCAGAAACCCACTGCAGAATACAGCCTCTTTTTGTTGGGTTCTTTCTAAGAAGAAAGGAAAAGTTGCTGTCTCTCATGACAGCTTGCAATCTTCCAAGCCAGACAGGGAGCTGAATCAGATTTCCTGTGATTGAGGTCAGGCCCTCGAGCGCTTTGTCCTTCGCGCGGCCAGCAGCAAACCAACCAGGCGAAAGAGGAGGACGAAATGACGCCAAATGTTTTGCGATACGAGGAGGGAAATATGCAAATAGTCCCAACAACAGCAACAACTTGGAATTATGCAGCATTTGCATAGTGGTGGCGGGGTGGGGGGGAGGCCTGTCATTTGCCTTTTTTGTCTAGAAGGCAGCATACAAACATTTCAGATCCCTGCATTCTTCCAGCAGTCCTAAGAGGCCGGTCTGTCCAGGTCAAAGACTGACCTTGGCTAGGTGCATGCTTGTGGTTAGGGTTGCCAACCTCCAGGTACTAGCTGGAGATCTTCTGCTATTCCAACGGATCTCCAGCCAACAGAGATCAGTTCACCTGGAGAAAATGGCCGCTTCGGCAATTGGATTCTTATGGCATTGAAGACCCTCCTAGGGTGGCCAGGTGTCAGGAGCAGGCCATGAGGATGATATGCGGTAGTGCGATTGTGCTGCTTCCAGGTGCTGTTGTGCTATTCTGTCCAAGGCCAGTCTATGCCCCGTGTTTAGTCTTCATAGATTCCCATACTGTGGGAATTGCCAAGTACGACTTTCTGCCTCCTGGAGGGGGGGAGTTGCCTGGGAAACCGGTTATCTCCTTTTGCTCTTCCATATATGCTGTGTACCTTGCCTTTGACCCTTACTAGTGTCCTTTTGAATATGGCTTCTGAAACCTGTCGATTCTACCCAATAAAACTGCTTTTGTGGATTGGTTGTCTGCTGAAGTCTGTTTAATGGTGCCGCAGGACTAGAGCTTACACCAGGTCCCTCTTTGCCACCGGCAGGAGATTTTTGGGGCGGAGCCTGAGGAGGGTGGGGTTTGGGGAGGGGAGGGACTTCAGTGCCATAGAGTTAAATGGCCAAATTGGCCATTTTTCTCCAGGTGATCTGATCTCTATTGGCTGGAGATCAGTTGTATTAGCAGGAGATCTCCTGCTACTGCCTGGCAGTTGGCAACCCTAGTCCCTCCCCTCTCCAAACCCCGCCCTCCTCAGGCTCTCCCCCCGAAAAAACCTCCTGCCGGTGGTGAAGAGGGACCTGGCAACCCTATCTGCACAGGTAGGAGAATGAAGTGGTACAGTCCGGAAGCAGGCTGGCAGTATTGTACCACTTCAGACCAGCCCAGGCATTCTTGCGGGTGGGTAACCGAGGCCAGCGGGGGTGCCTCCCTGCCAGCCAACTCCAGACTTGGGAGCTTCTCTTGGGATCAATCCCGGCTTCGGAGAACTGGTTCCAGGAATGACGGCTGACGCACTGAGCCGGTTGTCTGGCTGCCGATTAGCGGGAGCCCTGGTGCCGTCACATTAGCGCCACCCGCCGTCGCCTGCCTGGCCTGCCGGTTTCCTAATGCCTCCTTATTATCCCCCAAACGGAGCCGGTGCTTAGCACCTGCCAATTGCATCCCGTCTCAGCCCAGCAGCTCCCTGGACAGGCGGCGGCAGCGATGCTTGGCCCAGCACCCTCTTCCTTAGTACTGCCTTTGTACAAATCTATGGCGAGACCACACTTGGAATACTGAAGACACACAACGCATGGAGATGCCTTGAATCAGACCCTCGGTCCATCAAAGTCAGTACTGTCTACTCAGACTGGCAGCAGCTCTCCAGGGTCTCAGGCAGGGGTCTTTCACATCACCTACTTGCCTAGTCTCTTTAACTGGAGATGCCGGGGATTGAACCTGGGACCTTTTGCATGCCAAGCAGAGGCTCTACCACTGAGCCACAGCCCCTCCCCAAATGAACAAATGAAGCTACTTTATACTGAATCATACCTTTGATCCATCAACGTCAATATTGCCTACTCAGACTGGCAGTGGCTCTCCAGGGTCTCAGGCAGGGGTCTCTCACATCCCCTACTTGCCTAGTCCCTTTAATTGGAGATGCTGGGGATTGAACCTGGGACCTTCTGCATGCCAAGCACTGCAGAGGCTCTACCTCTGAGCCACAGCCCCTCCCCTGTACTGTGTACAGTTCTGGTCACCACACCTAAAAATCGATATTACAGAGCTTGGGAAGGTGCAGAAAAGAGCTACCAAAATGATCAGGGGACTACAGCAGCTGCCCTATGAGGACTGGTTAAAACACTTAGGGCTTTTTAGCTTGGAAAGAAGGTGGTTAAGGGAAGACATGATAGAGGTCCATGAAAGTTTGCATGGCATGGAGAGAGTGGACAGGGAGAAGCTTTTCTCCCTCTCTCATAATACTAGAATGCAGGGTCATCTGCTGAAGCTGGACGGTGAGAGAGAGTCAAAAGAAATAAAAGGAAGTATTTCCTCACACAACGCATTGTTAAATTGTGGAACTCCCTGCCCCAGGATGTGGTGATGGCTACCAATTTGGAAGGCTTTAAGAGTGGAGTGGACATGTTCATGGAGGACAGGGGGCTATTCATGGCTACTAGTCAAAATGAATACTAGTCATGATGCGTACCTATTCTCTCCAGGATCAGAGGAGCATGCCCATTGTATTAGGTGCTGTGGGACACAGGCAGGATAATGCTGCTGCGGTCGTCTTGTTTGTGGGCTTCCTAGAGGCACCTGGTTGGCCACTGTGTGAACAGACTGCTGGACTAGATGGGCCTCAGTCTGATCCAGTATGGCTTTTCTTATGTTATGGTGTAGTGTCTTCTACCTTTGTAGCTCGTTTATTGCATTATGGGATGTCAGGTCTTAGACAGGCTGTTTGTTTGTATTGTTTTCTAATTGTGTGACCCTAGTCCTGTGGTATTGCACATGGGATATCTTATGATGCCTGGCTGATTTCCCCACCCCCCTATTTTGTAATCTTCCTTATCCGTGTCTGTGCATGAATGACATAAAAGTGGTGTGATGGATTTCTCTCCTGAAAAGTGCTCCATGACTCAAAAAGTTTGGGAACCTCTGCTGCAGGTCATCTACCTGAGACAAGAGCCCTGGACTCTACAGATCTTTGCATCTGATCCAGCAAGACCATTCTGGTCTTTTTAGGCATTGCATTTCCTGCAGCTAGCAAGTGTGGTATGTTTGTTCGTGCTGCGCAGCTAGAGCTGCGGCAGCTAATGCTCCTGCGCACATCTAGGTCACGGCGCCATTCTCTCCTGATGGGGCCGTTATTAGTATTTCAATTTATTTACCCGTTTCCCCAGCACACAAGTGCCCATTCAGTAGTTCCATCTCATTATCGGCGCTATCGAGGGAGCAGCGGGGGGGAAAGTTATAGCATTGAATGATGGGGGGAAGAGGGGAGGGCGGAGTTGTGTGAGGGGAGGGAAGAATCCAGCATTGGCACTGGGGGGTGAATGTTCCCCAGTGGCCAGAAACAAACCCAGCTGTTTGAGAGCCAGCGTGGGATAGTGGTTAAGAGTGGTGGCCTGGAGCGGTGGACTCTTAAGTCATTCTGGAGTACCGGGTTTGATTCCCCACTCCTCCACATTAAGCCAGCTGGGTGACCTTGGGCTAGTCACACTCTCTCAGCCCCATCTACCTCACAAGGTGTCTGTTGTGGGGAGGGGAAGGGAAGGTGATTGTAAGCCAGTTTGATTCTCCCTTAAGTGGTAGAGAAGGTTGGCATATAAAAATCCCCAACTTCTTCTTCTTCTTCTTCTTCTTCTTCTTCTTCTTCTTCTTCTTCTTCTTCTTCTTCTTCTTCTGTCATCCAGAATGGTCTGTCGTCCAGCATGGTGTAGTGGTTAAGGGCAGTGGTTTGGAGCGGTGGACTGTAATCTGGAGAACCGGGTTTGATTCCCCACTCCTCCACATGAGCAGCGGAGGCTAATCTGGTGAACTGGATTTGTTTCCCCACTCCTACACATGAAGCCAGCTGGGTGACCTTGGGCTAGTCACACTCTCTCAGCCTCACCTACCTCACAGGGTGTTTGTTGTGGGGAGGGGAAGAGAAGGTAAGCCGGTTTGATTCTCCCTTAAGAGGTAGAGAAAGACAGCATATAAAAACCAACTCTTCTTCTTCTTCTTCTTCTTCTCTTCTGCCTTGCTCCGCTTCAACCATATACACTGAGCCCCACTCTTCTTTGGTGCACCCATGCATTTTGATGTGAGGCTACAGCCACATAAAATGCCTCTGAGCATGTTAAGAGTACCTTTTCCTACCTGCTGAACAACTGCATCTGGCCCCACACACTCAGAATTAAGAGGACGTTCTTCTGGCCCTCATTGGGGGGGGCACCAAGTCACAATTGATTTATGCTGACCCCATCATGAGGTTTTCAAGTCAAGAAATGTTCAGAGGTAGTTTGCTATTGCCTGCCTCTGTGCAGTGACCCTGGTCTTTCTTGGTGGTCTCCCATCCAAGTACTAACTAGAGCCGGCACAGTTTAGCTTCCACTTTTTAAAGAAAGCTTTTTTTTACCTTTTATTGCTTCCTTGACTTGGGTCATTAACCACACAGACAGCCTTTTAGACTTGGTAGTAAGCTTTCCTAACCTGAAGCGTGCATCCTTTCTGGACCTCAGTTAGCTTGGTTTTGAGTGTTTCTAAGCATCCTGGAGGGCTTCGACTCTCTTAAAAGGTAAAGATAAAGGTCCCCTGTGCAAGCATCAGGTCAATCCTGACCCATGGTAGAAAAAATCAGCATATAAAAAACCCAACTCTTCCTCTTCCTCTTCTTCTGTCGTCCTTGGACCCAGGTGAGCAGGGGAAGTTTTTCCCAGCAGGAAGAGAAGCATTCTCAGGTGCCAGTGTCTGCAGACTGATGCCACAGGAGCATGGAAAGGTCAAAAAAGTTGGCACCCCTACCCCTAACCCGGGTGCCAGATGTAAATACCCAGCACCCAGCTCAGCTGGGGAATTCTGTGAGCCTAAGGGATCCCCTTCCAGAGTTTAATTCACACCAAAGAGTTTAATTCACATATATGCAAACCATAGCCTCAGAGCTTGCTTTGAACGCCAGGACTCATTTCAGAGGTGTGTTCGAAGGTCTAACCAAAGTGCCTCCGAGCATGTACAAAGTGCACTCTCTCTGCCAGTAAAGAGACACAACCCAGTCCCACACAAGGGTTGTGTATCTATGCACGACTTTTAGACTAGAGGGGGAATTTTGGGGGGTGGATTGTCTTTAGCCCCTGTGCCCTTTCATGCCATACAAACACTCGGTGGGGGCTTGCACTGGAGAGGGAGCTGACAGAACACCCTCCCACACCCGTTAATGAGCCAGTGGCAGAGTCTGGGACGCTGCGCTAATCCCCTATTAAGACCTTAAAAGGAATGCTGGCGCCTTTCCGTATAAACTCATTAACTTTTATGGGGTAATAAATGGATTCTATTAAAACATAATTCCCTCCATGCTGGGGGCAAGTTAACCTCTTTAAGCATCAACCGCAGAGTGGATTCCTCCCCGTCCTCGGTCATGCGGGGATGGCTGGCACCATCTTGGTGGCATCGATGCCTGTGAATGGCTGTGGCACCTCCGGCTGGCATCACTAAGGTTGCCACCATTTTCCAGCCATCGACTCCTGCGCCTGTCAGTGGCACCCTGAAATTTTGCAAGGGCATGTTTTCCTGGCAGGGAGAGAGAAGCCCTGGACGCACCTGCGCATGCCACTGCCCTGGTCCTCTCTAGAAGCAGTTGTGAGCAGCTCACCTGCCTCTCCGCTTGTGGCAAGGGGTGGGCAAATTATGCCCATTTCCTTGACTTGGGTTCCCAACTAGTTCTTAACTTGACCGGAGAACCTCTGCCAGTCCTTGGAGGAGTGGACTCTAATCTGGAGAACCGGGTTTGATTCCCCATTCCTCCACATGAGCGGGGGACGCTAATCTGGTGAACTGGGTTGGTTTCCCCACTCCTCCACACAAAGCCTGCTGGGTGACCTTGGGCTAGTCACAGCTCTCTTAGAGCTCTCTCAGCCCCACCTACCTCACAGGGTGTCTGTTGTGGGGAAGGGAAAGGAAGGTGATTGTAAGCCGGTTTGATTCTCCCTTAAGTGGTAGAGAAAGTCGGCATATAAAAACCAACTCTTCTTCTTCTCATGCTATGCTGTGTTTGCACATAGTGAGGGTCTGGGCACCATATTTAAAATCTGTTAAGATGCCATAGGGAAGAGCCACATTCTTGCCTGGCTCACACATGCAGAAGAATGTGATGGGGAGGTAATGGCAGGTCCCCTGCATCCCTTAAGACAGGGGTCCCCAACCTTTTTGGGCACATTTGGAATTCTGACATGTCGTGGTAGGCACAGGAACAAAAATGCTGCCGCAAGAGGCGAAGCCAGCCACAGAATGATCGCCACAACTTAACTTCAGTAACACAGTGCTGATCCTTGTGCTGTGGTGGCAGCTGCCGCCGAAGCAACATTTTTAAAAAATCTGCCCAGCCAGCCAATCAAATCTCCAAAAGTCAATCAGAAGCCCTGCTGGGCAGAAGCCCTACCTGGCCTCACTTCTAAAAACACTTGGGGGGCACCACAAAATGTATCGACGTGCGCCATGGCACCCACAGGCACCACGTGGAGGACCCCTGCCTTAAGACATCTGGTGGAAGACACCAACTTTGAACATTCCTTCAGGTAAAAGAAAGCCTCCATGCAAACAGAAAACCAGCAGAGCAGGGAGGAGAGGGCTCCCCCTGCTGTTTGCTTGTTGTACCGGCTGGCTTTCAGCTTGCAAGGAGCTATTCCTCCATACAAAAACATCCTAAAATCTGACCCCTTAGGTGCTCTCTGAAAGAGACGCAGCCCATTCAATGATCTCGTTCTCCTGTGTGAACAACTTTCCTGTCTGGCCAGACTGACAGGGGCGCTCCAATCTCAGTAAGGGGGAGGGGGTTAGGGTTACCAGGTCGCTCTTCGCCACCAGTGGGAGGTTTTTTGGGGCGGAGCCTGAGGAGGGCGGGGTTTGGGGAGGGGAGGGGCTTCAATGCCATAGAGTCCAATGGCCAAAGCGGCCATTTTCTCCAGGTGAACTGATCTCTGCCGGCTGGAGATCAGTTGTAATAGCAGGAGATCTCCAGCTACTACCTGGAGGTTTGGAAATCAGCACAAAGTACAAAATTACAAAATTATTATTAGTGATTAGGACAAATTACAACAAGTGCTATACAACAAATGCTTATCCTACTACGATACATAAGATTCACTTGATGTCAACCATTCAGGTGTACAATTATTCTTTGGTTGACATCAAGTGAATCTTATGTATCATAGTAGTAGGATAAGTATTTGTTGTATAGCACTTGTAATTTGTCCTAATCACTAATAATAATTTTGTAATTTTGTACTTTGTGCTGATTTCCAAACCTATTTAGGTACAAGCATAGTGTTGCCTTTATTTGTTTAATCTGTTACTACCTGGAGGTTGGCAACCCTAGGGATGTTGTATGGTATAAGCCTATCGAAATGTATGGGAGTGTTGCAAGAGCTCAGCTCTGTGCATTTATAGGTCATTTTGATGGGGCCTGGGCAAGAGAACCGCCTGGTGGGCTAGGAACAGAAGAGCCCTCGTGATCCTGGAGATTGGCAATTCTCGAGGGATCCAAATGTATATCGTAAACTCCTGGAAAGGTGGGGTGGGGGGACTACTGCCTTCTGCCTTCGTTATGCTGAAGCACATTCTTCCCTGCTGGTGCCATATAAACCGCAGGCTCTCCAGCCTATGGGTCGGGCCGGGCATGTCCTGGGGAGTAGTGCCACGCGGCCTCTCCCTGGTGCCCACCCCTCCGCCAGCCGCCACGCGAGGAAGGAGGCCAACCCACCGGGGAGGCATTTTCGATGGCTCATTAAGGGCTAATGAAAGCAGTCTTCCATTTAGTCTAACAACTCTAAATGGCTCTGTGTGCATAGCTTAGTTAGGAGATAATGTGCCGGGATGAACGGGGAACGGCACCAGGGAATGAGTCTTGACACCAGTCGCAGTCTGCCGAGCGGCGATAACATGCTCTCCCCCCACTCCTTTAATGCCACCCCTCCCCTCCCCTCTTTGGCCCTTCCCCATCAGTTGTCAAACACTCGTTTATTAAAATAGTATACCCCGCCTTTCCTTTGTGGCTCAAGGCAGCTTTCTAGGCCAAGATTAAAACCACATACAATACAGGGGGAGGGGGACCCTAAGCCCCCTCCCCAAGGAAAGCCTACCGCTTAAGCCCCATTAGAGGACTTTGCAATTAAAATGTGTTTCCGCAGGGTTGCCAGGTCCCTCTTCACCACCAACGGGAGGTTTTTGGGGCGGAGCCTTAGGAGGGCGGGGTTTGGGGAGGGGCTTCAATGCCATAGAGTCCAATTGCCAAAGCGGCCGTTTTCTCTCTGTGGGCTGGAGATCAGTTGTAATAGCAGGAGATCTCCGGCTAGTACCTGGAGGTTACCAAACAAAATAGTCACCTGCGCTGTAAGGTACAGGTGAAAGTAAAAACCAGCACTCAGCTCTATATATGCATATATTTACACAATAGTGAAATATAAGAAAAACAGTTCAATCATAAAGATATACAAAATACTATGGAGTCATAAGTGACAGCATCCAAACAAGGAGAGAACAGAAATATATACACAAAGGAAAGCTGCTATTAAATATCAAAAAATCCACTATATAAAAAGTCCAATGTATATTTCCAAAAGTCAATCAGACTTTCCTTTAACCAGGAAGATACTCTATTAAATATCCAAAAATCCACTATACTCTTCCTGGGTAAAGGAAAGTCTGTTTGACTTTTAGAAATATACATTGGACTCTTTTTGATGGTGGATTTTTGGATATTTAATAGCACCTTTCCTTTCTGTTCTCTCCTTGTTTGGATGCTGTCACTTATGACTCCATAGTATTTTGTATGTCTTTATGATTGCACTGTTTTTCTTATATTTCACTATTGCGTAAATATACATATAGAGAGAGCCGGGTGCTGGTTTTTACTTTCACCAGTACCTGGAGGTTGGCAACCCTATCCCAGGGTCTCCCACAAGGTGGAAGCCGTTATGGAAAAGGACTGAGCTTTGGTAGCTGCCAAAAGGCAACCTCAATTTTATTTTAAACCCCACCTCTCTCCCCAATGGGAGCCCAAAGCAGCTTACAGTGCCCTCCTCTCCTCTTTTATTCTCACATCCACCTGTGAGATGGGTTGGGCGGGGAGTGTGTGACCAGCCCATGGGTACCCACCAGCAAGCTTCTATGGCACGAGTGGAGTTTTGAACCTGGGTTTCCCAGATCCTAGTCTGACACCTTAACCACTATTCTACACTGGCTGTTAAGTGGGGAAACAACCAAACGATAACAACCGGAAGACCATCACTAGTGTGCGGGGACCTAAGGGAAATCATGGTCCTTTAGTGATGTGACTCGTAGGGCTTTAAAGGTTATCATCAGCACTTTGAACTGACCATGGAAACAAACCGACAGTCCTGTGTAACTGTTCTAGAATAAGCAGGATATGTTTGTGTTGGCTGGTGGTGGGGGAAAGTGCCGTCAAGTCACGGCTGACTTATGGCGACCCCGTAGGCTTGTCAAGGCAAGAGACATCCAGAGGTTGTTTGCCATTGCCTGCCTCCGCATAAACACATATGAACATAAGAAAAGCCCAGCTGGATCAGACCAAGGCCCATCAAGTCCAGCAGTCTGTTCATGCAGTGGCCAACTAGGTGCCTCTAGGAAGCCCCCAAACAATGCAAAAGACAACTGCAGCAGCATTGTCCTACCTGTGTTCCAAAGCACCTAATATAATAGGCATTTTAATGCCATTTTTATGCAATTAATGAAGGTGTTAATTTTAACTGGGGAAATCTGGTGCAAGCAATGAGAAAGTGGTGTGATTTCTGACAAGAGAGAAATGAAATTGACTGGAGGGATTTTGAAATCAGACCAGCCAGCCTTCCAAATTCAGCCTGTTTCCTGGCTGAGGCCAGCCTGGTGTTCTTGAGCCGCCATGAATCCCGATGTACTCGGCTTGGCACATTTCCCACTAGATCCAACCCATTTTTTGGCTTAAGCAGCAGCAGGCCACGGAGCTCTTCTTCTCCTTGGTGAGTCCCTTAAGTATGACCTGTAAGCAATCTCTGGACGTTTGTAAGCAGCTGCTTTGGATTACTTAAAACACGTCCCTGGTCGAAAGTTTCTGCCTCGGGGACCAAGTCTGTAGAGAGGCCTGGCCATTTCCCCGAATTATGGTGACAGGGTTGTGCTCAAAGAAATCACTGCTTAATTGCTTATTGAACTTCGGTGTCGGAGGAAGAACGCTTTGCAGAACTGCCGGCGTGGGGGCTCTATGCGTGTGTGCATGCGCGCATTAATCATGCCCTGTTTGTACCCTCGCTTAAACCTGTTTGCCTCGCGGGTTGTTTCCCCCCCCCCTTGTTCTTTCCCTTTGTCTGATAAATGAGAAAATTACGATGGTTTCAATGGATCCCCAATCATATTTGTGAGCTTCCCGACCTGAACAAAAACTGCCTTGTACTAAAACCTGGTATTGAAGCGTGAAACTGAGCACCGTGGAATCGGTAACAGATCCTTCCCACATTGTTTACTTACCACAATAAAGCGGCGATTTGGGTGATGGCTTTGAGCTTAGAGGGCCTTTGAGAAGGCTCCCGTCTGCTGAAAAAGAGGGCTTCTAGCCAGGCCAGTGAAATGCCCATCCATCTTCAGAGGAGCCCATTTAGGGATAACCAAACGCTGACACCATCATAATGGTTGTCAACCTCCAGGTACTAGCTGGAGATCTCCTGTTATTACACCTGATCTCCAGCTGATAAGAGTTCCCCTGGAGAAAATGGCCACTTTGACAATTGGACTCTATGATTTTGAAGTCCCTGCCCTCCCCAAACCCTGCCCTCCTCAGACTCCGCCCCAAAAATCTCCCGCCGGTGGTGAAGAGGGACCTGGCAACCCTAATCATCATGCCTTTGCCTGCGACTCCAAGAGGCCTGGGTTGAATCTAGCAAGGCAGTTCTGAGGATGAGACATGTTATGAAGTTAAGGTTGTCAGGTCTAGGTTGTGAAATACCTGGAGATTTTGGGGGTGGAGCCTGGGGAGGGAAGGGTTTGGGGAGGGGAGGGACTTCAATGGGGTATAATCCCATAGAGCCCGCCCTCCAAAGCAGCCTTTTGCGCCAGGGGAACTGATCTCTGTCATCTGAAGGTCAGTTGTAATTCCGGGAGATCTCCAGACCCCACCTGGAGGCTGGCAACCCTGAAACAACAGGAGATGCCAGGAATTGAGCCTGGGACCTGCTGCATGGCAATCAGGGGCTCCAGCACTGAGCCATGGCCCCTCCCCGCCCCACCTGTCATTTCTATTAACACCCCCTCCATGCTTAAGATTGCAAGTTCCAGATTGGGAAATACCCAGGTTGTGAAATACCTGATTTTGGGGGTGGAGCCTGAGGAGGGCAGGGTTTGGAGAGAGAAGGGACTTCAATGCCATAGAGTCCAATGGCCAAAGCAGCCATTTTCTCCAGGGGAACTGATCTCTGGCGCCCAGAGATCAGTTGTAATAGCGGGAGATCTCTAGCCACCACCTGTAGGTTATATCAAAATAGACACTTCTGTGTACCTTACGGTTCAACCCAAATCACACAAAAACTCAATTATATAAATAAGCCAATTCTATAATCCAAAATACAATTCTTCCACGTAGTCAACATACATTCACTGGAAAATTCATTCATGTCCTAGAGTATCACGCAAAAACGTGTTTACAAAGGTGAGTATACATAGAGGTAAGTCCATATGCGTTCACTCCAACTTTCTAATAATACAATCTTGTCTTATTACAGGAACAAAATTCCTTGATTAATCAACAAATGTCAGGTTGATTAAGCTGACATTTGTTGATTAATCAAGGAATTTTGTTCCTGTAATAAGACAAGATTGTATTATTAGAAAGTTGGAGTGAACGCATATGGACTTACCTCTATGTATACTCACCTTTGTAAACACGTTTTTGTGTGATACTCTAGGACATGAATGTATTTTCCAGTGAATGTATGTTGACTACATGGAAGAATTGTATTTTGGATTATGTGTGTGTGTGTTAAGTGCCGTCAAGTCACTTCCGACTCATGGCAACCCTATGAATGAAAGTCCTCCAAAATGTCCTATCTTTGACAGCCTTGCTCAGATCTTGCAAATTGAAGGCTGTGGCTTCCTTTATTGAGTCAACCCATCTCTTGTTGGGTCTTCCTCTTTTCCTGCTGCCCTCAACTTTTCCTAGCATGACTGTCTTTTCCAATGACTCTCGTCGTCTGGAAAATTTTTGGATTATAGAATTGGCTTATTTATATAATTGACCCCCTGTAGGCTGACAACCCTAGCAACCCTATCCCGGCTGACATTGACTTCACCGTGTCTTTCCTCCTTCCAGGCCTCTCCCCTCAGGAATCTGAGAGACCAAGAAACTCTGATGGGGAGCAGACAGTGCCCCCCACCCCCGATGAGCTGGAGCACGAGGCCCACTTTGTCACCACAGCCCCCACCTTGAAGCTGCTGAACCACCACCCGCTGCTGGAGGATTTCCTTCACGAGGCCATGCTGAAGAAAGACTACCTGCAGCAGATTCCCTTCATGGCCGCCGGCCTGGTCGGCCCGGGGCCCGTCCTGCCTGACGCCGACTTCGCGCTGGCCCCCGCAGGCAACATGGCCGGCCCGGCCCTCTCCGATGCCACCACGGATCCCCCCGTGGCACCCGCAACGATGGCGACTCCCCTGGCCCTGGCGGGCAAAGCGGGAGCAAGCCGGGATTCCGAGAGGCCCCCGGAGATGGCCCATCCGGCGCTGACCACCGATCTGCTGACCACGGCGATGGGGCCTCGAGCCGAGCTGGGCCAGGACGCCCCCCAAACCAGCCCCCCGCTCTTTGAGCACCTGCGGCACCCTTTCACCCCGGCACGGGTCTTTCCCCAGACTGGTCTTCCCAACTCGGACCCAGCTGCTGCATCTGCAGGGTCTGGCAGCAATGAGCACCCCTCCCCTGCCACCCCCACGGCGCAGCCTAAAGCTGTCACCCCCAGCGTCGGGTCTGATGAAAACGAAGAGACGGCAGCAACCACCATCACCACCACCACGGTGATCACCAGCGTGCCGGCAGCAGCTACAGGTGGGTGGGCGGCACCTGAATCCTGGCAACCCGGGAGAGGGTAGGGAAAGGGTGGCCCGGCTGAGCTGATCTTCAAGCATCCTGCCAGATCTTTGCCCAGACTTCTGGCTAGGCAACTCAGATCTAGGGGTTTGCTCTGTCTGAGCGGTTAAGCAAAGTTCTTTTAACTTGCAGCCATTTTAAGCTCTAGAACTCTAAGGTTACAGATTAGCAAGTAAAGTCTAGCCAAGCGTGGTGTAGCGGTTAAGAGCTGTGGTGTGGAGCGGTGGACTCTGATCTGGAGAACCGGGTTTGATTCCCTACTCCTCTTCATGAGCGGCGGAGGCTGATTTGGTGAACTGGATTTGTTTCCCCACTCCTACACATGAAACCAGCTGGGTGACCTTGGACTAGTCACACTCTCTCAGCCCCACCTACCTCACAGGGTGTCTGTTGTGGGGTGAGGAAGGGAAGGTGATTGTAAGCCGGTTTGATTCTTCCTTAAGTGGTAGAGAAAGTCGGCATATAAAAACCAAATCTTCTTCTTCTTCGTGTGTAGGGTTACCAACCTCCAAGCGGAGTAGGGGTTCCAGGTCCCCCGTGGCCACCAGCGGAGATGGGGGGTAGGGTTGCCAGATCCTGGTTGGGAAACTCCTAGAGATTTGGGGATGGAGCCTGGGGAGGACAGGGACCTCAGTAGGGTACAATGCCCCAGAGTCCACCCTCCAACGCATCCATTTTCTCCAGGGAAACTGATCTCTTTAGTCTGGAGATGAGCTGTAATTCCGGGAGATACCCAGGTCCCACCTGGAGGATGTAGGGTTGCCAGCTCTGGGTTGGGAAATACGTGGAGATTTTTGGGGTAGAGCCTGAGCAGAGCGGGGTTTGGTGAGGGGAGGGACTTCAATGCCATAGATAGGGTTGCCAACCTCTAGGTACTAGCTGGAGATCTCCTGCTATTACAACTGATCTCCAGCCGATAGAGATCAGTTAGCCTGGAGAAAAACGGCTGCTTTGGCCATTGGACTCTATGGCATTGAAGTCCCTCCCCTCCCCAAACCCCACCCTCCTCAGGCTCCATCCCAAAAACCTCCCGTCGGTGTCGAAGAGAGACCTGGCAACCCTATTTTATTCTCAGCAATAGTGTCCAGAGAACCAATCAGGAGGTTAAAAACGGATTGGAGCAAAGGGAAAGCCTGGAAAAAAGCGATCAGCGTTAAAATCCACCAGAGGCTTTTCCTTGCCCTAACTAGCTGACATGGAGAATAACCCAGCAGTCCCACTGAAATGAGCAGAGTCAGTTCCTGGCCCAGTTTCCAGCCTTTTTAGTTTGTACAGAGGAATTTCCCCCATGGAGTGCATCCCATGGGTCAGCTGTGACCCATTCGCATCCACAGAGAGCAATCTGTTCCTTGCACCTGGGAGCATCTCTCTTTGTGGTCTCCCTATAATTGCCCCCCCCCCAAAGTTTATTTATTCCCTCCAGAATTTGGGGGCAATGCAAACTTTTCCTTCCATGAATTTGACAATATCTGCAGCAATCCCAGAGTGTGCCTGCAGCAGGCAGCTACTCAGAAAGTAGGGTTGCCAACCTCCAGGTACTAGCTGGAGATCTCCTGCTATTACAACTGATCTCTCTTTTTTTTTAAATAAAATTTTTATTTTTTCCAAATCATTATACATTCCATTTCACATATTAAAAAGTATAATTCTTTAACTTCCCCTCTCCCCCCTCTGATCCTTTAATTTACATTGTTTCTCTCTTTGTATTATTTATCTAATTCAATTATAACAGAAACATCCGTGTCCAATACATCCGCTCTGAATTAGATCAAAATATGTTTGTTAATATCACAGTTAAGTTCATTTCTACAATAATTAGACCATGTCTCCCATTCTTTTGCAAATTCATTATCATCGTTTTGATTTATCGATGCCGTAAGTTTTGCCATTTCTACTAATTCCATCATTTTTTCAATCCACTCCGATTTATTTGGTATATCCGTCATTTTCCATCTCCTGGCATATACCATTCTGGCGGCAGTAGTAGCATACATCAAAAAAGGTCTCTGGTTCACTATGGTATCAGGTATTATACTCAACAGCATCATTTCTGCTGTTTTAGGGATATTTTGTTGTAATACCAGCCTTAATTCATTGTAAATCATGTCCCAGTAATTCTTAGCCTTCTCACATAGCCACCAAACATGATGAAAAGAACCCACTTCTTTTTGACATTTCCAAGAGGTCTACCCTCTGAAGCTACCATTTTATCCAGGGGAACTGACCTCTGCAGTCTGGAGAGCAGCTGTAATTCTGGAAGAACTCCAGGTCCCACCTGGTGGTGGGCAACCCTACCGGTGGGTAGGGTTTCCAGGTCCCTCTTCACCACTGGCAGGAGGTTTTTGGGGTGGAGCTTGAGGAAGGCGGGGTTTGGGGAGGGGAGGGACTTCGATGCCATAGAGTCCAATTGCCAAAGCAGCCATTTTCTCCAGGTGAACTGATCTCTATTGGCTGGAGATCAGTTGTAATAGCAGGAGATCTCCAACTAGTACCTGGAGATTGGCAACCCTACCAGTGGGGGCAACCCTACCAGTGGGGTCACAAAAATCCTGAGGTGGGTCCTGGTGGGATAGTCTGGATATGAAGCCCTCCTTCCTTCTTTGTTCTCTCTTTGTTGCCAGGTCCTTGCAGCTGGAACCTGACTGGCCCCGAAGGCTCGCTGGCCTCCCCACTGCCTTCTGGCATACCCTACGAGGGAAACACCCTGGAATGCATCTACACCATTTCTGTGTATCCTGGTTATGGCGTGGAGATCCGGGTGAGTCACCAACAGAGGGGGACCACAGCAGAGGGGGACCACAGCGGAGGGTGGCAGGATCTGTTTGACAGGCCGCTGAATTTTGTCTACAGCAAAAGCTGGACTGGATTAGGAGAACCAAACTACTCTAGGCCACTTGCAGACTTGACGATAAACCTTAGTTTCTAAACCACAGTTTGATTTAACTCGGGTTTATTAACACAATCTGAATGCAGGCTGTCTAACAAACCGGGGTTTGATGGTAAGTGCTAAACAGGGATTCTAAACAACTGTGTTTGGCTTGTTGAGTGTCTTTCAGCCTACCCATGTTTTTTCTTTACATCCCAGTTCAAAAACCCTGGTTTGTCCAGCAGCTGCACCCCCTTGGGGCTCAGATAAATGAGACATTTGAGTTGCGCCCACAAAAAGCCAGCTGCTGCCCTGTGCAACCTTCATTGGCCTCAGAGCCAAGTGAAAAAGAAAGGGGAGAGCGGCAGTATGATCTTAAACAGAGCTGTACCCTTCCAAGCCCACTGAAGTCAATAGGCTTAGAAGGGTGTCCCTCTGTTTAGGAGTGCAGTGAAAGTCATTCAGCCTAATAAATAAATAAATAAATATTTTTTACTTGCGGCTGATATGCCAGATAAAACAGAAACTGACCATACAGAGTAGATGTTTACAACCAAGGCCGACAAAATTAGGAATCACCCAATTTTACGTTTCCATCGATTAGGGAACATTGAGGTGATGTAGCTTTATTGCTACGGCACAATATTTTGCAACCTGGGTGGTGATTGGCGAGCTGTCTCCCAGCAGAAACCTTCTTTTCCATTCACTCTCATCACTAGAGCCCATTTCCCTAATCAAAGGGTCAATAATATTGAAGCGGGCTGACTTGTAGAGGGGACATCTAAAAAATACATGTTCAATGGTTTCCAGCTCCCCTGTGTTACACAGGCAAAGTCTCTCCACCCTGGGGATCTTCTTAAATCTCCCTTCTAATATGGTAGGGCTGCACATCTGGCCAATGTATAGGCCCTCCTATATGCAGCTGGTGCTAGAATATACCTGGAATGTTGAGGTGCTATAAATGCAGGGGATCTCAAGAGATCCGTTTGACACTCAGTATCTTGGACGCTTTCATTTATAGTTAGTCTAGCTTGGTCCATACCCATTTGCAAAAGTGCTGACGGAGCAAGTCCCAAACTATTTAGTTTATCCCCTATAGCAGTGGTTCCCAACCTGTGGGTCGTGACCCCCTTGGGGGGGTTTTCTGGGGGATTGTCGCTGGTCGCTTTTTCCTTCCTGCCCGCCTTCCAGCAGCTGGGCGGGACCTCCTGAGGGCGGGGGGGGGGCGCCGGCCTCCCGCTCGCCTCCCAGCTCCCCTCCTCCTCCTCCTCTTCCACACGGCCAAGCAGGCAGTTCCTTCCCCGCCCTCCTCTTCCTTCCCCAGTCTGCCCCACTCTTCCTGCCACTGGGATCGCAGGAGGGAGGAGGCAGGGATGGGAGACGACTTCTCTTCTCCATCCCCCTTCTTCCTCCTCCTCCTGCTTTCCTTCCCCGGCTCCTGGGAGGATAGAGTCTTGTTTGGGGGGCTTCCTAGAGGCACCTGGTTGGCCCCTGTGTGAACAGACGGCTGGACTCGATGGGCCTTGGTCTGATCCAGCCGGGCCTTTTCTTATGTTCTTAGGATCTCCTGCGGCAGCGACCTTGCTTTGCCTCCCTTCCCGGAGCTGAGGCGGGGAGAGAAACAACAAGGCCGGGAGGTTGAAGAAAACAAAACAGGCGATAATGGGGAGGGAGACTAAAAGGCGACTGCAGCGTGGTCGCTATTCTGGCCTTCCGGTGTGCCTTTCTTTTGGGCGGCCTGAAAAGTTTGAGAAAAACCGAAAATATTCAGAAGACTATCTAAAATTTGGCTTTACCACCTTGATCAGCAATGGCATAGAGAAGCCACCATGCGTTTCGTGCAATGCTGTTCTCAGTGCTGAATCTATGAAACCTTCAAAACTCAAACGTCACTTAGAGACAAAACACTCAGCCACGAATTGTGAAGCTGGTTACCCAGATGCAAGCACAACCATCGCATTAAATATTAATTAATTATTTAATGAAATTAGTTAATTAAATATTATGTTGGAATTGTATTGTGAAAAATCTATTTTTAATGTGTGTGTTTTTATCCTATTGAAAATGTCATTTTATGGCTTTATGCAAATGTGGCGGAGGTCGCAGGTTACTTGGCAATTGTAAAAGGGGGTCACGACTCGAAAAAGGTTGGGAACCACTGCCCTATAGCAATGATCCATCTTGACCTAAAGGAGTCACTCAGTACCAGTGGCAAGACATTTGGCCTATTTTCTCCTTTAAAAATTCTAACAGCAGAGCAGGGAGCCAGTTTCAAATACAGCTAGAGTATCCCTTATCCAGACATCCCATATCCGGACCAATACGAAAACTGGACCCTTTGAGCCGGTAGGCAGGCAGATCCGTGCTGCCTGCTTTCAATGTTTCCTCTCACCTAAAATAAAATAAAATACAGTGTACACTGCATCGTAGGTGGAGACTGAAAGCCGGCCGTTGTTAGTTAGTTTGTTGTTGCTCTTGTTTAACAGTTGATACAGGTATTCTGGTGAGATAGTTACATCTTTGCTTTCTGTTGGTTCAGTGTACACAAAATTATTAAAAATATTCTTTAAAATTACATTCAGGCAATGTGTACAAAGTGTATATAAAACATAAATGAATTTGGGTCTCATTCCCAAAATACCTTATTATGTATATGCACAAAGTCCAAAATTTTCCAATATATGGAAAGATCTGAAATACGGACCACTTCTGGTCTCAGGCATGAACACATGAAGCTGCCTTATACTGAATCAGACCCTTGGTCCATCAAAGTCAGTATTGTCTACTCAGACCGGCAGCGGCTCTCCAGGGTCTCAGGCAGAAGTCTTCCACATCACCTACTTGCCTAGTCCTTTTAACTGGAGATGCTGGGGATTGAACCTGGGACCTTCTGCATGCAAAGCAGAGGCTCTACCACTGAGCCAGGTCCCTCTTTTCCTCTGGTGGGAGGTTTTCGCATTTACGTGTGTGCGCGCGCGTGTGTCGCCTCGTAAAGGGCCTTTACCTCTTAGTTTGAGTGGTAAAGCGGCCCTTTCCCACTCAAACGAAGAGGTAAAAGGCCCCTCGCGAGGCAGAACTTCCGGTTCTAAACCGGGAGTGCCATGCTCGGTATGCATGCGCGCGTGCACGTTTGCCTGCTGACCCTCAGGTGGTCGGCAGGCAGAGGGGGCAATTGCCAGGGGTTTGCCTGCCACCAGTGGGCGCCTGGCAACCCTACGGGAGGGGGGGTAAATTCAAGGTTTCACTGAAAACGTGAGGTTTAAGGGGAAAATTGAAGGAAGGGGGTATGCCCCTGGGATGACCTGAGTTCACAGGATAAAGGTCAGCAAGGGGGAAGAGGCAGAATCATTTGAAAGCAGGAGGGTAGTGGGCCCTGGCAACTGGGAGAACTGGGCTGACGGTCCTTGGCAAAGGCATCCTGGGAAATGAAGTCTGAGGGTATAGTTGGAGGGCGCACCATCCAGCCCCCTGGTGGATCTAGGTCCATGCCTAGGGTTGCCAACCTCCAGGTACTAGCTGGAGATCTCCTGCTATTACATCTGATCTCCAGCCAATAGAGATCAGTTCACCAGGAGCAAATGGTCGCTTTGGCCATTGGACTCTATGGCATTGAAGTCCCTCCCCTACCCAAACCCCGCCCTCCTCAGGCTCCACTCCAAAACCTTTCACCAGTGGCAAAGAGGGACCTGGCAACTCTATCCATGCCTGACCTCTTGCGACCCCCTTTCCATGGATGTCAGCTTGGGTTTCATGATGGAAGAAAGGCAGGATATACATGTAACTAATCCATATAAAGAGCTAGTGTGGTGTAGTGGTTAAGGTGTCGGACTAGGATCTGGGAAACCCCAGATCTTCGAATCCCCACTCACACCATGGAAGCTTGCTGGGTGACCTTGGTCCCGTCACACATTCTCAGCCTCGACCCTGGCAAGTGTTTGGATGGGACACCTCCAAGGAATACCAGGATCACTACACAGAGGCAGGCAATGGCAAACCACCTCTGAATGTCTCTTGCCTTGAAAACCCTGCAAGGTCACCATAAGTCAGCTGTGACTTGATGGTACTTTCTACCACCACCAGCGTTTGGTTTTATTAAAAGGTAAAAGATAAAGGTCCCCTGTGGAAGCACTGGGTCATTACTGACCCATGGGATGACGTCACATCCCAACTTTTACTAGGCAGACTATGTTTACGGGGTGGTTTGCCATTCCCTTCCCCAGCCATCTTCCCTTTATCCCCAGCAAGCTGGGTACTCAGTTTACCGACCTTGGAAGGATGGAAGGCTGAGTTAACCTTGAGCCGGCTACCTGAAACCAACTTCAGTTGGGATCAAACTCAGGTCTTGAGCAGAGCTTGGACTGCAGTACTGCAGCTTACCACTCTGCGCCACGGGTTTTATTAGAAGGGAAAAAATATTTTCTAGTGCTGTATAGTACATACTAGCCTAAGCCTATCAGATCTCAGAAGCCAAGTAGGGTTGTCCGTGGTTACTAATTGGATGGGAATCCTCCAAGGAATGCCAGGGTCACTACGCAGAGGCAGGCAATGGCAAACCACCTCTGAACATCTCTTGCCTTGAAAACCCTGTGGAGTCACTATAAATCAGATGTGACTTGACGGCAGAAAAAAAATCCATAGGAGCAGAAAGATAAGAATGGGACAAAGTCATGGAGGACTTGAAAGGAAATGAATGTCTGGTGATGTAGAAGAGGTTGGAAATTTGTGGGGGGGTGTTAAAAGGAGTAGGAAGGGGAGTCACAAAAATCAAGCCTCTGCTGGGACATTTTGGCATACTTTGGGATGGACTTTTAAAAAAAAATTTAACTAGCAAATGTCAACATTTCCAAATGAAAAACGACCCCCCAGCAATATAAGATAAGCACCTTTGCAGGAATAGCTGGAGGAGGGTGACAGAAGAGGAAGGGAAAGGAGGGGGGCCCTGCTGGCCCTCCACGTGCCGCTGCGAACCAGGACCTGGCCGGCATTTTAATAAGCACTTACAAATACAGACATCTCATTTCAGGGATGCAGCCAGCCATCCCGGAGTTGAAACACATCACAGCAAATGTCAAATCAATATACGTGGCATTTGGCCGACATTTCAACAATACCTGCTCCCCCCTAGTTCCCCTGGGGCTTCATTAGGGCTGCTGAGAAGAAGGTTTTGCTCGCTCAAGAGCAGGAGGGACAGGGCTCGGCTCAGGTCAGCAAGACCCGCTTCTGTCGCCACACATCTGGCCCAAAGCCTCCTGGGTATAACCTCCGGTGAGCCTGGAAGTTGGGCTGCTGGATGCAACTATGACAAACTGGGGTTGGGGGTTCCTTGGATTCTTAGCCAGACTTTTGCCTGAAGTCAGGTTGGCAGGGAAGAAGAAGAAGAAGAAGAAGAAGAAGAAGAAGAAGAAGAAGAAGAAGAAGAAGAAGAAGAAGAAGAAGAAGAAGAAGAAGAAGAAGAAGAAGAGGAGGAGGAGGAGGAGGAGGAGGAGGAGGAGGAGGAGGAGGAGGAGGAGGAGGAGGAGGAGGAGGAGGAGGAGGAGGAGGAGGAGGAGGAGGAGGAGGAGGAGTGGTACTTGGAAGAGAGACCACCGAGGAAGGCAATGGCAAACTACCTCTGCTTCTCACTTGCCCCGAAAAGCCCCTTGCTGGGGTCACCATACGTTAGCTATAACTTGGCACCACGCACACAAGTTAGTTGGCATCAGTGCATCATAAGAATGCAAGTAGAGCCAGCTGAATCAGTGATCCATCTAGCCAAGCATCCTGTTTCACCCATGCAGGCTTTGAGAGCTTGGCCTCCTCCGGGGCTGGTCTTCCCAGCTGCCTGCTACTTTGCTGGCTCCAGCTGTTTACGGGAGGCTTTGGATGCTTCTTCCTCCAGCTCATTCCTACTCTCAGCTTTCCTTGGCGTCTGTCTCACTGCCTGCTGCCTTTCGCCTCCCCCCACCCTTTTCAGTCTCATCCTTAAAGTACCCAGCCGGCTATCCTGACCTAGGGTTGCCAACCACCAGGTACTAGCTGGAGATCTCCTGCTATTACAACTGATCTCCAGCCGATAGAGATCAGTTCCCCTGGAGAAAATGGCTGCTTTGGCAATTGGGCTCTATGGTATTGAAGTCCCTCCCCTCCCCAAACCCCGCCCTCCTCAGGCTCTGCCCCAAATACCTCCCACCTGTTGCAAAGAAGGACCTGACAACCCTAGTCCTGACCCTGCCCACACGCTGGCATCGGAGATTGCCAGCCACACCATAAATACACACACCAGCACCTGAACAACAAGGGCAAGAAACATGGCAGCTGGTGGCAGAGATGGATGAGAGAGCACAGGTCAGAGGAGCCCTGTTGGAGCCAGGCCAGTCATATGTTCCCAGTAGGCCCACAGCTGGGTCTTAGAGAGCAAAGACCCCATCCGTTGGTCTCCCCCAGCAAATGGCATTGAGAGGTACACTGCCTCAGAACATGGAGGGTCTGTGTATTAATGGATCATTCCAACATCTGGCCAATCCACGTTTAAAGCCGTCTAAGCTAGTTGGCAGGAGGGAAGGTGGCACGGTACAGCCCAGTCTCATCAGATCTCGGAAGCTAAGCAGGGTCAGTACTTGGAAGGGAGACCACCAAGGAAGATTCTGCAGAAGAAGGCAATGGTAAACCACCTCTGCTTCTCACTAGCCTTAGAAACCTACGGTGACCCCTTATGCTGGGGTCACCATACGTTGGCTGAGACTTGATGGCACTTTACGCATGCAAGTTAGTTGGCATCAGTGCGTAAAAAGAACTCAAGCAGAAACTGCTGAATCAGTGATCCGTCTAGTCCAGCATCCTGTTTCACACAGCAGCCAACCCGTTGCCTGGGAGAACAAACAGGCCATAGAGGCCAATGCCTCCCCCTGATGATACTAGCATTGGTATCCAGAGGTTTGCTGTCTATATATATAAAATCACCATGGCTGGTAGCCATAAATGGACCTTTCCTCCATGCATCTGTCTAACTCCCTTTTAAAGCTGTCTCTGCTTGTGCTAGGAGCTCTGTGCAAACTGTGGACATTTGTTTTAGAACAGAAACCCCCTGCCTTGGAAAGAGGGATGGCCCAGGCTACCTTGTCAAATCTCAGAAGCTAAGCAGGGCTGGCTAGTATCTGGCTAGTACTTGGATGGGAGACCACCAAGGAATACCAGGGTCGCTATGCAGAGGCAGGCAGTGACAAACCACCTCTGTTAGTCTCTTGCCTTGAAAATCCTACTGGGTTGCCATAAATCAGCGGTGACTTGATGTCACTTTTCGCACACACATGCTCATGGCCATCACTACATCCACTGGCAGTGAATTCCACACTGTAATCACGCATTGAGTAAAGAAGCATTTTCTTTTGTCCATCCCACACCTATTTCCCAATAACTTCATTGGGTGCCACCCAAATTCTAATATGGGAGAGGAAGAAAAAAGGCCTCTCTGGTTGTTTATGCATGGGAGTTTTACCTGAGGTTCGTTGCTCGCTGGACCCACACTTTCCTATTGGGAATCTATGTGCCAGCAGTCTCCCAGCTCAAATCAAGTCCCTGCCCCTTTAAATGCTGCTTTGTAATTGGCTTACATTGTAGAGCTTACTGTGAGAGAAAATCCCCCCAAAACCCAATTGCTGCATAAAAAAGCATTTTAAGAACAATAAACCAAAAATGGAGCAATCTGAAGGGGTGGGGGGAGAAATCCAAGCCTCTGTTTTAAAAAGCCTTTCTTCTACTCAGAAAGAGCTCCGAGGAAGCAGGAAGCATTTGAATCCCCACCTCTTTACACGCTGCTTTGTAATTGGCTGTGAGAGAAACCAAGCTTGTGTGTCCTGCGCTTTGCCTTATGTAATGTCTACTGGATCTCCCTTCGCCATATGCTTGTTAATCGGCTCAAAGAACTTCAAAAAGTTGGTGAGGCAGAACAGAAGCCATGTTGATTTCCCCTCACTGTTAATTTATCTAGGACAGATGTTAGTCTAACTAGCCCGTAATTTTCTGAATACCCTCTGGACCCCTTTTTAAAAATTGGTGTGACATCTGCCACTTCCCAGTACTCTGGCACAGAAGCCGATTTTAGTGACAAGTTACCAGCAATTTGACATTTGAGTTCCTTAAGAACCCTTGGGTGTATGCCTTCCAGACCTGGAGACTTCTTTGATATCAGTTTACCTAGTAAACTTCATCTCTCGTCACCTCAACTTCAGAACCCCTTCCTCAGAAGAAGAAGAGTTTCTCTACCACTTAATGAAGAGTCAAACTGGCTTACAATCACCTTCCCTTCCCACCCCTACAACAGACACCCTGTGAGGTAGGTGGGGCTGAGAGAGTTCTACGAGAGCGGTGACTACCCCAAGGTCACCCAGCTGGCTTCATGCAGAGGAGAGGGGAAACAAACCCAGTTCTCCAGATCAGCGTCCGTCGCTCATGTGGAGGAGTGGGGAATCAAACCCGGTTCTCCAGATCAGAGTCCACCACTCTTAACCACTACACCCGCTGGCTCTCAGCTGTTCTGCCCCATATTTTCCACAGTGAAAACAGATGCAAAGATTTCCTTTGGTAGGGATTTCCCCATGGAGAGCTGAGAGGGAAGAGGCTCATCAGCCTGGGGGGGGGGGAGACACTTGGTGGGCTTCTGTGTTGGAGGGAAGAGCTTGAGGCTTCCTTTTCCTGCCCAATATCAGCTATGGGAGGCCCTCGACCAGGATCCATTACACATGAATGCACATGAAATTGCCTTATACTGAATTGGACCACTGGTCCATCAAGGTCAGTGTTGTCTACTCAGACTGGCAGCAGCCCTCCCAAGTCTCAGAGAGAGGTCTTTCACATCACCTGCTACCTGGTCCTTTCAACAGGAGATGCCGCAGATTGAACCTGGGACCTTCTGAATGCCAAGCAGATGCTCTACTACTGAGCTATAGCCCCTCCCCTTCCTAGGCATCCTGAAGCTATTTGGTTTGGCCTCGAACCATGAGACGTTTTACTCTTTCCAGTGATGTCTGGTGGCTCATTTGCATGAGCCAGCAGGAAATCCCATGCAGAGTCCAAATTCAGGAAGATCTCCCGCTATGACTTTTTAAATGGTTGTGTCAGTGAGGGGCTCCATTCTATCCCAATGTGCCCCTCCCCCCAAAAAACCTCCCAAATCTTCCAGCACCCACGAACATATTAAGAGTTTGTAAATGTGGCTTTTTGCAAGCAGTTTGAGAAACTGCAGCGTGCCTTTCTTGCCACCAAATTCCTTTTTGGTCCGTCAGTTGGGCGTAGCAAGTTAGAGCCATCTGCGGCATAAGTGAGCTGGGCATGAGCTGCACAAGAGGTGGGGCACCTGCACCAGCCACCTCCTCCTCCTCTGAGCTCCCGGCCCATAAATCACATGGCAACCTGGATGATGCACCCACAGAGATGGATCTCCCACACCAGCCGGCTCTCCCTGTATGGTTCTTTCTCCCCCACCCCCGCACTCACGCTTTCTCCCCTCTACCAATACATCTCTGGCACCTTTGGTGTAATTAGCGCAAAGAGGCTCCTGCCTTCAGCCGTTTATTACCTAGCGGTGCTGTTTAATTACCGTAATTAATATACAATCACCACTTTAATGAGAGACAGCAGCAGAGGCTCGTTTATCAAGATAAGTTACACTGCTGACACCAAGGCAGGACGTGGCCGTTCTGGACCTCGCTGGGGTGGGAAAGAAGTTGGCACACGGTCCCACAAGGCCACGTCCCTGGGATCGGGGCTGAAGGCAAGGCACAGCTCTCCGGCTCGGGACCCCGGACAGTTGTCTCAGCAGAAGCAGAATGCCTTTTCTTCCTCAGGGAGCAATCACAACTCATCTTCATATATCTGCCAAATTATAGGGCAGGAATGTCCATTCCCCCACCCTACCCCCATCGCATTGGGCTGCCAGGCCAGTTTGAGACTAAGGGAAAGAAGAGGAAGGAAGGAAGGAAGGAAGGAAGGAAGGAAGGAAGGAAGGAAGGAAGGAAGGAAGGAAGGAAGGAAGGAAGGAAGGAAGGAAGACCACCTCTTGTTTTTCTAAACACTCAGCCTAGGGTTTTCAACTCTAGGTTGGGAAATTCCTGGATATTTTTGGGTGGAGCTTGGGGAGGGCAGGGTTTGGGGATGAGAAAGATGTCAGAGGGGTATAATGCTATAGAATCCACCCTCCAAAGCAGCCATTTTCTCCAGGGGAACTGATCTCTGTGGTAGAGCATCTGCTTGGCATGCAGAAGGTCCCAGGTTCAATCCCTGGCATCTCCAGTGAAAGGGACTGGGCAAGTAGGTGATGCGAAAGACCTCTGCTTGAGGCTCTGGAGAGCCGCTGCCAGTCTGAGTAGACAATACTGACTTTGATGGACCGAGGGTCTGATTCAGTATAAGGCAACTTCATTGGTAATTCTGACAGATCTCTAGATCCTACCTGGAGGTTGGCAACCCTAAGCAAAGAGGAGGTGGCTGGGGATTCAAATCTCGACCGGGTGCTGAGCCCCAATGGGTGGACCAGCAAAATGGCAGGGGCAAGGAGACAGCATGGTTCTGCCCACTCCTCCGTGCCCTCTCCCCTCCAACCAGTTACGACTGGTTGTCGTAACATCACTTGGGGTTTTTACTGCTGCCTTGGATTGTGCCAAGCAGGAGTGGTGTACACCGGTGCCCTTTTCCATTTCTTCATGTTTGCATGTGTAGTCCCGGTGAGGTTTTTTGTTGTTGCGCTGTCGTCGTCGTTGCTTGAGGTCTTGATTCAGGTGTTTCTTTTATGCCGTTTTTTGGCATCGATCTGTCATTGACACAAAAGTAAAAGGAAAGATTTCCTTTGCGTCGCTTTAATGGGAGAAAATTCAGCGCGAACAAACAGGAAAAGACCTGAACAAATAAATAATAAGGCTTGCAGGTTGGGTTGGTACGAGGGAGGGATGGTAACAGGAGTGGGGATTTTCAAGCTGAGCCAGCAGAGATTTAAAAAATTCAGCAGCAGCCCTAGTGAAGAGGGACTGAGAGCGCCTCTGAGAATGCACAGAGATCCTTCTTTCTTTTTTTTCTCCTGGCTAATCCCAAGCAGCTCCCACAAATATTTCACCGTGGCCGCAGGAACGATGATATCAGTTTAACCAGCCTTGAGCGGCCTAAATAGCCCAGCACAGCCTGAGCTTGTCAGATGTTGGCAGCTAAGCAGGGTTGACCACACTTGGTGGGAGTCCACGAAGGAAGTCCAGGGTCGCTATGCAGAGGCAGGCAATGGCAAACGATTGTCTCTTGCTGGAATACCCCAATGGCACCTTCTTTTTCTTCAGAGTGTGCTTGGACCCCCGTTCTGCCCTCAGTGGAAAATAAAATGATAGGTCAAGAATGTACAGTGCTTCTGATCTTTATCAACTGGATATGGCTAAAGTAGGGTTGCCGGGTCCCTCTTCGCCACCAGTGGGAGGTTTTTGGGGCGGATCCTGAGGAGGGCAGGGTTTGGGGAGGGGAGGGACTTCAATGTCATAGAGTCCAATTGCCAAAGCGGCCATTTTCTCCAGGTGAACTGATCTCCATTGGCTGGAGATCAGGTGTAATAGCAGGAGATCTCTGGCTAGTACCTGGAAGATGGCAACTCTAAGCTAAAGCCCCCCTTTCCCCCAATTTCTCCTGCCAGGGCCCAAGGCTGGGACTTAGCCATGGAGATACTAGCCCTCTGTAGGGTTGCCAACCTCCAGGTGGTAGCTGGAGATCTCCTGCTACTACAACTGATGTCCAGCTGATAGAGATCAGTTCACCTGAAGAAAATGGCCGCTTTGGCAACTGGACGATGGCATTGAAGTCCCTCCCCTCTCCAAACCCCGCCCTCCTCAGGCTCTGCCCCAAAAACCTCCCGCCGGTGGCAAAGAGGAACCTGGCAACCCTAGCCCCCTAGCCTTGGCCACTCAAAAACTTGTGAATGGCAAACAGCCACAAGCTTCTCTCTCTTGGCTCCTTTGCAGGTCCAGAATATCAGCCTCACGGAAGGCGAGACGGTCACCGTGGAGACCCTCGGAGGGATGGAGCCTGTCGCCTTGGCCAACGAGTCGTTCCTGATGCGTGGGCAGGTCATCCGGGGCCCCAACAACCAAGTGGTGGTTCGCTTCCAGAGCCCGGCACCTGCCAACCCTGGCACCTTCCATTTCCATTTTCAAGGTGAGGGTCATGATGATCGGGGGAAGGCGTGCCGTGGTCTAGAGGCTGCCTGTAGATCCTTTGGCTACCGCTGGGGGAAAGCATTCACCAGGCCCTTCAGAATTAGGGGGAGGAGTTGTGCAGGGGGAGGGGCTTAGCCCAAACAAGGTTCCCACGCTCATCTCCCCTCCTAAAAATGACATCTGAGGTCACCTGAATAAACCTGAATGGCAGCAGGTAATGAAAAAAGATAAATGTGCAGTTAGCTTAGGGAATTCACTGCCACAAGAAGCAGGGAGGCCGTTATCGAATGATAAAAGGGGCCATAGTGCTGGGACAAGCAATGATCAGATCATCCTGACATTTTAAAGGAAGTAAATTTCAGGCTCATGTGCTCTCCCATGCAGATTGGGGCTGTGTGGGGAGCAGGGGAAGAGGGTTTATCTTCCAATCCCAGCTGTCAGCCACCCTCTCTTCTCCCCCCCCCCACTTGCAATTCTCGGGCAGAATTATGCAGATACAGGGGGTTACCCTCCTCTTGCCTTCCCACATAGCCCCAATCCAAATCTGAACTGTGCACTCATGTGAAGATGCTAGGAGATCTGTGACCCCTGCCTTGCCTATTCCTCCCTTAAGGATTTAAAGGTGGGGGGGAGGATTGGACAAATAAATAAAGAGCCAGTGTGGTATAGTGGTTAAGAGCGGTGGACTGTAATCTGGAGAACCAGGTTTGATTCCCAACTCCACATCAGATGCAGACTCTGATCTGGTGAACCGGGTTGGTTTCCCCACTCCTACACATGAAGCCAGCTGTGTGACCTTGGGCTAGTCACAGCTCTCTTAGAGCTCTATCAGCTCCACCTACCCCTTGTGGGGAGGGGAAGGGAAGGTGATTATAAGTTGATTTGATTCTTTCTTAAGTGGTAGAGAAAGTTGGCATATAAAAACCAGCTCTTCTTCTTCTACTACTACTTCTTCATCATCATCATGGTGGGCGGTCTATCAAAAGCTATTAAGCCATGACAGCTAAATAAAGCCGGTACCCAAAAGGTTGAGTGAACTAAAATTAAATTAAACAATGAAATATATTTATTACCAAGTATTACCAACCCTGTATTAGATTATCAACCCTCTATCTGTTGCCACAAGGGCTTGTTTTTATTGCTTTGTAATAAATTGTAATATATAAATTTATTGCTTTGTAATGAATATATTTCCCTGTTTAATTTCAGTTCACCCATCCATTTGGGTAGCCAGCGTTTCTGTTTGGTCCAGCTAAACAGAGCCTCCACATTCAGGGGCAGTGTACTTCTGCTCGTGATAAACAACACAGGAAGGCCTTCCTGTCCAGGCTGGGCTTGTGGCCTTCCCAGAAGCATGAGGATAGAGAAGGAGGCTTCAGTCTAATCCAACAGTTCTCCTCGTTTTTTGGGAGGGGGGATAGGCAAAGGGCAGCCTTCTGCTATGGGATGCTGCCAGCGCCACCATGATCGTGCGCACGATCCCCGCACAGCCAGCACAGGGGCTGCCGCAGCACCAGGGCTTCCCTTGCAGCTGCAGCGCAATTAGCTAATTGGGAGCTTGCTAATCACTGCTGGAGCTAATCGCTGATGCTGCCAGGTTAAAGCGGGCACCCACCGAAGAGACACTTAATGGGGAGCTAATTGGTCCCAGCAATTAACGTAATTTGCATGGAGCATGGGGGGGCTGCCGTCGTGTCTCCCACCTTCGTGCCTTGCCGGTGCTGGTACCCACACACCTTCTCGCCCCTCTTGCCCCCCCCCTTGTACCAAGCAGTGCCCCCAACAGAGAAGAGAATGAAGTAAGCCACTTTGGTTCCCCTTTGGGGAGAAAGTTGAGGTATAAATCAAGTAAATAATAAATAAAGATAAAGATTCTCAGAGGTGCTTTGAACACTGGCAGTGCTCTGTGTAAAGACAAACCCACAGTCTCTCCAAGGCAGGCCAACTCAATGTGACATTAAGCCTGAAAAAGACGAGAGCCAGTTATGCATGGAAGGATTTGCCTTGGATTTGCCACTCTTTAGATGCACATTTTTCCCATCCAAATTCTCAAAACTCAACAATAAGCCCCCATGCAGAGTTTTGAGAATTCAGATGGGGGAAATGTGCATCTAGAGAGCGGCGAATCCAAGGCAAAACCTCCCATGCATAAATGGCGATTTATTCACTCTTGCCCAGCAGATGAATCAGGGGTTTCATGGGAACATGACGCTGGGGAGGCAAAAAACCCTCTCATGGGGCTTTGCCCTTGTGCAGAACCTTGTCGCAATGAAACAACATAGGCCCTCTGCAGTTACAGATGAAGAAGAGTTGTTTTTTATATGCCGATTTTTTCTACCTTTTAAGGAGACTCAAATCTGCTTACAATCGCCTTCCCTTCCTCTCCCCACAACAGACACCCTGTGAGGTAGGTGAGGCTGAGAGAGTTCAAAGAAAACTGTGGCTAGCCCAAGGTCACCCAGCTGGCCTCATGTGTAGGTGTGGGGAAACTAACCTGGTTCACCAGATTAGAGTCCACCGCTTTTAACCACTACACCATGCTGTGGCTACACCACAGCCCCACAGACAAGTGAAGAAGAAGAAGAGTTGGTTTTTATATGCCGACTTTCTCTTCCACTTAAGGGAGAATCAAACCGGCTTGCAATCACCTTCCCTTCCCCTCCCCACAACAGACACCCTGTGAGGTAGGTGGGGCAGAGAGAGCTGTGACTAGCCCAAAGTCACCCAGCTGGCTTCATGTGTAGGAGTGGGGAAACAAATCCAGTTTGCCAGATAAGCCTCCCCCGCTCATGCAGAGGAGTGGGGAATCAAACCCGGTTCTCCAGATGAGTCCACTGCTTTAGCCTCACGACACATCATATTCCAGTCATATTCCACTTCTCTACAGCTGCCAGTGTCAATCCTTTCTTCCTCTCTTCAGCCTACCTGCTGAGCTGTGTCTTCCCAACACGTCCGGCCTACGGCGACGTCTCAGTCACCAGCTTGCATTCTGGGGGCAGCGCCTACTTCTCTTGCGCCACCGGCTACCAGCTCGTGGGCCAGGCCCACCTCACCTGTCTTAATGCCACAAGCCCCTTTTGGAGCAGTCGGGAGCCAACATGTGTCGGTCAGTGAAGGACACAATGGGCACTCCATGAGTGGGGCAAGGGAAGGGCTTGGGGGTTTGGGGTCTTCACCCATCGGGCTTTCTCTCAACCCTCTTGCATTGCAGCGGCTTGCGGCGGAGTGATCCGGAATGCCACCGTTGGACGCATCGTCTCGCCAGGCTTCCCTGCCAGCTACAGCAACAACCTGACCTGCCATTGGCTGCTGGAGGCACCACCAGGACAGCGTCTGCACCTCCATTTTGAGAAGGTTTCATTGGCTGAAGATGATGACAGGCAAGTGTGCAGATCTACCATTCCCCAGAGGCCACCATTTTGAAGCCCCTTAACAGAGCCATGGGCTGGCAAGGTGATTGCTTTTTCAGTGGACAGGGGCCTGCTTCTTTGTGTGAGAAGCTGGGGCTCTCCCACCCCTTTGCATTTATGTAGGGTTACCAACCTCCAGGTACTAGCTGGCGATCTCCTGCTATTACAACTGATCTCCAGCCGATAGAGATCAGTTCCCCTGGAGAAAATGGCTGCTCCACCCCAAAAACCTCCCACCAGTGGCGAAGATGGACCTGGCAACCCTAGTATCTGGGCGTGTGTCGTCCAAGATAAACATGGGAACAGGCTCAGGGTGCAAGAAAGGGCAGAGAGAGGATTCCAGGCCACCCCAAGTCCCTGAACCTTTGATCCCCGTGGCATAAGCGGTCAGTACGGAGGCATCAGTTGGGTTCCCACCGCTGCCACCATGCACAGCTGAACAGGCAGCCTGGATTCCATGAAGTGGTGAAACGCAGCATCATTTCTGTTGCTTCAACTATCGAATGTCTTTGCATGGGGTCACCCCAAAGAATGCTATGACACTCCCCCTTTTTCCTAGCCCTGTCAAGAGGCGGCTGGGATTTGAAGCAGCAGCCTCTGGAACTTTCCTTTGTGTAGAGGCTCAGGGAAAACCAAAGGGTCGAGCTGAACACTTATCTAATATAACAACCAATAAATCTACCTTTATTAAATATTGTACACAATTATATTTAAAAACTCAGGGCCTAAAATACAGGCTTCCTAAAAAAGCACAGTTACAAATATTACCAACACATTACAGTTGATGTTAGAACATAAAATGACCAAAATCTAACCAGACGTGTTTCGGCCTTTTACAGGCCTTCCTCAGTGGTCATACATACACAATTTTACAATACACATCCTGACATATACACAAACATTGTACAAGGTAAAAATATATATAAAAGCCTTTTATTCTGTGTGCTTTATGTTAAAATAGTTAGTCCATGTGCCTTAAAACATGTCTCTCAGTTCACACCTTGTATAGGGTGTCCAGCATCTGGGTACCCACGGTCAGGTAGAATAAAATATATTCGACTCTATGGCATTAAAGTCCCCTCCCCAAATCCCACCCTTCTCAGGCTCCACCCCAAAAACCTCCCGCCGGTGGTGAAGAGGGACCTGGCAACCCTAGGATGTGTATAACATCAACAAACATGAAGAAAATAATGGCACAGGGAAGACTGAAGCTGTTAGAGTCTCCTCCTATGTTCCGACATAGCTCTACCCACAACTGGGCTATAAATTGTGTTGGAGAGACCGAACTTTGGCTCTAAAGTTTCTAGCCCTTTTTTCCCTGTTCAGCAACAATATTTTAACTTTCTTACAGTCCCAGTATATCATCAGCTTTCATTTATAGCCCAGGTAAATGCACTACCTTTGGCAGAAACAGTGGGCCGTTGCACTGGAGTCCCTCTAGCCCAGAGATCGTGTCCATGCGGAAGAGCAGACATTGAATCATTAACTCGTTTTCTTCGTTTGTGGTTTATATTCCACTCAGAGGGCTTGCTTTATAACACCTCCTGTTGCTACATTTCCTGTCTGCTTGCACGATTTTCACCTTTTATTTTTCTTGACTGGTAGCGACAAGGGAGTTACATTCTCTGGAGTTAAAGTCACTGGAAAAGTCAATCATGCTAGGAAAAGTTGAGGGCAGCAGGAAAAGAGGAAGACCCAACAAGAGATGGATTGACTCCATCAAGGAAGCCACGGGCCTCAGTTTGCAAGATCTGAGCAAGGCTGTCAAAGACAGAACATTTTGGAGGACATTGATTCATAGAGTCACCATGAGTCGGAAGCGACTTGACGGCACTTAACACACACACGAAGTGTTGGAAGGGATCACCAGGGTCATCTGGTCCAATTCCCTGCACAGTGCAAGAAATTCCGAACAACATCCCCCCCCCACCTTCAGTGACCCATACTTCATGCCTAGAAGATGGCCAAGGTGCCCTCCCTCTCATAATCTGCTCTTAAAATTAGGAGCTTGTATGTATTAGACAGTCATGCTAGGAAAGGTTGAGGGCAGCAGAAAAGAGGAAGACCCAACAAGAGATGGATTGACTCAGTAAAGGAAGCCACGGCCCTCAGTTTGCAAGATCTGAGCAAGTC
Source organism: Euleptes europaea (assembly GCF_029931775.1). NCBI lineage: Eukaryota > Metazoa > Chordata > Lepidosauria > Squamata > Sphaerodactylidae > Euleptes > Euleptes europaea. The sequence continues at coordinate 25,548,915 of NC_079330.1, read as the reverse complement.
TGTCAAAGATAGGACATTTTGGAGGACTTTCATTCATAGGGTCGCCATGAGTCGGAAGCGACTTGACGGCATTTAACACACACACACACACATGTATTATCTGACCTGACCTGGATGGCCCAGGCTAGCCTGTTCTCATCAGAGCTCAGAAACTAAGCAGGGTCAGGCCTGGTTAGTATTTGGATGGGAGACCACCAAGGAGGAAGGCACTGGCAAACCACCTCTGTTAGTCTCTTGCCTTGAAAACCCCCAAAGAGGTCACCATAATTCGGCTGCGACTTGACAGCACTTTACACACACATGCAGTTGTGAACATTTTAATTCATTTATTTATTTTAATATTTAATAAGTTCAGACTTGTTTTTTTGATTCGCCCAAGTTCTTTGGCATGTAGGCGCTCGGATTTCTGAACAGGAACAGGCTCTAAAGTTCTCCAGCAGCTTGCTAAGCCCCTGGGCTTTGTGGCGATCACCTCTTCCCTTGCCTGCACACCTGCCAAGCATCTCCCTGAGCCTGGGTCCCATTCAGCTGGGATTCCATCTCTAGCAACTTGTTCCTCGGCAGCTTACGTCCCAGTGCTAATATCCCCTGAGTCCTGTCTGGCCCCTTCCTGAGGCATCCGTTCCCTCTTAGGGTTGCCAGGTCCCCCTTCACCACCGGTGGGAAGTTTGGGGGCAGATCCTGAGGAGGGCGGGGTTTGGGGCAGGGAGGGACTTCAGTGCCATAGAGTCCAATTGCCAAAGTGGCCATTTTCTCCAGGGGAACTGATCTCTATCGGCTGGAGATCAATTGTAATAGCAGGAGATCTCCAGCTATTACCTGGAGGTTGGCAACCCTATTCGCTCTTCCTCTTCCAGATTGGCCAAGGATCCTGGAGGATTTTGGGGGAGAGCATCTTCTTGGTGTGGAGTAGTGGAGTCACTGGGGGTGTGGAGGGGAGGCAGTTGTGAATTTCTTGCATTGTGCAGGGGGTTGGACTAGATGACCCTGGTGGTCCCTCCCAACTCCGTGATTCTATGTTTCTGCGGTTCCTTGCAGGCTTATCATTCGGAACGGAAATGACATTGAAGCTCCCCCTGTGTATGATTCCTATGAGGTGGAATACCTGCCGATCGAGGGGCTGGTCAGCACGGCCCGCTGCTTCTTCATTGAGCTGACCACAGACAGCAGTGGCGTGGCTGCAGGCATGGCTTTGCGATATGAAGGTGAGGCAGGAGGACTGTCAGGAAAGCTATACCACATCCCTCCCCGAAGATTTGGGGAGGCTTCACTCATAGGGCTGCCAACCTCCACGTAGTGGCTGCAGATCTCCTGCTATTACAACTGATCTCCAGGCAACAGAGAACCAGTTCCCCTGGAGAAAACGGCCGCTTTGGCCATTGGACTCTTATGAACTTCTATGAAGTTCTCCGAGAAATTTCCTAGTCCCCTTTCCAAGCCATCTAAGCTAGTGGCCATCTCTACATCCTGTGGGAATGAGTCCCACAGGTTCATTGCATCTTGTGTGAAGATAGGGTCACCAGCGCCGGGTTGGGAAATACCTGGAGATTTTGGGGGCAGATCTTGAAGAGGGCAGGGTTTGGAGAGGGGAGGGATTCCAATGCCATAGCCAAAGCAGCCATTTTCTCCAGGTGAACTGATCTCTATCGGCTGGAGATCAGTTGTAATACCAGGAGTTCTCCAGCCACCACCGGGAGGTTGGCAACCCTATGTAAAGATCTGTTTCTTTTTCTTTTCTTCCCTGTCCTATCCCCTTCCTCCCTTCCATTCTACCCATTGTAGCCTTTGAACCGGGGCACTGCTACGAGCCATTTGTCAAGTATGGGAACTTCACCACCAGCGATGCAACCTATACTCTGGGCACTACAGTGGAGTTTGCCTGTGAGGCCGGCTACACCCTGGAGCAAGGCTCCGTCATCATCGAGTGCATCGACCCCACCAGCCCCCAGTGGAATGAGACGGAGCCAGCCTGCCGAGGTAGGTCTACGGAGGTTCCTGACTCAGGCGAAGCCTGGCTTCTGAGAGGTTTAGGGTAGAACTTTGGTGAGCCTCCAGGGCAGAGGTTCCCAAAGTGGGCTCCAAAGAGCACTTGGTGCTCCACGAAACATCTCCTAGCGCTCCATTATCACCATGGCCCAAACCCATCTTTGAAGGAATGACCATAACCGTGGCTCAATAGGGATGCCAGCCTCCAGGTGGGACCTGGAGATCTCCTGGAATTACAGCTCACCTCCAGATTACAGAGATCCGTTCCCCTGGAGAAAATGGATGCTTTGGAAGGTGGACTCTCTGGCATGGTACCCCACTGAGGTCCCTGTCCTCCCCAGGCTCCAGCCCCAAATCTCCAGGAGTTTCCCAGATTGGATCTGGCAACTGTATTCCCTCTCTTGTTTGCTGACGGTGGTCAGGGTACATCTGGCAGCGCTATGGCTCAGTGGAACAGGATCTGCTTGGCATGCAGAAGGTCCCGGGTTCAATCCCCAGCATCTCCAGTTAAGGGTCAGGTAGGGCCTCTGCCTGAGATCCTAGACAGCCACTGCCAGCAGGCAATACTGACCTCGATGGACCAGTATAAAATAACTTCATGTGTTCATGTTCCTGTGTTTATCAGCCAAAGCTGATAGAAGACACTGCATACCATAGAGGAAACCTGAGCCTTTAACTGTAGGCCAGAATCCAGAAGCACCCCCAGACTGTGAACCTGTTCTTTGCAAAGGAGGGCAGCCCCATCTGGAACAGGCACACTCCTCCTTCTGAGTGCCCTTATCTCTGGCCAGCCGTCTCATCTAGAATGGCTTCAGTTTATTGACCTCCTCCATTTCGTTTGTTCAGAATTTCCACAGCCCCACCTGACTCAACTCTGAAGAAGAAACAGAGCGGGGTGTCAGTCACATACCGGTGGCCCCTCACTCCAAATCCATAAGCACATAAGAAAAGCCCTACTGGATCAGACCAAGACCCATCAAGTCCAGCAGTCTGTTCACACAGCGGCCAACCGGACAATCCCCAGACAATCTTTTCCCATCTTTTACAATAGTTTCATGTAGATGTTGAAAAGCTTGGAGCGTTGCCAAATGGAACTATGTCGGACCCCGTAGCTTAAATGCCACGGGGCAAGCAGAGTTCCTCTACTCCACCATTAAAAAACAGCTGACTGGGTAAGAGTGGAGCCAACAAATCATGGTGCCCCCCCCCCACTCCCAATCCTGCCAGACCCTCTGGGACACCAGGTTTGATGATCCTGAAGCCACTGAAAGATCCTTCTCCCATTGCAGAATGTCAATCATGGCAACAAAGGCTGCTTCCATCCCAGCTCCCTGGCTGAATCCAAATGGAAACTGGTCTGGATAATCAGTCTCCTCCAAAATTGCCTGAAGCGGAGTGGCCATCACTTTCTTGAGCACCCACCCCAAGAATGAAATGTTGGCCACTAGGCATAGCTATTTAGGCCAGGGGTGTCGAGCTCAATGGTTACGAGGGCCAGATATAACATAAATGTCACTTGGCCGGTCCTGACCACGCCTCGCCAGCCCAGATCGACAGTGCGGGGGGGGTGGCTTCCTCGGCTGGCTCGCGGGCCGTTTAAGAGCTCTCAGGGGGCCGGATCCGGCCCATGGGCCTTATGTTTGTCACAAGTCCTTCTTCAAGGTAAGAGCCTTTCAGAAGGCTTCTGAAAGAAGCTGTGATCTTAGACCTCTTCTTTAAGAGGTTGTCTTTGGCGCTTTCACTCATGCTGAACAATGTGCTTTCAATCCACTTTCAATGCACTTTAGCGATCGTTTGCAGGTGGATTTTGCCGCTCTGCACAAAGACACTTGCAAAGTGCACTGAAAGTGGATTGGAAGTACCCTGTTCAGCGTGTGAGGGATGTAAGTAATTATCGACCGGTGTCCAGTGTCCCCTTTCCGGGCAAGGTGACGGAACGGCCTGAGGCAGAGCCACTGTGCTTTCGAAACATCTGTCCTTGACCTGCTTCAGTCTGGCTTCAGGCCAGGATTCAGGACTGAAAGGGCACCAGCAGCTGCTGTTCTTCACTTACATCACTGCTGATTTTGCTGGACCTATCAGCAGCATTTGGTAGGGGTGACCTCAATATTTAGGCGGGTCAACTACAGTCAATATTTGGGCTACCAGGGGACAGGCCTCTGTTGGTTTCATTATTTTTTGCTGGCATGAAGCAAAGGATTTCCATAGGGCAGGCAGTCTTCTAGTTAGGGCTGACTGTGTGGGGCTCCCCAAGGGAAATCTGTACAGCTGTTCTTTACACACACTCATATCTCGCTTTGGCTGCCTGCCTGCCTGACCCCTGTGCGGACAGGGACCCCTTCTGACCCCTCTTTTCTGGATCTCACAGCCGTGTGCAGCGGGGAGATCACGGATGGAGCCGGCGTGGTGCTTTCTCCTAACTGGCCAGAGGCCTATGGGAAGGGCCAGGACTGCATCTGGGGGTTGCATGTGGAAGAGGACAAGCGCATCATGCTGGATATCCAAGTGTGAGTGTACCACTGATGTGGCTCTATGTGCTGCACCAAGAAATCATGGATGCTGTGGTAATGGAGTCCATGAGAACAAACTTCAGGGAAATCTCTAATCTTTGTGAAAACACTCTTCACTGAATGGTTTTGCCTTTGGTGCTGGAAAGTGCCATCAAGTGACAGCCAATTTATAGAGATTCTGTAGGTTCTTCTTCTTCTCCTTCTGCATTACTTCTTCTTTTCTTCTCCTTTTCTTCTTCTCCTTTTCTTCTTCTTTTCTTCTTCTCCTTCTTTTCTGTCTTCTTTTCTCCTCCTCCTCCTCCTCAAGGGAAGAGACAAACTGAGGTTGGGTTTGCCATTGCCTGCCTCTTCCTTTTTTCCCCTTCCAACATCACCACATACACCCAGTTGTGTTTTCCTATTCAGGGGGCACGGTATGAGTACCCACAAATTTTCCTCAGCACAGGCAGCCTGGGAGTAGTCACTGTCGCCAGGAAAACAGTATAAAGTAAAAGCGTTCAATAGTCTAGCCTCACCCCATCCTCCAGTGCTACATTCAGCCTTTGAATCGTTTCTTCTGTGGACGCAATATGTTTTTTAAACCACCTTGGAGGAAAATAAAAACAGAAGGAGAAGAACTGTTTTGTTCCACCCTTGAACTGCCAACCTCATGGATATGCAGTCTTCTACACACACACCCTCACACACACATCATTTGCTTTTGGAATGCCATCAAGTCGCTTCCAACTCATGGCGACCCCATGAATCAACGTCCTCCAAAACGTCCAGGCGTTAACAGCCTTGCTCAGGTCTTGCAGACTGAGGATCGAGGCTGCCTTTACAGAGCCTATCCATCTCAAGTTGGGTCTTCCTCTTTTCTTGCTGCCTTCAACTTTTCCTAGCGTTATTGTCTTTTCTGGTAACTCTTGTCTTCTCAGAATGTGCCCAAAGTACAATAGCCTCAATTTAGTCATGTTAGCTTCCAGGGACAGTTCAGGATTGATTTGATCTAGAACCCACTGGCTTGTCTTTTTGGCGGTCCAGGGTATCTGTAAAATTCTCATCCAACACCACATTTCAACGGAATCTGCTTTTTTCCTGTCAGCTTTCTTAATTCTGCAACTTTTACATCCTTACATACTGATAGGGAACACTATGGCACTGGGAACACTGGAATAACCAATTCATGCCATCGTATTCCCTATTACTATGTATGGGTGTGAAAGCTGGACAGTGAAGAAAGCTGATAGGGACTTCCTGTAGAGCGTTTGGTCCGAGCGCCATTGTTTCCTGGGGGCTCCCAGGAAACACCAAGAGTCGTTTAGATTTGGAGTGCAAAAAGCACTCCAACTCGGTCCTAAATAGTGGATCGGGAAGCAGGAAATTCCCCTGCAGCCTTCAAGAGCGGTTTGGACTCCCATATTCTCTAAGAGAGCTTTTTTAAGCCTCCCGTAGAGTTGGAAGTTGTCCCCGCCGGCATAGGGGCTACCATTGCCACGGACGACTCTTTGGATTATAGGCTTTGACCTCCTCTATACATTAACATCAAATAATCTATGAAAAGAACAAGAAGCCTCACCTTTGGAAGTCAGAGTGAGTAAAAAGACACTTTTTGCCTTTATCTTGATTGAGAAGACCTGAATGACGATAAAAACACCTACGAAAACCGGCGACTCCCTGCCCAGCGTAATGAGACTTTTAAAATAAACAAATGCCATTAAATGAACTGACTAAGACCTTATCAACTTGATCAGTGAGTAGACGCAATAAAAGGGACTTTTGAATGACTTTACAACTACCAATTAAATGCTTTGAGGGGAGGGAGGGAGACGAAAACCTTCCCCCCCCACTTCCGGCTCTCTTTGATTCATGTCCAGCCACGTCGCCTCTTAAGACCGGAAGATAACAAGAAGGGCTTTGTTACCATCGAAAAGACAGGGCAGATTGGAAGACTTGAAGTGAATCTCCCCTGTGTAACCATCAAATCGTTCCTACTACTTAACCACCGAGAGGAGACGACGCAGGGTCTATGATACTGCAGTTTCCTGTCTACTTTCTTTTCTTTATCTGTGCTGCTTTGAAGCATAATTGAGGATATCTTGAAAATTACAAAGCCTGCTTCTATATAAGAATACAAGCAGATATGTCAAACAAGAGGATGGAAGAGATGTTACTCAAACAAATGGACATGTTTGCAGTGCAACAAGATTTAGTCTTTGAAAAACAACAAGCGCTCTCACATCAAGTATTTCAACTAGCTGAGGTGATGAATATCCTATTTAAATCAATTAATGGAAAACTGGACACAATTATTGAGGAGATCCACAATATGAAGACCCAAGATTTTAAAGAGGTAGCTGCAAGTGACCAGCTGGCAAGGAGAGAGAGCAACATGAGAGAACTCAATACCTCTACAATTTACTTGTCTGAGTTACTGCTGACAGGAGGAGCATTATTATCCCAAGAAAACACTTCCTGCCAGCCAGCGATGGAGGGAGACATGACGAAGGATTTTACCAAGAAGATGCTGGAAATTTTAACAAGAAGCCAATGGATACAATCACCGGGATCTTCTTTTACATCTTCAGAGGCCAGAATTGCAGCTACTATATTGAAAAACGGGGGGTGGGGATTGGGAAATAAAGAAGGACTGGCAGATCCCCTCCCAAAACAAGATAATGGCTAAAATGATGCTTATTTTTGGGGTGTAAGGGAGCCACAGTGGATTTACTTTGATGAATTTTTAATGGGAAAATTTGTTTATGTATTGATCTAATCCCTTTAATTTAGAATAATAGAATGTTATATAGAGACAATGATGATAATATTATAACTAGGTAGGACTTGAAATTGCTTATAGAAGTAGTATAGATAGCTTAAAGCAAGTCTGTATGAGAGAAAATAAGGATTAGAAATTAATTTGAAATGCAAAAGTGTTAACCAGTAGAATTAGTGACTGAAGAAGATGCGGGGAAGTCACATATAGTAGATAGCATAGAATATTATAGATAACATATTCTCAGTAATAGCAATGAACTTTTTTTGTTACAAGCAGTTACAACTGAATATATTGTTGAGATATGTTTATTTTAGTTGAATTGTAGAAAATAATAAAAATAATAAAAAAAAAAAGAAAGCTGATAGGAAGAAAATAGATTCCTTTGAAATGTGGTGTTGGAGGAGAGGGTTACGGATTCCGTGGACTACTAAAAAAACAAATCAGTGGGTTATAGATCAAATCAATCCTGAACTGACCCTAGAAGCTAAAATGACTAAACTGAGGCTGTCGTATTTTGGTCACGTCATGAGACGACAAGAATCACTGGAAAAGACAGTCATGCTAGGAAAAGTTGAGGGCAGCAGGAAAAGAGGAAGACCCAACAAGAGATGGATTGACTCAATAAAGGAAGCCACAGCCTTCAATTTGCAAGATCTGAGCAAGGCTGTCAAAGATAGGACATTTTGGAGGACTTTCATTCATAGGGTCGCCATGAGTCGGAAGCGACTTGTCTGCACTTAACACACACAATAACCAATTAATGAACCTCAACTGTAATAAGAAAACACAGGGGTGGGATGGTTCAGCCTGGGGGTGTCTAAAGCATTTCCCCATACCGAATTTTATAAACACAATTTGAAGATTTCAGCTCAGATTTGAATTTGGGAACACTTTGCCCTCTTTCAAATGCGTGGGCTATTTCATCGTGGGCAGAGAAGAAAAGCGTGTCAGGCTGGCTAGCCAAGTGTAAAAAACACTGTGAAAAATATTGAGCAGATGATACCAGATCTCAGTGAGGAGTTTCTTTTCACAACTTCGGATTTGTAAGTTTTGAGATCATGCCAAAGGCCCGCCAAATATAGTACCCAGTTTTGGAACCATCACCAGCTGCCAGATAAATTTGGAAAGGCTTTCACAAGCAGGCCACAAAGTGAGCAGCCATCTTCACCCGCCGTGTGTCCCTAGCCCTGGCAACTGGGTGTGTCTCTGAATACAGAGGTTCTATTTGGGAGCCAGCATGGTGTAGTGGTTAAGAGCAGTGGTTTGAAGCAGTAGACTCTGATCTGGAGAACCGGGTTTGACTCCCTACTCCTCCACTTGAGTGGTGGATGCTAATCTGGTGAACCGGGTTGGTTTCCCCACCCCTACACATGAAGCCAGCTGGGTGACCTTGGGCTAGTCACAGCTCTGTTAGAGCTCTCTCAGCCCCACCTACCTCACAGGGTGCCTGTTGTGGGGAGGGGAAAGGAAGGTGATTGTAAGCTGGTTTGATTCTTCCTTAAGTGGTAGAGAAAGTCGGCATGTAAAAACCAACTCTTCTTCTTGGTTATTTTGGCAGCCAACATTGATGGGCTTCTCCTTGATGAATTTGCCGAATTTTTTTTTAAACCATCTAACTTAGTGGCCACCATCAAAGCTAGTGGTAGTGGTATATGTTAATGTAGGGGTCCCCAGCATGGTGCCTGTGGGTGCCATGGCACCTGCTGACACCTTTTCTGGCACCCACCAAGTGTTTTTAGGAAGTTGATGGGGCCAGGTAAGGCTTTTGCCACTGTAGATTTGGATTTGTTTTAATGTTGAGTTGGCGGCAGCTGTGTTACTGAAGTTACGCTGAGGCAACAATTTTGTGGCTGACTCCGCCTCCTGTGGCAGCCATTTTGTGGCTGCCATTTTGTTGCTGCACCCACCGTGCTGTGTCAAAACTCCAGTGTGCCTGCAGGCTCAAAAAGGTTGGGGACCCCTGTGGTAATGACAAACCGGGAGACGAGTCTTTCCTTTGGCAGTACTGCCTATATTGACTTCCTTAAGTGTCCTCAATAAGGGAGGTCCCCAGGAATTTAGGCCTGCAGTGGGTGGGGGGAGCCAAGAAAGTCACACTCAAAAAGCACAAACCCTTCAGCCTGCAGAAACACTCAGCTGGATCTAGGGTTGCAAGGTCTCTCTTTGCCACCAGCGGGAGGTTTTTGGGGCAGAGCTTGAAGAGGCCACAGCAAAGCAAGCCGCTCAGGAGGCAGCGTGGCTGCACCATGGCGCACCGCAACTACCCCCCGTTTAGAATTGTAGAGCCAGCACGGTGTAGAGGTTAAGAGCGATGGTTTGGAGCAGTGGACTCTAATCTGAAGGACCAGGCTTGATTCCCCACTCCACCACATGAGCGGCTAATCTGGTGAACCGGGTTGGTTTCCCCGCTCCTCCACGAGGCCAGCTGGGTGACCGTGGACTAGTCACAGCTCTCTTAGAGCTCTCTCAGCCCCACCTACCTCTCACAGGGTGTCTGTTGTGGGGAGAGGAAGGGAAGGTGATTGTAAGCCAGTTTGATTCTTCCTTAAGTGGCAGAGAAAGTCGGCATATAAAAACCAACTCTTCTTCTTCATCTTCATCTTCTACTACTACTCCTACTCAAGTTGTCCATTTTCTAAATGAAAAACCCCAAGAGTTTCTTCCCCTCCCACAGCTGTAGTTAATTTAGACTATTTTTTTTACACAGATTGTGCCCCCTCAAAGTTGTTAAGAGCTCTGTGCAAACTATGGACATGTGTTTTGGAACACTAGAGGGAGGGAGGGAGGAGGGATGGCCCAGGCTAGCTCGTCAGATCTCAGAAGCTAAGCAGGGATGGCCTTGGTTAGTACTTGTGTGAGAGACCACCAAGGAAGTCCAGGGTCGCTACACAGAGCAGGCAATGGCAAACCACCTCTGTTTGTCTCTTGCCTTGAAAACCCCACGAGGGATTGCCATAAGTTGGCCTCAACTTGACGGCACACTCCACCACCACTGGCAAAGTGGGTCACAGAACCATCGAGACCCTTGGTTCTTTGCTGATAGCAGCCCTGCTGTGTTCCTTCAGGTTGCGCCTAGGCAAAGGGGATGTGCTGACCTTCTACGATGGAGACGACCTGACGGCACGCATCCTGGGCCAGTACTCTGGCCTCAACCGGCACTTCAAGCTCTTCACCTCTACGGCCGATGTCACCATCCAGTTCCAGTCTGACCCTGGCAGCAGCGGCTTAGGCTACCAACAGGGATTCATTATCCACTTTACAGGTTTGCATCACATTTCCTGGACATTTGGAAGACAGGTGCTCTGTGGCAAGACGCCCCAGCTTTCCCTCTGCTTAATTTTTCTTTCGGGGAGAGGTTGGCAGAAGAAATCCAGAAGCCATTTTCAATGTTCACTTTGAGCACTGTATGCTGCTTGATTCTGTGCAGACGAAGGATTCAGCAAAGGAAGCAGAACTGAGCCCCTGAACAATTAAAGCTTTCATCATCTGCTTGGCATGCAGAAGGTCCCAGGTTGGCATGCAGAAGGTCCCAGGTTGGCATGCAGAAGGTCCCAGGTTCAATCCCCAGCATCTCCAGTTAAAAGAACTAGGCAAGTAGGTGATGTGAAAGACCTCAGCCTGAGACCCTGGAGAGCCGCTGCCAGTCTGCGTAGACAATTCTGACTTTGATGGACTAAGGGTCTGATTCAGTAGAAGACAGCTTCATGTGTTCATGGGTTCATAGTTACGAAAAAGCTGGTTAGGGTATAGTTAGATCAGATGCCCAGGTTGGGTTCTCCTCCTCTGTGAAACTTACCTTGGGCGCTTTTACACATGCTGAATAATGTATTTTCAATCCACTTTCAGTGCACTTTAACGATAATTGGCAAGTGGATTTTGCCGTTTCACACAGTAAAAATCCACTTGAAAAGTGCATTGAAAGTGGATTGAAAGTGCATTATTTGGCATGTGTGAAAGCACCCCCTGTTGGGGCTAGTTCTCACATGATCTCACATAAAGCTGCCTTATACTGAATCAGAACCTTGGTCCATCAAAGTCAGTATTGTCAGTAGGCTGTGAGAAATTTATTTGTATGTGGCCATAGGCCTTCACAAAACATCATCTACAAAGTAATACAATATTTTAAAAAGACATGTACAAGAAAATAAAATCTAGTAGGGTTAACATGGTTACGAAGCACCAAAAACAACATCATTTGTGGGATTCAAAGTCAGTATTGTCTACTCAGACCGCCGCCGATCTCTGGGGTGTCAGGCAGGGGTCTTTCACATCACCTACTTGCCTAGTCCCTTTAACTGGAGATGCCAGGGATTGAACCTGGGACCTTCTGCATGCCAAACAGATGCTCTACCACTGAGCCACAGCCCCTCCCCTAATAAGGGTGCAGTGAGATTGTGTCCAACACATAGCTGCTGCTGCTGAAATCAGCAGCTCTGGGCTGAGTTCTCCTTCTCAGTGAATCTTACCCCAAAATAACAGTATTGTGCATTTCCCTGTATGTCTGGTAGGGAGGGCAGGGAAGCATGCAGGGGGAGCTTGTGGCCAGGCAGGGAGCAGGCCAGTCTGATCTCCCATCTCTCTGATCAACACGTGCTCTTTCCTTCTCAGAGGTGCCCCGCAATGACACTTGCCCTGAACTGCCAGAGATCCCCAATGGTTGGAAGACAGCATCCCACCCAGAGCTGATCCACGGCACTGTGGTCACCTACCACTGCTACCCTGGCTACGAACTGGTGGGCACCGAGCTCCTGATGTGCCACTGGGACTTGACTTGGAGCGGGGACCTGCCCTCTTGCCAGCGAGGTGAGTGTGTACATGGAGGGGAGGCATGCCCGTGCCAAGGAGAGAGATAACAGGTTGTCCTATGAGGAAAGGTTGAAGGAGCTGGGTACGTTTAGCCTGAAGAGGAGAAGATTGAGAGGTGATATGATAACCATCTTCAAGTACTCGAAGGGCTGTCATAGGGAGGAGGGTGCCGAGTTGTTTTCTGTTGCCCCAGAAGGTCGGACCAGATCCAGCGGGTTGAAATTAAATCAAAAAGAGTTTCCGTCTAGACATTAGGGAAGAATTTTCTGACAGAGTGGTTCCGAGGCTTCCTCGGGAGGTGGTGTGCTTTCGTTCTCTGAAGGTTTTTAAGCAGAGGCAGCAGTGCTATCAGCAATGCTGATTCTGTGACCTTAGGCAGATTGTGAGAGGGAGGGCATCTTGGCCATCTTCTGGGCATGGAGTAGGCTCACTGGGGGTGTGGGGAGGAGGTAGTTGTGAATTTCCTGCATTGTGCAGGGGGTTGGACTAGATGACCCTGGTGGTTCCTTCCAACTCTATGATTCTGTGATTCTAGAGAGAAGGCCTCTCTCATTTCCTACATATTTTCCTTTGTTTCCTACCTGGATTGCCGCTCTTTATCTGGACCCTCCTAGAAAGCAAAGAGGTAGAGGTGAAGAAAGGGGAGAGCCCTTTCCTAAGCTTGAGATTGCTCAGGAACAGGCTTTTTTGTGTGTGAGTCTGCATTGAAACTGAAGTCACACGTCCCTAAATACTCAATAAGTGCATAAATATTTTCTAAATGAGGTCTTGGAAGGATGGGCAGGCATCCATCCTCTTAGGGATGCCGGCCTCCAGGTGGGACCTGGGGATCCCCCAAAATTACAGCTCATCTCCAGACTACACAGGTCAGTTCCTCTGGATAAAATGGCAGCTTCGGAGGGTAGACTCTAGGGCACTATGCCCCTCTAAGGTCCCTGTGCAGACTTCTAAAAACATTGCTTTGGTAGCAGCTGCTACCACAGCTCAAGGAACTTCACTGTGTGACTGAAGGTAAGCTGCAGTGGCCATTGTGTGGTTGGCTCCGCCTTCTGAGGCAGCCACTGTGTGTCAGTCATTGCGTGGCTGCGCCCACCATGCTGTTTCAGGATTTCAAAGGTGCTCACAGGCTTTAAAAGGTTTGGGGACCCCTGCAATACAGAGGGCCAAGATTCCTTTCGGATAGGGTTGCCAGGTCCCGCTTCGCCACCAGCGGGAGGTTTTTGGGGCGGAGCCTGAGGAGGGTGGGGTTTGGGGAGGGACTTCAATGCCATAGAGTCCAATGACCAAAGTGGCCATTTGCTCCAGGTGAACTGATCTCTATTGGCAGATCAGTTGTAATAGCAGGAGATCTCCAGCTAGTACCTGGAGGTTGGCAACCCTACTTTCTGAGTAGCTACCTGCTGCAGGCACACTCTGGGATTGCTGCAGATTTTGGGCAAAAACGCATGGTTGTTTTATCCTCCTTTAATCCCTGTTTTAGCCAGGATTGAACTCACATTAGGCGAAACGCATGGGTTCGATCCTGGATGAATCCTGGCTGAAACAGGGATTAAAGGAGGATAAAGCGACCATGCATTTTCACCCATTGTCAGATTCATGGGAGGAAAAGTTTGCATTGGCCCCAAATACTGGAGGGAATAAATAAGCTGGGGGGGGGGCTGTGAGAGATCCCCCTCTCTGAGTTTGCTTCTCCAAATCAGTTGCTCAGACGTTGATACAGAAACAATAGATTTATTGAAGCCTTCAGGAGATGAGACAGGCACAGGTAGAAAGTTGCAAGTGAGGGGCTATACGGGTTTACAGAATATATTGACTCCAGGGCACTGGGGCACTGGGGTTCACACTTATTGTTATGGGAAGTTACAAGCTTGGCATAATACAAAACATCAGACGGATCCCAGGAAGTCTGGTGCGGCTATCACACTTCCAAGGCCGCACCGGCCTGAGGGAGTACTGGCAGGAAGAACAGCGGGGGGGAAGATACATGGGCCATCAGGCCTGGCGCCTGAGACCAGAAGGTGTGAACTGCTTTTACGAGTTCACTGATAACACCGCAGGTGATGGAAAGCAGAGACACAAAGACAGAGACCCTCACATTCTGCCCCCCTTAAGGCCCCCCTCCGAGAGGACGAGGCTTATCGGGATAAGCGAGGTGGAATTCTCGGACCAAGCGAGGAGCTGCCATGTGGGGTGCGGCCACCCATTCGTCATGAGCGGAGCCAAGGTTTTTCCAGCGAACAAAGTAAAACAGTTTCCCTTTCTTCCATTTGGAACCTAAAACCTTGGATATTTCCAAATGGGTATCCCCTCCTACTACGGTAGGAATCTCATGAGCGGGAGGGGGGTGGAACTGGGGAGCTGCTACATAAGGTTTGAGGAGGCTTATATGGAAGACTGGATGAACTCCCTTGAGAGTCTTAGGGAGACTCAGTTCCACGGTAACCGTTGATTACTCTGGTAATGGGGAAAGGTCCTACATAACGGTCGCTTTTTGCCCTTTCCAGATTTTTGAGCAACCATGGCCAGGTGGATTTAACCACCTGAATCCACTCCTGAAGATCAGGGGCAGACTGGAGCTCTGGCGAGACGGGGGCAGAACCGAAAGGGCCAAAATCCGTCCCGTATATAACTTGGAAGGGACTAAAGCCGGTAGAGGAATGAGGCGCATTGTTGTACGCATATTCGGCAAATGGCAGCAGGTCGACCCAGTCGTCCTGGTGGAAATTTACATAGCAACGCAAATAACATTCTACTACCGCATTTACTCGTTCCGTTTGACCATCCGTTTGGGGGTGATAGGCGGAAGAAAGGCCCTGTTCCTCCACTCCCATTAACTTTAGGAAAGCCCGCCAGAATTTGGCAACAAACTGGACCCCCCGGTCGGAGAGGACCTTCCTCGGGATCGAGTGTAGCCTGAGGACGTGCGTGATGAACAGTTTAGCTAAGCCCTGGGCTGAAGGAAGACCTGCACATGGAACGAAATGAACCTGTTTGGAAAAGAGGTCTGTGATAACCCAGAGAACCGTTTTCCCCCGACTTGGAGGTAGGTCGGTGATAAAATCCATGGCGATGACTTCCCAGGGACGGGAGGGGTTCTCAAGCGGTTTGAGAAGCCCCGGGGGTTTTCCCATCCGTTTCTTGGCTGTGGCGCAGGTGGGGCAGCTGCGCACATACAACTCTACATCAGATCTCATACCGGGCCACCAGAATTGCCTTCGAACCAGGTGAAGCGTTTTTATGAAACCAAAATGACCCGCTAGCCTGGCCCCATGTACAAGTCCCAATACTTCTTTGCGAAGGGAAGATGGGACATATAGTTTCCCCCCTTGCACCCACCAAGTGTTGGTTCGTTCCAAGCCAGTGGGGAGGAGATGGTGCTCCTCCTCCTGTAAGGAGGCGTCCCGGAGTCGCTGTTGGAATGCTTCCGGGATACCTTTGAGCGTAGGGGGGGTCTCCGGTTGGCGGGCTTGGGATCGGGTGGTGACGGCCAAGCCAGGGACTTCCCCTCGCTGTTCGGGAGTGAACAGGGAGTCGACGGGGCGATCGAAATCGTTGCGATACTGGGGAAGTCGTGACAAAGCATCAGCTAGGGCATTTTCTTTGCCAGGGACATGTTTGAGGGTGAACCGGAATTTTGCAAAAAATTGGGCCCACCGAATTTGTTTGGCATTGAGTTTTCTAGCTCCCTTGAGAGCCTCAAGATTCTTGTGATCTGTGCACACTTCGAACGGCAGCTCGGCCCCCTCTAAGAAGTGTCTCCATATGGTAAGGGCATGTTTGACCGCTGCTGCCTCCTTCTCCCAAATGGCCCAGTTGATTTCGGACTGGGAAAACTTCTTGGAGAAGTAGGCGCATGGCCTCAACCGTCCCCCCTCATCCCTCTGCAATAGGGCCCCGCCCATGGCTACATCCGAGGCATCCACCTGCACCACGAAGGGCTTGGTGCAATCCGGGTGAGCCAAAACGGGTTCGGATGAAAAAAGTAGCTTTAAACGTTCAAAAGCTTGCTGGCACTGGGGAGACCATTGCAGACGGGCTGAGGGGAGTGCGGCGCTAGCCCCCCTGTCCTTGGTACGTAACAGGGCAGTGAGGGGAAGCGCAACTTGGGCAAAGTTGGGAATGAAATTCCGGTAAAAGTTGGCAAACCCCAAAAACTGTTGAAGTTGGCGGCGGGTAGTGGGGGTTTCCCAGTCCCGCACCGCCTGGACCTTGGCGGGGTCCATTTCCAACCCTTGGTGGGAAATCACATACCCCAGAAATGTAATAGAAGGTTGGTGGAATTCACACTTGGACACCTTAGCATACAGTTTGTGCTCCCGCAGCCGCTGGAGCACTTCTCGCACTAGGCGCACATGTTCTTCCATGGTCTCAGAGTAAATAAGAATGTCATCGAGAAATACCACCACCCCCCGAAACAGTAAATCATGCAAAACTTCATTAATTAATTGCATAAAGACACTCGGAGCCCCCGAAAGTCCGAACGGCATGACCAGGTACTCAAACATCCCAAAACAACTGGAAAAGGCCGTTTTGGGTTCGTCTCCTTCTTTGATGCGAATGCGGTGGTAGGCTTCTACCAAGTCCAGTTTGGTGAAGATTCGGCCCTCCTTTAATTGTGCTAGAAGGTCAGGAATAAGAGGGAGGGGGTAAGCATTAGACTGGGTGACTGCGTTCAGTCTGCGAAAGTCAATACACAGTCTTAAATCTCCCGTCTTTTTCTTTACAAAGAAAGCTGGGGCTGAATAAGGAGCCTTGGAGGGGCGTATGAAACCCCTCGCCAGATTGACATCCAGATAGTCTCGCAATACAGTCTTTTCACTAGGGCTCATGGGGTAAACCTTTCCCTTAGACAGTTTGCCTTCCCCTACAATCTCGATGGCACAGTCCGTTTCTCTGTGGGGAGGCAGTTCGTCGCACTCTCTAACATCGAAAACATCAGTAAACTGCGAGTACTCAGAGGGTAATTGAGGAGAGACTGGGGCGGGGGACCCTACCAGTGCGGCGGCTGGAGTTCTGAGTACCCGTTCCTTGTCATGCAACCCACAGGGGTTTTCGGGGAAGGAAAGCACCCGTTTAACCCAATCAATGGAGGGATTATGTCCCCTTAACCAGTTCATCCCTAACACCACAGGGGTTACAATAGGGGCGATGGTGAAATACAACCGTTCCCAATGTTCCCCCACGGACATAATCACGGCTGCAGTTCGGTGGGTCACAGGGCCCCGTTTAAAGTCACTCCCGTCCATTTGGGAAAAACGGAGGGGTCCCGGAAGCCGCTTGCGCCGGACACCCAACTTCTTGGCAGTTTCCTCATTTATCATGGTGCGGGCACACCCCGAGTCGACCAACGCGGGGACCTCTAACGGGGGACCCCCTTTGGGTAGGGACAGATGAACACGCACAAATACATTGTCCTCTTGGGCGCTTACCATCGGTGGAGCTCCTTGCACAACGATAGGGACGGTCTGCTGCGGAGCCCCCTCTACAGCAGACCGACGGCGTTTTTTGCCGGCTGTTCCCACTCTTCCTCCTCGCTGGAAGAGGGGGACGGGGTGGTGGCTTCCGGGGAGCCGTCCGAATCAAAGACGGTATTTGTAATCCGGGACCCCGATGGGACCGTAGAGTCGGATGCCCCATCCTGGGGGCGCGCGTGGAGAGCGGAGGGTGCGCCGGAGCGCCGGCTCAGTGGTCCACTTCTGCGGCGAGGCTGGCTGTCGGCGGCCGGTTTCGTCGGCTCGGCCTGGGTTTGGCGGGGGGGGGTCGGACGGCCTGAGCGAGAGGGGCATTGCGATGCAAAGTGACCCTTTCCCCCGCAGATCAGGCAGACGCCGGCCTCGAACCGCTTGCGGCGTTCCGCGGCCGAGAGACCCCCGCCACCCCCTTGCCGGAGTTCCCGGCCACGGTCACCTCGGGGCCTGGGGTCTCGCCCAAGCCGTTGCTTGGACAAGTTCAGGAGTTGTTTGCGATTCTCGATGTCAGCAGCATGGCGAACCCAACCTTCCACATCCGGGGGGTTCCCTTGCATGAAGGCCCAATGTTGGAGGTCTGGGTTGAGACCCTCCCTGAAACATTGTACCAAGGTAGCTTCACTCCAGTCCAGAATTCGGCTAGCCAGTGACTGGAACTCACTTGCATACTGCGCCACCGACTTAGTCCCTTGGCGCAGTTGCATCAGGGAGGCTTTAGCCCGCTCACCCAGAGTCGGGTCCTCAAAACGGTTTCGGAGTGCTACCATGAACTCGTCCAGGGTTCGCAGCACCGGCGAGCGGAGTTCATACTGCAACACCATCCAGGCAGCCGCCTCCCCTTGCAGTAAGGAAGCCACGTACTGCACCCGGGACTCCTCAGAAACGAAGGTTCGGCCTTGTTCCCGCATAAAAATGTCTACTTGGACCATAAAAAAGGTCAACTGGTCTCCCGACCCGTCATACGTGACTTTCAGGTCCCGACGGGCCGGGGGGGCAGGGGTTGCGGGCGGAACTACCGGCGCCCCGTCTGGGGGAGCACCGGCTGGAGGTTGCAACTTCAGCGCATCTAGGGTCGTGGCCATCTCACCCATTACGCGTTGCATGATCTCCATCTGCTCCTGCATAGCCCGGCGGTCTTCCTGCCACTGCTTTCGTTCTTCCTCCATGAGGGCCTCTTTGCGGGCCGGGTCCCCTTCGAGTCCCGTGCTGGGGAAGGCCAACCGGCGATCCTTCGCCGCAGTCCGCGAGAGCGACCAGCCCTTGGGAGAGTCCAGCCAATAAGTAAGCCCCCGGGGACGTCCGTCCCGATCTTGGTCGGGGGCGCGATCCTTCGGTTTCTTTGGCTTGGCTCCCTCCTCCTTCGGGTCCGGCTTCTCCGGCTCGTCCGGTTCCTTGGGGGCATCGGGGTTAGGGGTAGTGTCCTCGTCGGCTGACATTCTGTCCAAAGCGGTACAGCTGCAGTCCGAGAGGCAAGGACTTGCAACTTAATGTGAGAGATCCCCCTCTCTGAGTTTGCTTCTCCAAATCAGTTGCTCAGACGTTGATACAGAAACAATAGATTTATTGAAGCCTTCAGGAGATGAGACAGGCACAGGTAGAAAGTTGCAAGTGAGGGGCTATACGGGTTTACAGAATATATTGACTCCAGGGCACTGGGGCACTGGGGTTCACACTTATTGTTATGGGAAGTTACAAGCTTGGCATAATACAAAACATCAGACGGATCCCAGGAAGTCTGGTGCGGCTATCACACTTCCAAGGCCGCACCGGCCTGAGGGAGTACTGGCAGGAAGAACAGCGGGGGGGAAGATACATGGGCCATCAGGCCTGGCGCCTGAGACCAGAAGGTGTGAACTGCTTTTACGAGTTCACTGATAACACCGCAGGTGATGGAAAGCAGAGACACAAAGACAGAGACCCTCACATTATAGCGAGACCACAAAGAGAGATGCTCGCAGGTGCAAGGAACAGATTGCTCTCTGTGGATGCAAATGGGTCACAGCTGACCCACGGGATGCACTCCATGGGGGAAATTCCTCTGTGCAAACTGAAAAGGCTGGAAACTCTTCACCAGACTACAGAGAACAGTTCCCGTGGAGGAAATGGATGCATTGGAGGGTGGACTCTATGGCACTGTACCGCACTGAGGTCCCTGTCTTCCCCAGGCTCCATCCCCAAATCTCCAGGAGTTTCCCAACCTAGATCTTGCAAAACAAAAACAAAAAAAAATCCCCCACTGGTGGGCAGGGGGGACTTGGCATCCCCCATCCTCCTTGTAAAGAGAGGGATAGCCCAGGGAATGATTCCCCTCGGTGTCCCACCCACCCCTTTGCCCATTTATTTGGAGTCTGGGGATGGGACGGAGTTTTCCAGGATTCCCCTTGAACTATTAGCAACAGCACTTGCCAGATCAGTGATGCATGGGATCTCCTGGCTCTGAGGAGCGTAAGGGAGTGTGTGCATTCCACACACATGTGTGTGGTTCCTCTACCACTAGGGGGGCTATTAGGCACGTTTGCAAGGGCCCCTTTTTCTGAGAGGCTTTGTGATTGTAAATCTGGAAAATTAGACCCCATCTGGCATTTCTTTATTGACTGTAATAAATATGCTACTGCTCGAGATAAGTGAATCGCAATGTATATTCATCAATAGACCCAGCTAGGGTTGCCAGCTTCAGGTTGGGAAATACCTGGAGATTTGGGGGGGGGGGAGCTTGAGGAGGGCAGGGTTTGGGGCAGGGAGCGACTTCAATAAGGTATAATGCCATAGAGTCCACCTTCCAAAGCGGCCATTTTCTCCAGGTGAACTGGTCCTTGTTGCCTGGAGATCAGTTGTGAGAGCGGGAGATCTCCAGCCACCACCAATTTTTGTTAATTCCACCTGGAGATCGGCAAACCTAACTCCAGCTCACATGAACACATGAAGCTGCCTTATACTGAATCAGACCCCCTTGGTCCATCGAAGTCAGTATTGTCTACTCAGACCGGCAGCGGCTCTGCAGGGTCTCAGGCAGAGGTCTTTCACATCATCTACTTGCCTAGTCCCTTTAACTGGAGATGCCGGGGATTGAACCTGGAACCTTCTGCATGCCAAGCAGATGCTCTACCACTGAGCCACAGCCCCTCCCCTGAGGTGATTGTAGCTAAATGTTAGCTGATGTTGATCCTCATGTGACTCTTGCAGTGGCAAAATTCCTGTCTGTGGCATTCAATGATCATAACGATGTCTCATAATGTAACTATATCATTTATCATTATGCATCTTGCTTTCTCCTATATGTGCTTATGACCAATTGGTCTGTGAGCATAAATAAAGAAGTGAAGAAGTGCATTAAACAAGACAGCTTCGTCCAGCAAGGTGTGCGCTTTGGCCTCTCTCTGGCACATGCCTTTGCTCCAGGACACAATCTGGGGATGGCTGGGGATGAGAACGGGACCGGCCAAGCCTGTGAAGTTTTGGTTATGGCACGAGCTCCCCCTGCTGGCACTGCACAGACCTTGCCACGCTTTCTCTCCCACAGAGGTTGGCATTCTTACCAATGACCGGGGGAAGGTGGATTCTTTCCAGAGATAAAATGAACTGGCAGGGCAGGATTTAGAAGGAAATCCCTTCTTGTACAAATTCTCTTGCAACAAATTATTGTTTTCCAAATTTATATCAACCTAATTGGAAAGTCTTGGGAGGGGGGGGCAACATTGCCAAATACCAGGGTGAATATAGAGATTTTTAAAGGGGTGCAGGGGGTGGGGTCGAGAGGCTGGAACTCAACAATATTGCCTTCAAACACAACGGAAGATTCGTTGAATTCAGAAAGGTTGTTAACTTGTGCGAAAGTTCTCACCAGCTTATGAACATATGTATATTTAAATTGTTGTTACCCACCCCGAGCCCTGCTGTGGGGGGGAGAAAGAAAGAAAGAAAGAAAGAAAGAAAAAAAGAAAGAAAGAAAGAAAGAAAGAAAGAAAGAAAGAAACCAACCAACCAACCAACCAACCAACCAACCAACCAACCAACCAACCTAGACCCATTCTTGGCAAAACTGAATTATTCAAGAGAGCTTTTCTACGCAGACAACAGACTCACACTGTACTAAATGATTCACAAAGTTACTTAGAAAAATTATTAGAGACTGTGATCTATATGCTGCTGTGTTTAACTTGTTGAAACTAGGATCCTACTGTGGAATTTTGTAGCATTTCATGGGTCATGGTAATACGCTTTGCTTCAGTTCTGTTTTTTAGACTTCTGGTTGGCTCTACAACCCTAATTCCTATTGTGTTGTTCATCAAATGTCCCATCCTGTCAATTGTCTATCAACTCAATCGGTGTTATCTGCCTTGAGTCCAAGTGAGAAAAGCAGACTACAAATCAATCAATCAAACAAACCAGACCACCGGCCCACCTAACCCAGCAGTGCCTCCACACCAACTCAGCAGTTCTCCAATACCTCGGTCTCTTCCAGCCCACTTACCTGAGATCCTTCCAGCTGATATTACCAAGTACTGAATGCAGAGCCTTCTGCATGGGTGTTCTACCTGGCCCCTTCCTTGGCATACTAATACTTGATCATTACTGTTGGAAAAAACATATTGGCAAGGCATCAAGAATTGGTTTGTTGGTAGTATTGCTTAACTCTGAATCTCGTAAATATATTTCAGATTTTTATTTTCAAAGTTTTGCTGCATTCTGAATTTTTGTAGAGAAATATCCCTCCTGCCAGGCAGGACTGTCAGCACTGAGGAGTGGATGGTTCCCCTGCAGACAGGGAGGACGGACTGAACCAGTGGATAGCAGCCATCACCTGCCGTGTCTTGCTTCACTTGATCCCCCATCCTCTTCTCTCCATAGTGACCACATGCCGGGACCCTGGAGACGTGGATCACAGCCGCCGCATGGTCTCCAGTAGCAAATTCCCTGTTGGCTCCACCATCCAGTTCATCTGTGACAAGGGTTATACACTGGCTGGGAGCGGAGTGATCACCTGTCACGACCGACAAGCCGGAGACCCCAAGTGGAGCGATCGTCTTCCCAAATGCATCCGTAAGTCACTCAAAGAAGAAGAAGAGTTGGTTTTTATACCCCACTTTTCTCTACCTTAAGGAGTCTCAAAGCGACTTACAATCACAATCCTTTCCTATCCCCACAACAGGCACCTTGTGAGGTAGGTGGGGCTGAGAGAGTTCGGAGAGAACTGTGACTTGCCCAAGGTCACCCAGCAGGCTTTATGTGGAGGAGCGGGGAATCACAGATGGGGGCTCCTCACCAGAGTCAGGTTCAGAACTTCCAAGTCCAGCAAACTTGTGTGTATGTGTGTGTGTGTGTGTGCGAGCGCGCACTAGGGCTTAGGGCAAGGGACTTGGGAGGGCGCTCATTTTTCCTGTGTTCCAAAGGCATCACATGAGGATGGAGCACTCTCCTTATGAGGAAAAAGTAAAAAGTGTGGGGCTTTTCAAGTTTGTAAAAAGACACCAAAAGGTCTATAAAATTAAGTATATAAATTAGGCACAGGGGAGAAAAAGCAGAGAGGATTTTTTCCCATCCCCCTTAAAATACTAGCATTTAGGCGCACCCAATGAAGTTGATGGGCAATAGATTACGGACAGACAAAATAGTTTCTTTAAACAAGGGATGCTGAGAACAACTATGACTGCAAATAAAGTCTGTTCTGAGAACAACTAAAAGGGGTTTTTACAGTAAGTTTGGTAAAATGGTGTGTGTGTGTGCTATCAAGTCACAGCTGACCTATGGCTACCCCATAGAGTTTTAAGGCAAGAGACACGCAGAGGTGGTTTGCCACAGCCTTCCTTCAGTCCTGAGAGAGCTGTGACTGGCCCAATGTCACCCAGCAGGCTTCAGGTGGAGGAGTGGAAAATCGAACCCACTTCTACAGAGTACAGTCCCCAGTTCTTAACTACTACGCCACGCTGGCTCTCCTGGTGTAATGTTAGTGGGTGACAAAGGGAAGTGCTCAAGTCTTGCTTCACCTCCATCTTCTGCAAGCAGGCAAACCGTGTGCAAACTAGCAAAAATAGCATGAATGGCCCGGGGAAAGGTGATAAGGGGTGGGTCAGGAAACGCTTGGCTAAACCTGAAACTTGCTGATAGACTCAGAGCCTCTGACTTCCAGGGGCAGTCTTAGTGATTCTGAGGCCTTGGGCAAAAGTCCAGGATGGGACCTGAGAACCACTGCCCACTCACCCCATCAAGCAAGGCCCCTGCCCCATGTAAAGCAGGCAGGCGCCTCCTGCCACTGCCAAGCCAGAGCCCCAAAAGGGGCAGAGGCGGATGGCCAGCACCAAGCCAGCTGCCTAAGAGCTGGAGGGGGGTTCACATGAGCCTGCCTCCTCTTCCTCTTCTTTCCCACCCTGTTGAGAGAAGAAGAAGAACAAGAGTTGGTTTTTATATGCCGACTTTCGCTACCACTTAAGGAAGAATCAAACCGGCTTACAATCACCTTCCCTTCCCCTCCCCACAACAGACACCTTCTGAGGTCGGTGGGACTGAGAGAGTGTGACTAGCCCAAGGTCACCCAGCTGGCTTCATGTGGAGGAGTGGGGAAACAAATCTAGTTCACCAGATTAGCCTCTGCCGCTCATGTGGAGGAGTGGGAAATCAAACTCGGTTCTCCAGAGGCAGGGCCTTTGGCACTCATCCCCCGCCCCCCCAGCCCAGGGCAACTGACCCAGATGCCCAGTGGCTAAGATTGCCCCTGGAGGAATCTTGGAGGACCTGTGCAGTGCCACAAGAATGGAGACTGGCGACAAGGAGACAAGAGAGAATGCAGGAAACAACTGAATCATCAGTTTGAACATGGTACTAGAACAGATTATGAAGCAGCCTCTCTATAAGCATCCTGGAAACATTGCAGTGATCAATAGGAGCCAGTGTGGATTTGTTAAGAATAAATCCTGTTAGATTAATTTTATCATGCTTTTTGACTGGCTTATTCTCCTAGTGGATCATGGGAATGCCATAAGTATAATATACCTAGAGTTCTCCAAGGTGTCTGACAAAGGCGCCGGTGATATTTTAGCAAGCAACCTGATTTAAATGTGGGTCAGATGACAGGACCATCAAGTGGATTTACAGCTGGTTGGAGAATTGTACTCAAAGAGGGCTGGCCAATGAATAGTATTTTGTCAAACCAGAGGGGGGGTCTTAAGTGGGGTGCTGTAGTGCTCTATTAGGCCCAGTGCTCTTCAACATTATTAGCCACCTTTCTCCCTTGCGGAACCCAAGGTAGCTTACAACATAAATAAAACATTATTTTAAAAAACACAATAAAACCAACAATTAAAACCCCAATTAAAACTCGCTGGAATTTAACAATTTCAAGGAAGGAAAAAACACTCCAGTGTGTAAATGGCAGAAAGGGAATGATGTAATAATCATGCAGATTTTAGATAAATAGATGTATTGCTTGGTTCTCTGTTATGGGTATTTTAGTTATATTAGCAGTAAGGTTTTTGTTTCTTTTCAAGAATTTGTATTATTATGAGTATTTTAGTAATGTTATATTTCTATTATCTTTTATTGTTTAGTCTCATTTTCTCTTAATTTTTTTAAAAAAACGATTAAAAGTCAACAATTTACAAACTCCAAGGTAGCACTGCCAATAAAAACTAACAACCCATTCCTGGGGATGGGTTAGATCCGCGGCGGCCAGAAACAGCGCAGCCACGCCGCCGCCACAGAGGCTTCCGGGCCGCTGAAAAGACATTTTAAATGTTAAAAAATGGCCCCATTGAAAACAGGGAGGCTGCACCACCAAAAGTGGCTCAGCGACGCCGCTGTGAAAGGGGGCTTTCCCAGGGTGAAAGGGGTCCCCCAGGAACGCTTCCCCCACACCCTGCTGGTGCAGGCTTTCCCTTATGGGAAATCCCTGCTGGCATGGCTGCACTGGCAGTGGGGGCCGGCGCACCTTCACAGCACCCCAGTACCTTAACAATTCATAATGTTCTTGTAAAGTTTGGCTGAAAGCAACAAAATGAAATTCTTTGGAGACAAATGCAAAGCTCTGCGTTCATCTAACTCAGAATCTGTCTATGAAATAACTCGCAATGATGGGTTTAAATTGCGAACAGAAAGGTACGGCTGGATATTAGGGGAAATCTTTTTACAGTAAGAGTTGTTCGACAGTGAAATCAGCTACCTAGGGAGGTGGTGAGCTCCCCCTCAGTGGCAGTCTTTAAGCAGAGGCTGGACAAGCACTTGTCAGGGATGCTCTAGGCTGATCCTGCATTGATCAGGGGATTGGACTAGATGGCCTCTATGACCCCTTCCAACTCTATGATTCTAAATGGAGCTTCTCTGAGCAGACAACTGGAAAATGTGCTTTACCTGTTTCTTAAATTAACTTGCTCCAATGTTCAGCGTTGGCTGGCAGTTACCTTAACAGTACCACAAAAGGATGGAATAAATTCACATGGATCTCCTGGTACAAGTTCAGGAAGTTCTGGGTTCAGGTTGGGCTTTTGACGAGCAGTCCAAAGGCTTCACTGGGCATGGAGGGATGTTCCCTGGGTGGTTATTAGGGGTGCCCTCTGGCCCCTTGACCCCTTTTGTAATAGGCAGGTGAAGAAATGAAGGGTCAGCCCCAAAGACTTTCACTGAGCTCCATTCTGCATGTTCTGCCTTTCCTAGCGGAGATGTACGAGCCCTGCCACAACCCCGGCATCCCTGACCACGGAGCTCAGAATCCAGAGAAGAGGGTGTACCAGGCGGGGGCACTGTTGCGGTTCTCTTGCACGGCAGGCTACACGCTGCTTGGCGATGCCACCC
Source organism: Euleptes europaea (assembly GCF_029931775.1). Taxonomy (NCBI): domain Eukaryota; kingdom Metazoa; phylum Chordata; class Lepidosauria; order Squamata; family Sphaerodactylidae; genus Euleptes; species Euleptes europaea. Next base: position 25,522,606 of record NC_079330.1, on the reverse strand, counting down.
TGCGCTGCGTCCCAGGTCACCCTTCCCAATGGAGTGGCACCCCACCATTCTGCAAGACAAGTAAGTCTGCTGGGGGAGGGTGCATTATCCATCGGTCACTGCTGACTATATCAGTTGCCCATCCATAGGGGAAGGAGGATTCAGAACCAAGAATACTTGGCAGAATTTCCTCAGTTCTGTGCCAAGGTCGAACACATTCTGGAACCTCAGTGAATTATGCAAAGATATTTTCTTATTTACAAAATGTATTCAGGACAAGAACACATGCAGAAGCCCTGCTTTAGCACTAAGCACTGGCTTATGTTTTCAAGCAGCCATGCGGACTAGAAACTTTAGGAGAAGGGGAGAAATTCATGCTTACACAGCAGGATCACAGATATAGGAAATGCCCACCTCTTGGAGAGGGTACCAGCATGATAGTGGACTAAAATAGGTCCACCAGGGATCCTGGAGGCTTCTGCCCAAGATGGAGCCAGGACTGAGCCCTGCTCAGATAGACAACAACAAAAAGTGTGGGGACTCAACCATGCAAGTACAGGGAGCCTCAAAGGTTGAGCTGGAAATCATAAGATCTTATAAAATAAGTATATTTCTTAAGTGTATACAATATATACGATAAAAAACACTAGGCCTGGAATTCAGGCTACATGTAAAACCACCAGTGTAAACTGTTACAGAAATATTCAACACAGTTGATAGGGTTGCCAACCTCCATGTACTAGCTGGAGATCTCCTGCTATTGTTGGATGTAAATATACACTTTCCTTTGTGACCAGATTTATTATCACAAAGTAGAGACGACGCCAGGTTTAAGAAGCAAAGGGAGAAAAAAGCTTTTTTTATTTTGCCAGGCAAAAGAGGAAGACATTTCAGCCCTTTTTGGGTTCAAAAGTGAAAGTCTCCTAACAGACTCCGCCTAGTTTTCATATTTATACTTCTCCAGAGTTTTTTGTTCTAAGAGGATTTGAATATTTCCTCCTCTCAAATCCACCCTAACTCTGATCTCATTTTGTGGTCACATGTATATGATTTCATCTGTTATTTGGTGATATCCTGTACCAGATACGAAAGATCACCTGCTTTGTTCAGTTTAAGTTAGACAGGACTATTTTCTACTGACTTATATAAATAACCACAGCTTACAAATATAATAGAAAAATAACATTTTTCTAATATGCTAGAATTAAATTAATTAAAATCTTACACATCCCACACTATTAGCGCTGCCAACTTCCAGGTAATAGCAGAAGATCTGCTATTACAACTGATCTCCAGCCGATAGAGATCAGTTCACCTGCAGAAAATGGCCACTTTGACAATTGGACTCTATGGCATTGAACCCAAACCCCACCGCCCCAGGCTCCGCCCCAAAAATCTCCCGCCGCTGGCAAAGAGGGAAATGGCAACCGAACAGTTTATGATATACATAATATAAATGACGAATACACCATATGCTTTTCGGCCTCTTGGGCCTTCCTCAGTGGTCATATATATATATAGGGTTATCAGCTCCAGGTTGGGAAATATCTGGAGATTTTGGGGGCGGAGCTTGAAGAGGGTGGGGTTTGGAGGGGGGTGGAACTTCAGTGCCGTAGAGTCCAATTACCAAAGCAGCCGTTCATCTGGAGAAAAACTGATCTCTATCGGCTGGAGATCAGTTGTAATAGTGAGACGAGGGCCCTGTGGGTCTGTAAAACAGAGCTATTCCGCCAGGCCTAAGGTTGAAGCCAGCTACGGTTCCCTATATAAGAACGATGGCCTTCCTAGCCCTCACTGCTGTTATACTTTTGAAATGCCTGGTTGCCTTATAGAGGCCAATGATAGACAACAAGGAGGTGGTTAAGTTAAGAGCAACAGTTCTTTATTTAGCTAAACACAGACCTGGGGTGAAATAACCACAGATAAGATGCAAGGTTACTCACCATCAAACAAGGGAAAGTCAGTATCATTTATGCATTCGGATGGGGCAGGCCCATAGCTGCTGACAAGCAGATTGATACACAAAAGCACCGATACACATTAGGTGTCTACTCCACGATAATTAGCATAGCCTATAGATATTGCCCGAAGGCGTCACTAAGTGAGTGTTTGATCTTGTGAGCTTAGTAACCAGAAACCACATTCCTGAGGATTGAGGTAATTCAGAGCTTTCTACTGGTACGAGGCAGTACCAGGCAAGCAAGTGTAAGCTGGTGGCAACCCACAGTCGTGGATGCCAACGTTCCCAAAGCTTCCATGTGTGTGCATATGAATACATAGTATTTTATACCAGCCCTTATATCTGGGCATTACATTTCCCTTTTTCTTGTGCCTTTGATTTTTTTCAAAGCACGGGAGTGTGAGGGGGCTAGGGGTTCAGGAGGCGCACAAACTCCCTTGGGACAGTGCGCACTTGATCAGCAGGTTAATAGAACAATTGGTGCTGAGAGCAACTGCAGGCATGAGAGTTTGAGTTAAAGTGTCAATATATGCAGAACCTAAGGGCAGGCACTGTAGGCAGCAGCAGACAATAATACCCATAAATGCAAAGATAAGAAACACAGAGATAAGCTCTTTAACCAAGTTAAAATCAGGTAACCAATGTGTGAGCCCTTGTCATGATAAACAAACCGAGATAGTTCTGGTGTAGCCTAAGAGGCTCTTTTCTTTGTTTTTAGAATTCTCCTCTTTGTAACACGTAGCAAAACACACAGAAAATAGCAATTCATTATGCAATAAAAGCACATGCTTAAAACAAAAAGGATCATTAAGCAATTAACGACCTTTCATGTAGACATATTAAGAAGCCCCCCATACATTTGCAGTTTATACTTGACATGCATCATGAAACACTTGCACCTGTAATATTGTCTATTGTCCATCTAGAGCAGTGGTTCCCAACCTTTTTTTGACCAGGGACCACTAGGACTTTTTTGTTCGGTGCAGGGACCCCAAGGTTCAAAATAAAAATTCTGAGAATTTGAAAATAAACTTTAATCATAAATGTTAATTAAACATTAAACTTAGAATAATATTTGAATATATATTTTTATAATAGAGAACTTTTAATTGAAAATATTAATTTATTATGGGTTTATAACTTTGTTTTGCGGACATTAATTTAGTTCTCGCAGACCCCTGGGGGTCCATGGACCCCTGGTTGGGAACCAGTGATCTAGAGTATCAAACTGAATGTCATGGGCAAAATGTCTTTAAGTGGCTTATAAGTCCAAATATGTCTTGGTTATGATGATTAGAAAACCATTGTTCTTGGTATCTCCACAATTTCTTTAGCACACCTGTGTTGATGATTTCATTGTAATAGTCACTTTCTGATAACACAGGGCTGACAGGCACATGACCTTGTACATGTGGGCAAGGTCCATACAATTAGTCTCTTTATGTATAGTCTGAAAGATGGAGATGTGTAGCCAAAGTCCGTATTAAAATCAAACACAATCTTAGTGTTTCCACAAACTTTTTAAACAACAAAACTTAGTCCTTTTGTATCAATCGCCTCCAGAAATCACATTCCACTCAGGAAAGACACCCATCATCCAGGGGGGTGTCTAAGTTAGTAAACGTTGTGCTCCCTCTCTGCAGAACAAAGTGAGGGTTTAGGGCCTGAGATTTTTATTGTTGATTCAGCAACAATATTGTTTTTATTGTTGATTCAGGCATCTGGGTTACCTTTTCCATGTGACTGGCATGTTCCCACGCTGTCTTCTCTGCGACTTTTGACCGCTGTAAAAGGTATTTGAGCAGTACCTGGAACATTTGCTCTACCTCAGTTGTAGGCCAACAGCTCCGCAGAGTTCCTGGATTAGTACCCATTTGCCTGGAACGACATTATATCTGGCACAGGCCCTCAGGAGTTTTTAGGCTTTTTAATTACTTGTCCTGTAGTAAGAAACACAGTCAAAACAGACATCTTTTGCAGCAGTACGAAAGTCCAAGCCTTACTTTTAAAAAGGAGTCTGTCTTTGTGAGTGTTGGATAAGGGGTAGAATAATGATGAAGAGGCTGGAAAGAGGATCAGGCACTGGAAACCACGTTCTTTGACTCTCAGGAAAAACATCTCTGCAATGGGGTCATTGTCTTTGATGTAGACCCTGCAATAAACTGCAACATTAAAAGTACCTGAACGCCATACTTCTGGCATTAAAGGCTGGATGGAGGGGTTATTTTAATCCTGTATTGTTTGATCCACTTGTGGGGATAGATTTATTTCACATGACAACTTTCCTGCACCAAACACACAAAGCTTTTCTTCTGATGTCTTCTGTTCACAATTCAGTCTTTTTCCTGGAAATAAAATTCTATAACAATTGCTCATGCGTTAGGTCTGAACAGAATTCCCTTTAACTAGATAACGAACTAAATGCCGGCATTTGTTACTTGTTACAGTTGGAGGAATGTGTGCGTGCTTTATGCAGACTTAAGTGAAAGGAAAAGAATAGAAAGAGAACGGAGGGGCGGTAAGGAGGATTCCTGCACCTGTTTATGTACACAGGGGCAGTTTATAGTGCCACAGGTAAAATACCTTTATTAGGGGCACTTTATTTCCCCCCCTTTTTTCATGTAATTGACATTCTTGTCAATTTTAGAGTGATTCCAGGAGATTCCTGGAGATTCCTGGATATTTCTGGAAATTCTGGGAGATTCCGGGAGATCCCTAAAACTGCTTTATTTAAGAGTCCAAGAGGTGGACAAACTTTGGGGGGGGGGTTTTGAAGAAGCATAGTCTTAACAGGAGCCCCAGTAGGGTTTAGGTGAGCCGGCAATGTAATTAAACAAGAAGCATTTACAGATAATTGAATAAACTTTAACAATACATGGCATGATTGGCAAAAAAAAAATCAAACTAACAATTGCACAGACACCACTAGCTTTTTGTAAGAAATTGTCCAATGCCAACTCGTCAGCGGGAGTTGACTGATGGAACCCGGGATTCTTTTCCCTGCCAGTTACCTGCAATCCGACCTTACCATGGTGGGGGCCTACTACCATTACTCAGGGATTTTATGAGGCAACACCTTTCACACAGACTGTAAAATACAGCTGCCTTCATTCACACACATATACATGTTCTGTTTTGTTTTTCTTCACCATACTCACAACGGATCGTGATCCCAGCCATTCACTCCTCTCCACGCAGCTTAACCTCCTTCAGCGAGCGTTCGGGTTGGGCTTTTTTTTTTTTTTGGAGTCTTTTGCCCCCCAGGGAAGCAAGCTGGAGTCCTTCCAGCCAAAAGGCCTGGGTGCGCACTAGAGACGTCAGGCCTCCCCCGGAGCAATTTTCCCCATGCCCACCTATTGAAGGCCAAAGGATTCTAAAAGCGAATCCCCTCCCAATTATGTTGGGGTGTTAAAAAAAAAATAGGGTGGCGGCCTTGCAGCTTCGCCCCACCTTGAGCGCCAAATGAAATGCCTGGTTGTCTTATAGAGGCCAATGATAGACAACAAGGAGGAGGTTAAGTTAAGAGCAACAGTTCTTTATTTAGCTAAACACAGACCTGGGGTGAAATAACCACAGATAAGATGCAAGGTTACTCACCAACGAACAAAGGAAAGTCAGTAACATTTATGCATTTGGATGGGGCAGGCCCATAACTGCTGACAAGCAGATTGATACACAAAAGCACCAATACACATTAGGTGTCTACTCCACGATAATTAGCATAGCCTATAGATATTGCCCGAAGGCGTCACTAAGTGAGTGCTTGATCTTGTGAGCTTAGTAACCAGAAACCACATTCCTGAGGATTGAGGTAATTCAGAGCTTTCTACTGGTACGAGGCAATACCAGGCAAGCAAGTGTAAGCTGGTGGCAACCCACAGTCGTGGATGCCAACGTTCCCAAAGCTTCCATGTGTGTGCATATGAATACATAGTATTTTATACCAGCCCTTATATCTGGGCATTACACTTTCCCTATATCGAACTGGGATTTTAGTTCCATCTGCTCGCCTAGTTGCCTAGTTTTAATTTTATGTTTTACACTTCAGAGGCACCTTAAGTAATTTAGGACGTTTGTTTTATATAACTTTTACAGGGCTATTTTAAATGCTGTTTTAAGGCTCTTTATTGATTGAATGGAATACTATATTCCTTGTAAGCCGCTCTGAGCCCGGTCTTGGCCGGGGAGAGCGGGGTATTAAATTGAAACAATAAAATAAATAAATAAATTAAATAGCAGGAGCTCTACAGCCACCACCTGGAGTCTGAGCAACCAAAAATTAACACCTCTGTACTAATATCTAAGATTAGGAAGAAAGTACAGAACACAGGCAATGCTGTCACAAAGTGACAAAAGTGATAAAAACATATACAGTAACTTTCAATCCAAGGTTGAGGTCTTGAAAAAGAAGAGGTGAAAAGGGATACGATCGTTTCAAGTCTCAAATCTTCCTCAGTCCCGTTCAACCGAAACAGTAATATGCACACTTGTCTTTGAACAAAAGCTTCGAGAGCTGTAGATTTCCGTTTCCCATAGGGATTAGCAGAAGCAACCCATGTATTCTTTTTCAAATAGTAATTCTTCCAACAGGAGAATAATTCACTGACACATGGTTGCACAGACAATTTCAACCAGTTTCAACGTTCCCAAACAGGATACAGGTTTTACATGTAGCCAGGCCTAGTGTTTTTATCATATCTATGGTGTGCACTTTAAAAATACAATTATTTTATAAGATTTTATAATTTCCAGCTCAAACTTTGAGGCGCCCCAAGCCCTGCTCAGCCTGGAATCCTATCCCACAGCCTCCCCCTTTCTCTTCTTTTGCAGCCTCCTCTGAGGAGTTCTACACCAATCGCAACCTGGACGGTAAGAAGGAGGGCCCCGATCCCTCGACTGCCAGAACTGTTCCCTGGGCCAGGCGTTCGTACTGGGGAGGGAGGGAGGCTGTGCAGGCCACATACCTGCGACCAGGGTTGCCAACCTCCAGGCACTAGCTGGAGATCTCCAGTTATTCCAACTGATCTCCAGTCGATAGAGATCAGTTCACCTCCAAACCTGGAGAACATGGCCACTTTGGCAATTGGACTCTATGGCATTGAAGTCCCTCCCCTCCCCTCCTCAAACCCCACCCTCCTCAGGCTCCGCCCCAAAAACCTCCCACCAGTGGTGAAGAGGGACCTGGCCACCCCGTTGGCAGTCTCCATTTGGCCCCCTCTGCCCGCCCTGGTTTTTTGCCCTCACTGCTTTCTTCTTCCCCACAAGCTGTGGCAAAAATGGCACCCGCTGAAGACCTCCTGCCAGGTTCAAACGTGGCCTTTGCCATCTTCCTGCCCGTGGCTGCCGTGGGGCTTCTCCTGGGCACCCTGTACCTCTTCGTCTCCAGGTGAGTCGCCACTTCAGTGGCCCAAGCCGCACCCAGTCCTCTGACGGGGGGAGGCCTTGACCTGGGCTTGCCAACCTCCAGGTGGGGCCTGGAGATCTCCTGCTTTTACAACCGATCTCCAGGCAACAGCGATCAGTTTCCCTGGAGAAAAATGGGGAAAAGAAGACTAAAGGATAGGATTTTTAGTGGTAGCTGGAGATCTCCCAGAATGACAACTTTATCCCTGGTTGATGATATACACATCCGTACAACGTTAAAAATACATTACAAGACTTTTGTGTGAGCCAGTTCCAGTGGTATATCCATGGTATACAACAATAAGTGACAACGGGCCACACAATATGGGGAGGGGCCTCTGCTTGGCCTGCAGAAGGTCCCAGGTTCAATCCCTGGCATCTCCAGTTCAAGGGACTAGGCAAGCAGGTGATGTGAAAGACCCCTACCTGAGACCCTGGAGAGTCGCTGCCGGTCTGAGTAGACAATACTGATTTTGATGGACCGAGGGTCTGATTCAGTAGAAGGCAGCTTCATGTGTCCATAACCTTATAAGAGAGGGGCTGTGGCTCAGTGGCAGAGCATCTGCTTGGCATGCATAAGGTCCCAGGTTCAATCCCCGGCATCTCCAGTTAAAGGGACTAGGCAAGTAGGTGATGGGAAAGACCTCTGCCTGAGACCCTGGAGAGCCGCTGCCTGTCTGAGTAGACAATACTGACTCTGGTGGACCAGGGGTCTGATTCAGTAGAAGGCAGCTTCATGTGAGGTAGGCAGTCAGACTGTCCCACAACTTTCTCAATATATCAGGTTATTGCTTTATAGCACACTTTTTACATGTTTTTCTGGATGTGTGTTTATAATAATTGTAATTGTATATATGACCACTGAAGAAGGCCACACAGGCCGAAACACATCTGGTTTATTATTGGTTTATTATTGGTCATTAACAAGGTTTTTATCATCAACAATGTTGGAAAGTTAGTAACTATACACATCTATTCTTTTTATTGGTTAGGCTATATGAAAGGCCAAGTGTTTTTATTTCTGCATGCACCGTATAATAAATAGTATTATTTTGTTATAATTTGTAGCTCAGCTTTAAGGTTAGGGTTGCCAGCCTCCAGGTACTTGCTGGAGATCTGTTATGACAACTGATCTCCAGCCGATAGAGATCCGTTCACCTGGAGAAAAAGGCCGCTTTGGCAATTGGACTCTATGGCATTGAAGTCCCTCCCCAAACCCCACCCTCCTCAGGCTCCGCCCCAAAAATCTCCAGGTATTTCTCAACCCAGAGCTGGCAACCCTATTTAAGGTTCTGACTCCAAGTAACAGAGATCAGTTCCCCTGGAGAAAATGGCTGCCTCGAAGGGTGGACTCTATGGCATTGCACCATGCTGAGGTCCCTCCCCTCTCCAAGCCCCACCCTCTCCAGGCTCCCACCCCCTCAAATCTCCATGAATTCCCCAACCCAGAGCTGGTAACCCTACCTTGAGCGTCTTTCTGCTTTCTGCTGGGGAGCCTCTGTGGCTCAGTGGTAGAGCATCTGCTTGGCATGCGGAAGGTCCCAGGTTCAACGCCCGGCATCTCCAGTTAAAGGGACTGGGCAAGTAGATGATGTGAAAGACCTCCGCCTGAGACCCTGAAGAGCCTCTGCCGGTCTGAGTAGACAATATTGACCTTGATGGACCAAGGGGGTCTGATTCAGTAGAAGGCAGCTTCATGTGTTCATGTGTTCCTCGCAGGCACCCAGGAAAGCCGTCGCTGCAGCTGCCCATGTCTGGCTCCCACCCCTACGGTCACATCACCGTTGATTCAGCCTTTGACAACCCCACCTATGAAACCGGAGTAAGTGTCAACTCCCACCTGTGGCCCACCTTGGGATACCCCTGGGATGGGGCGGCAGGGGGGAAAGGGGATCCTTGAACAAAACTGGCCTACAGCCGGAGCGGGGGGGGGGGGCACTTGGGTGCTGTTTGGTTTGGCTTGCCAGTCTCCAGGTGGAGCTGTAACAAATGAGCAGCACGTGGGCTCAAGAATGAAAGCTTAATTTTCAAAGCGAAAGCATTTATACTAATGTACTTATCTGAATGACTGATACACAATAAACAACAGGCCAATGGACAGTGATATTCCAATCAGGGCAGGTGATGAATTGGCATGAATTTAGTGCCCTGATTGGAATATCACTGTCTTTCCGTTGGCCTGTTGTTTATTGTGTATCAGTCATTCAGATAAGTCTACATTAGTATTAAATGCTTTCGCTTTGAAAATTAAGCTTTCATTCTTGAGCCCACGTGCTGCTCATTTGTTATAGCTGTATCTAATTAGCATGGGTTTCTATTTTACCATTATTCTCCAGGTGGAGCCTGGAGATCTCCCAGAATTACTACTGATCTCCAGAGTACAGAGATGAGTTCCCCTGGAGAAAAATGGCTACTTTACCAGCGTGGTGTAGTGGTTAAGAGTAGTGGTTTGAGCGGTGGAGTCTGATCTGGAGAACCGGGTTTCATTCCCCTCTCCTCCACATGAGCAGCGGAGGCTTATCTGGTGAACTGGATTTGTTTCCCCACTCCTACACATTAAGCCAGCTGGGTGACCTTGGGCTAGTCACAGCTCTCTCAGCCTCACCTACCTCACAGGGTGTCTGTTGTGGGGAGGGGAAGGGAAGGTGATTGTAAGCTGGTTTGAGTCTCCCTTAAGTGGTAGAGAAAGTCGACATATAAAAACCAACTCTTCTTCTTCTGAGGGTAGACTGTATGGCATTATCCCCTCCTGAGGTACCTCCCTTCCCCAAGCGCCAACCCCAAAATCTTCAGGAATTTCCCAACCCAGAGTTGGCTATTCTACAAAGGAGACACAGCCAGTATCTTCATGGCTATAGAACTTGTACACACAGAGGTTGGCTCATTGTTGCACATGAACTTTCCAAAGTGCAGTTGACACCCATACCATTGGTCCCAGCTCAGTCTCTGATTGGCAGTGACTTTCTCACTGAGAGCTAGCGTGGTTTAGTGGTTAAGAGCAGTGGACTCTAATCTGGAGAACCGGGGTTGATTCCCCGTTCCTCCACATGAGCAGCAGACTCTAATGTGGTGAACCGGGTTGGTTTCTCCACTCCCACACATGAAGCCTGCTGGGTGACCTTGGGCTAGTCACAATTCTCTCTGAACCCTCTCAGCCTCACCTACCTCACAAGGTGTCTGTTGTGGGGAGGGGGAAGAAGGAGATTGTCAGCTGGTTGGATTCTCCTTTAAAAGGTAGAGAAAGTTGGCATATAAAAAAACAAGCTCTAAGAGGGTTGAAAGGGAGGGCTGCCCAGGGCGGGCTAGAGCAAGGTGGACTTGGGAGGGGGGCATGGTGTCGGGTGGGAGGGGTTGGCTTCTTTGCCAAGCAGCCAACCTCCTGCAGGCTTTTTTCTCTCCAGGAGACGCGGGAGTATGAAGTTTCCATCTAGGGTGGCGCCGCCCTCAAGGCGGGAGCCAGAGGGGCAGGCCCCGCTCCTGATCCGTGCTGCCCTCCACCCTCTCCGCGCACCAACGACTGAATCCGAGGTCAGCCGACCACCTGCAGTGGCGAAGACCAGTGAAGACCCCCTCACCCATCCATCGAGACTGACCTTCTGGGTAGAGAAATCGGAACTCGATACCAGCAGCCGACGGCGGCCCTCTCCGAGGCTTCCCCCCTTTTGGGGCTAGCTCCGGAACGGGGTCAGCTCTGCGCTCGGCAGGGCGGCCCTCGCCTGCTTTCACTAAGACCCCACCCATTGTTTCCTTTTGGGACTGTCTGCAGCATCCCGACCAGGTGCCGCCTGGCCTCTGCTTCCTCTCCGCTGAACCACCCTTCAAGGCCTTTGGCCCCCTCCCCCAAAGGCCGCCCCGAGTCCAGAACCTTCTGAACTTGCACAGGGAAGGAGCTTCGGATATCAGGCCCCCTCCTCTCACTGGAGTTTGCCAATAGCCTGCGCCTTGAGCAGGTTGCTGACTCCCTCGTCCTCTTAGGCCTGCCCATGATGGCCAGTCGCAGGATCCCACACTGAATTTGATTGCCCACCAATGGTCTTGCTCAAGCAAAAAAACAAAAAACATGACGTATGGAAGTTAAGAAGAAAATGTGGATAGCTTTTCTCATGAGCAAGGGAGTCACATGCATTCACCCCCATTTGGCTGCCAGGGATTTTCCTCCCGGCCAGGTTTGCCCAGAGATCCTGGAGGTTTTGTGCCTTCCTCTGGGCACAGAGCAGGGGTCACTGGGGGAGTGGGAGGGGGGAGTTAGTTGTGAATTTCCTGTGTTGAGCAGGGGGTTGGGCTAGATGACCCCTGGGACCCTTCCAGCTCTATGTTTCTATGTTTCTTCTGTGTGTCCCCTTCTCCTAATAATTGTGGCCAGAGGAAGATCAGGTGGGGCAGAGCCTCATACGCAAGCTCCCCTCTCAGGAGAATCAATGGGGCTGGGCAAAGCCTGCTTCTTTTTGCAGGCGTGTGGGGTCCAAGGGTCTGGCGCTCAGAGATGGAGTGGCCGGAGCGAGACTGTGCTAGGGCAAGCCGAGCAAATGGCAAATAAGAGCGGTGGGCCCCACTGGCATGAGACCTGGCTGAGCTCGGGGTGTTCCTCTGTCCAGCAGTAGACTCCGGGTAGGAGTAGTTACTAATCAAAAGGCTGGAGTGAATGAATGGAGCTTCCCATGAACACCCTAGACCTGGGATGTCAAACATAAGGCCCGCGGGCCGGATCTGGCCCCTTGAGAGCTCCTATCCAGCCCACGAGCCAGTTGAAGCAGCCACCCATTCCCCACTCTCGTTTGGGGCTGGCTAGGCATGGCCCAGCCCGACCAAGTGACATTTATGGCATATCCAGCCCTCGTAACCATTGAGTTCAAGACCCCTGCCCTGGATTGCAAAACCAGCAAAACTTGTGAAGGTCTCGTCCTCCCCTTGTGCTTGTGATGTGTTACAAAAGAGGTGGGACAATCAAAATCTCAGCCTGGAAGGAATGGCACGGGTTGAGGTGGGGGGGGACTCCCCCAATTCAGCCTGGTCTTGCAATTCAGCCTGACATGCGCTCTGATTCATAGCAGTGGCTGGTTCTGAGAGGGTTCGTGTTCACTGGACAAACTTCCCAGTGTGGTATAGTGGTTAAGAGCAGTGGTTTGGAGCAGTGGAGTCTAATCTGGAGAACCAGGTTTCATTCCCCACTCCACCGCATGAGCGATGGTCGCTAATCTGGAGAACCGGATTTGATTCCCCACTCCTACGCATGAAACCAGCTGGGTGACCTTGGGCTGGTCACAGTTCTCTCTGAATTCTCTCAGCCCCACCTACCTCACAGGGCATTGTTGTGGGGAGGGGAAGGGAAGGTGATTGTAAGCCAGTTTGATTCTCCCTTAAGCGGTGGAGAAAGTCGGCATATAAAAACCAACTCTTCTTCTTGGGTATCGGAAGCCGCTCAGGAGGGTTTTATGGTGGCACCCTCCACACCCAAGTGTTGCACCTCCAAAACATGATGCTTGCACACGTGCACACCCAAAATCTGCACCAACCCCATACACTGGCCACCTTCTCCATTGGTGTCCATCAGGAGTCTCCTTTGATTGTTTTGAAAAGAAGACCGGACACAGAAGACAAGGAAATGCCTCCCCCAAACACAAGCATATTGCATTGATTTTTTTAGGTGGGGGAGCCCTTTCTCCTTCCTCTCCCACCCAAGTTCAGAGACCCATTCTGGAATCAACACTAGGGTTGCCAGGTCCCTCTTCGTCACCAATGGGAGGTTTTTGGGGTGGAGCCTGAGGAGGACAGGGTTTAGGGAGGGGAAGGACTTCAGTGCCATAGAGTCCAATTGCCAAAGCAGCCCATTTTCTCCAGGTGAACTGATCTCTATTGGCTGGAGACCAGTTGTAATAGCAGGAGATCTCCAGCTAGTACCCAGAGGTTGGCAAACCTACCTGACACCCTCCAGCCAAGGGCACCTGGGGCTGGGCAAAGGATCCCTGCCCTCTTCTCCCTGCTCCAGCTTGTACCATGGATGCCCCAACTACCAGGACACAACCGAATTGCCTAAACAATTACTCCGCCTGGGCCCATCCTTCTCCCGTCCCTGTGGGCTTTACTAGCAAGTACAGTTGGCATCGAGCCTCTGCCAGGATCCCTTGATGGCAGTTTCTATGAAGGATCTTCCAAAATTAGACCGCAAGTTTCTGTGAGACCCTCTGTTGCTTGAGCTTGAAAACTGGTGCCCGCAGCCCAACCCATAAGGAGCTTCTCCTTGCAAACCTCATCGAAATAGGCAGGAACGACACAAGAGCATTACCATAAAGGGGTAACGAATAGGGCTGCCAGCTCTGGGTTGGGAAATAACTGGAGATTTTTGGGGTGGAGCCTGAGGAGGGTGGGGCTTGGAGAGGGGAGGGACTTCAATGCCATAGAGTCCAATTGCCAAAGCAGCCATTTTCTCCAGGTGAACTGATCTCTATCGGCTGGAGATCAGTTGTAATAGCGGGAGATCTCCAGCTACTACCTGGAGGTTGGCAACCCTAGTAACGACCTGGAGGACTGTAGCAAACCCTCCCCCCCCACCTGCCCACTTGGATCTGTCCAGTTCCTATCCTGTTGCCCTAAAAGATGCTCCAAATCCAGGCTGGCTGGCTCCCCCTGCCTTCGGGAAGTCTGCTTCTGGGCAAGATTTCCCCCTTTAAGGGAGACCTCAGCTTCGCCTCTCTGATCGCAACCTCTTGCTGCATCGGTTAGGAATCGGTTTCTTTTCAAATGTTTTCCCCATAACAGTTGTTACCGCACTAGGTATTCCCAGCGATGTATTAAGAGTATGAAAATGTTATAAAAAATACTGTTCGCACTTTCTATGTATTCCCACCGATTTATTAAGAGTTTGAAACTGTTATAAAAAAATACTGTTCGCACTTTGTTTGGCCCCTTTAGCTGTGAAGACGTCTTCCAACCATTTTTTAGCCGTGGCATCCAAAAACCCTTTTAAAGCGATGTTTTTTATAACATTTCCAAACTCTTGATACATCACTGGGAATGCATAATGCGGTAACCCCCAACGTTAATCTTAGCATTGATTTCTGATCCTGGCTGAGTTTCCTGATCATCACCAGCTAACTTATGGCTGAAAGGAAAGTCACGCTGTCTTAGAGTTGCCAGGTTCTCCCTGGCCACCAGATGGGGGGTGGGGGAGGGTTGCCAGCTCCAGGTTGGGAAGCTCCAGAGATTTGGGGATGGAGCCTGGGGAGGACAGAGACCTCAGGGGAGCCATAGACTGCAGCCTCCAAAGCATCCATTTTCTCCAGGGGAACGGAGAAATGAGCTGTAGTCTGGAGATGAGCTGTAATTCCAGGGGATCCCCAGGTCCCACCTGGAGGCTGGCATCCCTAGCACTGTCGCCACCCCCCTTCCAGGATTCAAGAGCAGCGAAGCCGCCACCCCAAAATGCAGCTTTGGAGGGAGGGAGCTGGCTACAGGTAGCCTCAGGGTTGCCAGCTCCAGGTTGGGAAATACCTGGAGATTTGGAGGGTGGAGCTTGAGGACAATGGGGTTTGGGGAGGGGAGGGACTTCAACGGGGTATAATGCCATAGTAGGGTTGCCAGCCTACAGGTAATCGCTGGAGATCTGCCGTTACAGCTGATCTGCAGCTGATAGAGATCAGTTCACCTGGAGAAAACGGCTGCTTTGGCAATTGGACTGTATGGCACTGAAGTCCCTCCCCTCTCCAAACCCCGCCTTCCTCCGGCTCTGCCCAAATAAACCTCCCACCAGTGGCAAAGAGGGACCTGGCAACCCTATGCCGTAGACTCCACCTTTCAAAGAGGCCATTCTCTCCAGGGAAACTGATCTCTGTCGCCTGGAGATCCGTTGTATTAGCGGGAGATCTCCAGCCACCACCTGGCGGTTGGCAACCCCAGCCTTCAGCCAGTCCTGTGGTCCCAGAATTAGGGACAGCCTCTCCCACCTCACCCCACCCGTGGCTTTTTTGGGAACCCTCCACGTGTTCCTCTGAGGCCAACGTTACTGGCAGGTGTAACCGAAGATGCGGCCGCCGCTTCCCCCCTGCCGCGTATGCTCAGCCCAAAACATGGCTGTTCCCCCCTTCTCTATGAGAAGGGGGCCACTCTAGCTGGGCTCTTGGTGGTTCTGTTGGGGAGGCTGACGGGGGGTGGGCAGGTGGGCATCATGCGGGAGGATTTTTATCTGTAAAGTGTAACATAAGAGTCAAATTCCGAGCTGCTCCGACTGTTCCGAGGGGAGGAAGCAACCTTTTGGACTGTTTCATGAATAAACTGGTGTTTTAGAAGAAAAAAACCTTGCTATGCTGTGTTGATTTGTGTTCTGGGGAGGGGACAGAAGAATCCTGCAGAGCAACAGTTCTCAGATTGCTTTTTTGCGGGCAGCCTGCGTTGCCTTGGATTCGGAAGCGTCTTGAGAGGCAGCGTGATGTAGTGGTTAGAGAGTTGGATCTGGAAGACCCAGCTTCGAATCCCCGGTCTGCCATGGACCCTCGCTTGGTGACTGGGGTCCAGGTCACACTGGCAGCTGCATTCCGTTTGCCAACTCTCTCCCAAACTCTGATCTGGCCGTACTTTTCTAACATCATGGCTGGATTGCTGTAATGCGCTTGGCAAAGACAAGTCAGAAACAGCAACTGGCTCAGAACATGGCAAGCCAGCTGTTGTCGGGGACTAGCCAATGGGAACGTCTCTTGCCCATCTTCAAAGAGCATCGCTGCCTGCCTGTTTTCTTCGGAGTCCAATTCAACATGCTGGTTAAGACCTTTCAAGCTCTTCAGGGCCTCCGACCCACATCAAGGGCTGTTTCTTCCCATTTGCCCCTGTACATTAGCAATAGTCCTCAGGTTGCCAACCGCTGGCTGTCCCCGCTGCTTAGGGCAGCCCACCCTGCATCAACCAGAGCCCAAGCTTTTTCCACTGGAGCCCCCGCCCTGTTGAGCAGGCTCCCTGGGGGGGGCACCATCTCCAAAGGTTTTTAGGAGGTGCTGCCAGGCCATTTTATTCACCAGGGCTTTTATTTATTTGTGTTATTGAGAGCCAGCATGGTGTAGTGGTTAAAAGCGGTGGTTTGGAGCGGTGGACTCTGATCTGGAGAACCAGGTTGGATTCCCCGCTCCTCCAAATGAGCGGTGGACGCTAATCTGGTGAACCGGGTTGGTTTTCCCACTCCGGCACATGAAGCCAGCTGGGTGACCTTGGGCTAGTCACAGTTCTCTTAGAGCTCTCTCAGCTCCACCTACCTCACAGGGTGTCTGTTGCGGGGAGGGGAAGGGAAGGTGATTGTAAGCCGGTTTGATTCTTCCTTAAGTGGTAGAGAAAGTCGGCATATAAAAACCAACTCTTCTTCTTATTTATAGGAGCAAAATTTTATTGTATATAGCCATTGGCCATCACAATCTACTAAAACAGACAAACAATAATACAAATACAATGGATTAACAAATAGAATCTTTAAGTAGGTAATGGAACAATTCCATTTAAAAGATAAGTAACTGCCAAAAAAAAAAAAAAAATCAGTGGGTTATAGATCAAATAAAGCCTGAACTGACCCTAGAAGCTAAAATGACTAAACTGAGGCTGTCGTATTTTGGCCACATTATGAGAAGACAAGAGTCACTAGAAAAGACAATCATGCTAGGAAAAGCTGAGGGCAGCAGGAAAAGAGGAAGACCCACCAAGAGATGGATGGACTCAATAAAGGAAGCCACAGCCCTCAATTTGCAAGACCTGAGCAAGGCTGTCAAAGATAGGACATTTTGGAGGACGTTGATTCATAGGGTCGCCATGAGTCGGAAGCGACTTGATGGCACTTAACACACACACAGATGCTCCTTCCGATATCACCTTAAACCTTAAAGCAAACAGAGACTCTACATGATGCATATGCATCAATATCAGACAAGAGAAATATCCTCTTTTCTGCATCCGAATGTATACTAATACCGGATAATATTCCTGCCAAAAATTTAGCCCTGGGGCCAGCATACAATGGGCAAAATAGGATGCAGTGAGGTAAGTCATCCAGCGTTGAGGATCCACAAATGCAGACACATTGATCCCTTGGCGTTTGAGAATAATGCCCAGCCAACAAAGCTGTTGGCATAGACTGAAAGCGCAATGATGTAAAGGACGCTCTAAGATTAGAATTTGTGATGTTGGCTAAATAGGGAGCTCTAAAGTGGTCATTTTTAATTAATTTGTGCCACAGTGCTGCTTTTGATTTTAAAATTAACGATTGATCGATCAGTGCGTCAGCTTTAAATACCCAGCCTCTAAGCTGGTGGTTATCAGCTAAAATTCCTAGAAGATCATCAGGGATGGAGTATTGTGAAATATGTTATTTATAGTCCACCTTTCTTACTCAGAGCCCTGTGGCGCAGAGTGGTAAGCTGCAGTACTGCAGTCCAAGCTCTGCTCACAACCTGAATTCAATCCTGACGGAAGTTGGTTTCAGGTAGCCAGCTCAAGGTTGACTCAGCCTTCCATCCTTCCGAGGTCGGTCAAATGAGGACCCAGCTTGCTGGTGGTAAAGGGAAGATGACTGGGGAAGGCACCGGCAAACCACCTTGTAAACAAAGTCTGCCTAGGAAATGTCGGGATGTGACGTCACCCCATGGGTCAGTAATGACCTGGTGCTTGCACAGGGGACTACCCTTACCCTTACCTTATCTTTCTTACTCAGACTCAAGGCGGATTACTCAGAGTGAGTCAATACAATCAACAGAATGGGATATTCAATGAACAATTAAATGGGATCAGGGTTGTAGATAGGATTGCCAGCACTGGGTTGGGAAGCACCTGGTGATTTTGGGGGTGGAACCTGGAGAGGGTGGGGTTTGGGGAAAGGGGGGGACCTCAGCAGGGTATAATGCCCTAGTGTCCATCCTCCAAAGCAGCCATTTTATCCAGGAGAACTGATCTACATTGCCTGGAGATCAGTGGCAATAGCAGGAGATCTCCAGACCCCACCTGAAGGTTGGCAACCCTAGTTGTAGAACCAATCAGAAATCTAAAAACAGAACTGAAGCAAAGCATAAGTATTAACATGACACATTAAATTATGCAAAAATTCCGTAGTACGATCTTAGTTTCAGCAAGCTAAACACAGTAGTACAGACCACAGTCCTTAATAATTTATCCAAGGAACTTTTTGAATCATTTAGTACAGTGCAACTCTATTGTCTTTAAGGGGGTCGTCTGCAGGCAGGGTTGCCAGGTCCCTCTGTGCCACCGGCAGGAGTTTTTTTGGGTGGAGCCTGAGGAGGGCAGGGTGAGGGGAGGGACTTCAATGCCAAAGCAGCCATTTTCTCCAGGTGAACTGATCTCTATCGGCTGGAGATCAGTTGTAATAGCAGGAGATCTCCAGCTAGTACATGGAGGTTGGCAACCCTATCTGCAGGCATTTTTTAGGGACCAAGGGAGTTATTTGGTGTTTTCGTGTATATTTTTAATTTGAGTTTGTAAGCTGTCTTGAGTGTCAGTGAGGTGGTGTACAAATCAATCAATCAATCAATCGAGTACCTCAATGAGAAGATTATTCATGGCCAATGAGCTTTCATCACAGCTGGCCACTAGGCACCAATGCACAGCTGGTCATACCAAGTGACTGGAAACCCCCAGTATGAACCCCCACAGTATGCCCCAGTTCCCAGAATCCTCTGCAAGGTGTTTCTGCGGAACAAGCTCCCCAAAGTCCAAAATCCAGAGACATTCTCTCCAAGGGCTGTTTTTCTACCTTCAGCAACTTGCCACAACCAACATGCCACAAGAACCTCCGTTGTAAGATTTTTCTAACACTGGAAGCAGCAACCACAATCTTTCCTGAGTCTCTGCTTCAGACGTTGCGACGCATCCCATGAGCAATAGACAGAGGCTCCATGGAGAACTGTGCAGAAGGGAATTATAATTGAAACAGGATCCAGCAGGAGCAGCCTCTAGTGTCTGCAAACTGGGGCAAATTGGACCAAAACCATGGGGGGGGGGGAAACATGGCCAAATACTCCGATAGGATTGCCAACCTCCAGGTGGCACCTGGAGACCTCCTGCTATTACAACTGATCTCCAGGGTTCATTTAATCTCTAGTCTTCTTTAACCTCTATGTGGAACTATTGCCAAGAACATCAAGAACTTCAGAATGGGTTGTCACCAATATGTGGATGATACCCAGCTTTATTTTTCCTCAACTAAGCGTCTGGAAGCTGCTGTGAAGATCCTGGGCTAGTGTCTTGAGGCTGTGGTCAAGAGATTCAGGGTAAATAAACTGAAGCTTAATCCAGACAAGACTGAGGTGTTGCTTGTGGGGATGACAGAGTGCTTAAGGTGGGGTTATCTTGGACTGGACCTTGTCTGTGGATAGACAGGTTGGTTCTCTTGCTAACAGTGCCTTCTTTCAGTTACATCTGGCTCATATATCTGGCCCCTTAGACTCTGCAGAGCCATGCTGAGCCACGCTACCATAACTTTCAGATTGGCTACTCTAATGTGAACTAATGTGAACTAAAGGGGCGGCCTTTGAAGACACCTCAGAAGCTTCAATACGTACCAAATGCAGCAGCAAGTTTCCTGTCTGGGGTCAGGCGCTTGGAACAGGTAACTTCAGTAATGTGTCAACTATGCTGGTTATGCATTTGTTTCTGGGCCGAATTAAAAGTGCTGGTTGTCATCTTTAAAGCCCTTCCCAACCTAGAGCCTTCATGCTTATTGAACTGCATCTCCTCGGATACTCCCGTGCACCAGCTACCCTCCTCAAACAGCCTTCTCTTGGTAGTACTCTCACCTAGGAGCGTCCATCAAGTCATCAGCATTTTCTGGGATGTCCAGTCTTCTGGAATGGTTGCCAGAGTGGATGCAGAGTGTGTGTTCAGTTGCTGCCTGCAGGAAGACGTGTTAGACCGTGTTATTTCGGAGGGCATTTGGTGGAGAGTAAACTATATGGGCAGATTTGGTGGCATGTTTGAAAATATGAAGTTGCCATATATACTGAATCAGACCATTAATCCATCAAGGTCAGTTTGGCCCAAGACTGGCAGGGGCTCTCTAGATCAAGATCCATTGCATCACCTACAGTGTGTGTGTGTGTGTGTGTGTTAAGTGCCGCCAAGTCGCTTCCGACTCATGGCGACCCTATGAATCAACATCCTCCAAAATGTCCTATTATTAACAGCCTTGCTCAGGTCTTGCAAACTGAGGGCCATGGCTTCTTTGATTGAATCAGTCCATCTCATGTTAGGTCTTCCTCTTTTCCTGCTGCCTTCAACTTTTCCTAGCATGATTGTCTTTTCCAGGAAGATTTGTTTTCTCATAATGTGACCAAAGTATGAAAGTCTCAATTTAGTCATTTTAGCTTCTAAAGACAGTTCAGGATTGATTTGATCTAGAACCCACTTACTTGTCTTTTTGGCATTCCATGCTATCCGTAAAACTCTCCAGCAACACCACATTTCAAAGGAATCTACTTTCTCCCTGTCAGATTTATTCATTGTCCAACATCACCTACTATCTGATCCTTTTTAACTGGAGATGCCTGAACCCAAGACCTTCTGCATGGCAAGGAATGATCGACCACTGAGCCACAGTCCCTCCAGTCTAACTTGGTATTGTAGTTTTATTTAATTTTAGTTGCTTGAGGCTGAGGAAACAAGGCAGGATATCAAAATATCCAATTCTCAATGTGGCCCCAAATCCAGAGATTGGAGCCATGGTTCGCAGAAAAATCTGAAATCTTAAAAAAAAATTGACACCCCCTAATAATAGAAACAGTACTTGTATATTTAAGAAATGAATGCTCTGTGAAATCTCAGTGGCCATTGTAGGGAGTGTTAGGCAACTATAATCATATAGCCAGCCTTGAAATCTTGGTTTCTGTCAGTAAAAGGCATGGGGGGAGGGCTTTCCAGGACTATTTTGGCCTCCCAGTCCACCCCTGCTCCTCTCCCTCCTGCCCTGGAGGAAGAACTCATCGGGGCCAGGCTCAGCAGCAACTACCAGGCACCTTGCTACCATGCAATTTGTTGAGGTGCAGTGGTGGGCTTGGTTTGATGCCACACAATTCACCCGGACCCAACCATGCAACTTGCGCAGTTTGGACACAGCCGACCGGAGCCACTTGCTAGCACAGGACTTTTGCAACCTTGCTAGATTTTTCCCAGGGAGAGGCTGCCAGGGGAAGGGAAGGAGGGAAAACTGAAAGCCTCTGTGGTGTAGTGGTTTCTGTCAAAGTAAGGTCTAGGATGTGTGTGTGTGTGTGTGTGTGTGAGGTGCTGTCAAGTTGCTTCCGACTAACGGTGACCCTATAAATCAATGTCCTCCAAAATGTCCTCTCTTTAACAGCCTTGCTCGGATCTTGCAAATTGAGAGTCGTGGCTTCCTTCATTGAGTCAATCCATCTCTTGTTGGGTCTTCCTCTTTTCCTGCTGCCTTCAGCTTTACCTAGCATGAATGTCTTTTCCACTGACTCGTCTTCTCATAATGTGACCAAAGTACGACAGCCTCAGTGTAGTCATTTTCGCTTCTAGGGTCAGTTCAGGATTGATCTCTAACCCACTGATTTGTTTTTTTGGCAGTCCATGGTATCCGTAACTCTCCTCCAACACCACATTTCAAAGGAATCTTACTTTCTTCCTAGAAGCTTTCTTCATTGTCCAGCTTTCACACCCATACATAGTAACAGGGAATATGATGGCATGAATTAACTTGATCTTGGTTGCCAGTGACACATCCTAGGATACACAGATGCAAATTCCCACTCTGCCATGGAAGCTCACCATTCTCCCTCAGCTTAACCCACTTCACAACCCACTTCACTTCGCAAGGATGAAATGGAAGAGATACAGTTGCCAACTCTGGGTTGGAAAATTCCTGGAAATTTGGGAGTGGAGCCTGTGGAAGGTGGGGGATGGGGGGGGATAATGCCATAGAGTTCACCCACCAAAGCAGCCATTTTCTCCGTGGGAACTGATCTCTGTAATCTGGAGATCACGTGTAATTCCAGGAGATCCTGGAGGTTGGTGATCCTCAGAAGAGAGGAGAACAACGGAAGATGCTTTGGGGATGAGTGAAGTAAATAAATAATAAATAACGCAGTAGCCTGGGCGGGGGGGCAAGATGAAAGAAAGATTGGTTTGTGGTGGGAAGAGGAGCAGGAAAAGGGGAGAGGATACTTTTACAATCTGGATATTCCCATCCTCCGTAGAGCATTCTCTCTTGCTAGGCTCAATGCCTTTCCATCAAGGATGCTGTATGGAAGGTACCACCAAATCCCAATACAGGAACGGATCTATCCCTGTGGTTCCAACTCCTTGGATACAATTGAACACATACAGTTTGACTGTTCTCTATACAAAACATCCCGTGGGAAATGGTTAAAAACTTGGTTATATTCAAAACACCACCTGTCTAATAAAGTAAAATGTCAATTCTTATTGAATGATTCAGTACCGGAGATTACCGAGGGTGTTGCCAATTTTCTAGTGGATGTGATGAAAGTGCAAAAACCTACAAGCTCTGCTATTTGATTATATTGCTCTTTGTTTTATTTCACTGATTTTATGTTTTATGATCCCTTTTTGTAACAATTGTAATAATTTTTATGCCAAAAAAGGCCTATGAATGAATGATATGGGAGCTAGGCGGAGGAGGAAATAGCGTCAGGAAGAGGGTACGGGGGCAATTAAGCGATCCCTGCACGTCCTTGCGGGTTCCCCGCTTGTAAAACAAAATGTTTAAAGGCATGCATTGCTGGGCTGTCGGATGCCATTCTTGTTCCTCTGGCAGAGGAAATCCAAACACAACCCTCTTGCTTGGAACGTTTATTTTCCCTCTTCCAGGTCAGGACGCAGATGAGGGATTTGTTTTAAATCACCTTTTTGCCACAAAGGACGGCCTGTGCGTTGGCAAGATCAGTAGCTTTATGTTTCCTTCCACTTCCCTCATTAAATTTACTTATTAGGAACAGGCTGCGATCAGATTTTCGGTGATTAAAAGGCCGTCGCATCTCACGAAGAGCTTCCACTCTGCGGCTCCAAAAATAACCCGGAAATCTGGTCTGCAGACAAAAGAATCGCCCCCCTCTTCTCACGCCTCCCTTCGGCAGCTGGCCCGCAAAGCGCATGCGCAGCTTCGCGACCCAGGGGCGGAAACGGACGAGGACCGTTGCAGGGAGGCCGTCGAAGAGGCCGTCGGCGCAAACGCGCACGCGCAGTGCGGGACGCGCCTGCGTCGAAGAGGGAGCGGCGCTTGCGCGGAGCGGCGCGGGGAGGGCGGGGGGAGGAGTGAGAGAAGCGGGCGGAGGGAAATTGCGATTGATCCCCGGCCGTGCGGGTGCCGTTCCGTACGCCTGCGCGCCGGGGCTCGCCGCTCTGCGCATGCTCCCCGCGCACAGGGGAGGGCGCTCTGCGCCTGCGCGGGGAGCGCTGTGGCGGCGGGGCCCTGTGTCTGAGGCGGCGGCGGCGGCGGCCGACCGAGCCCGCCCGTTCCTCTAGCGGAGGCAGCCGCGGGCCCCGCCCCCTGTCATGGCAGCCGCGGCCTCCGACTACCCCGGCCCCTGCGGGCGCTTCCTGCGCAGGCCGACGCCGGCC
This sequence comes from Euleptes europaea, assembly GCF_029931775.1. NCBI lineage: Eukaryota > Metazoa > Chordata > Lepidosauria > Squamata > Sphaerodactylidae > Euleptes > Euleptes europaea. Next base: position 25,498,692 of record NC_079330.1, on the reverse strand, counting down.
AGGCCCGTCGGGTAGGCCGAGAGCGGCCGAGCGAGCGAGCGAGCGACCAGAGGCAGGCGGCCGCTCTCCCCTCCCCCCCTTCAAAGGCGCCAGCCGAGGCGAGCCGCGACAGGCCCCGAGGCCCCCGCAGAGCCCCTCCGCCGGGGCCGCTCGTGGATGTGGGACAGGATGGAGGCCAAGACGGTGGTCTACGACCTGGACACCTCGGGGGGCCTGATGGAGGTGAGCGGCGGCGGCGGCCCTCCCCCCCTCGGCCCCCCCCTCTCCCCTCCCCCACCCCATGGCTCACCCTCTCTCTCTCTCTGCTCCCCTCCAGCAAATCCAGGCGCTGCTGGCGCCTCCGCGGAGCGACGAGAGCGGCGGCGGCGAGAAGCGGAGCCGGCGGCCGGACCGGGGCGAGCCGCACCCGCCGGGCCCCCACGCGCAGCAGCACCACCACCACCACCACCCGCACCACCCCCACCACGCTCCGCCCGGCGGCGGCGGCGGCGGCGCGCAGCACCACCACCACCCGCCGCAGCACCACCCGCCCCACCACCACCACCACCCGGCCGCCGCCGCCGCCGCGCAGCACCGGCGCAGCGGCCGCGCCACCAACCACGACAGCTGCGACAGCTGCAAGGAAGGCGGGGACCTGCTCTGCTGCGACCACTGCCCCGCCGCCTTCCACCTCCAGTGCTGGTGAGCGGACGCCGGGCCTCCTCGCCCCTTCCCCACCCACCCACCCACCCACCGCCCGCCCCGGGTCCCCTTGACAGCCCGCGGCCGCCACCCCCTCGGTTGGTTTTCCCCCGCGGAAAGGCCCGTTAGACGGCCGCCTCGGAGCGGAAGCGCGCCGGCGCTTCTCCTCCCCGCCCCGGCTCCTCCGGCCTCCCTCCCCTCCCCTCCCCTCCCGCGCTTGACAACATGGCGACCTGCCCTGAAATCGTGATTATTTTATTCCCAGCGCCATTTTGCCCGGATCGTCTCTGCGGGCCGCCTCCCCCCCCCCAAAAAAAAATCTCCCCGCCTTCGCTCGGGGGTGGGGGGCGCCTCGACCCCGCCGCCCCCGCGTCGCTTCCAGACGTGGCAAGCCGGCGATGGCCGCGGCCTCGCAGGAGACGCCCTGGGGGCACGCTGCGAAAGACCGTGGGGCGGCGGCGGGGGGGGGGGGAGAGTAGATGGAAGGAAAGACGGTCTCTCCCCTCGTTGGCTGCGCTCACCTCTTTCCCGCGCCGTCGCACGGAGGATCGGGCCCTTCTTCTTTCCGGATGCCGCTGTTTTTGCTTCCCCGGGGCTGATTCGGGTCCTCTCCAAGCCGCCGTGCCCCGTGGGGAAGGTTTTTCTGGAGGAACCCATTGTTCCGCTTACGGACGTTCCTCTGTGTTTGCTTCTTCCAGCTCCCAAAGCAGGCCTGCTTTTTTGCTTGTCCGCCGGGGGCTTAGGAAAGGGCTTGTGTGGTCTGTGTAGCTCCGTCTGACTTCAGAGCAAGGTTGTTCAGAGGTGGAGGGGGGGTGGGGAAGGTGCCCTGCTCTTGTAGCAAAGGGGAGTTGGTGGCTGTAACAGGGAGCAGCTCTAATTGGAGAAATGCCGCCATCGCACCTGGGTCTGCAATCTTGCTTGTGAGCAAAGCCTTGAAGACACCAAGGAACCTAGGGAGGGGGGGGACCCGCAAATCCCTGTTGTCTCTTCTGTGTGTAAACTGGTTTCGTAGAGCTGCAGTTGGCTTAGTTTGTGTTGGCGAGTCCGGATGGAGAGAGGCGGCAGCGGTGGCATGCGAGCATCAGGGTTCCAGTTTTAGAGTTGGTGTGACCATGTCCAGCTGGGAGGTTTCTGGAGAGTGTGGTTTGGCTCTCCCGTTTTCTGGGTCTTTTGTTGCTTGGTATCAAAGCAAGTGAGGCTGTAGGGAGGAGAAAGGTAGCGAGGAGAAAGGTAGTCTGAGGCTGCATCTTGCAGTTTAGTGGCTGAAGTGTGAATGTTTCCTTGAGTCCTTGTGGGAGAATGCTTGCTTGCTTTCCTCCAGGAAATCAGAGCCAGTGGCATCCTTCCCGGAGGCGCAACTTGAGACTTAGTTGTACCTTTCTTGCAAACCGCCTGCAAATCGGCCATTTTGCTTCCCAGCAGGCAAGACACTTTGGGGTCTGTGCCTCTCGTATCTGCTACATTATGGCCACCTCACTGCAATGTGAACCGCGACTCCAGTAAAGATGGACATACCGTTGCAGATCTGAAAGTGACTGCACCACAAATAAGCCAAACTTCAAAGGGAATATACAATATAAAAGTACTGAGTTAGAACGCCTCAAGAAATTAAGCACCTATCATACTACCTTAAACAGACTTGAGATTCCTTATTATAATTTCTACTAAGTCATCAGGACCCCCTTTTTAGAAACTTTGATTGGCTTTTTTTACTGTGTTGGTTCATATCACAGCCCTTCCCTAAGTCTCTTGTGCTTCAGGCCGATTCTTCCTCATTTAATTGTTTATCCTACTTAATTACGCTTTACTTATCAACACCCCATGAGAGAGAGCCTGGAAGTTCTGACTTCTATCGTCACCCATTATGCATAACAACCGAATCCATTCCAGTCCCTTATGCAGAGAATCACAGTAAGCCTCTCTCTGCCCCACCTTCTCCCCCCTTCTGTAGTTTTCATTCCAAAAATGTGGCAAATGGTTTCCACTTCATAGTATTTGAAGAAGTGAGCTCTGACCCACGAATGCTCGTGCTTGAATAAATGATTGCCCTTAAGGGGCCACTAGATTTCTCTCTTGTTTTGCTATAATATACTAACACAACAACCACTTCGGAATTATCCATTAAAGCTGGCCGTGAGTTCCAACTGCTGACAGTGTATGGTACCTCATTGAAGCTGTTTTTAGCTTTTGTTAAGCCCTCTCTTCTGTTCAAACTTCCGTGACTTTTAGACAGTTGGTTTCTTTGTTTGTTTAACTGTGGTCTTGCTTTGGGTGGGGTCAGTTTCCTGTGTTCATAATTATTACATCTCACCTCAGATGCAAATGAAATTTACTCGCTGTATTTCTATGCCGCTTTACCTCGTTGCTTAAAGTGGTTTGCTGTAAAACAAGCACATTAAAACTTACCAGAGACCTGACATATTAGAATATTAGCACAATTAAAGGCAGTTAAAAGCAAGTGAGCAAAAAGCCCGCTTAAACAATACAGCATTACATTGCGGCCTCAACTGGATGAGAGAAGAAACAGCCCTGACTACAGCTGGCAGCCCCTTCCATAAGGATTGGGCTGCTGTAGAAAACCCTTTTGCCCCAGGATCAAGGGTCTCACCTCCCTTAAGGAGGGAAGAGAGCGCTAACCTTGTGAGGATTTTAAGGTCCGTCCAGGCTCTCATGGGGGAGAGGCAGTCTTTCAAGTACGTGGGAGCCAACCTGTAAAGGGCTTTAAAAGGTCAAAAACAACACTTTGCACTGGATCTGGAGGCAAGAAGGGAGTTAAAACATACTGCCATCATATGGGTGCTCTGGCTAGTTCCCATTAATAAACAGGCTGTCACATTCTGGATCAGTTTGCAGCTTCCAAGTTTTTGGGGGCAGTCCCACACAGAGCATGTTACAGTATTGTGGTCTTTTCTGTTGCCAGATAAGCTGTGTCCAAAAATTGGTGAATTACCCTGTCCAGGTATAGGTGAAAGAAGGCTCTCCTAGCAATAATGCTGACCTGCTTGTCCATTGATAACATTGTGTCAAGGAGGTATCCCTAAGCTCTTTACTGAATCCATCAGCTTCAGTGCCACCCCATCTAACACAGGCAACAGAATCCCTTCCAGGACCTTAACATTTCTAAGCAATGTCACCTCTGTTTTATCTAGATTGAACTTCAGTTTGTTCTTCTTTTGCAACTTGATCATGGCCTCAAGACTGTGGTATCTGGAGGCTTTACACAAATAGACATACCTTGGTGTTATCAGCACATTGATGGCACCCAACCCCAGAACTATGGACAATGTCTCCTAGTGGTCTTACATAAATACAGGTTGAATATCCCTTAACCGGACATCCGGACTGATCTGCAAACCGGACCTTTTGAGCCGGCATGCAGGCATTACTCACAGGCCCTCAGCAGTGCCATTGATGGTTCAATATACACAAAAATATTTTAAAAAATTGTTTAAAATTGCATTTAGGCTATGTGTATAAAGTATATATAAAACATAAATGAATGTCATGTTTAGACTTGGGTCCCATCCCCAAGATATCTCATTATGTATATGCAAAAATTCCAAAATATTCCAAAATACAGAAACATCTGAAATATGAACCGCTTCTGGTTCCAAGCAGTCCAGAAAAGGAATATTCAACCTTTATTAAACAGCTCAGGAGAGAGGACATATTCCACATGTCACTTCCCAAGAAATAAACTCCATATCTCATTTCACCAGTTTTGAACCCTATAATTTGTTGCTTTTTTTGGTTTGTTTGTTTTCAAGCAAAACCTTTGTACTCAACGAGTCTTTTGGAGTAAGGTGGGGTAGAAGTACCATAAAATAAACATGATTTAACTGGAGTGGTTAAATGCCTCCTGTTGCTTTGGGCATTCACATGTGAGAGCTGGGTGCAAAATGCAGCAGGACAAGGTCCTAGCCGTAGTTTCGAGGAGAGGTTCCAGAAAGTGTGTGGGAAAGTGACCCTCCTTGGGGCCTGAGAACCTACTAAGAGCCTTGAGGCATCTGATGGTGAAAGGTGCACAAATTTGGGCTGGCCTTGGTAACCAGGTAAAACATCTAGTTGTCATAACCCTGCTTTAGAGAAGGAGGGGCAGGTCTATGTTGCTCTATTGAATTTTGGAGGCATTCAGAGTGACTCTTAAAAACAATGTAAGATTAGCAGTGCTCTTTGCCCTACTTTCCTGTCCAGCTCCAAGCTTGGAAGGTAGGCTGGAGCTTGCCCATATTGAGCTGCATTTCATGCCTTGAGTACCCAGCAGAGCCCTTCTTGTGAGCTTGCAAGTGGGGAGGGCTGTTGAAGTGATTGCCCCCAAGGTTCTGTTGGGCTTCCAAAGTACCGTATGTCAAAGCCAGGCGCTGCATCACTGTAGCCAGAGAAGGGAGAGAGCAAGACACTTAATTGGCCCGTGTGGAGGTGTGAGGAGATGTTCACAAGGAGAATGGGTGCATCCTTATTTTTTATCTTTTGCTGCATCTTCAAACCTGCCGTATCTATATGTGTTATCATTGAAACAGAGTGGTGATTGAGCTCTAATGGCTTGATGTTAGCCCTTGGGCCAGTCGCACACTCTCAACCTGACCCGATCTCACAAGGTTGCTGTGAGGATAAAACAGAGGAGAAGAGAGTGATGTAAGCCACTTTTGGTCCCCATTGGGGTGAAAGGCGGAATATGAATAAAAGTAAATAAATCAGAATAGAGAAGGGCTGTGTAACCGTGGTTACAGCCCGGATAACCTACAAGAACCAATGAACTCTGACCGTGAAAGCCTTCGACAATAAAATAGAGAAGCTTTGTCATTTTGTTTTTCAGCTGTTCCTTCCCTTGCGATTCATGGTGCTTCTGTAATATTGCTGATCATATTTTAGCTTGTCTTCCATAACAAGCCTGTGACATTTGTTCTGTGACTCTCAGGAATTTGAATTAGCTGAGGTTGCCTGATGGCTGAAGTTGTTGTGCTTGGAACTCTTTGCCCTCATTTAAGATGAAGTTTGGTCTAGGCATCTTACCATAGCCAGCATGCTTACCATAGCAGTGAC